>NC_056696.1:62625000-63250000 GCF_018350215.1 Panthera leo
AAATCTGGGTCACGAGAGAACACGGGTCAGAGTGTCATCATAGTATCACACTCAGTTAAAACCAGAACTGGGACAAGAACACCCAGGGCAACTGGCTGCTAGGATCAGAGCTCTTTTCCTGGGGTAGCTGCGAAAACATCTCTGATTATGTCCTTTCAACGGTACACAGAACCAACAACATGAAATAAAATGAATAAAACAAAATTTAAGGAAAAATGCAGAACAAAGCAACATTGCTCTTCGACCATGATCACTCTCAGAAATCGTAAGTGGGCTCTCACATTGTGAGGGAAAGTCTACACCATCAGCACCAAACTTGCAGAGGCAGGGGAAAGGATAGCAAGCAGTGGTGCCATTTTATGGCCATGGTGGCCACATTTGTTCTTAGGCTTCGACAAGTGCACTAGGTGCACGGGAAAGAGCAAACCCTTGTCAGTATTCCTGGTCTAGGTAATGACCGGCCTCTGCTTCCTTCTACCATATTCAGGGCAGTTGGAGGGACATCAGAGAGGTGCAACTCTGTCTCATAGGAACCCACAAGACCACCTTACCAGTCATGAAATGAAGACAATGGCAGGCAGAGGAGAGGCCAGAAGAGCCCAGAGCGTGGCAGCCTCACTGCCTTCCTCCTGCTCTGGATTTTCCCACTTTCCACCCTGTCAGGATCCTTCCTGGGCCCTTAAGCAGAACCTTCCCCTTATGTGGATAACATTAACAAGAGAAAACAAAGCTTAACACCGTCAGCTTTGCTACACTCTTCGCAACACAGGAGGCTGCAACCAATAGAAGTCAACAAATGTTGACTTCATCACCATCAGCATCATCATCTTCAATAAGAACGATGCATGTTTACTGAGGACCTATACAAAGCTGTGTGGCAAACAAGACAAAGAGGACACAGTCTCTCCTCTTTAGTAGTTGTCTAGCACTGTCTGGTGATGAATTGAAGGTCCAGGATATAGATCCTATACCATATGGATAGGAAGCCCAGCTTTGCCACTAATAGCCACGTGACCTGAGGCAAATTGCAGCCTCTCTCTGCCTCAGTTTCCTTATCTGCAAAATGGGAATAATAACAAAGCCTTCTTCATAGGATGCTTCAAGGGTTAAATGGGTCAAAGGGTTAAAAAGAGTGGCTAAGAATTCCACAGTATTTATTTTGGTAAGACAGTCTCTTCACCTGTGAAGCACGCTGTCTCTTCAGATATAAGACCTGGAAGGGACTTCAGCGAGCATACAGTTCCACCTCCTCAGTGTGCAGGTAACTATGAGGCTGTGGGACACCAGTGGACTTGTCTGAAAACACACATCTTGTTAAAGGAGCCTTGGCATTAGACCCAGGCCCCTCACCCAGATCTGCAAACTGACTCCCAGTCTAATAAGCTACTTTATAAATAATTCTGCTGACCCTCCACATAACATATTTGTATTTTAGTGACTCAAATAAAGAAATGGAAAATGGTAGGACTATTGTGGTAACCACACCATGATAAGATACATGGAGAAATGACTTTAAGGCAGTGGGTCCCCAATTATCCCATTGCATTTGTACATTATATGAAAGACCACAACTATTTCTGCTTCACCCTGTTCTAATATATAGTTTGAGAAGGAAAAGTTCTGTGACCCAGTTCAAGGTTAGGTGTTATCAACATCATATATGCTTAAAAATGTTTTGCTTGGTTTTAACCATGAATATTTATGGTAATAATCACATAAGGTGGCATTAGTCTGTGTGTGTGTGTGCATGTGTGTGTGCATGCATGTGTGTATCTGTGTGTCTGTATTCCATGTATATGGCTTGCAAAGCTCCCGGTACCCACACCCCATGAATTTACATAAAATCCTCTTCAAGTGGTTGGTTGTTGGTTGGTTGAATCATTTCAAGATTGTTCTGCCCACACAAGCAGAATCGGTCTACTGGGAAACATATCATCTCTCTCTGAACCTCTCTTAAACAACTATAAAATCTCTTATTCACAGACATTCTCAAGAGCTCACATAACCAAGTCTGGAACTTTGGGACTTAGAGAACCCTAAACATAGCTCCTCAAAAATGAGTCCTATTCCTTGTGCTTCTTAAGAAGTCCAAATGAAGAATTGATGGTGTTAGATGGGAAGAAAGAAACCACATTAACAACACATTACACTAATGTTCTTGGCATTTGGCTTCAGGTGCACAGAGTAGAGTTCTCATGGTGTGGAGGTGTATTATTGACAACAATCAAGGTAGCAAATCTTTCAGCTTGTAGAATTCTTTATACAAAAAATAGAAAGGTATTTTGTCATCCCTGGTCAAACAGAAGGCTATAAGGAAGAGACGGCAGGTTGTCCCCATTAAATAGAACAGGAAACTGAGACAGAAAAAGTTAAGTGATGTAGACCCAGAGAATCAAAGACTTATAACTGGAAGAAGTCATTCATTCAAGGGCATGCAGCAAGTGAATACTAGTCCTGCAACCTAAACTTGGGTCTCCTGAATCTGAGTCTAGAGCTTTTTCGCAAAATAAAGCCACACAGAGGCATCTTCTCTATTGTGTTCTTTTGATCTATGTGCCTACTCTTCTGCCAGTACCACGGATTACTGTGGTGATCTGTCAGGACAGTCTTGATTACTATAGCTATATAAGTCTTCAAATAGGATAGACTGATTCCTCCCACTTTATTCTTTTTTTTTTTCAAAATTATTCTAGTTATTATAGTTCCTTGCCCTTTTCATCTAAATTTTAAGATAATCTAGTTTATATTCATTTTAAAAATTGCTAAAATTCTGGGCATCTGGGTGGCTCCATCAGTTGAGCATCCAACTTTGGCTCAGGTGTTGATCTCGTGGTTGGTGAGTTTGAGCCCCATATCTGGCTCTGTGCTGACAGCTAGCTCAGAGCCTGGAGCCTGCTTCAGATTCTGTGTCCTTGTCTCTCTCTCTGACCCTCCCCTGCTCGTGCTCTCTCTCTCTCTTTCAATAATAAATAAACATTAAAAATTTTTTAAAAATTGCTAAAATTCTGATAGAAGTTGTGTTAAACCTGTATATCAGTTTGGGGAGAATTGGCATCTTTGCTACATCGAATTTTCTAATCCATGAACATAGTATGTCTCTCCATTTATTTAGTTCTTTTGATTCTTTCCTTGTGCTTTACAAATTTCAGCATACAAGTTCTTTTATATATAGTGTTTATTTTGAGAGAGAGAGAGAGAGAGACAGAGAAACAGAGCATGAGCAGGGACGGGGGCAGAGAGAGACAGAGACACAGAATCAGAAGCAGGCTCCAAGCTCTGAGCTATCAGAGAATAAGCCCCGATGCGGGGCTCTAACCCATGAAGTGGGAGATCATGACCTGAGCCAAAGTCAGACACTTAACCAACTGAGACACCTAGGTGTCCTCAGCATACAAGTTCTGTGCAAGTTTTATTAGATTTACACTTCAGTGTTTTTGAGTGATTATAAATGGCATCGTCTTGGGGAAAAAGCATTTGGTCTTTCACAATTGAGTGTGCTATTAACTGTAGACTTTTTCTAAATGCTCTTTATCAAGTTGAGGTAACTCACTTCTATTGCTAACTTGCTTAGAGTGCTTATCATGAGTGGGTTTTGGATTTTGTAAGTGCTATTTCCATATCAATTAATATGATCCTATGATTTTCCATATTGAACCATCTTTACATACCTGGAATAAATCCCACTTGGTCATAGTATACAATTCTTTTTTACATTATTGTATTCTATTCGCTAATTTTTTGTTAAGGATTTTCACATCTATTAATACAGCCATTCCTGTTCTCTTTGGGTTAATATTTGCATAATATAACTTTTTTTCATCCTTTTTCTTTCAACATGGCTTTATCATTACATATGAAGTGCGTTACATATGAAATAGCACATAGTTGAGCCATGTTTTTAGAGCACTCTGCTATCTTTGTTACGTTATAGATTCAAAACAGTTAAAACGTCAGCAATTACATGTATTTCAATCTAATATATTAGTTTGTTTAATCCTTAACATGATAATAGCCCTACGCTTCACCAGCCTGGGCTAGTCAGCAAACGGGCCACCTAGTTCTGGTCCCTGGAGTTGTTTGTCACAGGCTGTACATATTCTAACAAGCCCACCTGCTCAGGGAGCCTTCCCCGCTAGGGAAAGAAGGAAAGTTCCAGGTCGCTGGCTAGACCTTTGGTCGGATAGTTCTTGCAACCATGCATGCCACTCATAACTGACTGCTGCTGGGTTGGGGCAGACAAAGGGAAATATGCTCTCTTTATGATCCCCAAGGGTCTGAGCAGCAGGGGCCAAAATCATTGGCAGACCAAGTGCCTGGGGGAGAGTCCCTAGCCAATTAAAAAAGGAGAACCATACTTCAGCCTGAGCCAACAAAGCAGCAGTGTCCAGCTCAAGTGAGGTCCACCAAGATAAACATTGACCCTCCCCACCCTCCACCCTCACTGTGGATAAGACACAGGGCACAACCTTGGGTCTGGTCCAAAGCAGACACACAGACACATCAGGGGCCTCATGAGGTTATAGCTCAAGGCTGTTCTGAACATGGCAAGAGTCCCCTGAATGTTCCAAAGAGGACCCAAAATTAAATTTCCTCCCTTAAAAATGAAGCAACTAATCAGATGACTCAGGGCAGAGAAGCAGAGTTCCACACACAAGTCATGGCTCCCTTCAGCTGTGAACATCCTTGGGCTGGGAACGTTCACTCTCCTACCACCCCCACCATCCATGCAGGGTCTCCTGGGATCTAGGCGGGTTTGGATGGTTTGATTAATAAAAACAGAAGGATATAATGGTCTGCTAAGTACCCCTGTCACCATGGAGAGAAGAGGACCTGGGGAGCCAGCATAAAGAAAAACAACAAAGATTCTCAATCAACCCACAACTGTAAATTGGCATAAGTCAATCAACCAAACTGCAGCTGAAGACCATATAGATGAGATATTTTCTCGCATGAGGCCCTGGAAACCTTTCGCCCTCGTCGAGGCTGGGCACAGTACACATTCAACAGCATATGCGACCTCTGTGTGGCAGTAATGTATTTTATAAAGGCTAGAAAACAGATCCAGAAAGGTTAAGACACTTTCTCAAGGTCATCCAACAAATGGGGAAGCAGAGCTCAGGCTTAAATTCTGGTTTCAATCCAGACCTTTTGGCTCCAGAACATACTTTCTCCATTCTACCACACTCCATCGCAGAAGCGGATGCCAACCCTCAATGTAAGGATGCAATGCTCTCCAGACTGACTTCCCTGAGAAAAGTCAGCAAGTCCCTGACTGAACCAAGAACAGGACTTGGGTTTTCTTAGAAATGTTTAGCTCTGTAGTTTCAATTTTATAAGACTTGGCGTTTATAGAAAAAAGACTGGAATGCGTTCAAGCCGATAGGATGTTGAGTAAAGTTCTCTCCCCCAGAAAGGAAACTTTCTCCAAGATTTGGTTGTCTTATTTTTACACTTTTTTTTTCAAAGGAGTCCGGTTTTCCTGATGTCGCTCTGATTATGTCTGAGGCCAATGAACTGAGGCCTTCAGAAAGAAAGGAAGAAAGAAAGAAAGAAAGAAGCTAGGAAGTGTTGCTCTTGTTAAGAACGTGCCTCAGCATTGCAGGAAGCATCATGACAACATTTTACCCAAGTCTTTGATTTAAAAATAAGATGTCCATCGACGTCTTTGAGAATTTTTGCGTTTCTCATTCCATGTCAAATTGCCCCAAGGCCTCTCCTTTACCCATGGGTCTCCCAGTCTCTCAGACTCCACTGAGCTCCCCTCACCGAAACCAAGCTGGAGGCCAGCGGCTGGGCAGTTTCTTCACTTCACTGGGGTTTTTGAACACAACCTACCTCGTTATCTGAGAGACTCTAATAGAAATTGGAAGTGTACAAGTGGTTGTCGGGAGATGGATTTACAGGGAGATGTGAGGTCACACCTGGAGGGTGGCCAGCTTTGTGAGAAATGCGTCCTGGGCAGCAGACTGGACGCTCTTTTCTCATGCCTCAGTCACTCACTCTGTGACCCGGGGCCTACATTTCCTCTTCTACAAAAGAGATGTTTGGATTAGACAATCTCTAAGGTTCCTCCCACCCTGACTTTCTGCAGGCGTAGGTTCCTAATGCTAAATCCCAGAGGATTTATTTGACCAAGGTTGACACACCAGGTAGGACAGACCTTTAGCAACCAAGTATTAACAATAGCTTTTTAATGAGTGTTTACTATGTGTCATGTACCATTTTTAGTGTTCTATATCTATTGCTTCATTGAACGCTGACAGCGACCCTGTGAGGTTAGGAATTACGATCATCGCTAATTTACGTATGAGTAAATTAAGGCTCAAACAAGTTACTTAACCTACCCAAGGTCACACAACTAGTAGGTAGGAGAGTTGACTCTTGAACTCACTCACAGTTTGGATTCAGACCTATGTTCTTTAGTTCTATCCTCTGTGGACAGATCTGTGCAGAACTCAGTGTCTCCCCAGAAGAGTGACCTTTACTGACTTCAGGTTTCACCAAATTCATGCCCTGCTTTCCCTACAAGTTGCCCAAAACTCTGTGACCTGGGGCCTACGAAAGAGGTGTCTGAGGATTTCCCATCGATAAAAATTTTTTTTAAAACAAACAACAACAACCACAAAACCTTTGCCAAAGCCCCGGCACATCAATAATATGAAATGAGAGAGGTGACAAACAGCGTATCTAGAGATCTGAGCCCAAAGCTGAGAGAATAAAAATAATATCCAGGAAGTGACTTCAGAAGTAGGATACCTTCCAGGAGCCCTGAAATCACTGACTTCCCCCAAATTCATACCCCCATGTTGGCTTCTGCCTGGTTCCCACAGCAGAAGGCTGCCTGGGAGGTGCCCTTCAGACCCAAGACGCTAAATGGAAAGTCTGTGTGGATGAGTCATCCAAGCTGGAGAGTGTAGAAAAGTCAGGAAGGAAGGAGCTGGCTAGAAGACTTCCCTCGGATGCCCCCACCTGTCTCTGCTGTAAGCCCTCTGTGCTTCCTCCGCCTCCCTGGGTTACCCCCGACAATGAGAAACCCACCTAGAAAAGAGCTGAGGAGACTGAAAAGATGAACCGCGATTTATCCATGCATGGAGACTTGCAAAGAGTAACTAGCCAATGAGAGCCCATCGACAAATAGAATATTAGTAGAATACCAACTATATATGCGAGGCAATCTGGAGATAGAAACGCGTCACCCTTTTGTCTAAATCCACCAAAGTAACCAACACAGAGTTGGAAACAGGAAACCCACAATAAATTTGAAGTCTTCAACCCAGTAACAGTAGAATTGGGAAGTGGCTCCCCAGGGGGTAGAAAACATCCTGTCCAGATCCTTGGGGAAGAAAAGAAAAAGGCAAACATTTGAGGGAAAGAGAATCTCTAGCCTCATCCCGCCGCCATGAACTTGGATCTCAACTGAACGATTATCATTCTTCCTGCACTCCTGGGAACCAGCCCACAGCATCCAGAGCTGGCGCTAACCCAGACTGGCCATGTCTCTGGGATAATATTGTTTTTGGTTCCCTTTCTGTGATTGGCCAAACCTCCTTTTGAGCACAGAGGAAACACTGTTGCCCTTTGACCAAATTAAACCCTTTTATTCCTTACAGGAAAAGGAGCGACTTTTCCCATTGTGCGGGGAAGAGAGAGCTGGGGATAGGGCACCGTGGGGAACAGCAGGATGGAGAGCACACGAATTAAGGCCACAGGCTCTGGTTCCGGCTGTATCTATTTTCCAACTGTGATCTGGCAAGTTACTTCACCTTAGAGAGCCTACCTGTGTCATCTGTAGAAGGCACTTGATAATATTTACCTCCTAGGATTTTTGAACCTCGGGGGACTTTAAAAAACACCGTACATGAGAGATGCCTGGAGGGCTCAGTCGGTTAAGCATCCGACTCTTGATTTCGGCTCAGGTCATGATCTCACGGTGGTGGGATCGAGCCCCGCATCAGGCTCTGCACTGAGTGGAACCTGCTTGATTCTCTCTCCCCCGCACCCCCCCCAATTCTGCTCCTTCCCCTCCCCCACCCCACCCCACCGGCTCTCAAAACAAATAAATAAACATTTTTTTAAAAAAAACACTGCACATAATGTACCTGGCATTGTAATCAGCACGTAGTAGGTTCTTAAAAAATGGTAACCATTATTACTGTTGTTTCCTAAGTCCAGGAGGCAATAATGAGATTTTCTAAGTAACCAGCCAATTTTGGCTAAATAAGTTACAAAACAGCTGCTTTTCCTTTAGTTTGTTAACAAGCATTAGCTGAGGACCTACTACGTGCCCGAAAAGGCTTTGGGGACAGAAAGAGAAATGACACACTTTTCCGTCCTTAGGGATTTCACAGGCTAGCAAGGGGAAAGTATTACATAAACCCTTAAGAACAGTGGTGTGACAAGTGTTATGGAGCAAAGGGCTGTGTGAGCGCGAGGAGGCAGCGGTTAATTAACTTGGCTGCAGGCGGCTTAGCGCGAGTGAGGACGGAATCACTGGTCCGAGCCGTTCTGCCCATTTCCGCATGTGACTTGGAGCATGTGCTCGGAAGTAAAAGGCACAAGGATAACTTCACGAGCCTCCGGGCCAAATAAATGAGTCTTAGCAGAAAGCATTCCTCACCGCTCACTCGCGTTTACGCACGTGTGTGCACATGCGCACACACACGCTCCACTGCGCTAACATACAGGGCATTCCAGCGCACGCGCACACACCCCAAATCATTTGCACACACACACACACACACACACACACACACACACTTCCCACCTTTCTCCAACACACGCATTCAACTTAATCGTGCTTACACGTTCCAATCAGCGCCCAGGTGGTGGCGTTTCACCTGCCTGTCTCTCCCTCTGTGCTTAGAGAAATCCCCCGGGGCCACCTCTCCATGCCATCGCGGTCCCCAGCAAGGCACACAAGGCCCTCCATGATCTTGCCCCTCTCTCGAAGTCTCAAGCCCACCCCCCCAGGCCATTGTGACCCACTCATTTATTTACTAAACATTAACTGAGTGCCTACTATGTGAAAGTCTTTGGGCCAGGCACATTCTCCTTGTACCTCCTGCTTCGGCGGGCCAAAGCGTGGCTCCCTGAGAGCCCCAGCCTTTCTCTAGCCTCCAGGCCTTTGCTCACGGGTTCGTTCTGCCAGGTAAACACCCCGCCAACGTGACATGACCACCAGCCTTCCCTTCCCACCATCATCGCCCCACAGAACTGACCGCACGCCTCTGCGATCCCATCCAACCTGTGGCAGGAGCGGCACAGCAAAGGCGTCCCTTTCTTCCAGTCGTCGTCTACCTGCCCCCGTCCGCTAGCCTGTGATCTCTGTACTACACACTTCTTCATGTGCGGCATCCAGCACGGTCCCTGGACCACGAGGAGCTCTTGGGAAGGGTTTGCAGAGTGAAGCAGTGTTTCTGCTCAGTTCCCAATTGTGAAAATGGTTTGTACCATTTATCCCTCCCCATTAAAGTGCTTCTAGAAAGGACAACTCTACATGGGTCTCTGACGTTGATACTCACTTTATTAACAATAATTACAAGGATGCCTGGGTGGCTCAGTCGGTTAAGCATCCGACTCTTGGTTTTGGCCCAGGCCATGATCTCACGGTTCGTGGAATCAGGCCCCGTGTCAGGCTCTGCACTGTTTGGGATTCTCTCTCTCAGTCTCTCTCTGCTCCTCCCCAGCTCACGCGCTCGCTCTCTCTCTCTCTCTCTCTCTCTCAAAAATAAATAAAAAAACTTTAAAAAAAACCCAAAAGAACAATAATTACAATGTCATGAACAGATGACAGATAAGTTTTGTACGGTGTTCTACACCACTCACATTCAGACTCCTGACTGAACTGTGTGTTCACAGCAAAAGGGAAGAAGCGTAACGTCATAAGCCTGTAGACCAAGTAGATGAGTCTTAGTAGAAAGCATTTTTGACAGAGACAGAAAGTAGAACGACAGTAGCCAGGGGCTGGGCAGGAGAGGAAAAGGGGGGCTCCTGCCTAACGGGTGGAGACTTTCGGTCTTACAAGATGAAAGCACCGTGAGGAGAGAGGGAAGTAATGGTTGCATGTTACGAATACAGTTGCCCCTTGAGCATGAGTTTGAACTGCATGCGTCCACTTCTGTATGGATTTTTCCCCCATGAACACAGTAAAATACTGCCAATGCATTTTCTCTTCCTTATGGTTTTCTTAATGACATTTCCCTTTCTCTCGCTCATTTGGTTATAGCCATACAGTATGCAATACATGTAACAAACAAAATCTGTGAATCAACTCTTCATGTCCTCACTAAGGCTTCCAGTCGACAGTGGGCTATTAGTAGTTAAGATGGGGGGGAGTCAAAAGTTAGGCACAGATCTTTGACTGTTCAGGGGTCAATGTCTCACAACCCTGTGCTGTTCAAGGGTCCGCTGTATAGTTAATGTAACGAAACTGTGTTCTTAAAAATGGTTAACACGGTATTCTTATGTTACATGTATTTTACCGTGATGAAAAAAAATTGGAGGAAAAACGGGAGATTTGTTGGTGAGACAGTACATACAGCGAAGGGGTGGTCCACTCGCATCAAAAGATAAATGTCACACTTTGCCCTGTTCACTGATCACCTGTGAAAGAGGGTTAATCCTGCTCTGAGTTATTAACTCCTAGCAGGGCACAGTCCCTGTTGCTGGTTCGTTCATTCTTCGGCGTCTGTCACTGAGTATCTAACGTGTTCCTGGTTCTGCGTTACGTGCTGGATACCCTATCAGCGAGTTAAGGGTCTACGTTATTGGGGTACGCTGAATCCTGTGACAGAAATGACAGCCCACAGTGACTGAGAATGCGAAGGGTCTCTGCAGGTGGGGACACCCTCCCTGAGATGACTCCCAGACCGGAAGAATGAGAAGGAGCCACCAGGAGAAAGGTCTGGTGAAGCTGGGTACTCCATGCAAATAAAACAGCCTGCAAGAAAGGCCTCAGCAGAAAAGGGTTTTGGCCCGTTCAAAACAGAAAGAACCCCAAGTGCCTGGGGTGGAGACGACCAGAGTGGGTGGAGAGCCTCGTGCCACAGAGAGCTTCACAGCCACACCTCACAGTGACGTGCTGTGATCTGAATTGTCCCCCCTCCCTGCCAAATGCATACCATGGAGCCCTAACCTCTGCTGTGACGGTATAGGGAGGCAGGGCCTATAGGGGGGTAATTAAGGTTAAATAAGGTCATAAGGGTGGGGGTGGATCCTACAGGATCCCATAGGATTAACATTCTTGTAAGAAGAGAAACCAGAGAGCTCACAGGCTCTCCCTCTGTGCCCTGTGGGGACCCGGCAAGAAGGTGGCCGGCGGTCTACAGCCAGGAAGGTGGCTCTCGCCAGAAGCTGAACCTTTCCCAATCTTAATCTTGGACCTGCTAGCCTCCAGAGCTATGAGGAAGTAAGTTTCAGTTGGGTAAGCCATGCAGTCTATGGCATTGTGTTACGGCAGCCCAAGCTGGTGAAGAGGTTTGAGTTTTATACAAAGGAAATCAATGAGAAAGCTTAAACAAGGGAGTGACATCAACTAATATGTATATTTTTTAGGCCACTGTGTTTGCTGGCATTGGGAGGAAAGGTGGGGACAGACAAGCACTGGAGGTGGAAACAAAGAGCTACCTCGGTCATGGTCACAAGGCAGGCCGTGGTGGCAGCCAGAACCAGGGCAACGGCGGGAGCCCGGCAGACCTGCTTTGCTCTGGAGCGCAAAACACGGCTTGCTAGCGGCTCATGGGTGGAAAAAGGAACGAGCAAGGATGACTGAGCGTTCTGGCCTGACTGGCTAAGTGCATGTGTCACCACTGATTGAGTTTGGGAAGAAAAGAGCAAAGAGTTTAGAGGAAAAGCCAATTCGGTTTGGGACACACGAAGCTTCAAGTGCCTATGAGTCATCCGAGAGGAAATATCAAGAGCTCTGATTGTTATCTGTGTCCGGAACTAAGAGGAAAGGCCGGGGCTGGAGACAGGAAGTTGAGGGACAGAAGCATATAGACAGCACATGAAGTCGGAGACTGGCACAATCACGCAGTGTATTTGAGTAATGGAGACGAGAAAGGGGCCATAACCCCGAGTGAGGCTCTTTCTACTCTACCACATTGCCTCTTTTTGCCTAGATTTATCAATGGGGGCAAGTAGGTAAGTACGTAGAATAAATAGAATAAAATGGGCATAGCATAAGCCACTGGTTAAAACTCGGGTGTTAGTCTTTTTTTTTTTTTTTTAGAGTGCTATAGATGGAGGAAAAATGGAGACCTGACTTGTTGACAATACTTACAAAATGAATTCTAGTTTAATTAAGTTTTGCGGTGGTATCTTTTTAAAAGTAAAGCAACTTCTCTCCCTCTCTCTCTCTCTCTCTCTCTCTGATAATGATAGATAGAGATAGATAGATAGATAGATAGATAGATAGAAATAGGCAGATAGATGATAGATGATAGATAGATAGATTGATAGATAATAGGTGATAGATGATAGATACATAAATACACAGACAAATATGATACATAGATAATCTGCTGCCCATACATAAATAAAAATACAAATTTCATGAAACTAAAATGCCTCATATTCTCATCTTGAATAAGTCACGAGAGAAACAGAAAGCCAGAGCTGCCCTAACATGAGTTCTTTCCTCTCCCATGATTCAGTAAGCATTGGTGTCACGTTTAAATTTTCTAGTCAAGAAAAATTGTCTCCATATGAGTCAAAAGGGTTCTTCACTGTTCTGGACCCGGCATGATGCCTCCCACACGAAGCTGCTATGTGGAATCAGGCCCCGTGGGGGTCTATGGGGGACACAGGCAGGATAATGCCTCCATATCCCTCCTGAACCAGGGACCACTGGCTCCCAAAAGGTGCCCTCTGCGAGGCTCCTTCCACGCACGAGCCTTTTAATGATGTATTAATGTTCTTTAAAAGGCAGGGTAGGGGAAAGAATCTGGAAGGACATTTGAGTTGATTATAATATCTACAAAATTAACGTCTTTATATCTAATTACAGAACTAAAATGGACAATTAGAGCCCATAATTAAAGGACGCACATAATGATGAATTACAGTGTGCAATGAGTCGGGAAAACTCCTAATTATACTCTGGGAACCTGAAGTCCCCGGCACGAGCTCGCATTGCTATTTTCATCACAGGAAAGTACCTCCATTGAGCTCATCTCAGAAGTTTTCCGTGTCTCTGAGCGGGTCTGTTTCATAGGGACAGAGAGTCCCTGAGAACTTGCTCCTGAGAAACTTTTCCTGAGACCAGTCAGCACCGTCCACCCTTATCAGAAAGATGGGAACACTGGCAAATAGGCGAATCTCATCATTAGTGTGATGAAAAGCCAGCCTCTGGATAGTTTTGAAAAATGACTCTTTTACTGTCACACAATGGGTAGGGATTTGCCCAAGCAAGTCTTTTTAATTTAGAAGCATCATCAGAACAGTGAGTCCATTAATTAAAAAACAAAGAAGAGAGTATATGTGAATCTATATGTATATGTGTGTGTGTATATAGTCTACTGTATGTGCACAGGGGTGTATATATATAGTCTTCAGCAGGATGTGAAGAAAGACAAATACGTCATATATCCATGTAGGTCCAGCCACTAGTGCGGGGACTAGTTTGCAAACAACGATTCTGGCATATGACACACAATGAGAGTTAGAAAAACGCTGAAGTCCAGGCATAAGAGAGAAAACGTGGAGGAACGTGGGGCCAGAGGATCTACCTGGATGGAATGCTCCCAGGACATCAGGCACTTTTACCAGCACTGCCCGTGCAGACTGACCCATTAAGCAGATCACAACTGTATGAGATGGGCATGACTCTTTTGCAGGGGACGCAGCGCAGCACAGGGTGGGCAATCGCTTGCCCAAGCTCACCCGGCTGGTTTAAGTGGCAGGATCGGGCTTAGAAGCCCAGCGTCTGGCCACGGAGCCCAGCAGTGATCCACAGAAGGCTTCCCAGTTAAGAGTGACCCCGCCAGGTCTGTCAGGAACATGAGGTCTGGTAGCTCTGGAAAGGACGGACTAACACGGAGGGAAACCTGCCATATGGAGGTTGTCGGGAAAAGTGGCCCAGACAGGGTGACAAACAAAGAGAGAAGAGACTTGAGGGAACAGAAAGGGTGGGGCTAATGACTGGCAGGCATGATAGGGAGGGTAGGTCAAAGATGACGAAGTTTTTGACCCAAATGGAAAAAATAATAATAATAAAGAAAAAAGAATCGTAACAAACTTATCAGAGACAGGAAAAAGGAAAGGAAGAATATAATGGAAACGTTAAGTTCTTGCACAGATGCTGCGCCTTTGAAATGCCTACTAGAGGTTTCCACCAGGGGTTTTCCACCAGGCAGCTGGAGATTCAAGACAAGAGCTTGGGCAAAGGTCAGGCTGGAGAGACTCGCTGAACAGAGGTCTCTGAGGAGGGGAGGCCCAGGCCGGCAGAGACCCAGGCCGCCCAACACAGCCGAGGGAGGGGACTCACAGGACAGGAAAAGAGGGTCAGACGAAGGGCGTGACTCCAGGCAGGAAAGGCATTAATAATCAATCATCTCCTTCCAGAGGCTCCCCGCCCCTAACCCACACTAACCCCCGACGTCCGCATGCATAACCCACACCCTTGGAAAACGATAACCTTCAGGAAATACTAAAGCTATGACCATTCTTCCAGCTACAGAATGCGTAAGCTGCGGAGAGGAGAGGTGCAGCACCGGGACCACAAGGGCCCTGCCATAGCGCTGCCTGGTGACAGCGGGCGGCCACACTCGCGGTGGGCACGGCCGAGCTTGTAGAGGTGTCCAATCACTGTGCTGTGCACCAGAACCTGATGGAATGTTGTGTGCTGACTACTCTTCAATGAAAGCCACAAATAAAGACGTGATCGTTACTACTCATTGGAATTGCTCAACAGGAAGCTCGGGAGGGGACGAGGGGTAGGGACCGTCTTGCTCACCACTCAATCCTAAAAGCCTACTGCTTAGCCTGACACTGTCCGTATCAGGACACGTTGACCATGGACCTCACCGGTGAGAAGTTAGCAGCAGGGGCTCATTCCCAGTCCAGTGCTGTTTCTACCACTCCCCGCCGCCCCCCCTACCCCCAGACCGCCGCCTGTGGTCTCTCGGGGCGGCCCCCATGTCACAGAGCATGTGTGTGTGCTGACAGCGTGCAGAGGCCAGACCACACCCCTAATTTACTGTGAACCTCCTGGCCCACGAATAAAAGATCCAGTCCAGAATTTCAACCACCATAACAAGCAGAGAATGTTTACTGGGGCCAACGCAAAAAGCATCCTTCTACCCTCTGGCTCCACAGAACTTGCACCAGAGTCAAATCTCTGAAATTAATGTTCCGGCTCCTCAGCTAACATAACCGCTCGCTTCTGGCAAATCAGAGAGGAGCCACTTATCCTTTCAGACCGTGTGCGCCTTTGGGTATCCGACCCGACACAGGCAGCT
Organism: Panthera leo; assembly: GCF_018350215.1. Taxonomy (NCBI): domain Eukaryota; kingdom Metazoa; phylum Chordata; class Mammalia; order Carnivora; family Felidae; genus Panthera; species Panthera leo. Next base: position 62,640,459 of record NC_056696.1, read on the forward strand.
CAGGGTCAGAGGCAGCAGCAGAGCCGAATTCAGTCAATATCGTCAGAAGTATTCAGGCTGATATTAGCTACGTGGTCGATGCCCAAGAGAAAACTAGAGGGCAACGGTTTCTTTAATCATGGGGACCATAGTCTTGGGTCTGTCAACTACTAGGCTCTAGTCCCCAGCTATTCAAACACTAATCTAGAGGTTAGCGTCAACTTGTTCTTGTAGATGTGGCTAAAGTGCATCATCCGTTGACGTTATATAAGAGATCATCCTAGACAATTCGGATGGAACCGATTTGATCCGTTGAAAGGCCGCAAAAGCAGAGCTGAGCCTTCCCTGCAGAAGAAGTTCCACTGGGGACAGCAGCTTCAGCCCAGCACCAAGATCCCCAGCCTGCCCTCCCCGGTGGCCTGCCCTGCGGGTTGGGCACGGGCCGAGGCAGCCCCCGCGGTCCCCTACGCCAAGTCCTTGCAATAACCTCCCGACGTATATCTCCTACCGGTTCTGCTTCTCTGGTTGAACACTGAACGATGGCATCCGGGGTAGCCCTTGAAAAGATGCATCCAGTCAGTAAATATTCGTTGAGTGTCAGCCGGGTGCCATGCCCTGTTCTAGATGGCAGAGATGCGAGAGAGTAGAGCAAAGACAGGTAGAGGGGCTGCTGTGGGCGTCTTGTGACGTACGAGTGCCAGAATGCCTGCTGCGCCGGGTGCTCCCCCTGTAGCACTATGAACCCTCAGTTTTAGGTACACAGAGATATGGAGACACACACAGGGAAGAAGGCTATGTGACCACAGAGGCAGGGGTGGGAGTGACTGCAGGAGCCACTGGAAGTAGAAGAGGCAAGGAAGGACGCTTCCGTAGAGCCTCCAGAGGGACCCCGACCCTGCGGACACCTTGATTTTGGACTCCTAGCCTCCAGGACTGTGAGACAATAGATTTCTATTGTCTTAAGCCACCCAGTCTATGGCAGTTTGTTAAGGCAGCTCTAGGCAACTAACAAAAATAGTCAAATTCATTCGTTCTTTTTCCTCAGCAGTATTCGTCCCATAAATCGGAGACTAAGGTCTGATGTGTCTAACATCCACATGCTTAGCCAGGGTTTCCGTGTGTCAGAGAATTAGTGTGGAGGCCCCCTGCTGCTCAGCTCCCACTCCCAGGGGCTTTCCAACTCAACTTTGTTCACAAACAGGCCACCAGCCCATGGGTTAGTTTGCCAAATTGACTATTTTAATACTGTATTAAAATTGGATTCATCTTGGTCATCGGATCTTCTTTTTTTTTTTTAATTTTTAAAACTTCTTTTTTTAATGTTTATTTATTTTTGAGAGAGATACACACAGAGTGCCAGCAGGAGAGGGACAGAGAGAGAGGGGGACACAGAATCCACTTGGAGCTGTCAGCACAGAGCCCGATGCGGGGCTCAGACTCACAACCCGTGAGATCATGACCCGAGCCGAAGTCGGATGCTCAACCAACTAAGCCACCCAGGTGCCCCGGTCACGGGGTCTTCTCTACAGTTGTCCTTTACATTTGTCACCAGAGGGAAGGGCCTCACTGTCTCAGCCCAGGCCCTGCCCTGTTCCCTACAGACTTTTCAAGTTCTTTGCATCAGTTTGCATTTTTCCAGGCTGAATTGTTCTCCTTCCGGCCAGCCTCTATCCAATTCTATGAAATAATTCTTGGTCTCCAGTAACTGCCTATCAATGCAGCTGTTTTTATATCTTTTTAAAAATATTTTAATAAAAGCTGGTATTTCCTGCAGATAATTGAGGAAGATGTCCATTAATGCCAATCTTAACGAGGTGCCCACAGGCCCCTTTTAGACACTGCCCTGGGGTAGGGTGGGGGGTCAGTGTCATTGTTGGGGTGTCCTTTATAATTCTCGGGCCACATTTGTAGCACCTAAGCCAGCCTCAGCACTGGGATATCATCTTGAGAACATTGGAAAAGAGGTGGTAGCTAGAGGGTCGTCTGGGTGGCTCAGTCGGTTGAGTGTCTGACTTCGGCCCCGGTCATGATCTCACGGTTCATGGATTCGAGCCCCGCGTTGGGCTCTGTGCTGACAGCTCAGAGCCTGGAGGCTGCTTCGGATTCTGTGTCTCCTTCTCTCTCTGTTCCTCCCCCACTTGTGCTCTGTTTCTCTCTCTCTCTCCCTCTCTCAAAAATAAATAAACATTACTTGTGCTCTGTTTCTCTCCCTCTCAAAAATAAACATTAAAAAAATTTTAATAGATATTAAAAATTGTTTTAAGTAACTGACTTAGAGATGATAGATGATAGGTAGGTGGGGAGATAGATAGATAATTGATAGACAAATAGATGTGACTAGTTCCATTTGGAAATGTGGGTATGTGTGCATATAGGTAAGCCTGTGCAACTTTGGAAAAATATCAGAAAGAATAAGCATAAAACCTTGAATGTTAAGGAAAGCAGTTATCTCTGGGGAATTAAAAGAAACGGCTGGAAAGGGAAACTTTACTTCTCATTTTATATCATTCTTAAATGCTGAGATTATTGAGTTATGTTTGTTTGATGACTTTCAGGTTCTTTTAATTTTACAAATGTTTAAGGGGAAAAAAGTGTTACATAAATGCCTATTCTTCAACTGCAACCCTATGCCAGACGATTTTACATACACGTTCCCGAAGGTACACATTTCAATCACCAGCCACTTCACACACACACACACACACACACACACACAAACACACACGCATGCACACTTTTTCAACAGCTGGGAAACTCAGCTGTGGGAACTCATCCCACAGGGATGAAGAGGCGTGCTCAAGGTTACATAACAAGTAAGTCAGAGCAAGGGCCCGTGGTCCACCCTGGCTGTCACCCTGAGCTCTCCACAGTTCACACTGCCCCCAGGGCCATCGGAGTATGTCTGTCCTTTGTGTGTTCACTCATCCAGTCCACTAATACGAAGGCGTCCCCTTGGTTCAGCACCATGCTTGGTTCTAGAAAGAGCTACAAAGATGAACAAGGCAAGTTTTCTGCCCTTAAGCAGCTCACAGTCTCCTGTGTTGTTAATATGAAACAGAAGGAAACAGAATGCTCCATGGGCAGAGACAGAGTAAGCAGCCGGGGACTGCCCAGCTGCCCTGGCTGTTCCTGTGAGGCTGAGTCAGAAGACGACTCTGATCCCCTTCTTCTTGAGTGGCCTTTGGGCTGGAACATGGCAACGATGCCCTCAACGTTCTGGTACACCTCACTTAGCTCAACCAACCTCTTCGTTTTGTCCCATGTGGACGTACGGGTAGTAGAGAGAGAGGAGGGGAGGCAGGTGTTTGTAGAAATCTGAAGGGAGAGAAGGGCTCTGGTCATGGTGGGAGCTACCCATGAGCTGAAGGTCAAACCAGTGGTTGGCAGAAGGGCGGGCTGTGAAGTTCACATTTATGTGCTGGCCAAAAAAGAAAAAAAATTCCTCTGACTCAAAATAAACAGACTTGCTGTGAGGCCCATGTGTGATTTTTCTTAGGATTTTGGGGAATATTGTAAATGATCTATATGCCCCTCTCCCCCAAAGTATGTGGGGATCACAAGCTGGGCTCTATTTGGACCATAAACAAAGGATCTAGAGAAGCATGCACTTCATCCCAGAAGCTCACTTAATTTGTTTTTTACCCCGTGGAGTTGAATTTTTATGCAGATGGGAGTATCTGTTATATCCTTGACCCGAGCCATGGTTTTGAGAAGACATAGTACGTATGAGGGGCCAAAGGGCCAATACACATGTTGTTCATCGGAACCCCAAGGGACACGTCATGAAGGAAAAGGGACAAGAGCTAGGAAGTGCAGGATTTGACAGGTGGAGAGGGGGAGGGACACTTAAGGGCAGCAGTTACAACGTGGGGCAAGGAACAGACAGCTGTCCCCTCCTGGGACACTGAGGTAACATGGCTTGCCCGGCTTTGAAGCTGCAAGGAAGCTTGGCAACCATCCACTCCCTCCCTCATGTCACAGGTGCGCCATGTGAGAATCAGAGTGGTGAGATGGGCTGGCCAGGACCACACAGCACGACCAATCCCCTGGCCTGCTTGGCCGCGTTTTGTACTCGCTCTGTGAACATGCTGTTCCCTGAACAAGCAGAGGTTCAGAAATGGGAAGGTGGGGACACATACAAGAAATAGCAAGTCTGAGAGGGGATTTGATCTGAGGAGAAAATACACATAGAAAATACACACAAACTGGAAAAGGCGAGTTGGGATTTGCTTCTGGAAGATGTCGAATAGGAGACCAAGGGGTTTGGGTCTTTTTTCCATGTAGATGACAGAGACCTACTACGTGTGTGAGAGCAGAGTTCAGGTAGCAAACTTGCTGTTTTCTGTCCCCAGGCACACATGAGGACTTCCGATTGGGAGCGAGGAAAGACCTTCAGAGTCCCAGGGAAGGAAAGAGCCCACCTTGATTTTTCATATTTTCTCTCTGAAAACTACAATTACTCCTTCATAATATCATTCCTCTTTAAAAAAACTTACATAGCTTCTTTTCTTTCTTTTCTAATAGAGAAGCCATGCATGCTTATTTATGAACTTTCAATCTTATGAAGAACCAAAATGGCTCCTATGAGCTCCTCCTCAGCTAATAAAAAATCAAGCTCAGTTAATATTTTGACATATTTTCCTCAGAGTTTTTGTTCTGTGGATTTTACATCATTATTTAATACCTTTGTGTAACTTTGAAACTTCTAATTTCACTTAATATAAAACCATAAATTCTGAAATTATCTAAAGTTCTCAAAACGAGGGGCATCTGGGTGACTCAGTCAAACGTCCGACTTCGGCTCAGGTCATGATCTCACCGCTCGTGAGTTCAAGCCCCACATCAGGCTCTGTGTAACAGCTCCAAGCCTGGAGCCTGCTTCAGAGTCTGTGTCTCCCTCTCTCTCTCTGCCCCTCTTCTGCTCATGTGCTCTCTCTCTCTCTCAAAAATAAACATTAAAAATTTTTTTTAATTCTCAAAACCATCATTTTAAAGGCTTATAACCTGTATATTTAACCATACCCTCAGTGCTGGGCCTTTAGATCATTTCTTTTTCCTACCTAATGCTACCTACCTTGTTGTGTGTAACTTTTGTCCCCTTCAGAGTATTTCCTTAGAATAGATTCATAAATAGGAAATTCCTACATCAAATAGTATAGACAGTTTCTAAGGTCATTCACACACCTCATCGAATTGATTTACAATGCTGGGGGCATTACGATACGTATAAATAACATGTAACTCTAAAAACCAGAGTTTTTATTGAATGAAAGTCGTTTCTTTGTTTTAATGACTTTTCTTTAATTTCGAAAATATTTCATATCTTAGGGTGCCTGGGTGGCTCAGCCAGTCAAGCATCCAACTCTTTTTTGTACTATTTTTTTAATGTTTATTTATTTATTTTTGAGGGAAGGGCAGAGAGAGAGGGAAACGGAATCCCAAGCAGGCTCCGAGCTGTCAGCACAGAGCCCAATGCAGGGCTCGAACCCATGAACCATGAGATCATGACCTGAGGTAAAACCAAGACTCGGATGCTTAACTGACTGAGCCACCCAGGTGCCCTTTAAGCATCCAACTCTTGATCTCGGCTCAGGTCATGATCTCACAGTTTGTGACTTGAAGCCCCATGCTGGGCTCTGTGCTGCTTGGAATTCTCTCTCCCTCTCTCTGCCCCTTCCCCGCTTGTGCTGTCTCTCTCTCTCTCAAAATAAACAAATTGGAAAAAACTGTTTTTAATTTCATATTTGAAGGAAAAATTCTCCATAAAATTAGACTGGGGGTGGGGGTGGGGAGAGAAATACAGCTTCTAGGAAATTCAAGGTCTACTCACCCTGGACCACTTTTGCTTTCTCTTGTCTTCTGACCAGTGCTCCACCCCTCCCTTTCCTCACTACCCACCCCACCCCATCCTCTCCCAGCCTCTCCGATTCCAGGATGTTGTCTCTTCTGTGCTTGTTAAGGGGGATTCCATCTTGTAGTTCCTAGTAAAGGGCCCGAGTCCACACACACAGGCTTCTGCACCCTCTCCCAGGGCTCTGGAGAGTAGTTTGCAACGAAAAGATTAATGGTGCTTTCCTGATCTTCATGGCCTGTGTGTTTCTCATCATCTCCCTCTGGATGCAGTCGCTGGCTCTCATTCCAAAGCCACACATGGCTGGTCCTTGCTCCTCCCAGAGCAAGGAGACTTGCTAGGGCTGATGCTATGGAGCCAGCCAAGTCACCAGTCTCTTGCATAGTCAGAACCCCCCTCTTCTCTTTTCCTCCTGGTACAGCTCTGCTCAGTCTCCTTCACTGCCCACCTGACCTTTTGCTGGCCTCCTAACAAGCTTCCCCACCTCTGCCTCCTTCCCTTACAATCTTTCTTGTACACTGCAGCAAAATCGAGTCTTCCTGGGGCAAAATTTATATCGTCTTATAGCTCTGCTCAAGCATCTGCAGCAGATCTCTATTACGTGGGAAGCCCCATATCTTAGAGTGGACCAGCAAATATGTACCAGGTCCTTTTTAGTGGGTACACATTAAGTGCCACAGAGGCTACACCATGAGCTCTGGGTCTAGTTTGGGGAACTAACCCAGACATGTGAAAAGTCACAAGGCTCCAGCCCCCACCTCCTTCCAGCAATCCAGTCCTGCGTGTGTGACAGGCAGATCTCACACTTGACATGTTTCAAACTGAATTTACTCTCTTCTCCCCAAATCTATGTTTTTTACATAATGGTTCCACTCTCCAGGCTCTCAAGACAAGATAGATGCATGTCACGAACATGGGGAGATTTGACGGGTGGAAGATTTTGGTCTTGTACTGTCCATCAAAATCCAACTGTCTAATTACTCACTTTCTTGGTTGTACTTAAGAACATAAAGGGACACAGAAACAAATAAGACATGCCCCCACTGCTGTGAGTGTATAATGTTCTGCGGGAGACACAGAGCTGCTTGTCCATTGTCAACTCATCCACCCAAGATGTGCCTCACAAGCCTGGGTCTCCAGATCCAACCTCCCCCCAACCCCCTCAACCATTCACTTCAGGAAAAGTGGACTAGGACGTCTCCAGGTATTTTCATGATTCTTCAGTACTTGTCATCTACCAAATCCCAACTGATCCAGATAGTAGAATCACCATAATATCCAGGTGTATCGGGAGCTAAGGGTAAAAACTATTAACAGAGATCCCTGCCATGGATGACTTTACAATGTGGGGAGAGAGGCTGACACCTGAACAGATGATTTCCCAATCATACTGTACGCGGCCAGACTATGGGGCTACAACAAACACAAAGAGAAGGGATCTTCTGGCCCGACCGAAGATTCAGGGAGATGTGGGGAAATTGGGGTGAGGAAGGAGGAAACCTGCCAACTGGAACGGGAGTGGGGAGTGGGTGGCTCACAGTGGAGAAACCAGAATTTGCACCCAGGTTTGTCTGACTCTCCAGTTCATGCTTTTCCCACCATCCTGTTACATGGTAGGCTTTCAATGGATATCCACCCACTGGATGAAAGAAGAAATAACAATACAGGAGGCGCCAATTCACTCCTACAACCTCTCAGAATAGTTTGGAGGTAAAATAAAGTCTGGAATTGAGAGGGGACTCCTCACTCTTGTCTACACCTCCTCAAAAAAAACCCTGCTAGTGTCCCGGGCTATGCAGACAATGGGAAAAGAAACAAAGGAAGCCTAGAGCTCCAAGGGCTACAGCAAAGAATCCCATAGACTCCCACGTTAAATCACGCTGGCCCCGGAAAACCCCTGGACAAGGAAAAGGGATCCTAATTCTCCTACACCCATCTCTTCTGAAATTCGGTTCTGGAAGGAGAGCCAGGGGATCAGAGCTGCTCGCCCACATCCTCGAGCGATTACATGGGGCTGCCTTCTCTCCGCCCACAACCCCCCTGCTCCACTGTGTTTGCAGAGCAGATGCCTCGGGCCAGCAGCCCCCCTTTCTGTACTTCCTGCTCCTTGGCCCCAGCCTCTGCCTTCCGTCTCTGTATGCTTGGCATACACGCAGCAAGCCTGGAGCTGGAGTGTGCCATCATTTCACAATTCACAAACCCCAAATAAGAGACAGGTGGTGGGATTCTCCCAGGGAATGGAAAGAAGGTCTCCAAGCCCACACTGTCTGAATCTGGCTGCCCAGGGAACAGCCCAGAGGTGGGCTGGGCTGAGGCTACTGTTTCAGGAGATTCTACCCAACCCTTTCCAGGCTGTTTGATCCCTTGGTCCCGGACATTTCTCCTCAGGATTTCCTCTTGGATCCTCCCAGTTCTTCGGGAAAGTCAAAACTCACTTTGAACAGTTCATGGAATCGATTTGTGGAAGAAGGAGTCAGCTCAATAAAATTACAATCATTTCTTTAGAGGAGGTTGTTATAAAATGGGCCTTGGAAAGTCACAGACTCCTTGGTACTGATATCTGGATCGATTTGGGGCTCAAGACACTTCATTGCCCACTAGGGAATTGTTTTATGATTTAGCTTCTCCATGATAGATTAAGACGGGCTTGCAAATTTTGCCACTGGGGCAAAAGACTACAACTACTTCCTTTACTTCAAGGAAATATTTTGGGTTCATCTCATCAGCCACTACCAGCAAACTTTTTTTAAATTTTCTGTAAAGGCCCAGAGAGTAAGTATTTTAGGCTTTGTGGGCCATAAGGTCTCTGTCATAACTATTCACCTTGTCCTATGTAGCACAAAAGAAGCCATCGGCACTAGGCAAATAAATGAGCAGAGCTGTGTGCTAATAAAACTTTATTTACAAAAACAGGCAGCAGGCTGGATTTCGACCACAGGCTGTAGTGTGCCAAACCCTGACAAAAACCCTGTGTTCTGTGCAGAAGTATCAGTTTGAGGAGCGAATGATGTTCACTGACACCCTTAGGAAGGAAGTTGCTGCTTTGGTATGAGAAAACTTTGAGGTCTACTTGTCTACTATTACCTAAGGAACCTAAAATAATATCAGAAGCTGCATATTAACACAATCCTCAGATGCTTTGTACACATTACATCTGGGGACCAGTGTGTCTCAAACACCTATCAAATTACAGGGGTGCCCAGGGGGCTCAGTCAGCTGAGCGTCCAACTCTTGATTTCGGCTCAGGTCACGATCCCAGGATCATGGGACTGAGCTCCTCATTGGGCTCTGCACTGAGCATGGAGCCTGCTTAAGATTCTCTCTCTCTCTCTCTCTCTCTCTCTCTCTCTCTCTCTCCCTCCCTCTGCCCCTCTCCCCCACTTACATGCTCTGTATGTATATCCCCCCCAAAAAAACTAAAAACAAAAAAAATTACAGACTCTGAGGTCTAAGGCATGCAACTCTGTCTTCAACAAGCTCCTAGCTGACACCGATGCTATCAGTGAATGAGGCTTCGATTAGCAAAGATCTGCTCTGGACCATCCTCTATAAATCCCAGTTCCAGGGTGAAACATGGGAGCAGATGGGTTCCAGCTGCCCACCACCAACAACCCCGTTTCTTAACCCCCAACAGATAATGCATGTGGAATACTACGCTAGATGTTACACAAAAGCAAAACCACCTGACAAAAAGACTCAGACCTTGGCTAAGAGGTTCTCGCAATCTTTTTTTTGGGGGGGTGGGGGTGGGGGTGGGGGAGGAGGAGCTCATACACATAAAGAAATTAATCAGTATAAGAGGTCACATGAATGTCTAAGACAATAAGACATCAGTGAAAAATCCTGACAAAGGCTATGAACGTCTAGAAGGGATACCCCAACCCCTCTCATCCATCACAAGGGGAGGAACCCAAAGCTCCATGCCCCAGGAAGCAAGAATTTTGAATAGGTTCAAGCTCAGAAAGAAATTCAGGAAATGTTGCCAGCCAGGAACACTTAACATCATTCCTGCAGCCCACAATCTCAGGCTAAAATAATTAATATAATATGAGAAATTATAAGGCAATGAAAATGGAAACAACGGAAATAAGATTCTTGCTAGCAGCCCTAGATGTACCCTGAGGGCGATGCAGTCTGTGGCTGACCCTCAAATCTCTTATAAGCCGTGAAGATCAAAGCAAAACCAAGAGACTGACACCTTAGAACGTGCTGCCTCCAAGTGTTTCACGCATATATATTCTTAGGTGTCTGAATATTTCCCCCCTAAATCTGGCTCAGAACTGCACCCCCACTCAGCAAGAGGGGCATCTGAAATTGGCATCCTCAAAAGCAAAGTCACTCCTAGGGCACGTCCCACGCAGATGCTGAATCCCTAAGATGGCGTCCAGATGTCACAGACCAGCCAGCAGTCAGAGCTCTCCCCAGTCTGGCAGCCACCCTCCTTTCCAGCTCTCCCTTCCACCACCCCTTGGTCCTAACCCTCTGCTCCCCACAGATTGCTATCTGCCCCCTCCCGTCCATTCCCACATCCAGCGTCATCTTCGTCCACTGCTCACTCCTCACCCTCACTGCTGAGGTCAACCCCACCGCTAGTAACCAACCCATACCTCGCCCTCTGCATACTGCACCGCTGCCTGGCACCCCCATGCTTGGCCCCAGCCCCACCCCTTCCACCATCGGGGACCCCCCCAGCCACAAGTGCCATCCCCTACAATCACCACTCACCACCCTCTGGGCACCTCCTTGAGCATGGCTCTCTTTTTTGTTCCTTCCCTTTCTTGTTGGCCATGAGCACTTGGGCTGGAATGATCCCCCACTCCTATCCGTATGCTTTCAAATCACCTGTGGAGTCCCTCACACATCACAGGTGTCCCGTAACAGTTACTATTTTTGTAAGTAAAGCCGTTACCCAAAGTCCTTGGGTCCCATGCTGCTCTCCAGCCCCACGGTTCCTTGTACATCACCACCGTCCATTCGCAGTTCATGCTTTTCAGAACATTGTTGAGCCCATTTCATCTAGAAACGTCTAAGCCAGCTGCACACCTGGCCTCCCTTCCCCTGGGCAGGCATGTCCCCCAGTTTCTAACCAGTCTCTTCTCTCCTCGCCTCGTGGCACACCCACAATAGCTGTGGCTCTCTGATTAGTTAGACACCGATCCTGACCTTGTCCTTCCTGTAATGATCCTGGCACAGCCAAACTCCAAAATCTCAGACACCTAGGTTTATGTAGCAATGTGGTCACAGCGCCTCATTTATCTCAACCGTAACGTGCTCTGTAACAAGCAGATGCCTCCCAGGTTTGTCCCGGTCACCGCTCCGAATGCCACCTGTCCCCACCCCACCCCCACGTGCAACCCCCCAGGCTGTGCGGTCGCCATGCCCTGGAAAACATGTCCTCCGGGACACCTGAAACCAGAACCTCCCACCCAAGACACTCATGAGAAACAGACCAGCCCTTGGCCACTTGCAATGGGAGAAAGACAGCTTCTAAGTCACGAGGGAGAATCAAGCTCCGGTTGGAAATACAAACTTTTCCTTTAAAGGAGAAGCTAACGTTGGCAGTACTACTCTTTTGAGCTGCTCTCCAACAAAGCTGGAAGAGCCATTTTGGGAGAGAGAGGGAAAGGAAGACAGTGTGAGTGACAAATGGAGAGAAGGAGACAAAAAGAGAAAAGTGAGAGGAGGGAGGCGCGGAGGAGGGAGGAGGTGGGGGGGGTGGGCAGAGTGAAGGAATGAAGACCCAAAGGGGAAGGAGCAGAGGGGGAGGGCAGAGGAGGGGACGAAGAGGGAGGAAAAGGCAGGGAAGACAGGCTGTGCTATGCTGGCTCACAAACACGGGCCACCAGTTCTGTGGTGAGTTTGATGGTGTCCCCTGGGAGCTCTAACATCCATGAGGGGACAGGGTCTCCATGGGCTTGTATAACACTGGGCTGGGCTGGGTGGACCCCAGAGCCCCCTGGGGCCCAAAACAAACAACCAAACAGAACTGGAGGAATTGATCTCCAAAGGCTATTGTTAACCTCTGCTCTCAGTATTTGTGACTGATGCCAGATCTTGACCATACGTTGGGATCAGCCCCATGTTCCAGAGCATCTATTAATAACACTGCCTTTCCCTCGCAAGTGTTCCATTTAGATGTTACATTACTTGGTCCTCCTATTAATAGGAGACACAGGAAACTGAGACTGAAGTCTCTGGACAGAATGAAATACTTAATGTCGTCATTCTCAGAAAAGGAGGAAGCCGACGTTGGTCACCGGAAAAGACCAGAAGGATTCTGTCTTGGGGGAGCAGGACTTGAAATAGTTCTCGGTGTAACATGATAGTGGAGATGGGGGGAGGCAGCCGGATGGGGCTTCACAAGACAAGGCTGTAGGTTGCATACGCCGTGGATACTGAAATAGTAATTTCTGGAAACAGTCACTTAAGATCGGGTGGCAGGGGAAGAAAAGTCCACAGTGATAGCTTCTGAAAGGTAAAGCGGAATGATCCACAGATGAATCATGTTTGAGGAATCTCGTGTAATAGAGAAAATCTGCAATAACTTCTGGTTAGTGGTTAAATGTAGCTATGAATTATTCATTCTCAACTGCACATCATGAAGGCTCCAGTGAAGACCTTTTAGCTTTTCCAGTATCAAGAGTCTACTTGAAGTCTATTGGAAGGGAGGGAGGGAGGGAGGGAGGGAGGGAGGGAGGAAGGAAGGAAGGAAGGAAGGAAGGAAGGAAGGAAGGAAGGGAGGAAGGAAGGAAATACATTAGTTTCAAGGCGATCTGTGGGAAGAAACGGACCCAAGATATTTTCTCACCACAAGGAGGTAAAGGAGAAATGGGGAGGAGGTTTAGTCCTTACATAATAAATGGCAAGGAGTGTATAATCCATTGAGCATCCTGACAATGAGAAGAAATCTCCTGGAAAATGTGAGAAAATACCACTTGTCCCTCCTGCCCTCATCCTTCACTCCCAAGGACTCACGGGTCCATATTATTTACTCAGCCATCCATTCATTCAGCGAGTTCTACAGAAGCCATATGGATGGAAGTCAGCAGGTTCTCCCCGAGCATCTTCTGTGAGCCAGACCCCGTGCTGGAGGCCAGAGATGCCGGCGTGAAGGAGACATGGCTTGTGCCTTTGGTGAGCTCCAGGCTGAAAAGGTCTCAGACTCATGGAATTACTAGAATTTTAGATTCATTAATGGGATCTGAGTCCGCTAAAGGATGAACTGAGAAGTCCCATGGAGACCAAGATTCACCCAGAGCAGACACCTTGAGGTGGGTGAATGCTTCCTAGTTTGCTCGTGGATGCTCTGAGATGTCCCACACATCTCTTTCTGCCTTGCGTCCCAGGGCTAAGGGTTGCATTTATCTACAGTAAGTACCCCAGGCCGGCTTTTCTCATACATTTAGCTCCTCCAAAGCTTATTATGCGACTCTGATTCAATGACCCTGATTTTAGTAGCTCTCTGAATTATTATTTTTCTCTAAGCCACCTCAAATCATTGCTGGAAGAAGGCAACTTACAAAAAAAATAAATAAATGAATGTAATCGGAGTGTTGGGAGAGACCCGGATCGACATAGGAACCCCAAGATTCCAGTGCGTCCTGTCGGGACAGGGAAGACCAAGATACCCTGGGCCACTCAGAGTTGGGGAAGACACCCCAGGATCAGCTGCGAACCTGGCACAAGCCACATCTGGATCAGTGAAGTCTGAGGAGTGAGCTGACATCCAACATCAGCTTTCCTATACAATCCAACACATGGTCTCCGCTGACACCAGCTCTCGGCACAGAAACCGCGTGCTCCACATTCCCTGTGACACCAGCCAGGTAAGTGAGGGGCTCCAGGGAGGCCACACTGGCAGCAGGTGGTTTCCCCTCCTACCCTCACCCCCGGCCTCATGGAGTGACAGCTTCAGTGACTGGCCTTACTTACATCCATGGGTGCAGAACATTCTCTGAGGAACGAAGTCCTCGACGACAGCTGGCTTCTGTGTGTCTTCAGTTGTCACAACGTCTTTGCTTCAAGCCACAGGACTTGGAACTTTCTAGAGCACTGAACCCCAGACCACTTGTAGATATCCCTTTATGGGGGGGGGGGAGGGAGAGCAATGTTGCATTACAAACTTTTTATTTATTTATTTATTTTTAATCTTTATTTTTGAGAGAGAGAGACAGCGTGTGAGCAGGGGAAGAGCAGGGAGAGAGGGAGACACAGAATCCGAAGCAGGCTCCAGGCTCTGAGCTGTCAGCACAGAGCCGGACGCGGGACTCAAACTCACGAACCGTGAGATCATGACCCGAGCCGAAGGTGGACATTCAACCGACTGAACCACCCAGCGCCCCAGCATTACAAACTTTTGCATCACTCGCATTTCTTTCCAACTTGATACCTCCCAAGTACCCCAGGCACTGAAGGGATCTCAAAGAGAGTCTGTTTAGGAGGGCTACACCTATTGATATCTATCAATCTAGAAATTTAAACAGAATGTTACATTTACTATTTATTTAAGATAATAATTACTCAATTTTATTAATGTTTAAGTTCTTAAAAATTATTGTTAAATTGTTATGATTATGTGTTAACATAATTTTTTTAAATAACAATAGCTATTTTCAAAAAAAATTCTTAGTGAGAACAGTGGCATTAGTTTACATTAAAAAAAAACTCATTGAGGGGCACCTGGAGGGCTCAGTCAGTTGAGCGTCCAACTCTTGATTTCGGCTCAGGTCATGATCACAGGGTTATGGGATTGAGTCCTGTGTCGGGCTCCATGCTGGGCGTGGAACCTGCTTGGGATTCTCTCTCTCTCCCTCTCTGTCTTTGTCTCTGTCTCTGTCTCCCCCTCTCTCTGCCCTCTCCCCACTCTCAAAATAAATAAAATCTCTTCAATATCTGGCTTAATTGAACACAGATTCTCATATCCACTTCTGAATTCAATTTGTTGCAATATCAGATATCATGCATCCTCTCGAAAATTCTACCGTATAATCGTGGGAGGAGAGCGAAACAAAGCCAAACATCCTAGGATTATTGTGGAAATAGTTTTGCTCTCACAGATCCCCTGGGAGTGTCTCCAGAGCTACCAGGGCTGTCCAGATAGCTTACGATCAAAGTAGGTCTCACTTCCCCCTCAGACTATCGCCCCCATTCTTCAACGCCGCTAGTTATCAGTTACCTGAGCAGTCTTCTAGAACTATGGACACATAAATGTAAATATATGGATGTACAGTTTTGGCTAATGTTTTTTTAAATTAAGTATGAGCGCACTCTACCCCTCACCTAGGGTTTTCTGCTCCACATGTTGGGGTGCTTGCATTCTAGCATGTGTCATTACGTCATTTCCGTCTTTTCTGCCGGTCTCTTTCCTCCATTAGATGGTAAAACAATGTGTAACTCTGTGTGGTGCCACAGCGTCCGGGTGGGTTGCTGAACCGCTACTCTAAGTTGCCACTGTCTCCAGCGAAGGACACGGAACTTAATGGGAATAAAGTGGCCACGTGGCAAGAACAGACGTCGCCTATATTAGTCCAGCTCTCTTCTGCCTTCTAGTTCCCTAAGAAGGCAGGCAACTGAAGTATTCAACATTTGAGAAAAGATCCAAATTTTCACTGTATTGCTGGGACTTACCAAGTATTATACTTGGGGTTTATTCACTGGGGCAAAAAGACTTGTACTGAGCTACCCAGGGGATTCTCTCTCTCTCTCTGTCTGTGCCCCTCACTTTCGCTCGCTCTCTCTCTCAAAATAAGATAAATAAAAATATATATATTTTTAAAGCTGGAAACAGGTAAACACGCTGAGCAGACGGAAACTTGGGTCTGCCATTCAAGGGAGTTTGGGGCAACAGATGCCTATTGAAACATCAAATACATAAAAGCAGTAAGAGAAGTCTGAGGCGGATGAAATGATCTGGAAATTTAAAAAATGATCTGGGAATAAGGAAAAGAAAGACAATGAAGACAAAGCCTTGGGGCCTGTCTGCCTTGAGTGGCTGGAGGAAGAACATCTCCAGGTAAGTCCCGGGACTTAAAAACTTCACTCAAAAATAGCAACTCGTCACACAACACCCGCAGCCCTTAATCTAACCCAACTCCTTTATCTCGCAGAGGAAGAAAACCCAAGCCCAGAGGGCTGATTTATCGAAGGCCTCACAACTGCTTAGTAGCAAAACTGAAACGAGATGGTTAAGTGATCGCTGGGGATGAGCATTGACTTAGCCACTTAACCTTGCAGGTGCACCGTACGATACGGCTGGATTCACAGGAGCCTGAGAACAAACCAGAAACTTCATTGATCTCTGTCTGCTACATCAGCCCAGCACTGTAACTGTGCCCGACCACACAATCAGCTCAGGGTTCAAACCATATCTTACTCATCTCGTCGTCACCGCCCCTCGGCCCCGAGGTCCCCCACCACTGTCTCTGCCACCCGGCTTATTACAGAGTAGAAAATTCACAGCTGATGTTCTTTTTCTGAATGTGCACACGATTATAGATTCCTACGGTTGAAAGAACTTACGAGTACATCTACTATTAGTGTGACCTCTGTGGCAACAGACCCAGAGTAGTTCAGTGACCAGATAAGCCAGGAGAATCAGACCAAAATTCCAGTCTCCTGTTTCTTTCCATTTCACTGCCAACCTTTAGTGCAGGAGTCTTATTCTAAAGACAAACTCCTTAGTCTCCAATTTCTCCAAATGAAGCCCTCTGCCCTTAAGACACTTCTTTATTTTTTTTTTAATTTTTTAATGTTTATTTATTATTGAGAGACAGAGACACAGAGCATGAGCAGGGGAGGGGCGGTGGGGGGGGGGACACAGAATCGGAAGCAGGCTTGAGGCTCTGAGCCGTCAGCACAGAGCCCGACGCGGGGCTCGAACTCACAGACCGCGAGATCATGACCTGAGCCGAAGTCGGACGCTTGACCGACTGAGCCACCCAGGCGCCCCTAAGACACTTCTTTAAAAATGAGCTCCACGGTCCCGAAAGTTTGTGGAGTGCTATAAGCTACCCCTCTCTTGAACAGCTGAGATGCTTATGACCATATTAAAGACCTCGGCGACTCCTGCAACAAAGAAACCTGGGTCACTCTCTAAGAATATTTCTCAAACTTATTTGACCATGGAACGCAGGCTCTTGCCCTGCTCCTGCTGTTATCCATTCAAAACCCCGAAGGTTTCCAGGGATCGCACTTTGGGAGACACCACATTTGTCTAATTAGCAAGATTTCCTTTGTCGGTCCCAAGCAGACGTGTCAAGACTGACAGGTCCTCAGTGTGGGAACCAGGTGGGGAAGCGACGAGAGCCAGAGAAGGAGAGAGAAACGACAAACATCCCAGTCTGAGAGCCATCTGCTCTGCCAGCCACAAAGGCTGAAACAGCTATTTGGGAAATTTGGGGTCCTGGCCACAAGCGTCGGACACTGATCTCCAACAAAGACTTCTTGTGGGAAAATGGGCTCTTTGGGTGCTCACGGCCACACGTCGCTAGCACCGGGCGTCACTGAGCTTTGGGCACCATTACCAGCCATGCTCTCTCCTCGTGTCCTTCTAGGTACTTCCACAGCTGCTCAGGCT
This sequence comes from Panthera leo, assembly GCF_018350215.1. NCBI lineage: Eukaryota > Metazoa > Chordata > Mammalia > Carnivora > Felidae > Panthera > Panthera leo. Next base: position 62,657,864 of record NC_056696.1, read on the forward strand.
TCTCCTGGCTCACTTCACCACTTTGGCCCAAACCCAACCACATCTGGAACACTGACCACAGCCTTCTAATAAGTCTCCTGGCCCAACCCCCTCTCCCCTGCCATTTACCTTACCCCCTACAGGGACACTCATTTTCTTAAAACAATCCTTCACCTGCTTCAAGACGCAAAAGAACATTCTGAACTCCACAGCATCCAAAGCTCCCCTTAACGTAAGAAAGCACAGCTACGCAATGTCCTTTCTCGGTGCTTCCCCGTGCAACTTCCACCACGCCGGGCTCACGTCCTCTGTGTCAACTGAGCCGGCCGGCCATAAGCAGTCTGACTGCCAAGGCTCCACCTTTGCTGCTGTTTGCCTCTTGCCCATCCAATCCTGTCCGGGCTCATGCAGCTCCCAGCTCCAGACCCTGGCTGTACAAACCCTTCCGCGACTTCTCGCGCTTGTAGACACTGGCCACCTAGCCCCACGTGCATTTGCACAGCTTTACTGTTTCCTGAATTTTCTGCTGGGTAATAAACTCAGGAAGAAAAAAAAAAAAAGACTATGCCTTATGACATTCAAGGCACTTAGGAAGCATTCAAAAAAAACCCTCTTGCTGAATAAAGGAATTAATCCACATTTGACCTCAGAACTGTAAGTTAAGCAGAAAACTTCACGCCTATAACACGCTAGGGAAACTAACCTTATTCTGGCCCTCAAAGGCATTTAAGCTTTTCTAATTCGATTGATCTTTGTTTTCTTCAACCGGAAGAAGACAGATTGTGTCCCATCCCGGAGGACCCGGCGGGTTTTTGTTCTTTTTTTTCAAGACTTAGTTGTGCTTTCTGCTACCTTCTCGCAGGCTTCTTGCCACGGGCAGCCCCCAGAGGAGAGTCTAGACTGAGTATATTACATGATATTTAAGCACGTATCTCTAAATTTTCCAAAGGTCTGGCCAAAAGAGTGTTCTTCTCAAGAACGTATTTTCTGTCGACAATTGTTTCTTCATTCATTCTTTGAATTATTCAACACGCGTTTAGCAAGCAAGTCCTTGAGATGCAGAGGTGGTTAGAAGCCATGAGGCACCCACAGTCGAAAACACTTTTGCTCAAAATGCATCAAAGGTATACACCTGCAACAAAATCACCTGAGGGAAGTGATTTAAAAAAAAAAAATACAGGTTTCCCTGGACACTACAGAAAATTTCTTTAAAAAAATTTTTTTTAAGTTTATTCATTTTTGAGAGACAGAGAGAGAGCATGAGCGGGGGAGGGGCAGAGGGAGAGGGAGACACAGAATCCGAAGCGGGCTCCAGGCTCCGAGCTGTCGGCACAGAGCCCGACGCGGGGCTCGAACTCATGGACCGCGAGATCGTGACCTGAGCCGAAGTCAGACGTTTAACCGACTGAGCCACCCAGGCGCCCCGAACACGTCTTATTCACTAAGTCTGTGGTGGAGCCTGGAATCTGCATTTTTAAAAAATCTCTCCAGGTGATTCTGACAGACTCAAGTTTGAGACCCACTGGCCAGTGGAAAAGACAGGCTTAGAAGGAGCTCATTATAAACAGTGGTGCCTGCTTACGATGCGAGGGGAGTTCATGGTATGTAACTGAGACGCACAGACAGGAACAGAGTAGTGGTACAAAGTCAGGTGTGCTGATGAGAAAGACCTACATGCAAATTCTGACTCTGCCACCGACCTGCTGTGTGATTCACGCCGTGTGTCCTTCTATATAAAATAGGAAAAATACCCACCTCACACAGCTATCATTAGGTTTCAGTGAGATCATATTTATAAAAAGGGCTTCACATAAATCTTAGGACACAATAAACATCACTGAATTCATCACGACCGTTTAATTATATTTTCTCTATTTTTCTCTAAAGTTTATTGAATTTGAGGAAGAGAGAGAAAAAGCAGGGGAGGGGAGGAGAGAGAGAGAGAGAGAAAGAGAGAGAGAGAATCCCAAGCAGGCCCCGTGCTGTCAGCGCAGAGCCCAATGTGGGGCTCAAACTCATCAACTGTGAGATCATGACCTGAGCTGAAGTCAAGAATCAGAGGAGCTCAACCAACTGAGCTACCCAGGCGCCCCCTGGTCATTTAATTATTAAAATATTTAAGAGAGAGAGAGCACTCTCCCTCTCTCTTCCTCCCAAGAACAAATAAATAAAAATAAATAGACATTTAAAAGAGAGAGGGCGGACCAGAAAGTCTTTCCTGAGAAAACTGGTGTCTGAACTTAGTTTTAAAGCAGTGTCTCCCAAGTGTAAGTGTATTCTTGCAGCCCACAGATTTGGAGAATTTTTAAAATTTTGTATCTACGATTCTATCATTTGAAACTCTTCATACAATACTCATGGGGACCCGATACTGCCATGCACTTTCATTGGCTGCCTTTTCATTTGTGTCCCTGACTGCACGGATGCCAGATGGGAGCCAGATCAAGTCAAGAGCCAATCACAAATGGGACACGGTGGGAGAGCCGAGTCATGGAATGGCTTGGCCTGTTCAGTCCGCTCACCACAGACGTCAGTGCCACGTTCGTGCTGCGAGCAGATGTGTGGAGCGGACTCTGACTCCCCACATCCCGACACCTACCGGTTCCCAAGCAGAAACCTGAGGCAGAAATACACAAAGCGGGATGGTTCTGTCTCTAACTCTGGTAGTAACTGCACGAGATACTCATCTGGAGCTATTTCAATGCCACCGCAACGCTAAACTTGATCTTCAAGTGAATAGACAAGTTAGCAAATTATCAAATGATACCTCATTAAAACTGACATTTGACCATTTCCTACTCGCCAAGTTTGGTGAAGTATGAGATTCGATTTTCCTGGACTTATAAACCTTTGAGGCTATTATTAACACTTTGTTTAACATACTCATACCAATGGGCATTTTCTGCGTGCATATTAATTACATTTAAATAACAGACCCAGATTAGGGGCGCCGGGGTGGCTCAGTTGGTGACTTTTGGTTTTGGCTCAGGTCATGATCTCACAGTTTTGTGAGTTCGAGCCTCCAATCGGGGGGGGCTCTGTCCTGACAGTGTGGGGCCTGCTTGAGATTCTCTCTTTCCCTCTTTCTCTGCCCGTCCCCAACTCGTGGGGTCTCTGTCTCTCTCAAAAATAAATAAACTTTAAAAAGTTAAATAGGAGTGCCTGGGTGGCTCAGTCAGTTAAGCGTCCACCTTCGGCTCAGGTCATGATCTCAGGGTTGGTGAATCTGAGCCCCACGTCGGGCTCTGTGCTGACAGCTCAGAGCCTAGGACCTGCTTCGGATTCTGTGCCTCCCTCTCTCTCTCTGCCCCTCCCCTACTCACACTGTGCTTCTCTCTCTCTCTCAAAAATATATAAACATTTAAAAAAAATTTTTTTTATCAAATAAATAAATAAATAAATAACCGAGATTAAACATAGAGCAGGTCCTGAGGCCACCTGGTTCCACTCTATCTTTACCCACCCACCCACACTAGTGGTTAGTTTCAACCAACTACATCATTTGACACAGTAAAATAATGTTTTTAATTTATTTTGTTGAGTTTATAGTTATGTGTGATTTCATTTCTAAATCTGGTTCGGCTTTTTCGTTGCAAAAGAACTATAAGCGTAAGAAGCATAAACCTAGTTTTACGTTTGTACATATTTTAATGATGTCCATATAATCAATTACCCTGAGAGGCTGCAAAAAATTTTTTCCTATAAACTATGTCTATACATTGTTCAGGTTTGAGGAGCATTGAATTGGATAATCCCAAGGGAAGACGTTTAGCGAGCTGAGTCTATCCATCGGTACCTGTCTCCCATGAAAAGCTTTTCCACTCCCCCTTTTTCACCAAGGGTAAGCCGCGGAGAATCCGTTCCTTCCGAAATCCATGACCAAAGCCACCCCCGCAGCATGTCTGTTCCGCACAGCCTCCTGTGCCATTTCGTTAACTTTTCAGAGCACCCTGCATCAGCATCGGCAAAAGTACTATTCTGGGGGGGTGGCAGGAGGAGCTGAGGTGGGGGGCTCTAGAGAATATCTTCTTTGAATGTGGAACACCATTTACCTTATACTTGAAGCCATATTGCTGGCCCTAAGAACTGTGGCTAGTGGTGTGGCCGGGAATTGCTGAGATGTGATCAGAAGAAATGACATGGGTCTAGACGGCATTGTGCCTTGTCACCACGCTCACCTAACCTCTCATTTAATAAGGAGAATGTGTTTTAACACCTCGTGACCCGTGGGGTGGATGCGTACCACTTCCCTAATGCGTATCGCTGGATCACACAGTAGAAACTATAATAACCTCATCATAGGGATGGATTTGAATGTATTTCTGAATAGCATCACAGTACTTCTCCAACAGCCCCGAGGAACTGTGGCTGAATAAATTTGGGAATGAGTCGGCAATGACAATTATGATTTATGCTCCTACCAAGCACTGGAGCGAGACCTTTAGAGGCTCTGAGCACCGGAAGTATTGTAGCACCCTCCCCCTCTCACCCCACCAAGTACTTAGTTATAAAAAAGAAAAAACACCACTATAATATAGCAGTAAGTATAAGAACATTCAGTAAAGTTTCTTTTTTTTTTTCACTTGTGATTTTTTCAGTACTTCCTTAGAAAACCAAGTATCAGCCTATTTCCAAAAGAAACTGGAAATGCCCCTGCTCGCGCCTTAATCACTTTTGTGCAAAGCAACATCATAAGTGTATCTAGACTTTTCACAGGCACCATCTCACTTGAGACCAGGACTCGTGTGTTCCATACAGTCTGCAGATAACAAATATGGGACCATTTGTAATGTGTCGAACTCTTTTTTTTTTCTATTTACCTGCCCAAGAACTTCACCAGACTTTTCCTTGCCCTGCCCAACTCAAATGAGGATTTATATCTTAAACACTGAAATCCCTTTCAGGGTTCGTACTACTTGGGAGGTTAGGCCTGGAAATGAGACCTTCAGCCTATTTCAGCGTGCCTTCTGTCTCCCAGACTATTCTGCCCAAGGCCTGAAGCTCCAGGTGATAGGATCACCAGCGAGTGCAAAGTCTTTGCATCTCATTCATAGGATAACATTAGACTTTCGGAGTGTCTTTGATTGAATATGTTTCATAAATGCTGGCAACTATGTGATCAATTGGAAAATTAAAGTAGGGAGACCCAGGATCCTAGAACTGGAATTTACTCCAACTAAGCATACAGCGCAGCAGAGCGCCCCCCACCTTTTTCTGGAGGATGTGGGGTACCTGTGGAACCAGGAGAGGGGCCAAAGTTAGCACCATTGCTCATAAAAATGAGGAAGGCAAGTAAATATTGCAAAGTCATGAAGAGATAATAGTAAGACCATCAGTCACCTCCTATCCTGCAAAAACAAAGTTTGCCATCAAAAACACAGCAAAAGGATTAGAAAGTCACTTTTCACAGTCCTTTGGGGACCCCACGTAAGTCTAGAATTTACATCCTAACTTGACAGCCCTTTGGCAAGGAATGACTGAACAAAAGGTTTAAAAGTTTTTTCACCTCCAAACATGATATTAAACAACAGTTAATTCGCTTTTTACATGACACTTAATGTTCAAATGAGAGGGTTTTTTTTTTTTTATGATTCTTCTTACATGAGAGGGGTCTCAGAGAAGAGTGAACACTCAGTGTCGGAGAGGAGGGTGAAAGGTAAGGACTTCTTGTCTCAGAGGTTTGAGCAAACCCATGAGAGAAGAAGCGTGATCAGGAGAAAGACACCAGCTCTGCCCATCGTCAAACCAAATTTGGGGTTATATCCTGATATCCAGATTGACTAGTCATCGGTCTCTGGGAATAACTATTCTCTACTTTCTGCTTTTTAAAAATTAGCCCTGCGTGTGTTTACATACCCAAAGCCCACCAAGTGTTCACGTGTGAGTTTACTCCTCTTCGTTTGTATTCATGAAGACATTAGTTCCTTTCTTCAATGTTCACAGCTCATGAGAAGCGGGAACTGAGGCCAGTACTCCTCAGAGCAAGCCCACTGCTTACACCATTTCTCGGTCACCTGCCTCTCTGGACATCCTGATCTCACAGAATAACCAAGTAAGAGAAATTTATTGAACTCCCTTACGTCCTCAAAGACGATAGTATATGAGGCTTCAATGACAGCCCTCTGAGAATGTTCTCAGCAACAAACAACACTGTGCTAGGCATATAATAAGACCCTAATAGAATATATATTGACAGGTCAGCAAATACTAATGGGTTAGGCTACACAGTGAGTTATAGAGATCACCTAAGACATGTTCCTTGCTAGACGAGGTGATTATGACCCAAAACACCAGGGATTCCAAGAAGTAAGATCTGAGGTGGCCAGAGGATCTGAAACTCAGGCTGGCCTTTAGAGACGGTGGCATTTAGCTAACATAAGAGGACAGACGAAGATATTCAGAGTACATGGGATGGGGTGAAAACTGCAGTGGACACTGTAGCGATTGAAGACTTAGCCATAAAAGTGAAAATGGTGTGAGTGCTGATATGGACCGTGACTAACATTAATTGGACTAGAAGACATAGAAAATTTATATTGCCCTGTATAGATGAGAAAACTGAAATGCAGACAGTTTTAAAAAAGACTTGCACAAAATTGAACCGCTAACAGGTGGCAAAATTAAAATTAAAAACTCAACACCGCAAAAATGAATAATCCAATTAAAAAATGGACAGAAGACATAAATAGACATTTCTCCAAAGAAGACATCCAGATGGCCAACAGACACATGAAAAGATGCTCAACATCACTCATCATCAGGAAAATACAAATCAAAACCACAATGAGATACCACCTCACACCTGTCAGAAGGGCTAAGATCACCAACACAAGAAACAACAGGTTTTGACAAAGATGTGGAGAAAGGGGAACCCTCTGGCACCATTGGTGGGAGTGCAATCTGGTACAGCCGCTTTGAAGAACAATATGGAGGTTCCTCAAAAAGTTGAAAAGGGGTGCTTGGGTGGCTCAGTCAGTTAAGCATCTGACTTCAGCTCAGGCCATGATTTCATGGTTCGTGAGTTCGAGCCCCGCATCAGGCTCCGTACTGACAGTGTAGAGCCTGGAGCCTGCTTCAGATTCTGCGTCTCCCTCTCTCTCTGCCCCTCCCCTGCTCACACTCTGTCTCTCTCTCTCTCTGTCTCAAAAATAAACATTTTTTTTTAAAGTTAAAAAATAGAACTGCCCTATGATCCAGCAATTGCACTTCTAAGTATTTACCCAAAGAATACAAAAATGCTGATTCAAACGGATACATGCACCCCAATGTTGATAGCAGCAATAGCCAGACTATGGAAACAGCCCAAGTCTCCATCAATTGATTAATGGATAAAGAAGATGTGGTATGTATATTCAGTGGAATATTACTCAGCTATAAAAAAGAATGAAATCTTGCCCTTTGCAACAACATGGATGGAACTAGAATGTATTATGCTAAGTGAAATAAGCCAGTCAGAGAAAGACAAATACCACATGATTTCACTCATATGTAGAATTTCAGAAACAACACAAATGAGCCAAAGGAAAAAAATATAGAGAAAGAGAGAGAGAAACAAACCCAGAAACAGACTCAACTATAGAAAACAAACTGATGGTTACCAGAAGGGAGGTAGGTGGGGGGTAGGTGAAATAGGTGATGGGGATGAAGGAGGGCGCTTGTCGTGATGAGCACTGGGTGATGTATAGAAGTGTTCAATCACTATACTGTCACCCGAAACAGGTATTACACTATATGTTAAGTAACTGGACTCTAAATAAAAACGTAAAAATAAGAAGCTTACTCTTTTAACCTGTCCTATTCCACTCTTTCTACCATAGTATGATTTTAAGTGAGAAAATTTATATGTTGCGTTAATTAAAACAAATGACTGGGCGCCTAGGTGGCTCAGTCGGTTGAGCATCCCACTTCAGCTCAGGTCATGATTTCACAGTCCGTGAGTTCGAGCCCCGCGTCGGGCTCTGTGCTGACAGCTCGGAGCCTGGATCCTGCTTCAGATTCTGTGCCTCCCTCTCTCTGACTTCACTCCCCCGTTCATGCTATGTCTCTCTCTGTCTCAAAAATAAATAAACATTAAAAAAAATTATTTTTAAACAAATGACCAGAAAAACAAACAAAAACCATATGACTGTTATTTAAGGTGATAGCTATTACAATTTGAATGATGTGGCAAACAGATTTCCCAAATACCTGCTATTAACCCATTAGTCTTTATCAATAGTTTCAACCATTGATAGCAAGGGTTTTGCCTCCAATATCTTTACTAAATAAGATATTATTGAAGTTATGATGCAATAGCAATAGTTATCTGAAAAACACAATTAATAGCTTTTAAATAGAAATGTTCATCATTATAACTATAAAAAAAGGTCTGTCTTCAAATAAGAAAGTAGCCAGGAGGAAATCAGAGTGCTGGGAATTTGGGATTTGGGACTTTAGAACAGTTTTCAGTTCACGGAAAAACTGAGCAGAAGAAACTAGAGTGTTCTCCTGTATCAACCACCCTGGGCCCCCAACACACACCAAACCTCCGCCACGTCAACATCCTAGAGCACAGTGGTACATCTCTTACAATCAGCGTGCTTACACTGATGTATCACTCTCACCCAAAGTCCAGCGTTCACATTAGGGTTCGCTCTTGGGGTGGTACATTCGGATGAAGTTATAATGACACGTGTTTACCATTTGGTATCGTGCAGAATAGTTTCAGTGCCTTAAAAATCCTGTGCTCGGCGTATTCATCTCTCCCTTCCCACTAACGCCCAGCAAACACCAATCTTGCTGCTGTCTCCAGACTTCTGCTCCTTTCCAGAATGTCAGAGTTGCAGACTGCAACGTTTTCAGATCAGCCGTCTTTCACTTAGTAATAGGCATTCAGTCGTCTCAGGGCCTGATAGCTAACGTCTTTTTACCGCAGCATAATATTCCATCGGGTGTGCCACAGTTTATCTGTTCAGGTTATGCATTTGGCAATTACAAACAAAGCTGCTATAAACATCGCCAATACCTGAGGCAAGCTTCTGGATGGACATATGTTTTCAATTCATTTGGGCATTAAGGAGCATGAGTGTTTAATCATAGGGTAAGCGCATGTTTAGTTTTATTAAAAAACAAACAAACAAACAAACAAACAAAAAACACCTACCAAACTATCTTCCAAACTGGCGGCACCATTTTGCATTCCCACCGGCAGCGAGTGAGAGTTCTTGTGGCTCCACCCACACCAGCATTTGGTGATGTAGGTGTTCTGGATTTTGGCCATTCTAACCGGTATGCAGTGGTAAAGCACTGCCATTTTCGTGTGAGGTCTTCTAATGACGTATCATGTTGAACATCTTTTCATCTGCTTACTTGCTATGTGTGTTCTTCCTTGGGGGGAAGTCTGTTCAGGTCTTTGGCCCCCTTTTTAATCAGACCGTTCCTTTTCTTATCATTGAATTTGAAGAGGTCTTGGCACATTTTGGATAACCATCCTCTACCAGATGAGTTTTTGCCCATAGTTTCTGCCTGTCTGTGGCTTGTATCATTGTCTTGACATTGCCTTTCAAAGAGCAGGGGGTTCTCATTTTGATGAAGCCTAGCTTATCGATTCTTTCAAGAATCAGGTCTTTAATAGGTGATGGGGATTAAGGAGTAAATTTGTTGTAAGGAGCACCAGGTGATGTATACAATTGTTGAATCACTATATTGCACACCTGCAACTAATATAACACTGCATGTAAACTACCTTGAATTAAATTAAAAAATTAAATAAAAAAAAAAAGAAAGTATCATATCCCTAGTGTTGTGTCTAACAAGTCATTGCTATAGCTGAGGTCACCTGAGGACACCTAGACTTTCTTCTAGATTATTGTTCTGAAGGCTCTGTGTCTTGATTTATTTGTTTTCTTTTTGCACAAGGATGTCCAGTTGTCCCAGCACCATTTATTGAAAAGACTGTCTTTTCTCCATGGTATCACCTTTGCTGCTTTGTCAAAGATCTGTTGACTGTACTAGTCTGGGCTCTCTGTCCGGTCCCATTGGCCTATCTGTCTACACCTGCACCAACACCACACTGTGACTTTGGAGTAAGCCTTTGTTCTTCTTCTTCAATATTGGATTGGCTGTTCAGTGTCTCCTCCCTCTCCATATAAACTTTGGACTCATTTTGTCAGTATCTGAAAAATAACTTACTGGGATTTTTATTAGGATTAGGATTTCGTTTTGATTTCCTGTGATATCATCTTATCATTATTATCTCCATTTTAAAACTCTACATAATGTAAACATTCTAAAAATTAGAACTACCTCTGTCCCAGGAACAATTAACGACTCTTGAGTGAATTTGTCCCTCGCTGCTCTCTTCTTCGGATCAGCTTGTTCCCCGGGTCTCAAGAGGCTACGTCCTCAAGGCCAAGTGCCAGCAGCCTTGGACCCTTCACCGCTCCTCTTAAGCTTTGCGTGCCCCTGGGAAGTTACAGTCCTGCGAGATGCCCTGGCTGCACAGCCCCCGTGAGGGTTAAGGTGGTGCCCTTTTACCCAGCCTAAGTCCTTTTGCTCCTGGTGAGCAAAGGAATGGGCATGTATTGGGGTAGGGGCACTTTAAACCTGCTACAATCACACACATACACACACTTCTCCGGCCTTACTGTGGGGATGTGGAAGTTTGCTTTTTAATGTTTGGTATTCAGACACATAATGGTGGCCAGAATTATGACAATAATGTGAAGACCACGGCACCAAAGACAATAGTGACCAGAAGGTGAGGAATACAATCCCAGTAAAGAAGCTGGGACGGTCACTGATTGCTTTATGCCTTATTTGCCTATACCAATGTGTCCTTTACTAAGATCCAATACTATTTTCTCTACTTTTGAAATGTTATCTAGTCCCTGTCATATGTGTCAGCTGTTTCCCAAGTTCTTAAGGACAGTGATGATGTCTTCTACTTCTGGATCTTCCGTTCTCGTTTTTCATATATTCGACAGATATTCACTGAATGTCTACTATGTCCAGGCACTGTACTAAACCTTAGCCCTGAATCAGGCAGGCACCAAGTGCACAAGAAAAAATTTTTAATGAACAAGAGCCTCCAAATTGTAGATATGCAACATTATAAACAATTTGAGGGGCGTCAATATGATTTATTCATTTCTACCCCCATAATAACTGGTGTGGAACATACAACGGATGTTTATAAATACGTAGTGAGTAACTGATTAAAAAAAGAAATGTAGGGGCACCTGCGTGGCTCAGTCGGTTGAGCGTCTGACTTCAGCTCAGGTCATGATCTTGCAGTCCATGAGTTCAAGCCTTGCATCGGGCTCTGTGCTGATGGCTCAGAGCCTGGAGCCTGCTTCAGATTCTGTGTCTCCCTCTCTCTCTGCCCCTCCCCCGCTTGTGCTCTGTCTCTGTCTCTCTCTCTCTCTCTCTCTGTGAAAAATAAATAAACTTAAAAAATTTTTTAAAAGAAAAAGGAAATGTAATAAGGCACCTGGATGACTCAGTCAGTTAAGTATCTGACTTTGGCTCAGGTCATGATCTCACAGTTTGTGAGTTTGAGTCCTGCATCAGGTGTGAGCCCTGCCTCTCTCTCTCTCTCTCCCCCTCTCTCTCTGCCCCTCACTCACTTGAACCCTCTCTCTCAAAAAAAAAAAAAAAAAAAAAAAAAAAAACATAATAACAATACAGGATGTTAATAGGGAAACTGTGTACAAAAGGAAAGCGAGTGTGTGGGAACTCTGGGCTTTCTTCTCAGTTTTCTGTGAAGCTAAAGCTGCTCTAGAACATAAGGTCTATTAATTTTTAAAAAAATAAATTATGAAGAATAAAATATTAAACTTTGGATCTTATTTTTTTGTATAACATCCGGCTCTGCTGACAATCACTGTGCAAGGACACTATTTTTGAATTACGGTTCAAATTTAAAAAGCAAAGTCTGGGGCACCTGGCTGGCTCAGTCAGCTGAGTGTCCGACTTCAACTCATGATCTCACGGTTCCTGAGTTTGAGCCCCACATCAGGCTCGCTGCTGTCACACAGAACCTGCTTCAGATCCTGTCCCTCCTCCCTCTACCCCTCACCCACTTATGCGCTCTCTCTCTATCTCTCTCTCTCCCTCTCTCTCAAAAATAAATATACATTAAAAAATTAAAAAGTAAAATCTTATTAACCCAATCCTGGATACCAATTTTCCAAACTGAACTTTGTCCCCAGAATGTAAAGTAGTGATTGTCTAAAGTAATGAATTAATGGTCCAGGCAGTTAAGCGTCCGAAGTTGGCTCAGGTCATGATCTTGTGGTTTGTGGGTAAAAGTCCCACGTCGGGCTCTGTGCTGCCAGTTCCGAGCCTGGAGCCTGCTTCGGATTCTGTGTCTCCCTCTCTCTCTGCCCCTCCCCTGTTCACATTCTGTCTCTCTTTCTCTCTCTCTCTCTCTCTCTTAAAAATAAATAAACATTAAAAAATAACAAAGTAATGAGTGATCATAAACATCCATCATCTGGTTGGTCTTCTTTTTTTAATTTTTTTAATGTTTACTTATTTTTGAGAGAGAGAGAGAGCACAAGTAGGGGAGGAGCAGAGAGAGAGGGAGACACAGAATCTGAAGCAGGCTCCAGGCTCCGAACTGTCAGCACAGAGCCTGACCTGGGGCTCAAACCCACGAACCACGAGATCACACCTGAGCTGAAGCCGGACGCTCAACCGACGGAGCCACCCAGGCGTCCCTAGTCTTCTTGATCACTAACACCTAGAGAAGCACCTGACAGAGAGCGAGCACACGATAATTATTGGCTAAGAAATAAATAAATGAATTCAGCAAAAACAAAGTTATGACAGAGCTTTCCAGAATGCTATAAAATTCATAATGGATTAAAAAATTTGATTTTTTTTTTAAACCAGCACTATTGGTGTAAAGACATGAAATCGGGGAAGACTACTTCTCTTGGACATGAGAGTTCACCAAGCTTTTAATTGTTTGATTTTTCTGAACTCATACGGTGTTCAAAATTTTAAAAGAAAGGAAAAAAAACTAGATTATTCATCCTTCTTTTTAATCCATCTCCCAGCTCAATGCATTTGTGGCTGCCTAAGCCCATAAGACCCTAAAGACAATCTTGTGTATGGTGAATTGTGCTGGATTGGCTCCCTGTGAAACGTGTCCGAAAGGGCACACAACCTACCTACCAACTTCATAGGCACGGCATGAGGACACTGAGGCCCAACGAGGATAAGAGACTTGTCTGAGGTTAAAAATCTTGAAAATGATGCGCTGGGACCAACACCTTACCACGCGTTCTTTTCCCTCACTGCCTTTTGCACACGAGGCTCTATGCTTCACACACCCTCCCCTCTGGCCCCCACACCATGGAGCAGGTGGCATTAACCTCTGAGCAGTAGGTCATTTCCTCCAACACTTCTTTGGTATCTCTCTAGGCACAAAACACAATCCCTCCCCCGAGGGAGCCACTGCAGACCATGCCCAGGGTCCCGGAGAATCCCAGCTGAACCCAGGGGCTTCGGATTGAGTCTAAGCCCTTTGCCTTTTCAGCGCATCTCCAGGCCTCAGTGATACTTGTGCTGGGCCAGACCTGACCTTTCTCAGTGCCGGGAGGCCAAGGTGAGATTCCAGCTAAAACGTATATACCCTACCAAATTCTGGGATTTGCCATTGCTTGAAGAGTCACAGCAACTTGGAAACATCAAAGAGTTCCACGTTAAACAGAAAGGAAAGCAAAAATGAGAAAGGAAATCAAAATAAGAAGAGAATTATTTTCAACCAAGTCTTGTCTGAATAGCACTGGCTCTATCATAACAAATTCAAATGTATGCAAGTGAGATGAAAAGAGACAGAGAAAGTTTAGGGAGACCATCACTTTAGCCATTAGGTGATGGGTGTTCTGGTGAATGTTCCTGGAGAGACAACTGGACATCTTAATTCCTTTATTAAGCTATGGTTATTTAAACATTTTAAACAGAGTGTCTTACACTAACAGGCAGTGAATAAATGCTTGCTGAATGGGATAAAACCAAATAAAATGGAACCCAGAACAACCAGAGATAAACAGATGGAAACTCCAGAGAAGTGTAGCACGATGGGGAAGGGAGGTAGGGACTTGGGAGTGAAGAGGAGGACAGAAAAACAGGTGAATGCGAACCAGGCAAGTCCAGTTTGCCCCCCGTCCTCCAGTTTGGAGGCTTTGCTGGGACCAATCTGGTATTGGAGGACTTATACAAAAGCACAAAACTTGAATTTCTCTTTTATTAACTCAGGTCTCCCTTTCCTGAATGCATTTTACGTTCAGTTACAACAGCAGTAGTAATGGTCACTCATACTTCTCATCATAATGGGGCTGTCTTTTCGTTGTAATGGACCCTAAGTCTTTCCATTGTGGGGGATTAGCCTGCCCAATGTACAACCTCTACGATCCCTTCTTCCCTACCTGCCCCAAATTGCCAATCCTTTTTCTCCTGGTGTTGTGCAGACCCCAAGCCAAGTAATCCACTCTTGTGATCAGTTCCCCATGAAAAGACGGTAGTAGGCACAAGTGTGTCTCAGGTAATAAGGGAAAGGTTGGGTAAAGGTGCATGCGGTGGGGGAAGGAGGAGGTGAGGGGAGGACATGACATGATAACTGTCTTTTCAAATCCCAAAGGGCCATTTTCCAACAAATCACATCCATGACCTAGTCAAAGCGTTCAAATGAAAGGAATCAACCCAAGATATTAATCCCCAGGGTGCATACATGGTAGGCTTTTAGACCATAAGGAATCAATGGTTCCCTCAGAAAACTGAGAGGGGCACCATTTACTGGGCATTTATTTATTCAAAACATCTGCCATGTGTGAGGGTTTTTGCTGGCCCCCCTGCATATCTAATGGCACCCATTTCTCATAACAAACCTATGAGATGAGAAAAAGAAGATTCGAAGAGGTTAGGTATCTTATCCAAGGTCACATGGTTAATAAGTGGGGGCTAAGCCAGAATTTAAGCCCATGTCCTTTCCGCTGCGAAAGCACTTTGGGTGGTATTCTCGGCAGAGGTGGCCTTGGGCAGGTGAATGTTGTTGCGCTAAGAACCGGGCCGCGGGGAAACAGCTGGGCTGATGTTTTGTGCTTCAACAAGGGGACCAAGCAGCAACGCTGAACTAATAATAAAAATCATCCGCATCGACATCATCTATGAACTACACAAGCAATATCACGCTGAGTGCTCAGGGGTGGCATTTGTGATGCGTGTTAGATGGGGATTATAGTCCTGATTTCACAGGGTGGGAAACCAGAACTTAGGGGGGGTTGAGCAGGTCGCCCCGGGTCCCAGAGCTGTTGAGCGCAGGCTGGGATTGGAACCCATGTCTGGCCGACTTCACTCTGGAAGAGTCTGCGGCCTGCACAAGCTCCCACTTAAGGGGAAAAGGGAGGTCGTGCCCATCACAAGGAGGTCTGCACGAAGCTCAGAGAAGCCAACTAGAGGAGGGAGGTATGCCAACCAGAGAAGAGAGGCACTAAAAGTGAAATTCTTTAGAGGACAACAGGAGAGGGGGAGGTAGCCTGGGCTGGTTTCTCTCCCCTGCCCGCCCTTCATCCATGCTAAGGAGAGGCTGAGGCAACAGACATGGACATTTACCGGCAAAGGTTCACAATAAAATCACTTGGGGAACACTTCAAAGTACTGGTTCCCAACCCCCACTGCAGATACTCTGATGTAATTGGTCTGGAGGTCCTTAAGTTCCACCGAGGTTTCTAATTTACTGGGGAACAGCCCTCACGGTGGATGGTTGCTGAATTCAGAGACGCTCGGATGCCTGGGGATGTTGGGCACATTTCTGGACTGAGTCGTCATTGCTGGGAGAGAGTCGATTCATATGGTGCACGGCTTCCAACAGGGGAGGGGGCATAAAGAACCCAGTGTGTCTGCACTGCAGATGGTCACCATTTATGTGAGGTGGCACAGGACTTCAGCATGTCTGTGGAGGTCTGTCTTTAGACGGAGGTGAGCTATCTGGATGCCAGTGAGACGTGTGTTTGGGTTGCATGTTTGAGATGTGGGCGATGTAAAGTGCCTGAAGGTGGATCATATAAAGGGGAGATTGGGAAGCATGTCTGAGAGTTATTAACACTAATTTAGAATGACGTGATATTAACAAAAGGGGGTGGTCACTCTAATTTTTTAGCATGTCTATTAAAAACGCAATCAGAGGGAACGTCTGAACTACATCCCTCATGTGTGATAGGTCATTCATCCAACTTAAAGTCTGGGGAGTGACTCGATCAGAAGAGTAGAAGACAGGGGTGCCTGGGTGGCTCAATGACGCTTAAGCATCTGACTTTGGCTCAGGTCATGATCTCATGGTTCATGAGTTTGAGCCCCGCATCGGGCTCTGTGCTGGCAGCTCAGAGCCTGGAGCCTGCTTCAGATTCGGTGTCTCCCTGCCTCTCCCCCACTCACACTCTCTCTGTCTCTCAAAAAATAAACAAATGTTAAAAAAATTTTTAAAAAAAGAAGAGAAGACAGTGACTTAACAGGCTAGAAGAGAGTGGCGGGTGATGAGGCTCCTTTGGGTGATGCTTCCACTCTGTGCTCAGACACTGTCTAGGAAAAACACTGTTTCCTCTCCTCACGCACTGCCAATATCTCTGACACCAGCTCTGTGGATTTTCCACAACCAGAAATTCTGACACTAAGTGCCTGAAGTTAGAGCAGGCCCGACAGGTTGAGGGCTCAGTCCCACAAGACTATCCTCCTCCAGTGCAGACATCAATTGCAAATAGTAGGTCTGCAGCTTCCAGCTGATGTGGCTACAAATCGGAGGTCCCCACGACCCCCTCCTCAGATTTGAGCTGCTCATCGAACAGCTCACAGGACTCAGGGAAACACATTCACCAGTTTATTACATAAAGAAGGATATGTCAAGAGATACAGAAAAACAGCCAGAAGGAGAGATACATAGGGGTGGTCTGGGAGGGTCCCGAGGACAGGAGCCTCTGTCCCTGTGGGATTGGGGTGTGCCTCCCTCCCGGTTCATGGCAGCTTTCACCTGCCTGGAAGCTCCCCAAACCACATACTTTGGGGGTTCTCATGGAAGCTTCATCAGATAGGCATGATGGCTCATTAAGTCACTCTCCAGCCTCTCTCCCCTTCCTGGAGGAGAGCAGGTGGGGCTGAAAATTCCAGGCTTCTAATCATGGCTCAGTCTTTCTGGTGACCAGTCCCCATCCAGGAGCCCACTAAGAGTCACCTCATTAGAACAAAAGGACATTCCCATCACCCAGGAAATTCTGAGGATTTTAGGAGCTCTGCATCAGGAACCAGAGTCAGAGACCAAGGACTGGAACAAAAATGCCCCAGTGCTCTTATCACTTAGGAAACTATGAGGACTTCAGGGGCTCTGTGCCAAGAACCAGGGGCAGAGACCAATACTTTTATTTTCTGTTATGCCACAGACACAGATACCGTTGGAAGTTTCAATCTGAGGATTCTTGGTAAAAGATTCTGAATATGCCTTCCCCACTTCCTTTACCTTTGGTGTTTATAAAGCAAACAGACCTTAACCAGAAGCAGAGGCAGGGGCCTCCCCACGGCCCCGCTGGCCCTCCAGCCCCACCCCCGGGAGCAGCTGTAGTCCTGCTGACTCCAGGCACAGAAGGGGGAACATGAGGTAAGAGACAGGGTGAGATGCGTCTGTGCCAATGAGAAAAAATCTCGGGCCAAGGATCTATCCTCAGCTAGATACGAAGTTCCTCCAAAGCTGATCTCCTCTGAGGAGAAACCAATGAACTGATCCTGACGACACCCCTCGTGTTCAGAGGCAGTGCGGACAGAAGCAGGGGATGCTTGAACAACATGGTGTCCTTCCGCCCCCACTGCCTTCTTTGGGGGAGGAGTCATGGCCAGGCCAGGCCGCCAGAGGGGAGTTCCAGCTAGAAAACCTGGAGGGATTGCTTCCACCCAGAAGAGATGGACACTAAGGACTGAGGCCTTCCTTGCAGAGTTACACGGCCACATACAGCCACCCTCCTGCTGGCCCCAGCACTGGCTGCCACAGCAGCACTGGGACTGCCTCACACTGGGTTCCAGTGTTGACAACGATTATCATTAGAAGAACGGGTATGGTTAAGCCCTTCGTAGCCTTCCGAACACACGTGTGTCCAATAGCTCTGCAAACAACGATGCCGAAAAGTATGGCTGTTATTCCCATGGAGTAAGTACAGACGCCAAGGAAAAAGGAGAGCCAGAACCTGAACTTGGTTCTTCTGACTCTAAATCCCAGGCTCTTTGCATAACAAGGGTAAGTATTTACCAAGCGCACGGAAATTAGCCCACAAAGATGCCCACTTGCAGCCCCCTTCCCGTGTCCAGATAAATATTCATCCACGCGCACAGAAATGGCCTCAGGAGAGGATCCGTACTGTCCCCGCAGCCTGGCACTTTCACTCGCAGTCACAGAAGGAAATGGAGACCTCACCTCCAAAAGTAACTAACTCTGTGTGTGGAGGGATAAGGGGTGCACTACAGCCCAGGGACTTGGATTTTAGTTCCTATCCCAAGAAAACAGTTTGGGGTCACCAAGTGAGGAGACAGACGGCAGCTGGACTGACTGTGGTTCACTTCCTAATGCATACAAACATCCAGTCATTACAACCTCAGTTAAAAGAAAATAAAATGTTGGGGCACTTGAGTGGCTCAGTCGGTTAAGCCTCCGACTCTTGATTTCAGGCTCAGGTCATGATCTTGCAGTTCGTGGGCTCGAGCCCCATGTCGGGCTCTATCCTGGTGGTGCGGAACCTGCTTGGGATTCTCTCTCTCTTTCTCTCTGTCTCTCTCTGCCCCGCCCTTACCTGTGCGCTCTTTTTCATAAAATGAACTTAAAAACATGAAAAAACAAAATGCAAATGATTTTTTTAAAAAAGCACAGATTTTAGAGTCAGACCTACATGACTTTCAAACTTATTTGCTGCATTTCTTTGAGCAACTCCTTCCACTTTGCTAAGCCCTCATAGCCTTACCTATAAAACAGGAACCATGTCATACAGAGCTGTGAAAATCCATCAAATATTGCATAGAAAGCTCTGAACACGGAGTGTGGTGCACAGTCAACCCTCAGCGTTAGCTTCTTTATTTTCCACGCACACATACACCAAATAGAGTTGACCCTCGAAAAACACGGATTTGAACCTCACAGATCTGCTTACGCAGACTTTTTTCAATAAATACAGTACAGTACTGCTCATGTATTTTCTCTTCCTTATGGTTTTCTCAATAAGAGTTTCTTTCCTCTCGCTTGCTTTATTGCATGAAGACAGTACATAATATATACACATATACGTACGTATAACATACACAGTATGTGCTGATCGACTGTTACGGGTAAGGCTTCTGGCCAACAGTAGGCTATTCGTAGTTAAGTTTTGGGGGGAGCCCAAAGTTATACATGAGTTTTCAATGCGCAGGGGGGGTCAATGCCCCGGCCCTTGTTGTTCAAGGGGCAACCGTACAAGCACAGACACCCCGAGCAGATGAACATCGTTGGCATCCTCCCATCTGGTAACTAGGGTCCTTGTGGGGACTTGTTCATTAAAGTGCCTCCATCATCCCAGCCATGAAATGAAGAAGAAAGCAGAGGTAGGTGGCGGAAGGAGCCAGAGATCGGCAGCAAAGAAAGCCCCGACTTAATTTTCAGCCCCACCGCTGGAGCCCCACCACCACAAGCCGTGCGTCCCTGAACATGTCAGTTCCTTGCTACCATTTCCGACATCTGTGAGATGAGGGGCCGGGTGGATCTCCAAGGCTCTTTCCAGAGCTCCAACTCCGTGCTCCTCAAGGGAAAGGGTGCAGAAAACGGTAGGCAAGATGGTGCTGCCCCCCCCCCCCCCCCCGCCCCACTGGCTTGAACGGTGCGAGCTCCCACCTCAAACTGCTGGCAGGAGAGTTGCAGCCACTTGGAAAAATTCTCTTTCTCCCCCGATGGGACTCTGGAACCTCGGCCAGGACACAGAGGTCCCAGCTGCAAACAGTCCTGAGTCATTTGATAACAAAGGGAAAGGCACCCCAGGCCAGCCAGGTGGGGTGAAAAGTGTCCTATGCGTGCAGGCCCCCCTCCCGGCCACCCCAAACTTCGCCCTGAAGACGCCCCTCTGCCCAAGTGGCCCTTCTCACGATGAAGTCAACAGTGCTGCTGAGAAAACGAAAGTACAAAAAGCTGCCCTCTCCAAGGCTCGGGACTCTCGAGTCCACCACGAAATGCCTAAAACCTGGCTCCCCTGCTCCGCTTTCTCCCTGCCCGAACCAGCTCTGCGATCGGCCTGTCTTGCCTGCCAACAATTTCAACTCTGCTAATGCTGTTTATTGTATCCTGCAGCTCTATGGATTCCTTCGTTTTGCTCCTGTCGTCTTTGGTTTAGTGTTCCTTATCCTTCCCTCCGTAAATATAAATCCAGGAACCCCACCACCACCAAAATGTGGGATCGTGGATTTCTCCAGTCTACGGTGCTCTATTCCTCTCCCTTCCCCGCCTGGCTTGAAACCCCCTCCTGCCTCCTTTTTACAACTTTTCCTGAGACATCAGAAGTACACTCTGAGCTTTCGTTTTTAGAAAAGGGAAAAAAGGAAAGAAAAACAAAAAGACATAACTTACGTTCGTCCAGGAGGAGCACACAGATTTGGAAAGAAGAAAACAGAGTTATAATCCACCACGTTCCCCCAGCCCCCCCCAAAAACGAATCTGTTGTGAAACTCTTCTTTTTCCACTTTGCCGGCGAAGGAGCCCGGTGGCAGGCATACGTCCACAGGCTGATGCAAGATGCTTTGAGAGAAACCTCACATTCTGAGGATTCCTGGGAGAGCGCCAGGGATCCCAGCATCCAATATATTGCACATTTGGTTTCAATTAGGAAGGGGGTTGGGGAGGGAAAAAGGAAAGTCACCAATCAGAGCTGTTTTCTGTTTAGAGACTATGTCTTTTGACCCAAGGGACCGCGGGCAAAGCTATAATTTACAGCAAAACCCATTCATAGAAGAAAAAATATGTATAACCATAGGACAGAATTAAAGACACAGCTCCCTTCCGCCATGTCCCCACCGCATGCGTCCCCAAGCCCTCCCCCACCACCTAAGACTTGGTCCCCACCCTGTGTCCCCCGCCCCCCACCTCATTTTTCTTACTTGGGCTGAAGTTATAAGCACAACTTAAGTTTTGGATTCTCTTCCAGTTGAAGTTTCCAGGACAGTTGGGTCACACACATGGAGTTGATCTTTGGTGTTTTATCCATGAAAGCCCAGAGCTGAGCCCTCCCCCAAAAAGATTTTATTTAAGCCCTCCCCCAATTCCCTCTCCCACCAAAAAAACTGGACAGTTCATAGTTCTAGGATTCCTATTTTTTTCCACTCAATTCCCAGTTGGTTGTTGCTTCTGTGGGTCTATTGCTGTCCTGGATTCATGCTGCTAAATGAAAACACAAGCGTTTGTTTGTTTTTTTTTTCCTTTTTCCTCTTTTCTTTCCCTCCTATCCATGGCTGTGGCCAGAGACCATGTGAAAGGGGAGTGTAGGGGACACGGAAAAAGACCTTCCTCATTTCCCTGATACTTTTCTCCCATCCACCAAGGCCCCTGTCCTTAACCCTTCAGAGCGTGGATCATTCCTGACCAAGCACAGGCTTGGGCTGTCCCAGGGGTCCTGATTCTCCATGAGTACAGGGAAGGCAAGGCAAGCTGAGACTCTAGGTCAGGAGATCCGGGGAGGACAGTAGATGGCAACAGAGAGGTTATGAACACCTAACCCAGCCTTGAGAGATGGCCTCCTCCTAAAGAGACCCCCTTCCTCTGGGCCTGTGCTATCACTGTCTCTTCTCTGCTTGCATTTTGGCAGCCAACAGAGGATCGCACAGCCCCCAAGACGAGCAAGAAGAGACACAGGGCACACAGGAGAAGGACAGGAGAAGGGGACCATGGAAGGACATTCCCGTAGTAAGCCTGGAGCAGGAGATACTTCATAAGAGGACCAGGGGCCAAGGAGACGTCCAGCTGGAATGGCCATGAAGAGCCATGCTGTCGGTGTTATATCCCCACAAGGCCCTTAAGCTCAGTCAGAAAGTGGCCTTTGGTGTCTATGCCTCACATAGAAGAGGACACAGAGAAGTTGGACGCAGCTCAGAGGGCAGCCACAGAGAGGACCAAAGGTAGAAAACGAGACTAAGAAAAAACTAGAACCAGGGTTATTTTACAAAGAGAAGAGGTAAACCTCGTAAGAAAGCTCTTCAGTGAGAAAATCTGAAGTCAGGTCTGAGGCTGACTGAGGCCAGGACACTTGGCTTAAGGCGGTAAATGTATATTGAGCCCTTGGAGGCCCTTGGCTGGGTGCTTGCCTGAGACAACTCCAGACATCTGGTCCTGGGAAGGGTCCTAGAATCGTCCCCAAATATTGCGGTCTAGAGTAGTTTACCTATTTGGCACCACCATAAAGAATGCACCCAGAGGATAATAATTTCACAGATTTGGTGAGACAAGGTCACATGTGGACAGCAGTGTAATAATTCCGTAAATCTAGAACCTAATAAAGAAGAGACACCTACAGGTATGTGTCTTCAATCACCAGTATTTAAGGTGGTTCTACTCCATAGGCTGGGTCAAAAGTAAGGAAGAGCTCTAAGAAAAATACCTTGTCTCTCACTCAAGTTAGTCTCAGCCAGATTTGGAGTCTGACCTTGAACTCTTAAGAAGATGCTACCAAAAAAAAAAAAAAAAAAAAAAGGGCAAGAAAAAGCCAAGGTGATGTTTTACCAAAATATGTGAGTGGGCATTTAAAGAATCAAGAGGAATGATCAGATTGGAGCCCCCGTTTTAGAAGACCATCCAGGTTGGGGGAGTGGGCTATGTTTTCTCAGGCTTGACAACAGCCATTGCTACAGGAAGCCACGGCTGGAAGGAAAGAAAAAGCAAGTGCCACTTCAAAGCTGAGAGGAGTCATTCATGGAATACACAGAAAAAACTTCTTGGAGACTCTCAGAGCTATTTGATAGAGTTTTGAGTAAGGCTGGAATTCCTACAATTGTGGGAACAGATGTGGAAAAATACCATTTTGTTACTCTTGTGTGAATAGATTTTGCCCCCTGGTTTGGCTTGGGAAACATGAGTCATTGCAATCAGAATGATTTATGTTGCATGGGAGGTAATACATCCCAATTATGAGGACTGTTTTACACTAAAAATGAGTTACTGACAAGAGTATAGAATTCCCCTACCTGGACTTTACTAAAAATAGGAAAGATCTGGAATGGACAAGATGCGGTATTCATTAGAAGTAAGGAGATGTTCAAGATGACTTTTCAAAATCTTTTCTAGTCTGCAAGCCAAGGTTCAAGTAAATACAAGTGTTAAAAATTGAAATAACTATGGTATTTCTGTCTCCAAATGGCCAGGGATTAGACACCTTTGTGATGCTTCAGGAAATAAAATACAAGATGGAAGTAAGGAGTGTAACTTGAACACACACACACACACACACACACACACACACACACACACATATACATCTTAAAAGACTCTATGAGTATTCACAGAAACAAACCCAGTTGGTACATTTAAGCTTCACAAGGAATTAAAAATACAAATAAGCCACTAGTAACCTAGTTCCTAGTCAACTGTCTTCTCTCCTCACTTCTGCTCCTTCTTTCTCTCTCCTCTCTCTCTCTCTCTCTCTCTCTCTCTCCCTCCTGTGTATCCCTAACACATCTTTTAACCTATTTTTCAGCAGATCAGACTTTTCTGCTTCGTTTCACATGCTATTGAAGATGGTTAGCCTAAAAAGACGCCTTAGCTCTCTCTCACTTTAAATGAACAGGAGAGAATGACTAGTTTTGTTGATGCCCCAGTTCTAGAACCCTGAGAGGAGGAATTTGATTGGTCGGGTGTGTTTCATGTTCTCATCCTCTATCTCTAAACTGGAGACCAATGGGCCATGTAATATGAATACAGTTCCATCCCACTCACAAGTGGGTCACTTCTTAGAAAAAGTGTGCCATACACTAGAAGACAGGTCACATTATCCGCTGCATCAATAATTAACAACTTCTGATGATCCCTGGATTTTATAGAAATTATACCTCACAGGCCAAAACCAGAGAACACAGTACACGGTGGAGTCATATCGTGCACGTATTTAAATACCAATTTTAGAACCTAATCCTTAAAATAAGGTGCCTAGTTATTGGTTAATCTGTCCACAACAGACAAATCCATTGACATATATTAAGGCATAAAAGCTAAATTTTTTTTTAACGTTTATTTATTTTTGAGACAGAGAGAGGCAGAGCATGAACAGGGTCGGGGCAGAGAGAAAGGGAGACACAGAATCCGAAGCAGGCTCCAGGCTCTGCGCGGTCAGCACAGAGCCCGATGCGGGGCTCGAACTCACAGACAGCGAGATCATGACCTGAGCCGAAGTCGGCCGCCCAACCGACTGAGCCACCCAGGCGCCCCAAAAGCTAAATTTTTTTAATCAATATGGAGGAAATCTTGTAGGCAATAGAAATACTTAGGTTTTCTTCACAGCAGAATGGTCTGAATGTCCAGACAGCTGTATAGAGACTTTCCTTTGGTTTTTGCTTGATTTTAGCTCATCATTCAGGAATCTTAGTGCGCTTAAGAATTATCATATGAAGGGGCACCTGGGTGGCTCAGTAAGTTAAACGTGCCACTTCAGCTCAGGTCACGATCTCACGGTCTGGTCCGTGAGTTTGAGCCCCGCCTCAGGCTCTGTGCTGACAGCTCAGAGCCCGGAGCCTGCTTCAGATTCTGTGTCTCCCTCTCTCTCTGCCCCTCCCCTGCTCACACTCTGACTCTCTTGCTCTCAAAAATGAACATTAAAAAAGGTAAAAAAAAAAAAAAAAGGGGGGGGGCGCTTGAGTGTCTCAGTCAGTTAAGCGTCCAACTTTGGCTCAGGTCATGATCTCACAGTCCATGAGTTCGAGCCCCACGTCAGGCTCTGTGCTGACAGCTCAGAGCCCGGAGCCTGCTTCAGATTCTGTGTCTTCCTCTCTCTCTGCCCCTCCCCTGCTCATGCTCTGTCTCTGTCTCAAAAATAAATAAAAACATTAAAAAGAAAAAAAAGAATTATCGTATGAAGCTGTGTCCACAGAAGCATGAGTACTATCTTTGTGAGTGATTTAAAGGTCTTTTAAAGATCATCTTGACCCTAAGAAATGTTTCCCTTTATAGGCTGGGTCCTAACCCCAAAGGCTACTAGATGCTGTTCTTCTGTGACAGACATTCCTAAAAGGTGATCCAAGTTCAAACTCCTAGTGGGAGAGCCACCCTGGATAAGTCACTAACTTTCCTATCTATAACATGGGGGATGATACCAACTCACAACTCATAGCCTTGGGAGAAGATGGAAAGAGGAGAGAATAATTCATTGCATTTTTACTACATGCCAAGCACACTTCTAAGAACATTATACTTATTTGTCACGAGAACTTTATGGGGTGGGGCTATGACTTCCCCAGTGTCCATACTAAGAAACTGATGTACAAAACAGTTAGTGTGCCCAAGGTCGTAGCTGATGGTGCTAGAATACATGTGCATATGGTATGTGCTTTGCTGACAATCAAGCGTGTGTGTTCATGTGAAGAGGAAAGAGAAATTTTTTAAAAAATTTTTTTAACATTTATTTATTTTTGAGAGACAGAGAGAAACAGAGCATGAACGGGGAGGGGTGGAGAAAAAGAGAGAGAATCCGAAGCAGGCTCCAGGCTCTGAGCTGTCCGCACAGAGCCCGGCGTGGGGCTCGAACTCATGAACTCATGTGGGCTTGAACCCACAAACTGTGGGATCATAACCTGAGCCAAAGTCAGACGCTTAACCGACTGAACCACCCAGGCGCCCAAGAAATGAGAAATTTTTTAAAAATGAAAATCATTCTGGAGGCACCTGGGTGGCCCGGTCGGTTAAGTGTCCGACTCTTGATTTCCGCTCAGGTCATGACCTCACGATTCGAGGGATCAAGCCCTGCACTGGGCTCCGTGCTGACAGCGTGGAGCCTGCTTAGGATTCATTCTCTCTCTCTCTCTCTCTCTCTCTCTCTCTCTCTCTCCCTCTCTCTCTCTCTCTCCCCCTCGCCCGCTCACTCTACCTCTCTCTCTGTCTCTCAAAGTAAATAAACTTTAAAGAACATTAGAATCCCTCTGCCTGTGACTCTTGCGTGGATGGGGCGAAAAGTCAGGCGAAGAGGAAGTCGAGGTTAATGGCCAAAATGAAGCTCTTACTCGCCTGTGTTTTTAGCAATGCCGCGTGTGCTGGTTGGCGGTTCGTGGAGCGCTTTCACAGACATGACTTCATCGGATCTTCACACAACACCAGTACGCGCTCGGTGCGGATATTAATATCCTCGTTTTACAAATAAGGAAACCGAAGCCCAGGGAAGGAGCAATGGACTGCAGGGTGTTTGCTGGTGGACGTGTGTGGGTTGTCACTGCTCTTTCTGCCCATTTAACACTAGCACCAAACCCTCTCAGAGCCTCTAAGACTCCATCTACACCCGCTTCTAGTGAACCAGGTTATCTGGTTTCCCTGCCTGCTTTCCTGTTCTTCCATGTCCTTCTAAACCGTGGAGAGAGAACAACACATCCTCACCTTGGCAGAAATTCTGAGATCAGGGTGTGTGTGTGGTGGGGGGGGGGAGTGCAAAACCAGGCACAGCAACTCAGAAGCGCAGCTCGGCTCCCCGTCCCCCGACGAGAGGGCGGGCTACGAAAAGAGCTTTTAAAACAACGACTTTCACATCCTCCTCCCGGGAACACAACCCTTCTCCAGGCTCAAGGCTGGAAACCTAAACCGTCCAGGTCAGATAAGAAAGCAGCCTACTTTCCAGTGTCCCCAGGGAACAGGATCTCTCGACAGCCTGAGTGTTGATCAACATCGGTGTCGAAAGTCCTGCTTTCCATCTGTCCTGAACCTCCCCTGCCCCCACTGGTGAGGGATCCCCCCCTGGCAGGCACTCGCAGCGACTTAAACTGCCCCCACCAGCTCCTCAGGCACACCTACATGCATTTTGGAGCAGAGTGGACTCAGAGAAGCCGTGTTTTGTTCCACGCTGGGGGCCCGGTTTGGGGCAATCACCTTCTACATGATGATAACCCTCTTCATGAAATCTGATGGCCCTCAGCTGTCTCGCTTCCGGGCTGGGGCCTTTTCCGGCGTCTGGGAGAGAAACAACATGATCCCCACCGACTGCGCTGTTAGGGATCCAAGAAGCTTGGGACATCAAGGGACGTTTAGTTCATTGGAGTCTTGCTTTTGAGGCATTCATCCTTCCTTCCTCATGTGCCTCGACGGCATCGGGAAGTCTGAGAGGTTCATATCTGTGAGCTCCTGTTGGGAAGGAGCCTCTCTATCATTATTAAATACATTTTATCCTCTAAAACATCTCCCTTTAGAGACTCTGTTTGCTTCGTGTCCTATCATTCAGCTCTCGAAGCATAACTCCATCCCATCGCCCTGAGTTACACCATAAACACCACCTCTCTGTTTCTAATACACAACATATTTCAAAGCAGAAAGGAATTTATAGCGCCAATGTTATTTTTCCATGTACAATTCCAGTTTGGAATGTCCAGCAGGGCTCGAATTGCCTTTCAAGATAAAGACCAGATCCTGATTCTATGTAATCCTTGCGTGCTTCTGGGAAGGCTCAGATGTTCGTCTTATGGATGGAATATGCATTCTCCAGGGCCCATCATGCCCCCGAGAGGAACCATTTACACCAAGCCAGACTCCGACAGAATTCTGCAGTGGCCTTTTGCCAAAATTCTCACAACCAGAGAGGCAAATTTCAGTCCTGGGACCCGTGCAACACAGAGCAAGGGCAAGTCCTTCTACCCTGACCTCGGGTGCACAGTATGCTGGAAGGAGCCTTGGAGGTCAACCAGCCTAGTCCCCTGGTTTCGTAGCTGAGTCTCAGCACAGTAAAGTGACTTGTCCAAGGTCACACGATACAGGAAAGAAAAGCACAGCAAAACAAAACAAAACAAAACAAAACAAAACAAAACAAAACAAAACAAAATCACCTCTCTTAAGTCCCCATCCATTAGTCTTCCCAAAACATCATGCAATTGCACAAAATACTTTTTATTTCAAACATTTAAGAGATCTGAGCCAACAAAATAAACAGGAAAAAAATAGGTAAAGCATCCCTAGGCCAATGCCAGGAGTGGAGTCTACAGGAGATCACCCCGTGGGATGGATGTCAGCAGTCTCTGAGAACACAGATCAAGTCCTGAGGGCTCTCGTTCTTTGCTTAGCCTGCGGGGAGCCCATTTCTTCAACAGAATGAAGGTTAGAGGTAGAATTTTTTTTTTTTTTTTTTCACAAGAATGCTGGAATATGCTTCAGAGACATCTGGCAGAAGAGAATGGAGACATGGGTTCTGAGTCTGCATCCTTCCCACCCCCTACTGTGGAAGATCCCTGGATCCTCCCCTGCAGAGTCAGTCTTCCTCCCTTCCCCCACCTTGTTAGAACCACTCCCAGCCTGAAGTGAGAAGATCCGGCTCATCTGTCTGGGATTAAAGACTTAACATCTGGCCATGGCCCCGATTCCAAGTTTTATCAACGTCCCTGAGGCCCAGGATAGTAAATACTTATAGGTCTGCTCAATCCACAGTGACCTCAGTGCTGGCCCTCCCTTATAGGGGCGTGCTACCAGACTCCGTGCTCATATTACGTAACCTCCACTTCCATGGCCATAATTGCAAATCCAATCTGGACTAGTTTCACGGAAGGAGGAGATATTGACTTTACAACCGTAAGCGGTCATTTCTCTGCATAGCATGGACTGTCAAAGCAAAGACAGCTGGTGTGCAGGAAGAAAAGAATGAAGCCAACGTGCAGAAAATGCAAAAACAAGTCAGAATCCTAACAGGTTTCTAGTTTCCAGGCCCGAGGTCTTCCCAAGGTCAGTGTGCTCTTCCTATTCTTGGATCCCATAAGACACTCCATAGCTATCAGATGCATTCTCGTGTGTTCTTTAAATTATGTCAGGTGGGCTTCTGTAACTTGACATCACACCCCTTTCAGATTTCTGTAGAGGCACCTCTTCTGGCAAATTAACTAGAAGGTAGTGTCCTTATTCCAGTTACAACAGACAAGGAAACCAGCTCAGAGACTCACACAGGCATGCCAAGTACCTGTGGCTCTCTGTTGACCAACTAACTTGCCTGGGTTCCTGAGCATTACCTTTCTCTCAAGTTCCTCTGAGGTCTACCCTTATATCCATCTAGGATCAAGTCAGGAAAACAGACCCCACACGAGGGATTTCAACAAAAAAGATTTAATAAAAGGAATTGATCACATAGGTGATGGAGGGCTGACTAATCAAAAGAAATAACTGCAGAAAGAGCTACCACCTGAAGGCTAGGGGATAAAACAAAAGGATCCTGTGACTGTAATTTGCAGAGAGCCAACTGCAACATCCCAGAGAAGAGTGTAGAAGAATGGATTAGGGCTAAGAGACAACAGGCAAATTGCCATGCCTATTTCTACGCACTTGTCGGAGACACTCTCTCCACTCACGACCAGCCTCTTTACATTGCCACCCATGTGTGTCCTTCTTCCTTAAATGCCAGCCTTGGCTGTGCCATCGAAACTTTCTTTCAATCGCCGTACCTGGTGCAGTGGACCAGGTCCCAGTTCAATGGTTCAGTGGTTCACCATTACTCTCCACAAGGTGTTTCTAGTCCTGTAATTGTCTTTCCTTGTGGTGTATCAGAGTATTGCTGACCTCATAAAATGAATTTGGAAGTGTTCTCTCCTATTCTATTTTTTGGAAGAGTTTGAGAAGGGTTGGCATTAATTCTTTAAATATTTAGTAGAATTCACCAGTGAAGCTATCTGGCCCCAGGCTTTTTTCTTTGTTGGGAGGTTTTGATTACTGATTCCATCTCCATACTTGTCATTGATCTGTTCAAACTTTTTTTTTAATTTTTTATGTTTATTTATTATTAAGAGACAGACACAGAGCGTGAGCAGGGGAGGGTTAGAGAGAGGGGGGAGACACAGAATCTGAAGCAGGCTCCAGGCTCTGAGCTGCCAGCACAGAGCCCGACGCGGGGCTCGAACCCACGAACTGTGAGATCATGACCTGAGCCGAAGTCGGTCGCCCAACCGACTGAGCCACCCAGGCGCCCCTCAAACTTTCTATATCTTCATGATTCAGTCTTGGTAGGTTGTATATTTCTGAGAATATATCCATTTCTTCTAGGTTGTCCAATTTGTTGGCAATATAATTGTTCACAGTAGTCTCTTATTTCTGTCTTTGCATTTCTTTAGTATCAGTTGGAATGTTTCAAATTTTATTTGAGTCTTTTCTTAGTCTAGCTAAAGGTTTATCAATTTTGTTTATCTTCTCAAAAAAACCAACTCTTAGTTTCATTCAAATTTTTAATTGTTCTCCTATTCATGATTTCACTTATCTCTGCTCTGATTTTTATGATCTCACCCCTCCTACTAACTTTGGGCTTAGTTTGTTCTTTTTTTTTTTCCCCTAGGACTTTGAGGTGTAACGTTTAGCTGTTTGAGACCTTTCTTTTTTCTTAATGGAGGCATTTATTGCTATAAATCCCCCTCTTAGAACTGCTTTTGCTGCATCCCATAAATGTTGGTATATTTCCATTTTTGTTCTTCTTGGGGTATTTTTTATTTTCTTCTTGATTTCTTTTTTGAACCACTCATTGTTCAAGAATATGTTGTTTAATTTCCACACGTTTGTGAATTTTCCAATTTTCCTCCTGTTATTGATTTCTCATTTTATATACTTCAGTCAGAGAAGATACTTAATACAACTTTAATCTTCTTAAATTTGTTAAGACTTTTTTTGTAGCCTAACATATGATCTATTCTGGACAACTGATCTGTATGAGTTTAAGAAAAATGTATATTCTGCTGTTGTTACACAAAATGTCCTATATATGCCTGGTAGGTCCGCTTGGTCTATGGTGTTGTTCAAGTCTGCTGTTTCCATATTGATTTTCTGTCTGGATGATCTATCCATTATTGAAAGTGACAGTTTTTTTTTTACTTAAAGTCTATTTTGTATAATACAACTATAGTCACCCAGGCTCTTTTTTCGTTACTATTTGCATAAAATACCTTTTATGTCATTTCTATGTGATAAGTTGTTTTTCTCTGGCTGCTTTCAAAATTCTCTTTGTCTTTGACTTTTGCCAATTTAGTTTTAAAATATCTCAATGAAGACTTCTTCATGTGCACTCTATCTGGGGTTCTTTGGGCATCAGGAACCTGAATGTTCATTTCCCTCTGCAAATCTGGGAAGTCTTTCTTTCTTTCTTTCTTTCTTTCTTTCTTTCTTTCTTTCTTTCTATTGAAGAATGGTTGACATACAATGTTGCATTAGTTTCAGGTGTACAACATAGTGATTCAACATGTCTTTACATTATGTTATGCTCACCACAAATGTAGCTACCATCTGTCACCATATAATGCTATGACAATAACATTGGCTATGTTCCCTGTGCTGTACCTTTCATACCTGTGACTTATTCATTTCATAACTGGGAGCCTGTACCTCCTACACCTTTCACCCATTTTGACCATTCCCTCAATCTCTCCCCTCTGGCAACCATAGTTTGCTCTCTGTTTTTATGGGTCTGCTTCCACTTTTTTTGTTTGTTTTGTTTTTTTAATTCCACATATAAGCGAAATCATATAGCATTTGTCTTTCTCTAACTTATTTCACTGAGCATAATAACCTCTAGGTCCATCCATGTTGTCGATCTCATTCTTTTTTTTTTAAGGCTGAATAATATTCCGTCATATATATACCACATTTTCTTTATCCATTCATCTATCAGTGGACACTTGGATTCCTTCCATATCTTGACTATTCTAAATAATTATGTAATAAACATAGGGGTGCATATATCTTTTCCAATTAGTGTTTTTGTTTTCTCTGGGTAAATAGCTAGCAGTGGAATTACTACATCATGTGGTATTGCTATTTTTAATTTTTCGAGGAACCTCCATTCTGTTTTCCACAGTGGCTGCACCAATTTATATTTCCACCGACAGTGCATCAGAGTTCCTTTGACCTCTACATCCTTGTCAACACTTGTTATTTCTTTGCCATTATTTCTTTAAATAAGCTTTCTGTCCCTTTCTCATTCTCTGCTCCTTCTGGGATTCCCATAATGTATAGATTAGTTCTTTTGCTGCTGTCCCACAAGTCATGTAGACTTTCTTCTCTTTCCTATTCTTTTTGTTCCTCTAATTGGATAATTTCAAATAACTTGCCTTCCAGTTTGCTGATTCTTTCTTCTGCATGATTAAGTCTGCTGTTGAAACTCTCTATTGAAGTCCTTGCATTCTTCAGCTCCAGAATGTGTTTGGTTCTCTTTTATGATTTCCATTTCTTTGTTAAACTTTTCATTTTGCCCATGTATTGATCTACTGATTTCATGTAGTTGTCTGTATTCTCTTGTTGCTCACCGAGCTTCTTTATTATGAATTCTTTGGTAGCCATTTATGGCTATTTCTTTAAGGTTGCTTACTGGAGCTTTATTAGTCTCCTTGGGTGGTATCATGTGTGACTAATTCTTTTCTTTTCTTTTTCTTTTTCTTTTCTGAGAGAGAGAGAGCAGGCAGGGGAGGGGCAGAGAGAGAGGGAGAGAGAGAGAATCCCAAGTAGGATCCACACTGTCAGTGCAGAGCCAGACGTGAGGCTCAAACTCACGAACCATGAGATTATGACCTGAGCTGAAATCAAGAGCCAGATGCTTAACTGACTGACCCACCCAGGTGCCCCACATTTACCTAATTCTTAATGACCCATGTAGTCTCACATTGATGCCTGTGCATTTGAAAGGCAGACACCTCTTCCAGTCTTCACAGACTAGTTTTGGCAGATCTTTTCCTGCTGGGTCCCTGGGCTGATGAGATTACCTCCAGAATTATGGGCAAGCAGAGCTGGAGCCAGGTCTTGTGGCTGTTGTGGGGTGTGTAGTCAAGTCTGCAGCTGGCAGGTCTTTTACGGGGGGCGAAGTTGGGCATGGCTCCCGCCTATGCATGCACCCATCAGATGGCTGGACTGGTCTCTGAGGATTACAGGGTTTAAGTCCAATGTCTGCCATGTTGCCCCAATCTTTATTGAGGTAAAATTGACAAATTTCGAAAAATGTATATATTTAAGGTACATGTCGTATGTTTTGACATACATGCATCAGAAAATGCCACAATCAAGCTAATTAACATATCCATCACCTCACACAGTTACTTGTGTGTGGGGGGGGGGGGGGGTGAGGACACTTAAGATACACCCCTTAGCAAATCTGAAGTATACAATACAGTATCGTTAACTACATTCACATTACCATACATTAGATTTCCAGAACTCACATATCTTACGCAATTGAAACTTTGTTCCCCTTGACCTATTGCCTCCTGCCTATTCTGCCACATATGAACTATGACATTTGGGCAAGACTTTTACCAAAATTCTCACAATGAGCAAAGCGAGTTTCCATTCTAGGGTCCCATGCAACATAACTTAAGAAGAAGCCATTCTACCCATGACCTAGACTTTTGATGCCTCAGTTTTATCATCTGTAAAATGGAAATATTAATAGTATCTATCCTGTGGAAACGTTAATAGGAACGTTATGAGTTAGTACACGTCAAGAGTTTATAATGGTGCCAGCATTCCTCAGCATTAGCCATTATGATCATTATAATTATACCATTATACGTTATCTTTATAATTATTATTCCTAAGTGCAAGCTTGACCAGCTCCCTTAATGGTCCATCTGTTCACTTCAGGCTCCCATCTTCCATTTATTTCAGTCCTACACAAATCTAAGTTCATCAGAGTGTCTTAATTCTCCCTCAACTGTTAACTGCTTCTACCTGGAAACTATTAAACAATTACCTTCCTAAATAATTCCAATAAGCCTCAAGAGCCTCCTCCAGAAAATTTCCCAAGAAAGAAAAGAAAGTTGTTCTACACAGTTACAGAGGATGATGACTAACTGGAATCTACTAGCTTCTCCAGGAAACCCTCCCACAGAGGTACACTGGCAGTGAACCTTGTTCCAGTGCCCCTGACTAACATAGTTCCTGCCCCGCTCCTCCCACCTCTGCTTTGAATAGTCAAGCAAGTATCTCATCCACCAGCCTCAAAACCTCTCAAAAGTTGGTGTTATGTCCTATCCATCTTTATATCCCCAGCAACTTCAGCTCACAGAGAATGATCTGTGTGAGATTGAGAAGAATCTATATTCTGCTGCTGTTGTATACAATGTCCTGCGTACGCCAATTTACAAAAAAAGGTTTCATAGGAATGCTCTCTCAGATAGTGGAGGTTACATGTACATAGAAAAAGGTAGGCTATTAAGAAAATCAGGAAAAGTCAAAAGCACTGCACAATTAAGGCTTATATTGCATAACCATAAATATTTCTCTTTTGAGTCATACTTGAACCTCATTGAGCCCAGCTTCTCCCCACACATACTCTGTTCTGTTCTATAGAAGAGGAAATCTGAGGCTCGGAAAGAATGAGTAATCTGGCCTCAGGTCGTTCTGGTCAATAACAAGACAGAATTAGGACCCAGGTATCTTGATTCCCAATCCAGTGGAAAGAAACCATCTCATTAAAAAAAAATGCTGTAAAGATGACCCAACCATTTGATCAAAATCTGAAGTGATTTATCAAAAGAATAAGTGGGGCACACAGAGAAGTTAAGAGGTGGAGCTTACTGAGGACCAACTACACTGAACTAGACTATCTCTCAATCTTAATTCTCCAGCAGTTTTATTTCTATTTTGAAATTGGTTTAAAAGACATTGTCTCTAGAAACAACTGACAAAATATCCCAATCTGCAACACAATATTATATAATTATAATCATATCCTAAAATGTACATTTGGAAATCATGTCACAAAGAAAAGGAAAAGTTTTAAAAAGCAACCACACACACACACACACACACACACCTCACTGTGGGGTTATAAAAATAAAATATTAGTTAAGCTTTTAATTTTCCACTTTCAAATTTCACCAAATGATATGATACAATTTCAGTGTGTCCTTTGTTGTACTAACATTTCTGTTACCTATGGAAAGCTAGATGAGTATGTTTCAGTCAGAGATTGAGATATATCTTTCTCAGATATATTAGACAAAATTTGGTAACCCAATAGGTCAGATTATGTTTCTGATTAAACAGCTTGCTGGTTAAATATAGGACTTAAACCAGCAGCAGATTACCCGTGGTTTGCTATTGTTTGGTTCTTCACAAAGAAGCAATTATTTGAGAAACCAGGGATGGAAAAAAGAAAGGAAGACTGTTTTTAGAATAATATAAAGGGAGTTAATTTGTAGTTTTCACAGAAAAGAAGAATCAAATCAAAATAAAATTGGTGCTCTGGGTTTGGGGACCTAAACAGCTCAATATAAAAAAAGAAAGGGAATACAGAAATGTGAAACTATCATCATAACTCCAGTTGAACATTTGAAAAAAATAAGGAAAAATGTCTAAAAAAGAACTTTTATTTGGCCTCCCAACTGAAAAATGATATTTTCATTATGCTTTCCGTCAAAGGTTGATTTGTAAATACTAGGTAGAGTTTTGCTCCATGAGTTAAACAGCTTTTTCCTATGGAGAATCTTCTGGAGAGTATAGGAAGAAAAAGAATCTCTTGGGAAATTTTTAAATGATGGCAGAGATAGAGGGCCCTGGATCTCATCTCTTGCATTTCTATAGGATGAAGCAAAGTTCTACTTCCAACTTCACCACTCATTAAATCCTTTTTGGTTCGTCCACCTAAGTCAAGGAAGATGAACAGAGGCTCAAAGAATCATGGTACTTAGCTAACCACTGGTTATAAATTATTCTGGTCTGAACCACAAAATTTGATACTTCAGCTTTACCAATAAAAATAGTACCCTATAAGAACAATGCCTGGATATGTTTAAGGAAACTGTCAAGGCAGAAATTTATTTGTATCTGCTAAATGGTAACCTTTAAACATAAGATATATGGATGTGTCACCATCCACCGGTTTCTAGTCTCTCCAAAAATCAAAGTCACTGGGATCACTCATGAGACGTGTGCTTTTTTATGCTAAAACTCCAGGTTTTGAGGTTAGGTTCATAAGCCTTGAGACAGGATTATAAAAGCACTTGCTTGTGTGGGATGTGTTGTGATGTGTTATGACCGGGAGGAATACTAATGTGGCAATCCAACATTTCAAAAACCAATTTAGACATTTCAAGATGATATATTTACATGCATTTCCATGCCTTTCCACCTGACTTTGCATCCGAATGTTAGAAAAAGGAGAAGCTCTTTCAGAATGGTGGAGTAAGCATGCCTCCCAAAATCTGCTCCTCCAGAAAAGCAAAAGAGCACTGGGCAAAGGGTCAAAATGAACTTTCTCAAAACTCGGGAAATTAACCAAAGGCTTATACCCATCTGAGGAGCATTCATTTGAAGAAAAAATAGCTGAATCTAGGTAAGAAACTAGGTGAGGTTTGGGGAGTTTTAACTTACTCTATTCTCAACCCCTTCTGCCCAGCTCTGCAGTAGCCTTTAAAACACCCAGCCTCAAAACCATGTTGTCAGTTGTCAAAAACAGTCAATGGTGGGGCGCCTGGGTGGCTCAGTCGGTTGAGCATCCGACTTCGGCTCAGGTCATGATCTCACGGTCTGTGAGTTCGAGCCCTGCATCGGGCTCTGTGCTGACAGCTTGAAACCTGGAGCCTGCTTTGGATTCTGTGTCTCCCTCTCTCTCTGCCCCTCCTCCGCTCACACTCTGTCTCTTTCTGTCAAAAATAAATAAACATTAAAAAAATTTTTTTCTTTTAAAAAACAGCCAATGGCAATGGTTTAATGTTGCAGTGATGTAAGGCAGCAATACCAGTTGGGGCAAAAAAAGAGGCTGGCCAAAAAGAAAACTTAAAAGGAAAATGTGGGTGTGCTGTGACCATAGAAGACTTTGCAAAGTCCCAATGTATTTCTGGCGATGTAGGAGGCCCCATACATATGTCTGTAGGCATACTCGGAAAAAATCTGAAAAAGATTTCAGCTCTCACCTCTGGCCAACCTTGAAGTTCTGTGCAAGTTGGAAGTGAAGACTGGGAAGTCTTGTGAACTGCTGGCCAATGCATTGAAGGTGGGCTCCAAGACAAAACCCCTCCATACAGGTGGGAGACTTCCTGGTTCGAAGTATTTTTTAAAAATCCCTCCCTGATCATTGACTGACCACTAAGTTAATAGAGCAGAGACTCCAGTGGCCACACACACAAAGAATACAGACTGTAGAATTAGTCAGGAAAAGTCACTAAACAAACAAACTGCAACAACAAAAAACTACAACAAACCCTTGGGAGGGAGGGACGCTGATTGCTATATTGCCACAGTGTATTATGTGATTTGTACAATTTAAAAAATAAAAAGACACATGCATACAACGAGGAAAGGGGAGCCCACACAAGGAAAAAAAGCAGTCAACAAAAACTATCCCTGAGAAAAACCATGTGTTGAACTTACTAGTCAAAGACCTTAAATCAGCTACTATAAATATTTTCTAATAACTATAGGAAATCATACCCAAAGAATTAAAAATATGAAAACAATGTCTGACCGAAGAGATAATATAAATAAAGGGGTAGAAGCTATTAAAAAAAAAAAAAAAAAAAAGAACTAAGAAGAAATTCTGGAGTTAAAAAGTGCAACAACTGAAATAAAAAATTCACGAGAAGGGCTAAACAGAAGACTTAAGCTGGCAGAAGTAAGAATCAGTGAACTTGAAAATAGATCAATTGTGATTACCCAGTCTGGGAAACACAAAGAAAAGAAAAAAAGAAAAAGCAACCAAGCCTCAGACCTGCGGCATACTACCGAGTGTACTAGCATATGCATGATGGCAGCCATGGAAGAAAAGGATGGAGGAAAGAGCAAAAAAGAAGATATGAACAGAGGTGCCTATGTGGCTCAGTCAGTTGAACATCCAACTCTTAATCTCAGCTCAGGTCTTTATCTCAGGGTCATGAGTTCAAGCCCCACATCAGGCTCCACACTGGGCATGGAGCCTACTTAAAAAAAAAAAAAAAAAAAAATATATATATATATATATATATACATATGTATACATATATATATATATATACATATGTATATATATATATATGAACAAATAATACCCAAAAACATACATTTATTGACAAACATTAATCTACACAGCCAAGATCAAAGAACTCCAAGGAGAATAAATCTATATGTATCTATACCTAGATACATCATAGTAATACTGTAGAATGCCCAAGACTTTTAAAACAGAATTTGAAAGCATCAACACAATAATGACCCACCATAACAAGAGATCTAAATTAAGATTACATGTTGATTCCTCATTTGATACCATGGATGGCAGAAGGCAGGGGGATAACATATTTAATGTGCTGAAACAAGAGATTGCAACCCAGAATTTTATGTCCTGCAAAACTATCCTTCAAAAAATGAAGGAAAAACTGACACTGCCAGATTTTTTTTTAACTGAAAAAATTCATTGCTAGCAGATGTTCTCTGTAGG
The DNA here is from genome assembly GCF_018350215.1 of Panthera leo. NCBI lineage: Eukaryota > Metazoa > Chordata > Mammalia > Carnivora > Felidae > Panthera > Panthera leo. The sequence continues at coordinate 62,696,410 of NC_056696.1, forward strand.
AAATACCAACAGGAGTCCTTCACGCTCAAATGAAAGGACTCTACATAGAAACTTGAATCCTTATGAAGAAATAAAAAAGCATTGGTAAAAGTAACCACACAAGTATATAGGAAAACAGTATAAATGTATTTTTTTAAACACTTTTCTTTTCCTGATTCAGACAACAGCTGCATAAAGCAAGAGTTATAAAAATGTGTTGAGAGGTTTATATTTTATTAAGATATAACTTGGGTATATAAGACAGCAGAAAGGAGTGGGCAAGGAGATGAAAAAAAAGCTTTTATAAATTAAAAATATATTTCAGTAGAAGAACTCTACAGATGCGAAAGTTAAAGAAACTGTGAACACAGAACTAAAAGTCAAAGAGACATAAAATAAATAAATACTTAAGTCAAAGTCCAGAAAAGGAAAACATCTAACCAAAAGGTGGTCTCGGGGCACCTGCAGTGGCTCAGTCAGTTAAGCATCAGACTCTTGATTTTGGCTCAGGTCATGATCTCATGGTTCATGAGATCGAGCCCCATGTGAGGCTCTGCACTAACAGCATGCAGCCTGCTTGGGATTCTCTTTCTCCTTCTCTCCGCCCCTTCCCCACCTGTGCTTTCTCTCTCTCAAAATAAATAAATAAATAAAAAGTGAATGAATGAATGAATGAATGGCCGTCCAGAAAGAGCAAGGAAATCAAGAGGAGGTGGATGGTAATTAAGTTCCACTTCCTGGAGGAGAAAATATCTACATATTTTACTTGAAATTCTTCTCTAAGAAAGATTGTCTCTTCTTCTCTGTTTATTTATTATTTACTTACATACTTATGTATATATATATATATACATATATATATAATTTTTTTTTAGAGAGAGAGAGAGAGAGAGAAAGTGGGCGAGAGGAGCAGAGGGAGAGAGAATCCCAAGAAGACTCCTCGCCCAGTGTGCAGCCTGACATGGGGCTCCATCCCACAACCCTGGGATCATGACCTCAGCTGAAATCAAGAGTCAGATGTTCAACCAACTGAGCCACCCAGGTGCCCCACTTACATACTCATTTATTCATATCAGTATGAACTCATGTATAGTTACTTCACACTGTAGGTTATAGTGCTATACTGCATTATTTAGTTACTCCAATTACTCCAGCTTTGACCATTAAGAGCTTTTTCAAGGTGACTCCTGTGTTGCTTTGGCATGCCCCATCCTTTTGGTTGCTTGTGCACTTCCTTACTTTGTGGTACTACAAGATGCCCCAGGCTCGTCGGTGGTTTCTCTGCCCCAGCCATAGCATCAGCTGTTTCTCCAAGGAACCCTTCAGAATGGTATTTGGAAACCGAGATCTGGATACTGGGTACGCTTATTGCTACTGGGTCTACTGTACTTTCATAAGTTTCATGTATCCGCATTTTGTGCTTTCTTTTATAGCTATAAAAAGATTCTAATCTTTGCCTCAATCCTGGGGCTACTCAAGATCTTATAGCAACCTCAATCTCTTTGCAGTTGCTAGTGAGAAGGTATTTTTTAGTACCTTTCCCATGAGTATAAATATTAACTTTTCTTCTCAAATGTTATTACTAGCACACTACTCCTTAAAATTTATCTCTACAAAGGAATTTTGTTTGTACTTTGAATTTTTTTTCATAGAAAGTTGGCATATGACGTTCTTCATTTATCATTCACTCCTGGGGTGCCTGGGTGGCTCAGTCAGTTGGGTGGCTCAGTCAGTTGGGTGTCCGACTTTGGCTCAGGTCATGATCTCACGGTTTGTGGGTTTGAGACCCCCATTGGGGTCTGTGCTGACAGCTCGGAGCCTGGAGCCTGCTTCAGATTCTGTGTCTCCCTCTCTCTCTCTCTGCCCCTCCCCTGCTCATGCTCTGTCTCTCTCTCTGTCCAAAAATAAATAAACATTAAAAAAATTATAATTCACTTCTAATTCCTCTCTGGGTCAAACTGCCCTCACTCATTCATCTGGTTTCTCTAAAAAGACATTCCTTTTCCTTCTAAACTACTAAGAGGCAGCAAACAAAAAGGTTTTGTTTTGTCTTGTTTTGTTTTCAATAAAGATTTCTTTAAAGACTCCCAACACCCAAATCTCTATTTCTGAAAATACACAATTAAGAAATTCTTTCTCTGACTTAAAGTTCTGTCCACTGCTAAGATATAAACACAATACTTGCTAACTAAATGTGGTGGATTGACCACATGGGAAAGGAGGCACAGTGAACAGGGATTTCCTCAAACTTTAGGAAGATAAATTAGATTGGGGATTGTTAACTCTCTTAGCAGAGCAGAAGTTTCATTGAAATTCAAGTGCCCGCACAGGGAGAGATGGATGAGAAGTGGGCCACGTGGTCCCCCTAGGGCCTTTGAGACTTGGGGCCGCTGAGCCCTGCAGGGCCAAGCAGGCTGGGAGGACCAGCAGGGCTCACAGGAGAGTTAGACTCTCCTCTGCGACACACAGAACCTTCAAGATAAAGTTTGTCAGTACTGGGGCATCAGTTAAGGGTCCGACTGCAGCTCAGGTCATGATCTCCCAGTTCGTGGGTTCAAGCCCCGCACTGGGCTCTGTGCTGACAGCTCGGAGCCTGGAGCCTGCTTTGGATTCTGTGTCTCCCTCTCTCTCTCTGCTCCTCCCCCACTCAAGCTCTGTCTGTCTCTCAAAAACAAACAAACATTTTTTAAAAATTTTTTTAAAAAAGATTATACCCAGCAAACGATCTAGCAAGTGTGGCATTAAATTAAAATACTTTAAAGTACGCCAGGACTCAACAAATTTATGTGTCACGCACCCTTATTTCAGAAGGTACTGGAGTATGCGCTCCATCACCACAGAGGAGTAAGCCAACGAAGCCGACATTCAGAGAATCCAACATTCAGAGAAAAGGTGCCAAAGGGAAAACCTGAACGAAGGCCGTGGAGCAGGCTTACAGAACACCCAGTTCAAGTGGGAGTACAGAGAAAAGTGGAAGGGAAGGGATGTCCGCTGCGTTTGAACATTTTGAAAATACAATTGCTTTGCAGTTGATAGATCTTTTGGGTCGTTTGCATCGAATAGCAGTAGGTTAATAGACAGCTAAGCAAGTAGGCAAAAGGAAGAAATTATTAACTGTAAGCTAAACAAAAAGTTGTATATATACAGAAAGCATAATCATAGTATACTATCTCAAGCAATTGTGGGATGCATTTATATACTCGAATACTGCAAATGCTAATATTGACTTGATCGATTACTGTGCTATAATCATACAGAGAGGCTATTAGCAGGATGAAGGAAGACAGTAAGAGAAGGTACTAGAAAGCTAAGCCCTCATCCACCATACAGAAACTTAATAATGCCTAAAACTGACAAAGAAATCATAGGATATACATATGAAAATATGGAAACACATACATAAAATATATACATATATATGAAAAGATGGAAATAAATACCAGAAGAAAAAGCTACGAGAATAATATAAAGTGATTACTTCTAGGCAACAGGACTGGGAGGAGGTTGAGTATGAGTGGGGCAGGGGATTAGTATTTTTTAAATAATCCTTTTGGGATTTAATTTTCTAAACACATCAAGAGAGGTAACAAAATTAAATCTGTCAAGGAACATTTTAGTACTAATGAATTTATCAGACCCTTTTTTTCAAAAGGACTTTGTTGGAGTGAAATCCAGCACTAATTTCTTTTTAAGTTCTGAGAGAGAGAGAGAGAGAGAGAGAGAATCCAAAACAGGCTCCGCACTGTCAGCACAGAGCCCAACTCATGGCTCAATCTCAGGAACCATGAGATCATGACCTGAGCCAAAATCAAGACTCAGATGTTTAACTGACTGAGCCACCCAGGCGCCCTGGAAGTTTCACTAATTTCTATAATCCATACTGTTGACAGTCTTTCTCGGACTCGTCCTGGGCCCTGTCTTACCCTGCCCATTCTTATCTTATTCTACAGTCTCTCTCATCCACACCAAGACCTTTCATTACTCTTAATAAATCAGTGGCCCCTAAATTCTAACTCCAGCTCAGATCCAGAATCTAGTGTGAATTTTGTCACTAACTAGAATTGTGACCTTCAGGCAGTCACTTTTCTTTGGCCCTCGGCCTCCTCTCCTGTAAAATGAAATGCTCGGACAAAGTGATCTCTGAGGCCTTCTGCACACGGGAGTGGTGACAATGAAGAGAGACACATGCATGTGGGCCAAGCTGGGGCGGGACCCCTCCTGAAATGTTGATCTACAGTGGAAAGTGGGCTCATGGCGCAATCGTGCTGGCATTCTGGGATAAGCAGACAGAGCCCAACATTCTAGAACCTCCGGTTCCCGGTTTTGTCCTAATGAGTGAGCATTTGAAACTGCTGCCCTCTACTGCACAGAAATAAGCCTACCAGGAAGGCTAGAGGGGCCTCCAGCGACTACAGCCAGCCTGGACGAGGCCCCCAGGGAGGCGGCTAACTCACAGGAAGCAGCTATAACACACACAGGGAAGTGAGAAATCCAGCCATAAAAATCTGCTTAAGCAAATACATTCTGTTCCGGGGCTTCAGCTATGACCTCATTACTATCAAGTGTCTCTGCCTCCAGCCCCCCTTACAGCAGGGCAGACTATGGTGGGACAGGCAGGGCCAAGAGCCACTGCCACGTGCCAAAGTACTGGGACAGCTTCAGAAACAAGTCCCCCAGAGGGCCACTGTCGGACGGCCTCCGAAATATGGATACAAGGATAGAAGGGTGAGGCAAAAACAGGTTTTCCTAATAGATGCTGGTCCACAGAGGGGTCTTTAATTGGGTCATCATTTGGATATTCTCATCTCTCTGAGACTAGACCCCTACACAAAGCTGTTAGTCTTACAACTTTATTCTCTGCAGTGGTGACGTTTTCAACTTTCACCTGCAACCCAAGTCACAAACTGTAGGCTGTGTCTTTTTTTCAATCCCCAGCAGCATATTATCAAGATTCCCATGCCATTTCCCAACAACTCAATAAATGGGACTGAACAGAATTTAGTGTCCTCGGGCCCTTTGCTCTGGGACCGACGAGGGCCAAGTGCAGCCTGCCAAGTGCACTGCCCCTCAGTATGTCTTTTATGAGCAGTGGACAGATGTGCGCTGAGAATACAATGAAGGGAGGGAGACAAGTATGAGAAAAACTTTTCCACTGAAACAATTATGCTTATCTAAATATAGCCCGATTCTACTCTCAGATGTTGATTAGTTATTCCCAGAACTGCTCTTTGGTGTTCCCTGCAACCACACACACACACGCACACACACGCACACACACTTTCCTATAAATACGAGAAAATGTAGCAAAGGCTCATGAACAGTAACTGACTTGGGGCTGGTGTTGCGTAACCTTGTCGTGATTCCCCTTATTTCACAGTAACCTGAGCATGGCTCTCGTGGCAGCCATCTGGTGCCGACAGCATCTGGTCTCTCTCTTGGGGTGCTTATGACCCTTCCTGCTTTGAGACTGCAGACCAAACCAATCTCCTACCAAGTTGCCTTTCACTTGAAGCTCTGCCTGCTTCAGTTTCCATTCCCCCTCGACCTTGAGAGCAACACACAACTATTTCTTTCCCTTTCTCTCTCAAAATCTGTGCTTGGTGGATCCAGCATTTTTCAGAATGATGTTGGGCTCGGGAGGAGGGGTACCAGGAAGCAGACGACACAGTAATTAAAAGCGCAGATTTTTAGAGTCAGATTGACTTGGGATTTTAACCCCTACTGGGCCATCCACTAAGTTATGGAATTATGGAATTGTAGGTAAGTTGTTTAAACTTTCTCTTTGATCACTGGATTATTTTTAAGTGTATTTTAAAACTTCAAAATACACAGGAGAGCACAGTCCCTATTTTTCTTGTGAGGCATAATTTCAAAAGTAAGGGGCGCCTGGGTGGCTCAGTCAATTAAGCATCTGACTCTTGATTTCGGCTCAGACCATTATCTTAAGGTTCCTGAGTTCGAGCCCCATGTCGGGCTCTGGGCAGATAGTGCGGAGCCTGCTTGGATTCTCTCTCTCTTCTCTCTTTGCCACTCCCCCATTCACTCGCTCTCTCTCAAAATAAACATTTTTTTTTTTACATGAACAAATCTTAAGCATTCAGCTTAAATTTTAACAAATACATGCACATCTGTAACCACCACTCATCAAAATGTAGAGTATTTCCAGCACTCACCAAGCTCCGTAACTCAGTAGATATCCCTTCCGTGGATATTACTATTCTGACCTTTTTCAGCAGACTCCTTTTGCTAATTCTTGATCATCATATATAAATGGAATAGTATAGTGTGCACCTTTGTGTCTGATTTTTTTATTACTTAAAAAAAATTTTTAATGTTTATTTTTCAGAGCGAGAGACAGAGCACGAGCAGGGGAGGGGCAGAGAGAGAGGGAGACACACACAATCTGAAGCAGGCTCCAGGCTCCAAGCTGTCAGCACAGAGCCTGACGCAGGGCTAGAACTCACAAACTGTGAGATCATGACCCGAGCCAAAGTCGGAGGCTTAACCGACTGAGCCATCCATGCACCCCATGTCTGACTTCTTGCTTCCAACATTATTGCTAGGCAATATGGTCGATTTATGTGTAACTTTTGAAGAAACTTCTAAACTATTTTTCAACATGGCGGCACCATTTCATACTGGCACCAGTCAACATATAAGAGTTCCACATCCCTGCCAACTTTTGCTGTGGTCAGTTCTTTTAATTCTATTAGATGTGTCATGGTGCCTCATTGTTCGGTTTTCATTTCCATTCCCATAATAACTTAATGATGCTCAGCATCTTTTCATGGACTTTTCTGCTATCAATATACCTTCAGTACATCTTCCTTTGTGACGTATCTGCTCTAACTGTCCATTTTAAAAGATAGGTTGTTTTCTTTTTATTGAGTTTTGAGAGTTCTTTATGTATTCTGGAGACAAGTTGTTTACCAGATATGTGATTTGCAAACATTCTCTAATAGCCTATGGCTTATCTTTTCATGCTCTTAACTGCCTGGCAATGAACAGAAGTTCTTGGTTTTAATACATTTTTGGTGTTTTCTTCTATGGATTATACTTTGGTGCTATATAAGACATTTTGGTCTAACCACAGGTCACAAGATGTTCACCTGTTTTCTTCTAGAAGTTTTATAGTTTTAGGTGTTACATTTAGGTCTATGATCCATTTTGAGTTAATTTTTACATGTAGGACAAAGAATAGATACAAGTTTACTTTTTTTGCCTATGGATATCTAATTGATATCCAGGATATCAAATTATCCTGGATCAAATTATCCAGGATAATTTGTTAAAAAGACTATTCTTTCTCCACTGAAATGCCTCAGCACCTTGTTGAAAATCTTTTGACTATCTACGTGAGGGTCTATTTCTAGACTCTATTCTCTTATTGATCTATTTGTCTACTTGTCATTATTACCATACTATCTTGATTACTGTAGCTTTATAATAAGTCTTAAAATCAGGCACAAGTTCTCCATCTTTGTTATTCAAAGTCGTTGAGGCTTTACATTTCCATATGCACTTTAGAATATTGTTAATTTTTGCAAAAAAAAAAAGTAAATTAAGGGCTGCCAGGATAGATATTAATTGGGATTAAGTTGAACCTATAGATCTTTTCATGTGTCTGTTAGCCATCTGTGGATGTCTTCTTTGGAAAAGTGTCTATTCGTGTCTTTTGCCCATTTCTTCACTGGATTATTTGTTTTTTTGGGTGCTGAGTTTGATAAGTTTTTTATAGATTTTAGATACTAACCCTTTGTCTGATATGCCATTTGCAAATATCTTCTCCCATTCCATCAGTTTTACTGACTTTCCTTCACTGTGCAGAAGCTTTTTATCTTGATCAGGTCCCAATAGTCCATTTTTGCTTTTATTTCCCTTGCCTCTGGAAACATGTCAAGTAAGAAGTTGCTGTGGCCTAGGTCAAAGAGGTTGTTGCCTGTTTTCTCCTCTAGTATTTTGACGGCTTCCTGTCTTACATTTAGGTCTTTCATTCATTTTGAGTTTATTTTCATGTATGGCGTAAGAAAGTGGTCCAGTTTTCCCAGCACCATTTGCTGAATAGGCTATCTTTTTTCCATTGGATATTGTTTCCTGCTTTGTCAAAGATTAGTTGCCCATACGTCTGTGGGACCATTTCTGGGTTTTCTAATCTGCTCCATTAATCTATGTCTGTTTTTGTGCCAGTCTTGATGATTACAGCTTTGTAATAATACAGCTTGAAGTCCGGAATTGTGATGCCTCCAGCTTTGTTTTTTTCAGGATTGATTTGGCTATGTGGTGTCTTTTCTGGTTCCATACAAATTTTAGACTGATTTTTCTAGCCCTGTGAACAATGCTGGTGTTATTTGTCATTTAAATATTTTAACAATATTTGTTCTTCCAATCCATGAGCATGGAATGTTTTTCCATTTCTTTGTGTCTTCTTCAATTTCTTTTATAAGCTTTCTATAGCTTTCTTTTATCTCTTTGGTTAGGTTTATTCCTAGATGTCTTATAGTTTTGGGTGCTATTGTAAGTAGGATCGATGCCTTGATTCTTCTCTCTGCTGCTTTATTACTGGTGTATAGAAATGCCACAGATTTCTGTACATTGATTTCATATCCTGAGACTTTGCTGAATTCATATATCAGTTCTAGAAGTTGTTTGGTGGAGCCTTTTGGGTTTTCCATGTAGAGTATCATTTCATCTTCGAAGGGTAAAAGTTTGACATCTTCCTTGCCAATTTGGACGCCTTTCATTTCTTTGTGTTGTCTGATTGCTGACGCTAGGACTTCCAGTACTATTCTGAACAACAGTGGTGAGAGTGAACATCTCTGTTGTGTTCTGACCTTAGGGGGAAAGTTCTGAGTTTTTCCCCATTGAGGATATTAGCTGTGGGTCTTTCAATATGGCCTTTATGATGATGTTGAGGAATGTTCCTCCTACTTTCTTGAGGGTGTTTTGTTTTGTTTTGTTTTGTTTTTATCAAGAATGGATGCTGTATTTTGTCAAATGGTTTTTCTGCATCTATTGATAGATCATATGCTTCTTAACCTTTCTTTTATTAATGTGGTATATCACATTTGTTGATTTGTGGATATTGAACCAGCCCTGTAACCCACTTGATCATGTGAATAATTCTTTTAATGCACTGTTGAATTCGATTTGCTAGTATCTTATTGAGAATTTTTGCATCCAGTTTCATTAGGGATGTTGGCTTGTAATTCTCCATTTTAGTGGGGTCTTTAGTTTTGGAATCAAGGTAATGCTGGCTTCATAGAATGAGTTTGGAAGTTTCCCTTCCATTTCTATTTTTTGGAACAGTTTGAGAAGAATAGGTATTAACTCTTCTTTAAATGTCTGATAGAATTCTCTTGGGAAATCATCTGGCCCAGGACTTTTGTTTGTTGGGAGATTTTTGATTACTGACTCAACTTCTTTGCTGGTTACGGGTATGTTCAAATTTTCCAGTTCTTCCTGTTTTAGGTTTGGTAGTGTGTGAGTTTCTAGGAATTTGTCCATTTCTTCGATTGCTCATTTTGTAGCATATAATTTTTCATAGTACTCTCATAATTGTTTGTATTTCTGTGGTGTTGGTTGTGACCTCTCCTCTTCCATTCGTGTTTTTATCTATTTGGTTCCTCTCTTCTTTTTGATAAGTCTGGGTAGGATTTTATCAATTTTGTTTATTCTTCCAAAGAACCAGCATTTAATTTCATTGTTCTGTTCTACTGGGATTTTTTTGTTCGTTTCTATATCGTTTATTTCTGCTGTAATTTTTATTATTTCCCGTCTTCTGCTGGCTTTGGGCTTTATTTGCTGCTCCTTTTCCAGCTCCTTCAGGTGAAAGGTTAGGTTGTATATTTGGGACCTTTCTTGCTTCTTGAGATAGGCCTGAATTGCAATGTACTTTCCTCTTAGGACTGCCTTTGCTGCAATCCATAGGTTTTGGACTGTCACATTTTCATTTGTTTCCATGTATTTTTTTTTTCATTTCTTCTTTAATTCCTGGGTTAATCCACTCATTCTTTAGTAGGACATTCTTTCATGTATTTGAGGGTTTTCCAAAATTTTTCTTATGGTTGATTTCAAGTTTCATAATGTTGTGATCTGAAAATATGCATGCTATAATCTCCATATTTTTGTACCTGTTGAGGGCTGATCTGTGACCCAGTATGTGATCTGTTCTGGAGAATGTTCTATGTGCACTCAAGAAGAATGTGTATTCTGCTGCTTTAGAATGAAATGTTCTGAATATATCTGTTAAGTCCATCTAGTCCAGTGTGTCATTCAAAGTCATTGTTTCCTTGTTGATTTTCTGCTTAGCTGATCTGTCCATTGCTGTAAATTGGGTATTAAAGTCTCCTACTATTATGGTATTATTATAAATGAGTTTATGTTTGTTATTGATTTACATATTTGGGTGCCTCCAAGTTGGGGGCATAAATATTTACAATTGTTAGATCTTGATGGATGATAGACCCCTTAATTATGATAAAATGCCCTTCTTCATCTCTTGCTGCAGTCCTTTTTTTATTTATTTATTTTAAGAGAGAGAGAGTGGGGAGGGGGAAGGACAGAGAGAGAGGGAGAGGGAGAATCCAAAGCAGGCTCCATGCTTTCAGTGCAGAGCCAGATGCAGGGCTCAAGTTCATAAACTGTGAGACCAAAACCTGAGCAGAAATCAAGAGTTGGACACTTAACTGACTGAGCCACCCAGATGCCCCACAGTCTTTATTTTAAAATCTAGTTTTACTGATGGGCCGCCTGGGTGGTTCAGTTGGTTAAGCATCTGGCTTTGGCTCAGGTCATGATCTCATGAGTTCATGAGTTCAAGCCCCACATCAGGCTCTATACTGACAGCTCAGAGCCTGGAGCCTGCTTCAGATTGTGTTTCCCTCTCTCTCTTTGCCCCTCCCTCGCTCATGCTCTGTCTCTCTCTCTCTCTCTCTCAAACACTGAAAAAAAAAATAACATTTAAAATCTAGTTTGTCTAATGTAAGTATAGCTACAGCAGCTTCCTTTTGACATCCATTAGCATGACAGATAGTTCTCCATCCCCTCACTTTCAATCTGCAGGTGTCTTTAGGTCTCAAATAAGTCTCTTGTAGGCAGCATATAGATGGATCTCTCTCTCTTTTTTAATCCATTCTGATACCCTATGTCTTTTGATTGGAGCATTTAGTCCATTTACATTCAGTGATTATTGAAAGATATGAATTTAGCACCATTGTATTACCTGTATAATTGGTGTTTCTGATGATGTTCTCTGGTCCTTTGTAGTCTTTGTTGTTTTAGTCTTTTCTCTTTTTCTCCACTCAGAGTCCCCCTTAAAATTTCTTGCAGGGCTGGTTTAGTGGTCACAAACTCCTTCAGTTTCTTTTTGTCTGGGAAACTCCTTATCTCTCCTTCTACACGGATTAATTTTCAAATGTTAAGTCAACCATGCAATTCTAGGATAAACTCCACTTTGTTGTGGTACATCATCCATTTTATAGATCACTGGATTTGACTTGCTAAAAATTTGTAAAGACTTTTATACCTATGTTTGTGGTAGCCAGGCTTTAAGATGATCAGCCCAATTACCTCTGCTTCTCTTGAGTTGACCAATACAATAATGTAGAAGAGTTGCTATATCACTTCTGACACATTAGCTTATAAAAGACACGGTGGCTTCTATCTTGCTTGCTCTCTCTCTCGCTTGGGTCACTCACACTGAGAAAATCCAGCTTCTGTGTCATGAGCTGCCCTATGCAGAGGCCCACATGGCAAATGAACTAATAAGGCCTTTTGCCAACAGCCAAATGAGTGAGTTTAGCATCAGATTCTCCAGCCCTAGTCAAGCCCACAAATGACTGACACCTTGGCTGACTGACTGCAACCTCATGAGAACCTGAGCCAGAACCATTCAGCTAAGCCATTCCATGGATCCCTAACCCCCAGAAACTGTAAAAAAATTAAGGGGGCTGTTTTCAGCAATTTAAAAATAACAATAATAATGCAGACACCATTACGCAGGAAGTTTGATCCTTTCAGGTCTTGCTTTTAAGCTTTGTTAGGTTGGACAGGAACTGCATTTAATCTAGGTAGGCCCTTTCTTAGTACTCTACCCAACACCCTGTGAATTACGAGGCTTTCCACTCCACACGCTGTTCTATTTTTTTCAAATGGTTTTTCCTCAGCCTCAAGTGTTTTGTTTTTTACCATTAAAAAACTTTTTTCTTATTGAAGTACAGTTGATAGACAATATCTCATTTTTAGGTGCACAATATAGTGATTCAACAATTCAGACAGAAAAAGACAAATGCCACATGATTTCACTTCTATGTGGAATCAAAAAGTTTCTTTCCACACATGTATGCTGATCACACTCAACTGAATATTCAAAGGGGTGCTTTTGCAGATCTCCAGCCTTTTCTCTGCACACTCTCTCTGTTCTCTAGTATGCTACCCTATGACCTCTAAGCCACCTTGGTTTCCCCAAGCTCCTACCTCCATCCTCTCAACGCAGGGAGACTGACAGATATTTCCTGGTTCCTCTGTGTTATGGTATGGCCTGAAAATTCTCTCCAGGCAGCAAGTTGGGACAACCATAGGGCTTGTTCCGTTTGTGCCCTATCTTCCAGGGATCACAGACCTTCATTGCCTTATGTCCAATGTCTTTTGTGCCATTGTTTCATTTATTTTTTTCTGGTTTATCAGTTGTTTCAGATGGGAGGGGCAAATCCAGCCTCTGTTTATTCTGTCTTCATGAGAAGTGGAAGTTGCAATAAGTTTCCCTTAAACTCCAGAGAAACAGAACCAACAGGATGTGAGTATATAGAGATAAATTTATTTTAAGGAATTAGCTCATGGAATTTAAGTCAAAAATCTGCAGGGTAGGCTGGCAGGCTGAACATTCAGGGAAGAGCCAGTGTTGCAATTCAAGTTCAAAGGCCATCAGCTAAGAGAAATCCTTCTTGCCCGGGAAAGGTCAGTCTTTATTCTGCTAAGGGCTTCAACTGATTTGATAAGGCCCACCTACATAGTGAAGGCCAATCTGTTTTACTCTAAGTCAAACAATTTAAATGTTAGTTATCCAAAACACCCTCAGAGAAACATCCAGAATAACATTTGACCAAATATCTGGGCACCATGGCCCAGCCAAGTTGACACACAAAATTAACCATCACAGTAATATTTTTAAAATACATAATTACATTGTTAGGAACCAAGATTTTCAGCTTAAAAGAGACACAAACAAAATCAAAGTAGTACCTTATTTTTAAAAATTGGAATTATCAGTTTATACTGATGTCGTTTTTTATTGTTTTGTTTTCAAAACAAAATGGGGCACCTGGCTAGCTCAGTTGGTTAAGTGTCCGATTCTTGATTTTGGCTCAGGACATGGTCTCATGGTTGAGATCAAGCCTGTCAGGCTCCATGTTAAGTGTGGAGCCTGCTGAAGATTCTCTCTCTCTCTCTCTCTCTCTCTCACTCTCTGCCCCTCTCTATTCATGCTCTCTCCCTCTAAAAAAAAAAATTGTTTAATATATTTTTTAGCTTGGTCCTGTAAAAAGGCCTAAAACCTCTGGCAATAAATATTCCTAGTGCCCACGTTATAGTATCTAAATACCATATCCTATTAAAAGGAACCAAAGCTTCTTGGAGAAATGGCTTCCTTTGGCAAGTTGGACTCTTTCCAGTGCGGGCACCACTGAGTACTTCTCTCATTTAAAGGTGATTACACTCTCATTTAAAGATGACCCCTGTGGCGTGTGTAAGAATCATCCACACTTAACTTGCATGAGGTTGAGTCACAGACTCTGGGAGCACAGGGACAGGAGCGTGAGGACCACAGTTCCTAGAAACTGACTCCTGGCACACCCCCTAACTACAGTCATTATGTACACTCTCATCCCAGAGCAGACTGGATCTTTCTAGAATGTAGTCTCAGTCCTTCAGTCCAAGAGTGTAGGCTTGATTTCACAAGTAAATTTGGATTTACAAATCTAAATTTTCATTGCAAGGTTTCCCCTAAAGTCAGAAAAGTAAAATGTGTCACAATAAATTAGTTCATAAATGTATTTTATAAAACATCTAAATCGGTATTCAAGAAAAACAAGTATCTGTCTAGAGTAGGGCTGGAAATGTTTAAGTTGATCCTGAAACATAAAGAAGCTACAAAAAAAATACTGGAGTTATGTCAGGACACAGGAGCCAATTCAAAGGGCTCACTGGCCCAAACTAATAATGACTGTAACGCATGGAAACACATCAACCATCAAAAATCACTGAGCTCATAATAATATTGAGGATTAGGGAGGGCTTCACTGGCCACCTCTGGAGAGAGCTGGGGCAGAGCTCACTATTCTGGAAACTGGTAAAGATTCAAGGATTTATACTGTTTTTGCTGTACTAGGTAAACAAACAATTGATGGAAATGTTTCTTTATAAAGAATTCTTGCTAATCAGTACAAAAGAAGTGGTAGGAAAATCTCATTTTTCAGCCCCTAATGAAATAATGGATCTTGGAAACAAGACTCAGTAGCTGCTAAGACATTAGATGAAAGGTTGGAGGGGGCTTTATAATGGCTGGATCGGGCTGACAATACCTACAGAGGCAAAACAGACAATCCTTAAGAAAGCTAATTAGGGGTGCCTGGGTGGCTCAGTCGTTTAAGCATCCCAACTCTACCTCAGCTCAGCTCATGATCTCATGGTGGTTTGTGGATTCAAACCCCATGTGGGACTGTCAGCAGGGAGCCTGCTTGGGATTCTCTCATTCCTTCTCTCTCTGCCCCTCCCCAACTCACGTCTGCACTTTCTCACTCTCTCTCTTTCAAATAAACATTTTTTTAATTTAAAAAAAAAATGCCAATCTTCACATCACAGACACACGCCTTCTAGTGAGATTCAATAGGAAATACACAGAACCATCTAGAAAGTGTTTTTTATGGGGAAAAAAAAATGAATCTGAATCTGATCAAGTCCCAGACACAACTAGTTTTCAAGAAATATGGAAGATAGAGGAAAATGTTAACATGGAAATGAAATCCAAAATCTACAAGACTGGAAAAATTACCAGTTTTTTCCAAAGAAATAAATATTAAAAAAAAAAAAGGACATGCACAAGTTAAAACCATGTAAGAAACATCACAAAAGCAGTTAAGTGGACTTTAAACCCTGATCCAAATAAATCAATACTAAAAAGGCATTTATGTGATACTTGGGGACATTTGAACACTCGTGGGATCATATCAGATGACATCTTCATCCATTCAGGCTGATATAACAAAAATGTCACAGACTGAGGGACTTCAAAACAGAACTTTATTTCACACGGTACTGGAGGCTGGGAAGTCCAAGATCACGGCACTGGAAGATTTGGTGTCTGGTGAGTTTCTGCTTCTTGATTCACAGAGGGATGGTGGTCATCTTGCCATATCCTCCAAAGGTGGAAGCGGTAAGGGAACTCCCGTGGTCTCTTTTATAAGGACACTGATTCTATTTATGAGGACTCCACCTTCGTGACCTAATCACCTCCCAACCCACCTCCTAATATTATCACATTGGGTTAGCATTCAACATAGGAACTGGAGGCAGGGGTGGGGGGACCACAAACATTCAATGCATGGCAGATGACAAAAGGAATCATTATTAATTATTAAGGTTTTTAAGTTGTGTGGATACACACACACACACACACACACATACACACACACCTAGCTCTTAGATGTATACTGCAGTATTACATCCAACACGTTGAACTGATTATGAAATAATTCCATGGGGGCACTGGAGGTGGGAATTAAATGAAACATTATTAGCCAAAGTTAATTGTTAGAAACTAAGTAACAGAGGGCTGTTATTCTGTTCTCTACTATTGTGTATATTTAAAATTTTTAAATAAAAAAAAATGAAAAAGAGTAAGTCTCTGGATTCAGACATTGGGTTCAATTTCCAGCCCTGCTTCTTACTAGTTTATGGACTGGACAATAGAAGTTCACACTTCATAGGAAAGTAGTAAGGATTCAATGAGACAATGTAGATAAAGTGCTTCAAGCAATGCCCAGCACACGGTTAAGGGCCATCGTAAGGTATTAGCCATGGTTATCTTTACTTGATATTCACTATGTTATGTTCATGAGATGTTCATGTCTTTGTCACAATCCCCATCAAAATACCACCAGCATCTTTCACAGAGTGAGAACAAACAATCCTAAAATTTGTATGGAACCACAAAAGACCCCAAATAGCCAAAGAAATCCTGAAAAAGAAAAGCAAAGCTGGGGGCATCACAATTACGGATTTCAAGCTGCATTACAAAGCTGTAATCATCAGACAATATGACACTGGCACAACCACAGACACATAGATCAATGGAACAGAATACAAAACCCAGAAATGGACCCACAACTATATGGTCGACTTACCTTTGACAAAGCAAGAAAGAACACCCAATGGAAAAGAGACAGTCTCTTCAAATGGTGTTGGGAAAACTGGACAGCAACATGTACAAGAATGACACTGGACCACTTTCTTACACCATACACAAAAATAAATTCAAAATGGATCAAAGTCCTAAATGTGAGACAGGAAACCATCAAAATCCTAGAGGAGAACACAGGCAGTAACCTCTGTGACCTCAGCCATAGCAACTTCCTAGACACATCTCCAGAGGCAAGGGAAACAAAAGCAAAAATGAACTATTGGGACTTCACCAAGATAAAAGCTTTTGCACACTGAAGGAAACAATCAACAAAACTAAAAGGCAGCCTGTGGAATGGGAGAAGATATTTGCAAGTGACATCTCGAGTAAAGGGTTAACATCCAAAATCTATAAAGAATTTATCAAACTCATCACCCAAAAAACAATTAGTCCAGTGGAGAAATGGGCAGAAGATATGAATAGACACTTTTCCAAAGAAGACATCCAGATGGCTAACAGACACATGAAAAAAATGTTCAACATCACTCATCATCAGGGAAAGACAAATCAAAACCATGATGAGATACCGCCTCACACCTGTAAGAATGGCTAAAATTAACAACACCAGAAACAACAGGTGTTGGCGAGGATGCAGAGAAAAGGAAACCTTCTTGCATTGTTGGAATGAAAACTGGTGCAGCCACACCAGAAAACAATATGGAGGTCCCTCAAAAAGTTAAAAGTATAATTACCCTACGATCTAGCTATTGCACTACTAGATATTTACCCAAAGAATATAAAAATACAGATTCGAAGCGGTACATGCAACACAATGTTTATAGCCACACTATCAACAATAGCCAAACTATGGAGAGAGCCCAAATGTCCGTCAACTGATGAATGGATAAAGAAGGCATGGTACGTATGTGTACGTGTACACACACACACACACACACACACACACACACACACACACAAATGGAATATAACTCAGCCATCAAAAGGAATGAAATCTTGCCATTTGCAACAATGTGGATGGAGCTAGAGTGTATTATGCTAAGGAAAATAAGTGAGTCAGAGAAAGACAAATATCATATGATTTCACTCATATGTGGAATTTAACAAAAAAACAGATGAACATATGGGAAAGGGAAAAAGAAGAAGACAGAGGGAAACAAACCCTAAGAGACTCTTAAATACAGAGAACAAATTGAGTGTTGCTGAAGGGAAGGTGGGTGGGGGATGAGCTAAACGGGTGATGGGTACTAAGGAGGGCACTTGTGAGGAGCACTGGGTATCACATGTAAGTGATGAATCACTGAATTCTCCTCCTGAAACCAATATCGCACCGTACGTTAACTAACTAGAATTTCAGTAAAATTTAAAAAATGATAGTAATAATCTCTTTGTCAAATTTCAGACCTCTTAGAAGTACATAAATTAGGAGAAATTTTAAACTTTAAAAGGAAATTTATCAAGTCCCATTTCGATCTCATACACATCACCTACGTTAGTCTATATTTTGCTGTATAGAATATGTAGGAGTTCTACACATCATTCTGTACAACAAAACTAAACAAAACAAAAAAATGTGCCCACTAGAAAAAAATCTAAGAAGGAACACTTTCTGAGAAGTAGAATTACTGAGATAGAAATGAGAGAGCTGATGTGGAAACAGTGAGTCACACAACTATAATAATAGACTTTCTGTTCTTACGTTGTCTTCTAACTCGGTTCAGAAGTTTGAAAACACTATGTCTATGTAAACATATTTGGTGTCACCACTGACTCACTGAGCTTCTGGCAAGCCTCTTAGCCTCTCATCTTTAAGAGGGAGTAAGCAGATACTGAATTCGTATATTCCACCAGAGGACTCCTGTTCAGCCTTGCAGAAAGGCTTTCGTACCAGACATTTGCTTCACACAGGAAGCTCCAAGAAATGGCCAAGGTCAGAGATGACAGCATACAAAGACCACGGTGCCTTACACTCCAATGGTGCACTGTCCACACTCCGTTATCTGAAGGTACGTCTACACTCTGTGGACCTCATCACACCCAATGTTACCTCTGAGTTCTCTCACAGAAGCACCTAACTGGTCAATGTGAATACCCTTGGTTTATTCATCCTTTGAGACTTTATAAAGGATAAAACTTTTTATCATAAAATTACTAAGAATGCATCATCCAAAAATTTATGAAATACAGAGGAAAAACCCACCCATGATGCCATCACCTTACCACATTTTTACTTTTTATTTCTCATTCAGACTAAACTCCTATTTTTATTTATTTTTTATTTTAGAGAGGGTGAGCGAGCGGGGTAGAGGAGAAGAGGGAGAGAGAATCTCAAGCAGGTTTCACAATCAGTGTGAGCCCAATGTGGACGCCATCCCACGATTGTGACATCGTGAATGGGGCCAAAATCAAGAGCCAGACGCTCAACTGACTGAGCCACCGAGGCGCCCCTGAAACTCTTATTTTTAAACCAAATTATTCCTTAACTTTGTTTCCCCTACTACCCTCACTCTAGCTGGAGGAAACGCTCTGAATTGGAGAGGGATAAAATTTAGGAAGAGCCCAGTGTAGGGTGGCTCTTTCTAGTAATCTGAGGCGTTTGCAAAGTGGAACCGTCCCCAGGATGCATGTTCCCTGGCCCTGCCCACCCGTTTGTGCTTCTGTTTGCGCTCTTCCTCTCAAATGATATGTTCTTCATCTCTGGCCTCCCTTGTCTGATTTTTCAAAGCCAGAACACATCCAGACTCTTGTTCCCCTCACCCTTCGCTAAGTCTCTACCCGCAAGTCAGTGATTCTCACTCCTAAATGCTTGCTAGAATCATCCAGTGCTTTTTTACAAATTAGGTACCCAGGCCCTCCACCAGACTGAGAATCACAATCTCTAGAACTGGAGTTGTTTTTGTTTTTTTTTTTTTTTTGTTTTGTTTTTTAAAATCTCTCCAAGCAATCCAGAGAATCCAAAGGGTTTAGAAACCATTGTCCTTCGCAATTACAAGCGTCCAGGTCAGGTCTCTCTAGCTCCGTGTTCTACTCTTACCACCACCGCCACCATTCCCTCCGTCTTTTAAAGAATAAAGCTCACCTAAGCCAGATCTATTTGGTTTCTGGCCTCCCCTATTCTTGCTCTACACACACGGGCCTGTTTCCCCTAGGGTATGTTCTTTTTGGTACTGCCCCTGACCTTTTGGTTAGCCTTCTTAGAGCAATGGTTCCCCAACTTTGGGATACATCGGAATCACCTGGAGGGTGTGTCAGAATAGAAGTTTCTAGGCCCCACCCACGAATGCATAATGGAGTGATTCTGAGAATGTGTGTTTCTAACAAGTTTCCAGGTGACACTGATGTACCCGGTCAGGGGACCACACTTGGAAAAATCACCGTTACAGGTCTGCTCATTAACCCTACAACTTGGACAGCACCTGGCAACTGGATGCGGCTAAGTAACCCCTCCTCCCCACAATCACCAACTCCCACTAATAATCCATATCTGAATCACAATACACGTTTGATTTTAAGGCAACTAAATCCAATAGAATCAGGGCCAAATTATTTGAGAGCTTACTATGAGCGAAACATGGTTCTGATGAGTAAAAACCTCACTGGTTTTTCATAAGACATGGTAGAACTATTAAGGTATGTCTTCTTGTTGGAACAGAAACTTCTGACCTTAACATCCCCTCTCTCAAGATAACAGGGTTTGTCGCGGAGAAGTTCTGCCGTACCAAACTCCAGTCCATAACAATGACCCTTGTTCACCTCCCACTGACCTTGCTCCCTTGCATTTTAGTACTAAATCATCCTTGCGTTATCTAAGGGGGTTACTTGTATCCCCTGAACCAGAACGCAAGCCGTGTAAGGAGAGGGCTCTGTGCTTTTATCCCAGGGAGTGCTGGGCATGTGACAGGCACTCAGCCTTCATTGGCTGACTCACTCCATCACTTCCCAGCATGCCTTTCCCAAACTGGGGCTCTCCGGAGGGCTCTCTGAACTGCAAAAGCATCAGTCTCGTCTAGTAGGAAACCACACTTCCAGGTCAACTGAATGGCTTGTGTTTTAGTCACTCTCTTGGATCATGTGTTTGTCCTCGCCTCGTCTTACCTAGATAACTGAGATCTGACTGTGCCGTGATGAATCACCAAGAGGAAACACTGCAGATAGCAAGCTGCGGTTAGCAATGAACCCACGTTGTTACCAATAACAATTCAAACTGGGGAAAAGAAGGGCTAGATTGAACATAAAATTATTTTTGTTCATCTTTCTGTAGATATCCCTAGTAATTCCTTTTTAGGTACCAAAACTGCATCAATTTCAAGAAGCAAGAGGGAAATTGAGGAACAAAAATCAAATATTCAAATAACACGGCCTATTTGGCTTATATGTTCATTTGTGACTATCAGTAAAGTTGTTAACATACGTGCAAGGGTGATCTCGATGACACTCAAAGTGATTAACTCTCATGTAAATTCTGCCACACTGTTGCCAAATGAGTCTAGTTCATGTTTTCATAACCATTTTACCCAATTCTGTATTTTCTGAATTAGAACAATTATTTACCAAGGACTTGGGAAGGTGTATAACGCAGCCACCTCGTAACGTCACGGCTCAGTGGCTCCCAGACCCTTTGCTCTCACTGCACCCAGTGTCCCTCAGCCGCCGCTCCTCTCCAGGAACGCCACTGCCCCCATCCTGCCCATCGTCCCCTTCCTGAAATTAGCCACAGGAGCCTAAAGATGGGGAGAGAGGAAACCGCAGATGAAGGTCCAGGAAAAAGGAAACGAAGCGTGCCATTCAGGAGCTAACACTGAGCGGTTCTGTCCTCACAATCCACTCGGAGCTCGCTCTGACGGAGAACTCAAACCTCACAAATCTGAGAAACGGAATGGGTAACGATAGCAAAACTGGGCTGTTACTGAAAGCAAAGAGAAAATACGCTGGACACACTATCTAGACCTTAGCGCAAAAAATAAATTGAGATAGATATAAATATTACATACTTTATAGGGCACCTGGGCTGGCTCAGTCGGTTAGGCGTCCGACTTCGGCTCGGGTCACGATCTCACAGTTTGTGAGTTCGAGCCCCGCGTCGGGCTCTGTGCTGACAGCTCAGAGCCCGGAGCCTGCTTCAGATTCTTGTCTCCCTCTGTCTCTGCCCCTCCCTACTCACTGTCTCTTTTTCAAAAATAAATAAACATTAAAAAAATATGTATTACATACTTTCTTTAAAAAAGCAATTCTTAAAATTTCTCCTTTTAGAGAAAAGCCTCACCTATAATATTCCATCTTGTGACCACTTGTCAGTAAAAGATAAAATTTAGTAATTTCTTCTCTAGACCTAATTTTTAGAATTTTTCATTTATCCAAATGTTAAATTTTATGCTTTGGTCAAGACTTAAATGCTCTATAAAATGCATTTACAGAGCTCAATATTTTCATGCAAACTCCATCTTAGACCTAGAGAACACTTCCTTTTTTTTTTAATGTTTATTTTTGAGAAACAGAGTGAGAGAGAGAGCGAGGTGGGGGGAAGGGGCAGAGAGAGAGGGAGACAGAGAATCAGAAGCAGGCTCCACGCTGCCGGCACAGAG
Organism: Panthera leo; assembly: GCF_018350215.1. Lineage (NCBI taxonomy): Eukaryota > Metazoa > Chordata > Mammalia > Carnivora > Felidae > Panthera > Panthera leo. Next base: position 62,718,382 of record NC_056696.1, read on the forward strand.
CCCAACACGGGGCTCAAACCCATGAACTGTGAGATGGTGACCTGAGCCAAAGTCAGACACTTAACCGACTGAGCCACCCAGGTGCCCTGAGAACCCTTCCTAAGGGCCACAGTACTATGCCCCATATCTTAAGGACCCACCTCTGTTTGCTCATCCTCTAGATGGAAAGAAAAAAAAAAAAAACCTGCATGCTAGTGATTAACTCGTCTGGGGAAACACCAGAACCGTGTTCTTCTGAATTCCTGAGAGCTACCAAATATGTGGGTAAAAGAGAACAAACCAATGACGTGAAACAAGGTTTCCCTGCCTTCACAGTACTGACATCGTGGGCCAGATCACCCTTGGGTGCAGGAGGCCGCCCTGTGCGCTGCGAGTCTGGCGGCATCCCTGGTCCCTCTCGCTCACTCCTCGCCGGTGTCACCCTCCCGCCCTCCCAGTGGTGACACTGCCGAAGGCCTTCCCAAGCAGCAAATCGTCTCCGGTTCAGAGTCGTTATAAAGTGACAGGAGGATGAAGTCCAAAGACAAACGTTCATCTAAAAACTGCTGCTGCGGGGATACCTGGGCGGCTCAGTCGTAAGTGTCGGACTCTTGATTTTCCACTCGGGTCACGATCTCATGGGCTCGTTGAGTCTGAGCCCCGTGTCAGGCTCTATGCTGACACACCGGAGCCTGCTTGGAATCCTCTCTCTCCCCTTCTCTCTGCCCCTCCCTTGCTCGCTTGCTCTCAAAATCAATAAACTCAAAAATAAATAAATAAATAAATAAATAAATAAATAAATAAATAAAAACCACGAGGCTGCAATTTCCTGGAATTGCCAATTTGGTTTTCTGCATTATGGCCAAGTTTCTCCCAAGTTTCATGTTTTTCTAGCAGAATAATTTCCTCAAGGTACAAATGCCACTCCAGAGACAGGAAGAAAAGTTTATTTGACTGTCCAATTATTTTCTTAAAAAAATTTAATTTCTGATAAAATAAAACACACTTTTAGTACCGTAGAAAGCTTCTGACACATACGAGGCCATATTATTACTATGTACAACGTCAAAAACAAATGTTTCCAGCTCCAAGTACAGTGATGTTGAACACCCTGACTATGCCCCAGCTGTAGGAGATTTCCTGGTTGGCCAACGTCTTCCTTGGCTCGGAAGACAAAGTCTACAATTGAAAAATAGAAGTAAGACCTTCAGTGAGTTGAGAATCGTAAAAATGCTTTCTGGAGTTCAGTCATCTGGATCCTGGGGAACACGCGGGAGTTGTAAGAGTTCAACAAGCGAAAGGAAACCCCGTGGATATTCACGGGCGAGTATTCCAGGAGAGGCCCTGAGGTTCACAGTTGCTCTCTCGAAAGTAAAAGCTATTCTTACTGTGGTGGAACTTAGTCTCCAGTTCACAGGCCGTTCTTCACCAGCTCATGGACTCCGTTCTCATCAATGATTAAAGGCGCGTGGAATTCTTTATCTGCCACGTAACTTTCTATTCCCTGAAAGAAGGGTTGGAATGAAACACAGAAAACCGGCAGGCGCTAGTCATACGATGCAGGACGCCGTGACTATACCAAAGATTTAAAGCATGGATGCCAAAAAGCGGGGTTGAGATGCAGAATTTAAAAGCCGGTAAAAATCTACCTAGTATACTTTTTAAACTGAGCTTACTGACTGATTTACAGAAGCATAAAACAAATAACAATGAAAGGAAAATTCCTCTGATTATAATTCTTGAAATAAGTAAGGTGTTAATCATTCTTCCTATCATCATCAACCAACAGAGTCAACTTTCTCAGCAATGTGGCTGTCTCTGATGCTGGAGCTAAGCAATCTGACAAGGGTCTCCAGGAAAAATATCACATATTGGAAGAGTAGGAACCCCTAAATCCCCCAGTCCTGAAAGTGAGAGTACCAAGTATACGAACAAAACCACCCTTTGGGAGAAAAAAGTGCACTGCATTTTAAAAAGCCAGATAGCCCCCAAATCCAGAGAACAATCTGACAATGGCCAGAGGGGAGGGGGCTGGGGGGAGGGGAGCAAAATGGGTGAAGGGGAGTGGCAGGTGGAGGCTTCCAGCTATGGAAGAAGTAGGTCATGGGATGAAAGGTCCAGCAGAGGGAGCACAGCCAAGGGCACGGCGGTAGTGCCCTATGGTGACAGACGGCAGCTACACCTGTGAGCACAGCAGAAGGTACAGACCTGCTGACTCACAAGCTGTGCACCTGAAAACAGTGCCACACTGGGTGGCAGCTATATTTCAATTAAAAAACAAAAGAGCTGATAAGTTATCTTAAAAAAAAGCCAACTGTTTTCAAAGACCACCGCATTTCAATGTGTAAATGAAACAGACTAACTATTAAACATTCTGTGTGTGGCAACTAACCCCATTGTGGGACAGACGCAAAGCCATAACACGAATTCTCAAAGAGAAGAATTTGGAACAAATGCAACCTCTTTTCTCATTCCCAGGATGAGCAGGGCAGAACACTTAAACATAAAATAGTATCAGAATCAGGGACGCCTGGGCGGCTCAGCTGGTTAAGCATCCGACTTCAAGTCAGGTCATGATCTCGCGGTTCTTGAGTTTGAGCCCCCCTTCAGATCCTCTGTCCCCCTCTCTCTCTGCACCTCCCCGACTCGCGCACATGCTCTCGTTCTCAACAATAAACATTTTTAGTTAAAAATAAATAAATAAAAACAGTATCAGAATCCTACTTTTCAAAGAATAAGAAGAAAAGGAAAATCAGACTTACTTCTCCAGCATAGGAGATAAGAGGAGAGATTTCACACTGAATTGGTACATCATTGGCATCCTTCAAGCTAAGAAAAAAAAGCAGACATGTTGAAGGTTTTGCTTCTCATGTTACTGCTAGAGTGAAAGTACAGACCACCCCTTCCCTCTGAGAAGCTTGCAGATAACCGAACTCTCCCAGTTAAGCAAACAGAACAGCCGCTATCCTGATGGCCACCAGATTCCCTGAGGATTAAGGTAACGTGAACTTGTCATGGTCCAGAAGACGCTATGGGGGGCGAAGGCCAGTAATTACCAGCAGATCTTCAAAGCACTTCACCTGTATCGTTACACGTATCCCTCTAACGCACGTCTCATCTTTTACCATGGTTAAGTCTGAATGTCATAAAGAAGGGACTATTTATGGACTCTATGCTATAGAATATATACTACGGTCCAGGCCCGCTAAGTACTCTGAACCCTTCATATTTCACCTTAATCCTGACCACGACCTTGAGAGTGAAGTACTCTCAAGTAAGTACTAATATGGACAAACATTCTAAAGCTGTACTGTCCAACAGACATTGGCCACCTGCCACATGCAGTTCCTTAAATTTAAATTTTTGAAATTAACTAAAATTCTAAAATTCAGTTCCTTGGTCACAAAACCCACATTTCAAGTGCTCAGTAGCTGTGAATGGCTAATGACTGCCCAATCAGATGGCACAGACATAGAACATTTCCTTCACTACAGAAAGTTCTACTGGACAGCGCTGTTCTAAAGGTCAGTTATTTCCCGGTTTACATTTTCCGTGCAATCCAAACCACCTGGATTAGCTGAGCTGATTCATCTGATGTTTCAAAGTGCCTCTCTGCTACTTTCACCAAAGTCTCTTTTCCAAGAGCTAAGGCAGAATGCAACCCAAGCAAAGACAAGGCCAAAGTCACCATTTGCTTCCCCTAGGTCACATTCTAACATATATAGCTACTCGATCCTGAGTTTCTAAAAGTTTCTAAAGCTTTTAATGTAAAAGTCAATAAGCAGTGTTTTTAATATGCTTAAAGGCATGAGACCTCTCTCTAGGTTTTTCCACCGGTAGGACTGAGAGCACACAAAAACTAGTCTTTCACAACCTCAAACGGCAGCTTTCCTTTGTTTTACCAAATATGTATCCGAAGCTTTGGCGGAGTCAAAATCACAGGGCGATGCCCAAGCTTCCTTTTCTACACAGAACCATGTGGGGGCACCTGGGTGGCTCAGTCAGTTGAGCAGACATCCACCTTCAGCTCAGGTCATGATCTCACAGTCCGTGACTTTGGGCCCCACCTTGGGCTCACTGCTGTCAGCCTGTCGGCACAGAGCCTGCTTGGAATCCTCTGTCCCCCCACCCCCTGCCCCTTCCCTACTTGTGACCTCTCAAAAACAAATAAATATTAAAAATAAAGAAACAGAACCATGTAGCTTGAGTTCAAGGTGTTCTAGATCCTTCTCCAGCTTGCCCTGCTGCTTTTCACTCAAACCAGCCAGCTGCACACACTTTGGATTATTCCAAGTCATTCTCAACCATGTCAAATAAAAATCTGGACTATCCAAATTATACCCATCCTCCAAGATTCAGCACAAGCCCCAACCTTCCCTTGACCACTGCATCTCGTAGTGATTGCTCTCATTTATTTATACCAAAATATATATATATATATATATATATATATATGAGAGACATCTGCTAAGTCACTGCCTCCTAAATAATAATAATTACTTATGTCATACATTTAACACATTAACACACACTGCCTGATGATGTTACTTAACTCTTATGCATCTTGACCTCCCAGTAGGCTTAAGAAAGGACTCTTTTCTCTTGTGAAAACTACTGCAGGAATGAAGGTCTGTGAGCAGGCCTACAAAGGTTTGCTGGCTGAACGAATAAATGAAGTACGGAGGTAGACGGCTGACAGACTAATTTGGAGAAAAGACGAATTTAAAAAATGGGGCACACATCTATCCAGATCTGTGTCAGATTCTATCAAAAGAGCTCAAGAAATCTGGTCCCGACCCTCTGGGGCAGCTCGGAGTCATATTAAACCATATGGGAAAAACAAGGACCCGTCTCACCGATGAGAGGCACACAACAGCCCCGTCCCACCAGAACCCGTGAGGAATTTGACGTCTGCCACGATCAGAAGGTGGTTTTGGACCCGAGGAACACATAGCTGACCTAAATGTAACTTCTCTTCACGTACCACAAAGAAAAGAAAGCCACTTTGAATAAAGCTGGATGCCCAGAAGGAGGAAAGACAGAAGCTCCCATCACCAAATGCAAAATCGCAGGAGATCAGCAACTTAAAACCAGTGACAGTACTGTTCCCCAAGTCTTTGGCCAAGAGTACTTTTGGTAACTAACTGCTCCATAGGGATTAAGATGAAAACTAGAACTAATGTCACCTGGTCAAAACTCAGCACCTTGTTTCCATTCTTTCAGAGTATCTCCCAGCTGTTTCCTTTATACAAAATACCTCCTTGTCACCTCTCACTTACAAGTAATCTTTTTCTACTCACTTGAGGACACCCTTTAGAGAGAAGAATTTCAGCAGGAACAATTTTATTTCTAAGTCCGCAATCTCACTGGGGGCTCAACTTTGATTTCAGTTTAATTATTCTACAAATGGCTAAAAGGACATCATTGGGGAGACACGTACTATATAAGAGAACCCAAACAACAACTAGTGTTTAAAACATTTTGTATCTCAACGGAGGTAGCTGGCTGCTGATTTCAGCTCTGTCATTAAGAAACTATTTCACTTTTTGAGGTTAAAAGCTGTGGCTCAGGGTGCCTGGGTGGCTCAATCGGTTCAGCCTCTAACTTTGGGACAGGTCATGATCTCTCAGGTCATGAACTCAGCTCATGAGTTCAAGGCCCATGTCGGGCTCTCCACTCTCCGCACAGAGCCTGCTTCAACGCCTCTGTCTCCCTCACTCTCTGCCCCTCTTGTGTGTGTGTGCTCTTTCTTGCTCCCTCAAAAAATATACATTAAAAAAAAAAAAAAAGGCTGTGGCTCAGTGAGAAAGATATTTTGGGTCAAAAATCTATTTCTTAAATTATAAAAGCGCCTTGCTCCTGCAGCGCCTGGGTGGTTCAGCTGGTTAAGCGAGCGACTTCGGCTCAGGTCACGATCTCACAGTTTGTGAGTTCGAGCCCCACATCAGGCTCTGCGCTGACAGCTCAGAGCCTGGAGCCTGCTTTGGATTCCGTGTCTCCCTCTCTCTCTGCCCCTCCCCTGCTTGTCTGTCTCAAAAATAAATAAACGTTTAAAACAAATAAAATAAAATAAATGAATAAAATAAAAGCACCTTGCTTCCGTATTTTAAAAATGATGGATGGGGCAGAAAATAACACAGTGTTCTGCATCTTGGTTCCCAAAGGCATGAAGGGCAACAGTCACCTTTGGTTCCTATAAGAAACTAGCCAGAGCTGTGATCCCACTTCCTCGTCTACGGGCAAGGAGACACCGACACCGACAGGGACCCATCTCCATAGGGAAAAGGTGAGTGACACAGGCAGAAAAAAAAAGGAAAAACAATCACAAGGACGAAAAAGATATCACATCCCTGTGGCTACTTCTTTTCTAAAAAAATTTTTTTAATGTTTGTTTATTTTTGAGACAGAGAGAAACAGAGCATGAACGGGGGAGGGTCAGAGAGAGGAAGACACAGAATCTGAGCAGACTCCGAGCTATCAGCACAGAGCCCAATGCGGGGCTCGAACTCACGGACTGTGAGATCATGACCTGAGCCGAAGCCAGACGCTCAACCGACTGAGCCACCCAGGCATCCCCCCCATCCGTGGCTACTTCTGAGAGAACTCTCATCTCCAGATCCTCCGCCCTGTACGTTTCCCAAAGTATCTTCGACGCTTAAAACTTCTAACTAAATAACTTTTCAGACGTAGCAAGAACACCAGACTGCCTCTTTAGCTATAAGGATAAGGGCTTTTGCAAACGCCATCAATACCCCGATGAGACAGGATTTGTGTTACTTCTAGCTGCAAATTATCTGCCATTCAGACAAAAAGCTTCTTTCTTTGGGCGCAGGATAAGAACTGACTAAAATTAACACACAAAATTAACACACGGAAGGGAGCTGTTAGTATGAGAAAACACTAAAAGAACAGTTTTCTCTATGTTAAGAGCCATCAGACACATCGGAGGCCGCTAGCTTTATACTGAGAGCACATCTCCAATTCAGTGAGACACCTCTTCAGAATGCTCTTCTTATCTAGCTGATGCTGGGGTCTCCACTCGCTCTCCCGGCCTGGAACTTGCCCAAGGCCTTACCCATCACTAGTGGATCTGTCACTACAGACTCAAACGTCCACGTCAGATTCTCTAGTAGAGCATGCTCCCCACTGCCAGCATGCACGGAGACTCTGAGTTAGTGTCATCCCGACAGATCCCGGCCACCAAGTAAGCGCAGGACACCCCCACCAAAGCTTCAACCGTCCACCCGCCCCGGACCACCAAAGGGCAGAGCACTAAAGCTACAAACGCCAGTTAGTATGGAGGGAAGCACAGCCCCGTCACCATGCACTGCGGGCAGGCTGGGATATTTACTTGAGATTGACATCAGTTGTGATGGTCTCTGACTTCCCATTTGTAGCACTGCTATGTAGGAATAAATAAGCATTAATGGGAATGGAAAACAAACCAAACAATAACAATGAAGTGGAAATGCAAAATATACTTGACTGAAAGGCATGTCGATGTATGGTAAATTATAAACTTGGCAAAAGAAATTGGAAGGGGTAAAAAAAAAAACTCAACGGCCAGCGACGAAGCATGAAGGACAACTGACGGGCCACAGAGCAAACCTGTTGACGAGACAGAGCCTGAACGTGGCTCCAGGCTGCGACACAGCCCAGCCCCGGCCCTGCTGGTAAAAGCACGCTCACGGACCAGTCAGCTGGCGGATGTTCTAATGTTCCCCAAGGCATTCTAGCGCTTTTGAGCATGCAGCCGGCCATTTTATCCGTTACGAACATAAATTACACGGCAGCCTGTTTTGTACGTAAGTGCACAAATATCAAATGAGTTTGAAGGGGGTAATTCTAGGTGCCAGTGAGGGTTTGATCATAAAATTCAAGAGTTAGCTTAAAAGTGCTTTCTCTTACACTTAAATAGCTAAAAGTGCCTTCTTTTTTCTAACTTTTAAATCCCAAAACATTTCTCAAGTTTGAGTATCAGTGAATGCCAGTGCCACCCCCTTCCTTTCCCGGCACCTCCCCCAGTGACCGTGAAGGAGCCGCGGTCGGAGGGGCAGCGGGCCGACATCTCATAGGTCGCATGTGGGTGGCGGGTCTCTGGCGGGAAGTGGCAGGTGGGGAGTCTCACAGATGGCACAAGTAGTGAGGCCACGGGCACGTGAGTGGCAACAACCAGTGCTCTCACTCTGCGGTGCAGTGTGCCCCCGGCGGGCTTTACCCATATGGCATGCCAACAGGATTCCCTCCTGACCGCCCTTCAGCAAGAGTCATACACGGACGTGGTGAACGCGTATCCAAAACGAGAGATTCAGAAGTGATTCCTCTTTAAAGGGAAGAAAAGCTATCACTCTCTTTGTAACGGGCAAAAGCCACCATACGCTGGGAACTGCCCACGTCAATACTATGCTTTTTGAAAAAACATCTAGGAACAGTCAGAGGGAGAGGAGAAAGGCCCGAGGAGACAAAGTCCAGGAAGCGTCCACACACACGAGATCAGACACTGACTTACCGAGGAATGGCTGGGAGGCGAGAGCCGTTTTCGTCTATGAAGTGGCCCCCCGCGTTGAGGACCCAGCAGTGATGAAGGGACAGCAGGGCGTGTCGCGCGGTGGTAGGATTGTCCTTCCCGTTCTGACTGTCCGCGTTCTTCAGCGGGGAAAACTCATCTTCACGTAGTACTTCATACACCACAAACTTCCTGGAGTGGAGCCATACAGGAACCACTTTATCACAAAGTTTAAAACTGTAAACACAGCTGTGATCCGTCTACACAGCTAAGCCCTGGTCCTCAACAGCTGGTCTTAACCTGATTCCAGACGAACACTGAAAGATATCCTGCTCGTCCCTAGACTACAGCTGGAATTCTTTTCTCCAATGCAAAAATGAGAAATTATTTTCACCCCAAACTACAAAACACTTCATCTTAAGTCAGAAAGGTCAGAAATCTTAATGCAAAACCCATGAGTATCTGTTCTGGGGGTGGGAAAGGGGGGAGGCGAAAAAAGATGCCTTAGAAGCCCACAGGGGAAGATGAATTTTATACAGCTAATTCGTCTTCTGCATTTGTACACTGGCCAAATTCGGAGCCACATACCTCAGCCTCGAATGTGATCTCTGATGGAGAGCTATAGAATCTAAAGTCATGTTCTCCGAAACACGTACTTAGAGGTCAGTAAGACAGCCTACGCACAAACTGGGCCAATTCCCTAGCTCAACCTTTCAGTCTCTTAGCCAAAGTAAGTGACAATTTTAACAAAATTTAACAATTTTGCAGGAGAGTCAGACAATAGACTAACGGGTGTAAAGAAAACATACAGGTTGGGGCGCCTGGGTGGCCCAGTCGGCTGAGCGTCCGGCTTCAGCTCAGGTCACGATCTCACGGCTCGCGAGTTCGAGCCCCCGCGTGGGGCTCTGTGCTGACGGCTCGGAGCCTGCAGTCTGTTTCAGATTCTGTGTCTCCCTCTCTCTCTGACCCTCCCCCGCTCGTGCTCTGTCTCTCTCTCAAAAATAAATAAACATTAAAATTAAAGAAAAAAAAAAAAGAAAGAAAGAAAACATACAGGCAACTCAAATCATACTCCCAGGTTGGCGCTTTGAGAGAATGATAATGAGTCTCGACAGGACACTCACAGCCACAACGCCACCCCTCACATACATGCTCCCGAGTGTTTGCAGAAAACAGCGTCCTGGCCTAACGGAGTGAAAGGCAACATTTCAAGACCTGTAGCTAATCTTACTGGTGCTGCTGAAAACATACTTTGCAAACTGGAAGATGTCAAAGACGAATTTTTCCATCTTTATTCCATTTGGTTTGTCTGGCTTAATTAACTGCCCCTGGGAATCCACGTAGGGAATCTTCTTTTGAGCCACATGGTGCTGCAACTGAGGTTCATAAATACTGAGTAGGGGAAAAAAAAAAAGACGTAATCACTTTCCGAAGTTAAAATGCCAGAAAATCCTATAATCACACTCAGGCACAAATGCACCCACAACCTTGCTAAGACTGTCAAAGTGAAGCGCATCTGGGAAGTTTCGGTTCGTGTTTAAATATGAAGTGAACAGATTTCCCTATCCACCTCCTTAGTTTTAAAAGAATCCAGTAACGATCTCCACGTTAAAGAGCACACACCACAGCTCACACCAATGTCTCTCCCAGTTTCCATGTCTTCCAAAAAAGGTTCTGTTCTTTGCCCCAACTTTCCCAACCGAGAGCCCCTGAAGTGTGGAATGGGAAGATGAGGATTGACAGTTGTTATGGACAAATCAACTAACACAGCTACAAAGCGCAGAGTGGGACGGGAGGTATTGTGGAACTGGAGTCAATACCCTACAGTAAAGCTCAGGGACTTTTTGAGAAGTAAACCATCATCATGAATGTCTAAAAGCTATCACGTGAAGCAGACAGTGAGAAGGTCCTTCCCTTAACAGACCGATGGATTAAAGAAGCTTCTGATGTTATGCTTTTATCCCACCACGCTGATTTCCACCCAGGTCTCCGCTTCCTTTCCCTACTGGTTCCTGAATGCTAGTCTGGGAGCCAGCTAAAATTGGGCGGGCAGCCTTTCAACACTAGATGACCTGCGTCCACCAGCAGGAATTCTGAGGCCCTAGACGCAGGGCAGACAGGCTCCTAGAGATGTGCACCCTATCATGTGAAAACAACAACAATGTGAGATAAATTTCCACTTGATGAGGGTGATCTTCAGGGGAGAAGATGAATTCCACAGAATAAGGACTTGGGTGTCTTCCTCCTTCTCAAGTGACTTAGTTCCTGAGTAATGACAGAAGAATCTATCTTGCTCATACTTGACAACATCTCTCAGAAACGGGACAGTGAAGAAGTGGTTGGCAATGTTCCCCGCATTGAACAGCAGTCGCCCGTCCGAGCTTCGTTTCTGAGCTGTTGCCAGGGAGATCTCACTATATTCCACCACCTGGTAGACTCCGTCCACTCGGCAAACCACTCCCACGGGCTCCGTAGGGTTCGTTTTCTCCACCACCTGCCCCAAGAAAGACAGCAGCAGGAAAAGAAATACGATCAAATGAGATATTGGAGATTTGCCATTTTCAAAAGCCACACCTACAGTCTTGCTTACATTGTCTTTAAGGCATTAAGTCAAAAGGAATCTCTAACTGCAGTCCACCACCTACCCATCTTTATATTCTTTGACAGACTACTGTCCAACTGGAAATGAAGTAAATTATCTCCTTCCTGTTTATCACCTAACTAAACCATGGAAGAGAAATGCCGTCACACACGCAGAGCCCAGAGGAAATCACATTTGACTGGGAATAATTAAATGAGGAGTCTACTTCCCCGCAAATACCTTATTTTAATTAATTTACCCTTAACGACACTCAACGGTTGAGAATAAATGAAATGAAATTTCTCTGGGATTCATTAATACAAACGTAAGGCATTTGGTCTCTCATTTCGTATTGCCTGAATCATTATTTCATTTGAAAATGGTGCTTCTTTTGTTTTCATTCATGAATACGGCATGTTCCTTGTTTTTCCAGGAGTTGGCGAGGAGGTAGGGGGCGTCAAGGCAGGCAGGTCACTGGGATCTGGCTCCAACTTCAATCAGAAAAGCCTGCCCAATACTTATCTGTTTTGCATGTTAGACTTTGTCTGAAGTTGATTCTATGCTTTAAAGAAAGTTTGAAAACCAGTGACTTGATCATCTATCAATGGCTCTAAGCTGGGGGGAGCTGAGAGAAAGGTGTATACCTAAATCACAGGGAAATGTAGAATATGTAATTTAAGAAGAAAAAAAAACCCTCACAAGTGATTCTGATACCCCACCACCCTAATCCAACACATCACTGACCTAAATGAAATGTTCAGAAGAAAATTACGTTAAGCACTGTGTGAGATACGCTAAAATAAAATCAAGATTCAGATGAGATGAATACCCGACAGAAGATTCAAACAACGGGAACGTTTTAAAGATACTGCTGTCTGCCCTGTTCAACTAGCAATCCAGCATGCTTTGGAGTAGTTTGAAAAATCTGTCCCCAAACTAAAAAGTCTATCCTAAGCATACATGAAATCCACATCAATAAAGTTAAAACTTTTCCTCCGCAATTGATTTCTTAAAATAAACCCGGCCAGCGGCAGTCTCCTCCAGACAACCAAAGCCACCATTGAGGACTTCGTTTACACAGCAATTACAGCGACAGGCACAGAGTCTAGCTCGGTGAGGCAGGGCTACCGGGCACGGAAGTCCGCTGTGTGGTTTCACTGTTTGCCACCCTGAAAGGAGCACACTGTTCAATTTTCTACCAAGGAAGTGGATTACACTGGGGGGAAACATACAACAAAATGATTTCCATCAATCACAGGCCTATGTGCAATTCTAATCTATCAACCCCTCACCCTCACCACCTCCACAGCTGGGGGTCTCACTAGACACGGAATTTGGAATAGAGTCCTCTCGCTCCCATTTAAACCTACACACACACACACACACACACACACACACACACTAGATTTTCCAGTCACCTCTGTGTGCCCCTACTCCGACCAGCCATAGAGAACAAACCTGAGCACATTCACACTTTACGGTTCCCAAGAGTTAATCTGTCAGCGAAAGATGTACTTCTATGACAACTCTTGACCCTCCAAATATTACAAAAGTCTAGATTACAGAAGAATGCATTTGCAAACTGCGTAAACGGAAGGTCAGTTTCCATTACACAGAAAGTTAGACAGCACAAAATTAAGAAGTTTGCTTGACTTTCTCCAAGGGAAATCCTGAAAAGCTGAGTTTGAAGTACCACTCCAAGCTCCAAGTTCAAGCTCAAAGCTCAAGCAACTGCTCTACAGAGTGACGACCTCCAGTTAACAATGGTTCCTGCCCGGTTAGCGCTGGGCTTCTGCAAACCACCACTCTAAGTCTTTTCTCAAGGCTCTCACTCCATGAAAAATACTGAATTCCTGAATTCACAAAGACGGGAGCCTTTTAAAGAAGTAATGAAAAGAATTCCACTACCACACTATGAATAACTCCCTAATTCAGATGTTCGTAAAAATATATCTCGATATCTTGGTTTTCAATTAAAACAAAAAGGGTGGGAGGGCAGATTACATAAAGGCTTTCTGCCATCTCTAAAAGTTTTTAACATACACCCAGTCTTACCGCAATTTGACAACGGAGTAGTCCATCTGACTACGTGGTCACTCACTGAGTGACTTCTGCATTATGTTCCAGACACAGAACTAAGCGGGAGGACTCAGAGTCCTGGAGAACCCACAGGTGGTGAAGAGGGACAGGTTACACCTGTATCTCTGTGTGACCAGTATACTCACAAATAGTAGTACATCTAATTTCAAGGTTTTTAAGCTGTCGGCAAAAACGTAATCACTCCTAAGAGTTTGGTTTTATAATGTGATAGCTTACTACAACTAGGAGTTGGGGAATGTGAATTCTAATCCTGTTTCTGTGAATGGGGATGAATGACCTTGAGCCTGGAGTTCACTTAGAACTGGGCCTCAGAGTGCTCGTTTCTGAGATCAAAGGGGCTGATGAGATGATCTCTGAGGTTCTTTCCAGGTTCGCCACTCGGATCGTATAGAATTTAAATTGACCTGAAGCCCAGAGCAGCAAAATTAAAGTTTCTGTTTTAGAAGGAAGAGTGACACCAAGCGGAGCAAAGTCAGAAATACAGTCTAGTTTGTTTTTTTTTTTTTTTTTTTTAAGGCTCAGCTACTTCAAATGCCCTGTTTCTATTATAATTTAATAACCATTTACAATACAGTGCAGATACTCATACAGTATTAAAACAGAGAGAGGTCTTAAATAACAGAACCAACTTTCTATTTTCAGAGTCTAGAAGAGTCTTACTGGGGTCTACCAGTTTAATTTCTCTAAACCCGCACTGGTAAATTTAAAACTTCAGCTTTTATGGCTTTGCATTAGATTTACAGATTAATTTTAAGAGAAATGACATCTTTATAATAGAAAATATCTCAAACCAAGGCTACGATATGCTTTTTATGGCATGCTTTTTAAATCCAAATATTTCAAATTTATATCTAGTCTAATCTGTTTGTGTCAGAAGCCTGTTTTATATAGCTTTTGCTTTTGGCAGAAAGGTCTTCCCTTCATGTCAGTATTTTTTTCTTCTAACATTTTTATGGGTTTTTTTTATACTTAACTTTGTAATCCATTTGAAACTGATTTTGGTATGAGCTTTGAGGATGAGATTTTACTTTATTTTCAGCCAGTTATCTCATTCATTTCCCCCACCGATCTGAAATGCCATGTGTTTACATACAGCATTCTTACGTGTACATGGATTGATTTCTGACTGCTCTACTCTGTTCCATCAACCTGTCATTCTACTCTGGTTTCAGGACTCCCTTTTTTTTATGTACAACCCATTTTAATACCTGGTAGACTGTCTCCAACCCTCCTCCCTCCTTCTCACCTTCTCTCAGCATTTTCCTGGCCATATTTACATGTTCTTTCTAAAGTTTACGATCATTTTGTTAAGTGTCCCCCAAATAGTCTCACTGGGACTTTGACCAAAATTGTGTTATACTTTAATTTGGTGAGAACTGATACTTTTACAGATTTCCAGAAAACAAGTATTGGTATTAATATTTTTAAATCTTTCGCAGTGTTTTCATGTTCTCTATTTTTTCCTAGAAACACGACACGTTTTGTTCACTGCCATATAGGCATGCCTCCTATATCATCATCTGTGCAACTAAAACAATGTTGAAAAGAAAATGGCAAGACCAGTCTTGTCACATGGCGATACAGACCTCCCCGCTTTTTCCCACCCACCCCGTCTATCTTAATATTAGTGTGTTATGTTGATGGCTGTCAAGCAGTTAACAATCTCCTTCATTGCCCTTCTCTATAAACTTTGTTTATTTCTGAGAGAGAGAGAGAGAGAGAGAAGGTGCAAGTAGGGGAGGGGCAGAGAGAGAAGGAGACAAAGAATCAGAAGCAGGCTCCAGGCTCTGAGCTGGCAGCACAGAGCCCGACACGGGGCTCAAACCCACGAAGCGTAAGATCATGACCTGAGCTGAAGTTGGACACTTAACCGACTGAGCCACCCAGGCGCCCCAAACACAGCTTGATATTAACGAATCCATCCCGGGCCTAGTGATGATCATTCACTTTCCCAGTACTTAACAAATCATCCACACACAAGCACAGAACATTATTTCTAGAATCAA
The DNA here is from genome assembly GCF_018350215.1 of Panthera leo. Classification (NCBI taxonomy): domain Eukaryota; kingdom Metazoa; phylum Chordata; class Mammalia; order Carnivora; family Felidae; genus Panthera; species Panthera leo. The sequence goes on from NC_056696.1 coordinate 62,733,554, forward strand.
AAGCTGCCAATTTAAGAGAAAAAGCAGGTGGGGGATAATTTAGTTACTGGAGAGAGAGAAAATATTCCAATCACCCTAATAATTCTAGTCTGAGTCCTGGAATATACATCCTGACAGAGCAAATCCACCTGGAGCCTCGCTACGGTTGGGAAAGGTGTTACCTTTGCACCACAATCTGCTCCTTTCTGGATGCAGAAGCCAATGAACCGGGGGTCTGCCACTTTCACCAGGATGTTGTCAACACAGTAGACGTGAATGCTCCAAATGCCTCTCTGTTCCATGTCCTCCACGATATTCTGGGCTGCAAGTGCCCGATAAAGACCACCATTCCCATCTGGGAAATAAAAGAGCCCATTAGTAGCACACCAAAACCCATTCAGAAGGTACCGCCAAACTGTTACCTGGGCTAATGCTGTCAAACTGGGGTGAAGAGCTCTGAAAAGCAGTTTTACATCACAGTGTCAAGAAAAGTATCCGTAAGGAAGAATGGGGGTGTCAAAATATTACACTACATGACTGTGAAAGTAATTTAGCAGAACTGAGAGGGTAATGTTAATGCAGGGCCAGGCAACCCAAAGACCATACGTCTCTTTTTAACTCAGCCCTTTTAACCATTTAGCCCATAATACATTGGGAAATATAAAATTATTTATCAGGTAATGATTATTTCATAACATTTCAAGCGTTGCTAATATTTGTACGATTCAAGTTAGCTCTGTGTTTACAGCGCCATCACTGACAATTTCCCCCATCTCAAAAATAAAAATACATGAGCATATTATACCAAATAACTCATTAGGAAACCAGGTTAATATGAAGGTCAGATTTAAAATAAATATAGGTAAAAGCCTCTTCTTTCACATCTATTTTTAGTGCTGCTTTAATGTACTTCTTCCATCAACACTCGCAGCCTCAGCTTGAAAAACTGGACAACTGCGGGGCACCCGGGTGGTTCAGTCAGTTAAGCGTCCAACTTCGGCTCAGGTCATGATCTCGTGGTTTGTGGGTTCGAGCCCCACGTCAGGCTCTGTGCTGACCGCTCAGAGCCTGGAGCCTGCTCTGGATTCTATGTCTCCCTCTCTCTCTCTGCCCCTCCCCTGCTCTTTCTCTCTCTCTCAAAAATAAATAAACATTAAAAAAAAATTTTTTTAATTGGACTTTTTTAATTGGACAACTTTTAATTGGACTTAAAAATAAAGTGTTCCATAATTAAGAAGGAAAGAAAGCATTAAGATGACACAAAAGCCTATAGCTGGAGACTACCACCGTTAACACTATTATTTGTCCCCTTTCAGCCTTTCCTCCAAGCAAAGATTCACATAGATATGAATCTGTCCACACGGTTATTTTTCTAGTGGGGATCACAGTCAGGGTCGCTGCATGTGTCTACACTGGCAGCGTGCCGACGGGTCTAGGATCCTCTAGCAGGCTGCAGCGGGCACACGCCACCTGCAGGCGCTCAGAGCGGTGGCCCAGCCATACTGGGCGCGCAGCGTCACGCTTCCCATCGAAAGTTAACCTGAAACTACTTCTCTGTGTCATTTAGGCCTCCACAGTTGTTTTAGGACAGTTTGAGAACCATTACTATCGATAAACTACATTTTAACCTCTTATTTATGAAACAGTAAACGGTTCCCAATCTTTCACTACGAGAAGTAATGTAGCCACGAACCCTGCTGATGTAAAACACTGGGTAAAGACACCGAGTACCCCACACGCTGCCCAAGTTGCTCTCGCGGGCAGACATTCACACTGTGAAAGTGTACCATGTCACCCGCTGGTATTTTCAGTTTTTTAAATCATTACCAAATGGGGATACAATTTTAAATATGAATTAAACATTGATTTTTTAAATCCAAATCACTGGGGCGCCTGGGTGGCTCAGTCGGTTAAGCATCCGACTTCAGCTCAGGTCATGATTTCATGGCCCATGGGTTCGAGCCCCACATCAGGCTCTGTGCTGACAGCATGGAGCCTGGAGCCTGCTTCGGATTCTGTGTCTCCCTCTCTCTCTGCCCTCCCCCACTCAGGCTCACATGTGCACACACTCTCTCTCTCTCAAAAATGAATACACATTTTAAAAAGTTTTTTAAAAAAAGGAAGAAAACCAAATGGAAGGACTTATGTTACTACCATTTCCAGTCACCCTTAAGTAAGCATGCTTACAAACCTGGAGCCATAGAAACCTTGTTCTTGTCTTCCAAAATAATCTTCCCATCAAAACTCATAGCAGGGAGCATTCCCTGCTGAAAAAAGATTACATTCTCTTTTTTTAAACCAAAGTACTTGTGCTTTGTGAAGAATTCCTTTGTAGATTCCATTGTTCTGCCACTGGTCATTATATACCTTGCAAGAGAAAAGTAGACCTTCTAAGCCATAGGGTCATGTGAATCAGGGCACAATTCAATCTTGTCTATTTTCTAAGCTAAAAAAAAAAAAAAAAAATCACTGAGCACACTGTCTCTTTGTTCTGACCTCCTTCATCCTCTTCCTGGATAAGGGAGCATTAGCAGCTACCCATGGGGAATTTCTTCCAGTAATTTCATCAACCTTTACATGTAAAATACGTCTATGTGACAATATTACACGTACCTCCTGCAACAGAGAGCCTGTAACTGGCTTAAAAAAAACATTTTAGAACTCTGTGAAAGGTGTATTCTAAATTTAAAACTCCTATTGTAAATAAATAGGGAGAAAAGGGTAAATGTAATACAGTGTAATGATCTCTCATGGTTCTTTTTACTAAAGTTTTGAAATGTAATCTGGGCTCTGCTCACCCTCCATTTAAAATCATAAAAGTGTAAATATACTCTCTGTTTTCACAAAAATCCAACCCCCGCTAGTATGGCAAAGGAGGAAAAAACCCTATCTAAAACCACAGTTAGTGACTATAGTAGCTCCTGCCCTTACTAGAATGTAAACCACATACATATAAGGAGGGATTTTTGTCCGTTTTGGTTGCTGATCTATCCCCAGTACCTAGAAGGAGGTATGCAGTATCTGTTGAATGAATAAAGAAAATGGTGTAATTTCCCACCATACTAGGTATCTGTCTACTTAACAAATTATCCTGGGTATTTTGAACTCTGACTACAAAGAGGTGGCTAAATCACTCTGCAGCAGAAAAGCACAGAGATCCTGAGCTGTGAGGAAGAAGAGGGAAGAAAATCCAACATGATGGCGGGAACCAGGGCCTTAAACAGAATACCGGCCACTCAGAACACAGACGTCCCGCAAAACCCCCCGAAGGAATCAAGATGAAATAAACAGTTTATGGCCAATACTCATGTTGAGAAGAGCTAGCAAAGCTGGGAAATTTACCAACAGCCTATTTTTAAAGGCATCACAGAGCTACAGAAGCAACATGGATGGGAACTAAAATTCCAGACAGTGAGAATCTTTCCAAGAGGGGCTAAGGATACGCAGCTGCTGCCTTTTCCTGGGGGTATTTGCCGACTTGGGATACAGGCTAGTGGTAGGAACTCCAGCTTGGACCAGGCGGAAGGAGAGAGAAACCAACAGAGCTTTGGTTGGGTCACATGGGGCTAAAATAACAAGATCAGGGACTTGAGGGATCTCAAACACACAGCTGGTTTCCCCCTCAAAATGTATTTCCAAAGCTGCTCTGGGAAAGAGATTTAAGAGCCAAATCAAAAACTTTTACAAAGCAGAGCAGAATTTCCCATAGTCTCTTGGTGCTCAGGACACCGACACTGGCCAGGGTGAGCCCTAGAGCACAGCTTGCCAGCAGGCCCTGGGGATCCAGCGTGGTCCCCAGCAGAGAAATCAGTGGGGCTTTCAGCTGGTGTGTGTGGGAAGGGTGGGCTGTGGGGAGAGCGAGATAGCCTGGTACTTAAGGATAGGGGTTTCTAGACTGTGAGAACTCCTGGAGTGCCCAGGGCAGCGACTAAAAATAGACTCGTATCTCATCATCATGAAATTTCAGATGCCATAGATAAGAAGAGACCTTAGATGCTGGCCAGGGGGTGTGTGCAGGGAGAGACCGGGAAACAGAATGGCAATGGACCTGTCAACAACAATGATGGAAACAACAGAACAAGACCTTCAAATTTCAGAGGGAAACTGATTTTCAATTAGAAATTTATACATAGCGGGGCACCTGGGTGGCTCAGTCATTTAAGCATCTGACTTTGGGTCAGGTCATGATCTTACAGTTCGTGGGTTCGAGCCCCGCGTCGGGCTCTGTGCTGCCAGCTCAGAGCCTGGAGCCTGCTTCCGATTCTGTGTCTCCCTCTCTCTCTGCCCCTCCCTTGCTCGTGCTCACTCTCTCTCGCTCTCTCTCACACACACAAAATACATTAAAAAAATTTCTTTGAAGAAATTTATAGTTAAACTACCAATCAGTATCAAGTTTCTTTTTCTACACTGAGAAAACCCAATGAGTCCCCAGAGGTACTCAGGTAGGGATGTAAAAGTGGGAGGCGAATATATGCTGTGCATTAAGGCTACAGTGATCATCTATCTAGTTATACTACAGATTACTTTTAGACAGTAAATTACAGCTCCTGGGAAAACCATTATTAACAGGAAACATGTCTGCTTATGAATAAAGTCTACATGTATTTTGAATATCATAGACCGATATATGTTCACACACTCTCCCTTAATGAGGCATATCTTACCATGGAATGACACATTTGCTGCCATGGTATTTTTCAGCTAACTGTTGAAGCTTCAGGATACGCTCCGCCTGAATCTGAAAAAGCGTCTTGTGAGACGGCAAACCAACATCATACATTCCCTTGGGATATGCAACACCAAGTCTCGTCCCCTGCCCGCCAGCTAGAAGGAGAACTGCCACTTTGTTCTGAGAAATCTGGAAAAGTCCTAGAAAAGAAAACACTTGTATCACAAAACCTCCATAATTCAGCATTTAGGATTACTCATATAAAAAGTAGCAGCAAAGAATCACCCTATTTGCCTAAGGCAAAAAGAACAAGAAATAATCATCAATAACTATAGCTATCTTATTAATGAAAACATTTTTACTATTAAAAAATTGTATAACTCGGGGGGCACCTGGGTGGCTCAGGTCATCATCTCACAGTTCATGAGTTCGAGCTCCGCGTCGGGCTCTGTGCTGACAGCTCAGAGCCTGGAGCCTGCTTCGGATTCCGTGTCTCCCTCTTCTCTGCCCCTCCCCCACTCACACTCTGTCTCTCTCAAAAATAAATATACATCCAAAAAAAAATTTTTTTTTAATTATAGAACTCACCAGACACCAAATAATGAATAATATGCTTTAATGAGTTAAAAATTTTTTTTCCAGTAACATCACAAGGCAAAGCCCAACAGAAGGTCTTACAAGTACCTGACCGCTTATTAGATGTGGCAAGTCAAGAAAAAGGATAAAAGAAGATACTCAGGCTTCAGGATAAATGATGATGGTACTAAATTACCTCCAGCCCTATAAATCGATCAGTAATAAACAATTAATTCATCAATGAGCATGCAAACTTACCAGACACGCCAACCTCCAGTAAATGTACAGAAAAGAAACCCGCAGGAAAGCAAGGCAGTATGGTGGTCAAGAAGGCAGGACACCTGGGTTTGCAACCTAACTCAACTGAAAAAGCTTAGAGGATCTGGCTGCAAAAAGGCAGCAGGAGACTCTGGGGGGTGATGGAAATGTTCTATATCTTGACTGGGGTGGAGGTTACATGAGTGTATAAACACGGCAAAAGCTCCTACAACTAGTGCATTTGATTGTATGTAATCATTCATTAACAGAATGGATTAAGATGCACCCGTGTTGGGGGATTTTTAAGGGCCATCTACACCAGCTCACAAGAATGTGAAACTCAGAGTCTTTCTGTTGATGATTTAGTTCTGTTGCCTGCAAGCCTGTCGGTCTTCATCAGCTGAATACTCAGCAGTAGGTAAGAACCAAACATAATGCCTGGATAAAAATATTATTCTCTGAATTAAAGTAATTCAAGATGGATTTAAGATCCAAATGCAAACACGTAAAACTGTAAATGTTACTAACCACAGAGGCTCTCGGTTTGAATTTAAAACAAAAAAACCAAAAACAAAATCTTGCCCTCTGTGGTTTCTAAGAGGCATCTCATTATGCGAAGCCCGGACCAGGTCAGCATCACAAGGCAAAGGAGCTTATGGGGAGAGGCAACACAGAAGCTGGGTCTCTGGGAAGCGAGAAAAGCCGGAAAATGCCAGATGAGATAAAGCAACGGTTGATGGGTTTCGTTCTTGTTTTCTGAATCTCACACTTGCCTTAAAATCCTCAAACCTGTGCACGAAGCTCGTCACTACCCAGAACTGCACACCGGCCCAGAGAAAGCAGTGGTAGCCAGCATCCATTATTATTATTTTTATATCCCTAGTGACACAGGTTTGTCTGATTCACCAACTTTGTCTTTACGCTTTTGATGTATTAATGAGGCCTTCCGAAAGCTAATATGTTAGTATATCAAGAACGTCAAGAAATATTCTAAACAAATCCATTGTAAAATCCAAACTTTCCCCAGTCCTAATTCTACAACCTATCTTCAGTAGGAAATACGTATAACCCAAGGATAGGATACAGCAACTATCCAGCTATCAAAAAACTTGAAAGGACATTGGATATCCCCATAATTTTCACTTCTGATGTGAAGCTAACCTCAGCTACCTGAGACCTAATTTTCTCTCTTGCTTCCTTGCCCAGAGGCAGAACTGTCTTTTTTTTTTTTTTTTTTTTTTAATGTTTACTTTTGAGAGAGACGGAGACAGAGCACAAACAGGGGAGGGGCAGAGAGAGAGGGAGACACAGAATCTGAAGCAGGCTCCAAGCTGTCAGCACAGAGCCAGATGCGGGGCTCCAACTCACGAACCTGGAGATCGTGACCTGAACCAAAGTCGGAGGGGCCGACTAAGCCACCCAGGCGCCCCCAGAACTGTCTTTTTATACTCTCCATGGCATTTCATTGTACCCTATCAGAGTCTGTTAATAAGATCTGGAGTAACATGAGACCCTAACTAGTAACCGTAATCGAAGAGGTAGGTCTTATTTCCCCCACGTCAGGGATAACAGGCTCAGAAAAATTAAAGGTCTTGCCCAAGGTCACAACACTAGAAAAGCTGAATAAGGCTTGGAACCTCACCCCAGGCCTATTCGCCACGCACTACACTGCCCCCAGCCTCTCTCTTCACACCCAAACACCGAACAGATAAATACATTACAGCGCTGTAATTTTTAGGGTATAAACTTCCCTTCCTATCTCTTTCTCGCCCTTTCTTCTCTTTTCCACTGAATTCATGAGAAGTGCTACTTTTTTTTTTTTAATCTCTCTTACCTACCACCCCACAAGGAAAAGCCACAGGGTCGAGCCCACATTCTCCAAAATTTGCCAAACACTGACCTCTCTAACAGCATCCCACATCTGTGTCCCCCTGAAGCAAGCACCACAGCCCCCAATGTAACAAAGACTGAGATGAAGTGAAGCATTCCGAAGGGAGCAGGGACAACACAAGGCAGGTTTGAAAACGGTTTTACATTTGGTTATTCCCTGAGCTATCAAAGAAACCACGGTTTCTAGGGAAGAAATTTAATTCTGCTGTCACTGACCCAAAAAGCATTATTTTAACGAAATACAGGGCCATAATCCCTTACACCTAATTCCGTGGGTCAGATTTGCTGACTCTTGACTTCAGCTCAGATCATGATCCCACGTTTCAAGGGTTTGAGCCCCGCATCAGGCTCTGCACTGGAGCCTGCTTGGGATTCTCTTTCTCTCCCTCTCTCTCTGACACATGTGTGCATGCTCTCTCTCTCTCAAAAAAAAAAAACTTTTTTAATAAAAAAAAAAAAAAAAAAGATCTGCTTCAGAAGGCAGAACTCTTCAAACTGTAGAAAATGAAATATAGTACATACACAACATTCTATGTTACCTCCAGCAAATCTGAGACTGGACCCTGTAATCCCATTAAGTGGGATAAATAAAGTTCATCAATAGTTTTGTGTCTGTTCGGGGCGCCTGGGTGGCTCAGTCAGTTAAGCGTCCGACTTTGGCTCAAGTCATGATTTCACGGTTCGTGGGTTCAAGCTCTGCATCGGGCTCTGTGCTGACAGCTCAGAGCCCAGGGCCTGCTTCAGATTCTGTGTCTCCATTTCTCTCTGCCCCACCCCTGCTCACACTCTGTCTCTGTCTGTCTCTCAAAAATAAATGTTGAAAAAAAAAGTTTCATGTCTGTTCAAGTTTGGTTTTGCTGCAAACCAGGCTTTGCACCATTTCAGAACTGCAGATAAGTAACTTTGGTCTGTCGGAACCCTCACATACCTCCAAAGGTGTCAGAATCAGAAATATTTCTAAACATCTTCAAAAAAAGTCCCAGATAAATATTGTGGACACAGAGGCCTTTGTTCTCTTTGTCGTATTTATTTTCTTCACGGAGCACATGTGTTTGAAGTTGTTTCATTGTTAATGTGGCTCTAGTCCTCCTTTCTGATGTCTTTCTTTTATCTTCGGTCCCAAGGTCAATTATCTCCCTCAGCCACCTTGCCCATGAATGGTAAGAGACTGCTCCCGGAGCCAGCCCCAAGTCCCAGCCTCATGTCCCAGCTCAGGTCACCTGATGACCACCCAACACCAACCAGTGCTTTCCACAGGCTCTAACCAGTTATCACAGTATCACGGTCTACACTTTTCTCTTCCCTGGATGAGTTCCCTGAAGCACTGCTTCATTCCAGTTCTCCAAAGTTTTCAGTTTTACAGCTCTCTACCCAGCAGCTCACAGTGGCCTCCTTCTTTATTCAAATACATGCTTCCTAAGCCCCAGCCTGCCATGCTTTCTTCAATCTTTTTCCCGTCTGCGGACCTGATTACCCATCCCATCACCGTGACCGAATAGCAGCACTGAGATTATGCCGGTGGGGTGTACGACTGTGGGCGGATCCACGTTCAAGTCTCATCTCCGTGGGACCACAGCTATTCCAATGAGTTACAACACAATCCACACGTACTGACAATAAACAGGTTTCTGCCTTAACCTCTTCCTGCTTATGCATCTCACTGATGAGCAGAGAAAAACGTGAGGACAGAAAGAAGCCCGTAGACCAGCTGCATTTTAAGAACCAAACGCAGCTACAGATGCTGAGAGCAGTATCAGATCGTGCGTTCGCTGGCTGAAGCCCTCCTCCACCTCAGCTGCGTCACTGCAATAAAAGTGCAATGTTTAAAAAGTGTGGATGGGGCGCCTGGGTGGCTCAGTCGGTTAAGCATCCAACTTCGGCTCAGGGCATGATCTCGTGGTCCGTGAGTTCGAGCCCCGCGTCAGGCTCCGTGCTGACAGCTCAGAGCCTGGAGCCTGCTTCCGATTCTGTGTCTCCTCATCTCTCTGCCCCTCCCCTGCTCATGCTCTGTCTCTCACTCTCAATAATAAATAAACGTTAAAAAAAATTTTTTTAAGTGTGTAACACATAAATTAGTATCTGTCTTACAATGACAGATAAAATACTGCTTGAAATTAAGCAGGCCAATAAAATTAGGTAAGCTGTTTAGTTACGTGGCAAGAATACTTGATTTCCAACTGTTTTTGTCACAGCATAAATTTTACGTGGGCACCGGGGCACCTATCGGAAAAATGTTAATTATTAATGTACTTAACCCATGTGACAATTAGGAAATTATGAGCTTCTATCCCCAAACTTCTTCTGCAGAAATATAGAAAAAAAAGGAGAAAGTACAGCCCTGTATCATCTCTCCATCCTTCTATTGCAGGGCATTTAATGACTTTCCCACAGAGGGGACCTATTATAGACCAAATCAGAGGTTTAAAAAAAAGAAAATCAAGCCTGAACGAGCAGTTTCCAGGGCTGGAGGACATCTCTTTCCTTGGAGAGTCAGGTGTCATAGGCCCAACGGCCTGAGAACTTTTCCTGATAACATTTATAAGAAACAAAGAGAAGGGTGAACAGCGGCCTGAAATAGGTCAAACGCTTCCTGGATAACTTCCGGCTTGGACTAGTTCCTCTCACACACTCTGACTTGGGCACGCGCCCGAAACAAGGAGGACAGCACAGGTGCAGGCGAGGCACAGCACCTGCCAGAACTTTCCATCTAAAATGTCAGCACTCCCAGGACGATGAGTCAGGTAAACAGGCTATTCGACAAGGGGAAATAAAGGAAGACTATCCAAGAATGTTACTCGAAAAGATATTTTAAGTCTTTAACTTTTCAGAATAGTAAAACTATGACTTGGGAGATTAACCATTTCCCAAAAATGTCAAGTACAAAAAGCAGACTAATAAGGGAAACCGCTATTTGAACCAGTTTTAGGTACTGGAGGATTATTGTGAATCTCATTAGGAATAAGAATAGCATCGTGAGTAGAATATCCGTATACACAGAGATGAATACTGAACTCAATTAGGGTAAAAATAACATGATGTTTGAGATTTCTCTTAAAGTATTACAGCAAAGAAAAAGAAAAGGAGAGATAGATGGTGGAAGAGTAGCAAAATTTTGGTATTAAACAAGGTGATACATATGTGAGAGTTCATCATACAGTTTTCATCTCTAAATATTTGTTTCAAAATATGCTTGAAACTTTTCATGACAAATTCATAAACAAGCCACAAAATTATACACAAACCATAATCCCAATGTGTGTGTGTGTATAAGAAAATACAATCAAATAATACTAGTGAGTATTTCTCTCTGACTTGTGGGATGGCAGAGATTTATATTTTTTCCTTTATAATTTTTAGTTATTTTTCCAATTTCTCTAAAATAAGCATGTTGCTTTTAGTCTTTTTAATGTTTATTTATTTGTTTTGAGAGAAAAAGAGTGCAAAAGCTGGGGAGGAACAGAGAGACAATCCCAAGCAGGCTCCATGCTGCCAGGGCAGAGCCCTACGTGGGGCTTGATCTCATGGACCGTGAGATTACGACCTGAGATGAAATCACGAGTCAGCCGCTTAACTGACTGAACGACCCAGGTGCCCCGGTACGTGTTACTTTTAAAATAAAACAAATCTACTGATAATATCACTGCACTAGATTCCAGAAAACATAGGAGGTAATGTTATGAATATATTTTTTCTAAACAGTCCACTTACTTTTCTACCACAGTGCTACAGTAGAGAAGCACCATTCAGATTAATTTTATAAATGTCTCACGGGCAAAAGAGGCTAATATTAGATATTAATAGGCTATTATAAAAGTGGAAGACTGTTTTGTGCTCGGTATAAGCACACATTTCTTTGATAAAGATGATTCTTTTAATCAAGCAAACATATTTTCTCAATGTAGCTTTACTAAAATGACATTCTCATAGAAGTTTCTAATTACTTCTCTCTCCAGATCTCAGCTTTGTAAAATAGAAATTTTTCAGTTACTCCTCTACATTCCATTTTCTACAACTGGCCAGAACGCCTTAAGAATTAAATTAAAGGGGGGCACCTGGATGGTTCAGTCAGTTGAGTGTCTGACTTCAGCTCAGGTCATGGCCTCATGGTTCGTGAGTGCTGGGCTCACTGCTGTCAGCTCACAGCCCGCTTCAGATCCTTCGTCCCCCACCCCCGTTCCTCCCCTGTTCACATGCTCTCTCTCAAAAATGAATAAACGTTAAAAAAAAAAAAAAAGAATTAAAGGGGTGCCTGGCTGGCTCAGTCAGTAGAGCATGCGACTCTTTTTTTTTTTTTAAATGTTTATTTTTGAGAGAGAGAGAGAGAGAGAGAGAGGGAATGAGCAGGGGAGGGGCAGAGAGAGAGGGAGACCCAGAATCCAAAGCAGGCTCCAGGCTCTGAGCTGTCAGCACAGAGCCCGACATAGGGCTTGAACCCACAATCTGCAAGATCGTGACTCAAGCCGAAGTCGGACACTTAACGGACTGAGCCACCCAGGCGCTCCTGGAGCTCTTGATCTCAGGATTGTAAGTTCGAACCTCACACTGGGTGTAGAGATAATTTAAAAATAAAATCCTAAAAAAAAAGAATTAAATTAGAATCCGATCTCTCTTCAACAAAAAGCACAGTGGTCACTTATGTATTGATCCTTCAGAAATAATTTTCCGCCCTAGGTGTGAAAATGTCCATTTTTGTGTCAGTAACCACCAGACATTCTGAAAACACTGTACAATGCTTTAATTTCCCCATCCTAAGGAGGGGAAGCAGGGGGCATTGTCTTTGAAACAACTGCCAGGATCTTCCTCCTATCTGAAATATAATGATTAGAATCTCCCCAATGGCAATCAATCTCTTCCCCTTGATAACTTACTGCAAAAACTTTACTTTGTGATCAATTTGCACACACGTGGAAGTTTCTGGCTAGTGAATGAAGAGTGACAAAGTCTCCTTCTTCACCCCTACTGTTTTAAACCACAAATAAGTATCGTTCCCTTGACAGTCAGCCAAAAGGCAGTTTTGTACTTGCTTGTAGTGTAGTTGGTTGCAATAGTTCCAGATTTCAGTTTAAATGGAAAGTCATACGTGTAGACTACTAGTCCCACGGATTCCAGCAAAAAGATCAAAAAGAAGACTCCAGTTATAGGAGGCTTTGATCGCTGCCCATGGTCCCCATTACATAAAGTCAAAGCTCTGGCTTTTCCATAAAAGTTACTTGGAAGACTTCATCCGCGTAAAATCACAAGGAGAAATCTAGGCAGCTGGGATACCTGAGCGTATAAAGAGCCCCGCATGACTTCCGCTCCGTTGTAGTAGCCTTTTTGAAACCCGGGGATGGAAGCAGAGGATTAATGAGCCCAGGGTTGGTAAGGGCCAGAGGATCACTACAGCTCCCCACTCAGAAGGATCCACCAGGAAGTGACTCTCTCACAGCTTAGTGGCAGAGCCCGATTCTAAGAAGAGAGGTTAGCCAACACCAAGCACTTCAGATCTAAAAGGGCACCTCCTAGAGATCACCCAATTATTTCAGGATTTTTTAAATAAAACTTCGTGTAAAGATCAAACACATAAAACACGTCAAAGGAGAACTGCTCTTAGTGGGGAGATGAAGGCGTTAGAGACCAAGCTGCTTAGTATCCATCCCCCACCCCACCCCACCCCGCCACATGAGAAGTCTCCCCAGCAGTGGAACCCCTTCCAAACACAGTTTGGAAATCAGTGAATGTGTATGCCCAGAGAAAGATATGGAGAGGTATACAGAGGTTGATGATGGCAATCATCTTTCTTTTTTGTGGGGGCAGGGAATGCCAAAGAACGCAAGACAAAATAGGGGTGCCTGGGTGGCTCAGTCAGTTAAGCGTCCAATGGCAGCTCAGGTCAGGAACTCGCGGTTCGTGAGTTCGAGCCCCGAGTCAGGCTCTGTGCTGACAGCTCGGAGCCTGGAGCCTGGAGCCTGATTCAGATTCTGTGTCTCCCTCTCTCTCTGCCTCTCCCCTGCTTGCTTGCTCTCTCTCTCTCTCTCTCTCTGTCGATCTATCTCAAAAAAAATAAACATTAAAAAAAAATGTTTTTAATAGCAACAGTATGGTACAAGTACAGACTACAAGACTGTATCTACAATATTATTACACATCTATAAAAGTAAATATACATATAATCAAGTACTAGGTGGCAATGTGAGCAAATAAAAATAGATTTGATAAGATTTAGGGCAATTTCTCTGCAGTGTTTCTGTTATTTTCATATTTTTTTTTGCAATAAAGTAACATTTTTTAAAAAGGAAAAAAAAGTATCAGCCCCATCTGTTCATTCCAGAGTTGAGGAAATGAGGTTTGACAAGGAGCATGTACAAACACTCGAGGGCCGAGCTGTACCACGTAGACAACTCTTACAGAGGGGCAGCGGCCTACAAAAACCACAGCGCTTAACTCCACCAAAAATGGTACACTTCGGCTGTTCTGCCATTCTGAAAGGCAGAAGTAGAACTAGCTATGGGGACAGACGTTATGATACACTTTAGGAGAAGAAACACTGAGACGATGCAACATTTATCAACCAACGTGTGACTGCAAAACCCCGTTCTAAATGCGGTGCGACGTACACGGGCAAGGAGGACACGGGCTGTTCTTTAGGAGTCTACTATGTAACGTCGAAGACAGACATAAACAGCTCGTAATCTAAGAAAGAACGGAAGCAAAGCGAAACACGAACAAGGAACTCCAACATGGCTCGCTGAAGAAGAAGTCATGATCAAGGAACCTTAAAGAATGAGGACACATTGTCCACACGGCAGAACCACCACACTGCACAGCACAGCTCGGGGAGATGGCCTTTCAAGGTGATCCGGCCACACAGAGAAGGGGCAGAGGCCGGTCCAAGGTGCTTCTTTTTAGAAGCGCAAGCAAAGAGCAGGAAAGACATAACGTTCAGGGAGAGGTGAATTATTTGGTCCAGCTAAGATGTGTGGGACAGGAGGCATGGATGGAAGTACAGGAGACCAGGCTGGAAACACGGGCTAGGGAAGGTTTTTAGAGTGAGCCAGCATGAACTGAAACATTTAATTTGTGCTTCAGGATGGGAAATGTAGAAGCATGGAAATGAGCAAAGAGACTAGAGGCACATCAACACTTGAATGAGAAGACCAGGGAACAGCAATGAGAAGGGGGGTGGGGATGACGCTGCAGAAGTCTGGGCAACATCATCTGTCACTTTCTGATCAGTCACCTGGTTGAAGGGAAGAGGAGAGTCCAAATAATAATTACATGATCCGGCTACTTTAATACCGCTGGTGTAGCTCATTACAAACTTACTTTATTTATTTATGTTTATTTATGTTTGAGAGAGAAAGACAGCAGGAGAGGGCAGAGAGAGAGGGACAGAGAGAAAATCGCAAGCAGGCTCCATGCTGCCAGCACAGAGCTCCACGAGGGGTTCGAACTCACAAACCGTGAGATCACAACCTGAGCTGAAATCAAGACTCGGACGCTTAACCAACTGAGCCCCCCCAGGCGCCCCTCATTACAAACTCTAAAATGAACATTCCATGCCCATACCTTCACTCTCCCAGGCTTGCAGCCGATCTTGGTCCCTGGTGGCACTGCCCAACACCTCTCGAGGGACAGGCTCCATGCGGGCATCCATTTTCTCCTGCTGAGACGACTGGTTAAATCCTTCAATGGCCTTCTGGAAAAAGAAGTTCAGCTCCTCAAAGTTCATGGCCTGGAGCTCTGCATAAAGTTCTACCTGTTGGGCTTCATCCAGCTCATTCCAGAACTGTAGCAGGTGTTCCTGTCCAGCTTTGGACAACCTGACTTTGAGATCATTAACATTCATAATGCTCTGGTGGTGGTGAAGACAGAGGTATAATCTCTGGGCCTGTAAACCTACAAGAAAAGAGGAATCAACAGCAGGTCAAAGTCCAACCTCAAAACCAGAGCTTTTCCTACTGCAAATAAGTACATTAAAGAACACTTGATATTAAAGAAGTTAACTTCTGCCTTTCCCTCACAAGATTTGTGACAGATCCAACTTGTAAAGAGGTAAACAAACATTTCTCCAAAGAAGACATCCAGATGGCCAAGAGACATGCGAAAAGATGCTCGGCAGCACTCAACATCAGGGAAACGCAAATCAAAAGTACAGTGAGATATCACCTCACACCAGTCACAATGGCTAAAACAGAAAACACAAGAAACACAAGTGTCGGTGAGGCTGAGGGGAACCCTTCCTTGTGCACTGTTGGTGGGAATGCAAACTGGTGCAGCCACTGTGGAAACAGTACGGAGGTTCCTCAAAAAGATAAAATACAACTACCCTATGGCCCAATAATCACACTTCCGGGTATTTACCCAAAAAATACAAAGCCACTAATTCAAAGGGATACATGCACCCTTATGTTTACTGTAGCAATACCTACAACAGCCAAATTATGGAAGCAGCTCAAGCGTCCATCCACAGATGAGTGGATAAAGGTGTGGTGGGGCGTGCGCATATACATAAGTATATATAATGAAACGTTATTCAGCCATTTGCAACAACATGGATGGAGCTAGAGAGTGTAACACTAAGCCAAATCAGTCAGGCAGAGAAAAACAAATGTCATATGATCTCACTCATATGTGCAATTTAAGAAACAAAACAAACAAGCAAAGGGGAAAAAAAGAGACACACACAAACCAAGAAACAGGCTCTTTCTTAACTGAAGAGAACAAACTGACGGTTACCAGAGGGGAGAGGGGTGAGGGGATGGATGAAATAGGTGATGGGGATTAAGGAGGGCACTCATTGTGGGACGCCTGGGTGGCTCAGTCGGTTAAGCATGTGACTTCGGCTCAGGTCGTGATCTCGTGACTCATGAGTTTGAGTCCCTCAGTGGGTCTCTACTGTCAGCTCAGAGCCCACTTCAGATCCTCTGTCCCCGTCTCTCTCTGCTCCTCCCCTGTTCGTTCTACCTCTTTCAAAATAAATAAATAAACTTAAGGGGGAAAAAAAGGAGTGCCCTTGTCATGATGAGCACATGATGAGTACAGAATTATTGAATCATATCGTACGCCTGAAACTAATATAACACTGAATGTTAACTATACTGGAATTAAAATTTGTTTAAATAAAAATAAATGAAAAACTTGGAAGACAATAATCATTAGTATTACATGCCAGGTACTGCACTAAGAACTTTACCTATGTGGTCTCATTTGATTTTTGCCAGCTATACAACACAGGTACTGTTATCTTGATTACTTTACCAGGGAGGAGACTGAGGTACAGAGAGGCAACACAACAGGGCCAACAGGCAGAGCAGGGATATGAGCCCAGGCGGTCTAATTCCAGGGTACACACTCTGACTAGCCCACTCAGTTGCCCCTGACCATGAGCTCCCACTGAAAGAACACCTGACTTCTTAATACACCAACTGTTCTCCTTTTTGCAATAATGATGGAAATGATTCTGTTGTATTCAAAATATAACAAAATTCAAGATGGGATGACCTATTATCATGAAAAATACGTTTTATTTCAATAACAACTTCTAGACAATTTCTCTACTAAGAATTGAACCCTAAAGGGACAAGCAATGCACACATATCAACAGATAAGACCATGTAATATATATAACAAAATGTTAAAGTGCGTAGTACTAAACAAAACCAGAGGAAGAGGAAATATTTAGTCTACTTGCCTACTACAGATAAATGCAAGAGAAGGCAGGCATTGTCTAGAAAGAGTTCACAAAGGACGCATGATCAGCTGTATCTCAAGGGCTCGAGCAGATTACAGATAAGATGAGAAAGCGAGCAGGACAGGCATGTGTGACAGAGCAGTAAAGAAGCTGGAGCTTTCTGCAGAATGATGGGAAGTGATGGAGGGCAGGGCTAAACCACGAAAGCCTCAACCGAAGCAAAGGGATTTAGACCTAACAGTAACAAGATGCCGACAACAGATTACTCAAAGGGCAGTGTCACCATACTTTAGAGAAAGAGCAATAGCATAAAATAGATGGTAAGGAGGGACAACGAGAAGCGGGAAAACAAGTTCAAAGACAATCACAGGGATAGAAGGCCAAAGATCTGAACCAGACTAGTTGCAAAGGAAATAAGTGGAAAGGGGAAAACTTTGAGGGTTGCTGTAGAGAATCATCACACCCTTACAACTGCTTAGAAGTGAAGGACGGGAAAGACAGGTACCGAAGGAACAGCCCGCTATCTTCTACCTTTAGAACAGTGGTAGGTAACATACATGGTAGTTCAGAGCAATATTCTGGAGTTCCGCTGAGTTACTTAATGTCCCTGGGCCTCACCTGGATTAATGACAGAATCTATCTCATCAGGACTCTTAAACCAAACACCATTTACAAACTCAGATGAAGACAACCTCCAGTAGGGTTCCCTGAGGTGCCGATCACACCGCCTACCGCTCGCATAGCACTTATGATGGTACAATACTAATTGCTTTCCAGATGCTTATGCAGTTAACCCTCAAAACAATGCTACGGTACAGCTACTGGGATTACTTTACAGAGGAAGTACCGTGCCACAGAGATAACTTGCCTGAGGTCCCAAATTAGTGAAGTGATTGAGCCCAGATTCAAACCCTGACAACCTGATTCTTAAATTCACACTCTTAACCGTTATGCTATATGGCCTCTCAGGAGAGACTGTGAGCGTGTGTGTGTGTGTGTGTGTGTGTGTGCGCGCGCGCACGCGTGTGTGTGTAAAAGAGGGGAATAGTGAGAGAGAGAGAGAGTACATTATTTGTATTTTATTCAGAAATACAGACACAACTGATGTTCTGACATCTCACTTTGCAGAAAAGAGTTCACAAACCAACAGCATGCAGAAAGAAAATGCACAGGACAGGGAGATGAGGAACTTCATAGGATGAGTAAAGACGTCAATTTAAAAAGCATTATTACATAAAAAGTCATTGGTATTGGCAATCGGTATTGAGCATGTTAACCCAAACCAGAAAATTCTCAGTAGCCAGTGCCCACTCCAGAATAAATTCAGGAAAGGTATTATCATCCCAAAGAAGACAGGCACACAGCCTCTATAATTTTTTCTTTAAATAAGGTGCCCTCTCAAAGTGAACCGAAAGACTGGCTTCCTGATTCTTCTTATAAAATCAACTTCAAATTAGACTAGCACATAAGATTGAGTGACTTATATTCCCCACTTTTATTTGGGGTTTGTTATTTAGATTTACTTCAGGGATGTAATGTTTCAAGGGTGAAATGAATGGTACTACTTACGAAACGCACTCTCTGAGTTACCAACAATTCCTAACGAAATTAAGGCTTCCATATGAAACAAAAATGAAACCTTATTATCAGGGTAGGACACAATTCTACCTGCTGTCACCTAAGACCCTCATCCTTACCTCCAAGTACTTCCTTTAGACTCTCCTATGTACTGAAATCTCACTCATCCTTAAAGGCCTGCCTCACATACTCTAGCTTCATTCAAGCGAATCTTTATTGATTAAGGAATCAAACAGAACTGACTTTTATTCCTGGTTCTACTGCTTGGGCCAAGTCATAGATAGCTTCGACTCTGTTATCTGCATCTGCAAAATGGGAATAATAGAATTTTCTTCACCAGGTTCAGAGGCATAAGTGAAATTACAACCAATGGGAAAACGAGGCTCAAAGAGATTAAGTAATTTGCCCAAGGCTACTTACCCAGTAGGTAGAAAATCAGGAATTTTAACCCAGATAAACCTGACTCCGATGCCTATGATCTTTCCACCAGACAATAATAACTTCCATACACAGAGGAAAGACAAAGAATTCAACCCAAGGTCTCATTTAAGAGGGTCAGTGTAACTGGTAGAAACTGGGCTCAGTCAGCACGGCTGAGTTCAGAGCCCCGCGCCACTATTTCCTAATTCTGTGACCTTGAGCAAGTTACTTAACTTCTCTGTGCCTCAATTTTTCTCGTCTGTAAAATGAGGATAAAAACGGTACTTACCTCTAAGGTTAAGAGGATTCCTGAATTCAAATGAGAAGCATTTAACACATAAAAAAGCCCTCCGTGAACGTCATCAGCTACTATTATAAAAGCGAAACTGCGCTCCAGACCACCGACTACAGCCTCCAGAACTGGAGGAGAGCTGCTGAGTCGGGCACTGTGGCAGAAAAAGAAGTCTGCCAAAAGTGCAAGCGGTAGAAGAAACTCCAGCCAGTGGCAAGAGCACGAAAAACGGCTCTGGTAAATAACCGTATTCAAGGAACAAGGCACAGTGTTGGGAAACGGGCGGATGAGGCTGAACTTCTCAGTGCTACTTCCACTGAGAGAGAGATGACGAGCCTACCCTCCAACGAACAGGCTGCTGCTGAAAGTGTCCTTTTCACATGCAAAGATACATCAGTACACAGTTTATAGAGGAACATTATTTCACAGTCACGTGCCATTGTTAATTCCCTGAATAGTTAACGAGCACTCACTGTCTGCCAGGCGCTCACGTAGGTGACACAGACACGGCAATGCACAAGGTGACAATGTGCATGCCGCGAGGGACAGGCATAAAACGTCAGGCAGAAGCGGGCTAAGGGGTGAAAGCCCAACAAGGCGATGGGGTTATTTTAAATGGGGTAGTTGGGGAGGACCTCTGGGACATCTGACAGTCCGTACGAATGAAGAGAGAGCAAGCAAGTCAGAATCCTGGAGAGGAACATTCTAGGGACAGGAAGCTGTAACTGCAGCAGTTGTAAAACAGCAACGTGTGACATGTACAGGGAACAGCAAGGTCAACGCAGCAGGAGCAGAGTGAGCCCAAGTGACTGAGGCGGACGGACACTGAGCAGATCAAGCAGGCCCTTGGGGTCAAAGTAAAAACTTTGGGTTTGAGGAAGCCACTGGAGAATGTGGAGGAGGGGAACATCACAGTCTGACTGAGGTCTCAGAAGGATCATTCCATTTCTAGGTGGGGGGGAAAGACTAATAATCGGCAAAAGTAGAAGCAAGCAGATGGTTGGTGTCTCAATCAGCCGGGCGCCTGATTCCGGCTTAGGTCATGATCTTGCCGTTTGTGAGTTCGAGCCCCACATCAGGCTCTTATGCTGACAGCTCAGAGCCTGGAGTCGGCTTCAGGGAGATTCTGTATCTCCCTTGCTCTCTGCTCCTCCTCCCACTCATCTCTGTCTTTCTCTCTCTAAAGTAAATAAATATAAAAAAATTTTTTAAAGAAACTTCCACAATAGTCTAGATGAGATGACACTGGCTTAGAGCAGTGATGAAATGTCGATTCTAATCCTACAGGCTTCGGTAACGGATGGAATGTGGAGACAGAGAGAAAGCTAGGAATCCAGCAAAGAGGACTCTCGAGTGGTGGTGCCATTTGCTGAAGTGGGGAACAGTAGGAGGGGGGGCAGGTTTAGGACTAGGTGCCTAGAGTGGGGGAATCAATACTTCACTTTTGGTCACGTTAAGTTCAAGATGCCTATTAGACATCCAAATAGAAATGCGAGGAGACAGCAGAATGTAGTAGTCTAAAGTTCAGAGGTACTACTGGAGCTAAAGATAAAACTTCCAAGGTCATCACCATACGAGATATTAAGTTATCAAACGAAAGAGATCCCTGGCAAGTGTAGACGGATTAAAAAAAAAAAAAAGTTAGAAGACTGAGCCTTGGCCACGCATTAGGATATTCAACGGCATTTCTGTTGATTGATAAAAGGTTTCAAGAGACATAACACCATTATTTTTTAATTAAAAAAATACATCATGTAGGGGCACTGGGTGGCTCAGTCGGTTAAGCTCAGTCATCTCATGGTTCAAGAGTTCGAGCCCCGCCTGGGGCCCTGCACTGACCATGCCAGAGCCTGCTTGGGATTCTCTCTCTGCCCATCCCCCACTCGCTCTCTCTCAAAATAAACAAATTTTAAAACTTTAAAAAAATACATCTGGGGCGCCTGGGTGGCTCAGTCGGTTAGGCGTCCGACTTCAGCTCAGGTCACGATCTCGCGGTCCGTGAGTTCGAGCCCCGCGTCGGGCTCTGGGCTGATGGCTCAGAGCCTGGAGCCTGCTTCCGATTCTGTGTCTCCCTCTCTCTCTGCCCCTCCCCAGTTCGTGCCCTGTCTCTCTCTGTCCCAAAAATAAATAAAACGTTAAAAAAAAAAAAAAAAAATTAAAAAAAAATAAAAATAAAAATAAAAAATAAAAAATAAAAAAATACATCAAGTAAACAAACAAAAAAAAAAAAAAACCAGACAGTTGAGAGAGTTTTACATCAAACCATTTTCCAAGGAATGGGGGCCTTGGTCGCATCTATACTACGGTATTTAAAGGAGCTCCAGATTTAAAGGAACATACTGTAGTGGGAAGATCAGGGAACCATGTAACTGAGGACCTGGGAGTCTTAGTTCCTGGTCCCTCCCCAGCATTTGATCCTGTGTAAATCGTTCCACCTCCCTGGGTACACATTTCCTCATGAAGACGATAAAACCAGCCTTCCTCACACACCCTCAAAGGAGAGGCAAGAGTGGAGAGACCTCTGCCTATTGAAACACATATGCAAACATAATATGATAACATTTTAAGATATAAATCAATCTTTTCCTAAAAAAGTCACTAGACAGCCATCCACCTTCAGATGCCTGGGAAAAATGGATCCATGTAAATAAGACAACTATAGGTTGCATTTTTCCCCCTATAGGTTAAACTGTGATCCCTGGCCTCAGGCCACTGGTGGTCTGCAAAGGTTGACAAGATCACAAGTGCCAAGTTACATAACTGTGTAAATGCTCCCGACAGAACAATCATACTTGGGTTTTGAGTTAGAATAATTCATCCATGGGTTTTTTTGAAGCAAAAAAATAACCACAAAAATAGTAGCATTTTCCCCAATAATTCTGGTAAGAGAGAAGTGTGGATGTGTGTGTGATGGTAAGCAGTCGTAAATACAAGTGTTAGACCAGGATTTTTATTTGGACAAGCAAAGTCTGAAAAAGTTAAGGATCTGCTGTACAAATTATGACAGAATTTGGTATATGCCCATAGCCTAATACAACTGCATCAAAAACAATGACAAATTTGGTAAAACTCTGCCATTATCAAATATACCTTTATTAGAATTTAAATGCCACTATGAAAGAAATTCCTCTCCTTTTCTGGTCTCCTTCCTGCCCCTATCTCCGCTGCTATATTATGCCCCCCAAAATTGATAAGTAAACTTCTTAGAACTTTAGAAAAACAGCCTTGGACTTGAGCCATAACCACTGAATCCTATAAATGCTTGGCGGCACACCCTACGGAGTCTTTCTTAATCCCAGCTAAGTGAGCCAACTCACCAACAGTCAGGGTACAGAAACTGCCTTCAGCTTCCTGTAAACCCCTGGTCCACACCTAAAAATTTCACCTTAAAAGTCCTTAAACGAAAAGCACTGCATAATGACATCCTATTACCATCATCGCTGCTACCTGATTTCACGTTTCAGAAACCGGGCACAAATAAACATAGGAGAGCATCAGGCCAAACTTAATAAAATCTTCAGGAAGCCATATGTTCAGCACATGTGTGCTCTCAGCCCTCCAATCCCCACCCTCCTGCCTGGCCAAGCCCGGGGAAAGCCCGCAATCTCCACCCTCTCCCACTACCAGCATTCAAACCAGCCAACCAACCAACCAACCAAAAGGGGCAAGCAGGCTTGGTCCCCCGTTCACGTCCCCCCACAGGTGTCTCCACTCCTCCCGTCAACGCCCTCAGAATTCTCTCCCTCTCATATGCCAGCCAGCCCGCCCCCTTCCCAGCGGACAGTTCCAACCACCGCTTGTCCCCACCCCGCGGTCCCCGAGCTCGCCGAACCTGTCCGCAAGGCCCCGGCCGCAGAACCTCAAGGCTCCCGCCCCCCATCCAGGTGAGGCCCACTCCCCGCAGCTCGACAAACCCCCGACTGCAAGCACTGCCCTATCCGGGTCCCCCCCCCCACCAAAGCCGGGGGAGGGGCGCCCTCCCCAGCGGGGTCTCCGAGCACGGGAAGCGCCTGCGGGGCGCGCGGGGCGGACTCCTCCGCCAGGGCCAGGTTCGGGCGCCGAGCACCGACGTGGCCCCGGGAGCGTGCGCGTGGTGGGGCCGGGCCCCCGGCGTCCCCTCCAGGCTGGCGGGGGGCGGGGGAAGGAGACCCGACTGGGCGGGGAGCCGCTCACCTCCCTCAGCGTGATCGCGGCTCCGCCCGGCTCCGGCTCCGTGCGGCCACTCCTCGGCGTCCCGCGCCAGCTCCGAATATATACCCTCATCCGGGGGGCCGGGGCGGCGGGGCGGGCCGCGAGCTGGCCCCGGGGAGCGCGGCCCCGGCCACCCCGCCCCTCTCTCGCAGCGACGAGTGGCTGCCGGCGCCGGGAGGAGCCGCCACCGCCCGCCCGGACACGTCAGCGCCGCGAGCGCCGGCGGTGACGCCGGCGCCGGGGGGCGGGGCCTGGCCGGAGGCGGGGCCTTCGCGGCAGCATTCCCTGGCCCAATGGGGGCAGCGCTGGGAACCCGGTCCGCAGGCAGCCTCGCCCCTCGGCGCGCAGCGGGCGGGGAGAGGTGTGCGCAGCGTCAAGCTGTGGGACGTGACCGGAGCCCCGGGGCTGTCGCTCACGCCCTGCTCTGAGCGCCCTGGCGTCACCGGCTGGTCCCGCGAGGTAACAGCCCGCGGCTCCTGGTCCCCGCCTGGCCCTGGCTCGGCCGCACCCCGTAAGCAGAAGCGGATCGGGAGTTGGGCGGAGAGCGGTGTCATCCAGCAGCTGGTGGATTTCCGACCGCCCGTGAGGCAGGTTGCGAAATGCGGACGTCGCTCCGCACGGACCCTGGAGGGCGGACCTGGGGCACCCTCCGACCTTGGGCTGGCCTTGTTTCGTCTCGGATTAGCCGGATGCCCGGAAGGGCCCCGACTGGCCTTCTGCTTTATGGCATTTTAGGTCCCCAGCGCGGGAAGCCAGGCCCGCTTACTTTTGCACAGTCACGAAAAGAGAGGACTTAAGTAATGAAAAGCGCGCTAGTGAGAATGAGCCCAGGCGTCCGTTTTGTGTGATGGTGGACTTAACCTCCTCAGTATTCGACACGAAACTGTTGGTTGCTGGATGACCTTCATGACCATTGCACGGCCGCCGTTTATAATTGCCTGTTGCATACCGTCAGTCCTGTTACATACCTGATGTGGGTGTACACATGGCAGTTTATATGCTCAGCCCTGGGCTCCTAAAAGCTGCGTTTACATTTTGAGCTGCATTGCGCTTTGCACGGTGTTGCAAGAAGTCCAAATGTTGAGAATAAAAAAACAAAACAAAAAAACAGATTTAACATAACACCTTACATAAAGAGTATCAGGCATTCGGGTGCCTTTCTTCTACCTTATCAAGTACCAGGGTCTTTTCATTAACTTTGTCGTTTGCACAATCACCCACCGCTTTAAGTAACTGAAAAAAAGTAATGCTGGTAGATTCATATTTAGGAGCTAGAATATTCTCCATTTTTCATGATCCCAGAATGTCATCCATTTATTTGAAAGATTTATAGTATAGTCGTTAAGAGCGGGGGATCTGAAGACAGAATTCCAGCTTTTTTATTGAGTGTGATCTTTGGCAAGTTCATTAACTCATGCATCAATTTTCTCACCTATAAAATAGAAACAATAATAGAAATGCCCTTAGGGTTGTTGTAAGGATTGAACCAGTGAATACAAGCAAAGAGTATAGAACAGAGTGAATGAACACTAATAAACATCAGTGATTGTGATTTGAGTGCTTACTCTATGTCAGTTGCTAGTTCTAGGTCCTGGATACCTTTCCATAGTATCACCATTGCATCTTGTTATTTGGATTCCCAGTACCATAAGGAACATTTCTCTCAAATCCTTCATAACTGAGAAGAATAAATTCAGTCCCATTAATATGCTCAGGTTCCACTTAAAGAGACCTAGAAGCCTGCCCACAATGACGTAACTGAATATAGATAGCATTGTGACCTTAAATGAAAGGAAGAGAATTTGCACAGTTGCTTTCTAAAAATATACTAATTGTCGGGCGCCTGGGTGGCTCAGTGTTTTGGCTCAGGTCATGATCTAGTGGGTGGTGAGTTCAAACCCCACGTCAGTCTCTGTGCTGACAGCTCAAATATAAATAAACATTAGAAAAACATTAAAAATAAACATTAAAAAAATTAAAAAATATACTAATTGTTACTCTCCCATGTTTCTACTCCCTGACAAATATAGGAGAGTTTAGAAAAATGCAAACTGGGAGATGCAGATTCAAAATCACAGTTAAACATCCGACTTCGGCTTGGGTCATGATCTCACGGTCTCACGGTCCGTGAATTCGAGCCCCGAGTCAGGCTCTGTGCTGACAGCTCAGAGCCTGGATCCTGCTTGGGATCCTGTGTCTCCCTATCTCTCTGCCCCTCCCCAGTTCGCACTCTGTCTCTGTCTCTCACTCTCAAAAATAAATAAACATTTAATATATATATATTATATATATATCACATATATATATATAATATATATATATATATATATATATGTATCACACAACCTCAGAGGCTATGTGTCAGCTTAACAACTCTTAACCTCAATTTTCTGCTTATAAAATGAGGATAATACCTACTTCGCATGGGTGTAGTACAAATTAAATGAGAAAGAATCTAAGAGTGTCTGGAGTATGAGAGGCATTCTATACATCTTTGATGAATGAATGAATAAAGAGCAAAATCATTATTAAAGAGTCCTTTAAATATACAAGGTAGCATTGGGGCCCAGCACAGTGTTTTCAATGAACTATTATAAAATCAAATTTTTACTTTTACCCTTTCTGCTCAATTTTTTTCCTACTTACTATGCATAAGAAGGGCCTTAATCTCATCTCGCCAGATAAACATCCAGAAACTTGTTACTCTGAAGAGCTATTTCTGTCCGTTAAGGTGTTTTTTATATACAGCTGATCCTTGAACAAAGAGGTGGTAAGGGGCACCGACATCTCAGGCAGCCGAAACCCTCATATAACTTTGACTCCCCGGAAACTTAACTAATTCAAGGTTCAACTGTACATGGTCATTTAGGAGACAATAGCACCCAAATTAAAAAATTCAGAAGGGCATACAAAAGAAGGTCTTATGTTTGGGTCTTTTAGGGACAATGGGATTATAGTACTTTTTATATTCTTTTGGATGCTTTTTTTTTCTAAAATGTTCCCCAAATTTCTAAATTTTTTCTAACTTTTTTTTTAAACCTCTAAAGTGAAAAGTATTTGATAATTAGAAGAGTATATATTTCTTTTAATTTCAGAAAAGCAGGTATGCTGGGGCTCCTGGATGGCTCAGTCGGTTAAGTGTCCAACTTCAGCTCAGGTCATGATCTCGCGGTTTGTGGGATCGAGGCCCGTGTTGGGCTCCATGCTGACAGCTCAGAGCCTGGAGCCTGCCTCAGATTCTGTGTCTCCCAGTTTCTCTGCCCCTCCCCTGCTCACACTCTGTCTCTCTCTGTCTCTCGATAATAAATAAATGTTAAAAAAAAAATTTTTTTTTAAAGAAAAAAGCAGGTATGCTACTTAACAACTAAAAGAACCCGCTTGTTTTTCACACAATTGTGTGGGACATGAGCCCACCTGTCCACACTTTCCTGTGTTGTACAACCAAGGACGAGCCACCCAGATTTTTCAAACAGCGGACTGGCTTAGTGGGGCGCCTCCAAAGGGGTCCTCCCTTCATTGCCCTGGATGCGAGGGCCTCAGCTAGGTCACTGAACTTCCAAAAGGACCCAGGTTCCTTCTCAGAAGTACATCCAATCACCAGGAGAGTCTGGCTCAAAGAAAAGTTCCATAAAGTAGGTCTGAGCATTCATGAGATCACTGTTTCCAAGAGACAAACACATGGGCGGTGGAGGGATTAGGGCTTTGACTTTCCTGTTGACAGCTTCCTAGGACATGAGTACTTGTTCCCCCAGGAGATCATCCCGACTTACTCAGCTCACCACTCCTCCCAAGCCCTAACTTTTCTGTAGCACAGGGTGTGCTTCAAAATACTGTGAAATAACAGATACAGCCTGTTCGATGACTTTTTTTTTTTTTTTTTACTGAAAGTACAGCCCCTCAAAACCGACTGCAATCGAGGAAGTACGAAAATAACAAAGTGGAATGAGCTGGGGAGAAAGTAAACAAGAGGGTGTTGGTGTGCAATTAAGTATGGAGACGTACAGCCTCAGTATTCCACCTTAAGAAGGTCTGTATGATGCAGGAGAGTGGACTTGACATTCCATTGTGGTGCTGTTGGCTAGAGATTATCCGGTCCACCTCCCTTAATTCACAGATAAGGAAACCAAATCTCCCAAAAGTGAAGTGGTTTCCCCAAGGACAGAATAGAATAAATAGGTAATTACGAAGCAGGAGCAAGATTAGAAGTCAGCCGTCTATTGCTATGTAACGATACAAATGTCTCACTACCATTAGGGACCCTGGGTCAAATATTTAATGCCTACTTTGGGGGGCCCATTGGAGTGGATCTTTCTAATGCACAGTTGTACTATCCCCAGGGGAAATCCCTCAGAAACTTAGCCCGAAGTGGCTTCTGACCTACACTGAAACCAGAACCTTAACATAGTTTGTTCCAAATCTGCCCCCCACCCCGCCTATGGCTGCATGACCTTTAACACCACGGTTTCTCAGATGTGAAGGAGTTTTTCAAAATGTGGCTTCTCAGCTCTACTGGTAAGGGCTGCATGTTTGGATCTACTGTGCATTTTGTCTCCCAGGCTGCTCAACTCACTATGCAGGACCCACAAAGGTCTATCACAAGTCATTAGTGTTGGCAATGTCTCCGATCACCTATTCTTTCTTTAGGAATCTACAACAGATGAAATTTGCTTTATATTTTCCAGGTAAATAAGGAAAAGATAAAATGGGACATCGCCTCCAAGAAATCGCAGGCACAGCAACAAGTCCCTCCCCATTTTTTTTTTTTCGTTCCAGGCTCCACAACTCTATTTGGCCTGTGTTACTTCGTGTTAATAGAAGAAAGACCCCGTATCTCAGTGAAAGTCTCTGAAAGTGCCAAATGGCTTGGTTTAGAAATGGAGTTACAAAAATATAGACTCAAAACTTACTTGGGTGGCGCCTGGGTGGCTCAGTCGGTTGAGCGTCCGACTTCGGGTCAGGTAAAGATCTCACGGTCCGTGAGTTCGAGCCCCGCATCCAGCTCTGTGCTGACAGCTCGGAGCCTGGAGCCTGCTTCGAGTTCTGTGTGTGTGACTCTCTCTCTCTTTCTCTGCCCCTCCCCGAATCGTGCTCTCTCTCTCTCTCAAAAATAAGTAAACATTAAAAACAAAGTTAAAAAAAAAAAAAACTTGCTTGGGTTCTCTGACCTGCTGGGTAATTATTTCCTGTGTCATTGATTCACTGACTTTGTTTTTGACTTAACATAATAGAGTATGGACTTGGAAGGCAAGAGAGCATGAGTCTGAGTCCCGGCTCTGTAGTTAATTAGCTGAGAAGTCTTAGAGGCGTTCATTGATATCTCTGTCCAGTCTCCTCCCATAATGGAGATAATAGTTGGGCCTACCTACTAGGGTTGCTGTGGGGATTAATATTTTTAAAGTGCTTAGAATAGTTTCTGACTCAGAATAAAAACTCTTAAGTTTCAAAAAAAAAAAATACTATTTCCTGGGGTGCCTGGGTACCTCGGTCACGTAAGCATCTGACTCTTGATTTCGTCTTGGGTAACAATCTCACAGTCATGAGATAGAACCCCATATCAAACTCCATGATGGGCTTGGAACCTGCTTGGGATTCTCTGTCTCTCGCTCTCTCTGCCTTTCTGCGCCTCCCAGTTCACTCCCTCTCTCAAAAATAAATAAATAAATAAATAAATAAATAAATAAATAAATACTGTTTCCTAAGTTTGGCTTACTGGGTATCAGGTATTGAGAATTGGATGGTGTGCCAGACAGACTCTAAGGTGACACCCATGATTCCTGCCTCCTGGATTGTATAATCCCTTCCCCTTGAGCATGGGAAGGACCTGTGACTTGCTTCTAACTAACTAAGGAGAAGGTGATGGATGTCACTCCCGTGAATACATTATGCTATATGACAAAAGTAATGGGTCCCATAACTGGGTTTCATTAAGACTTCTTGCTAGAGGACTCACTTTCACTCTTTGGCTGGGCCTTAAAGAAACAAAATGTCATGAAGCGAACTGCCTACAGAGAGGCCCATGTGGCAGGGAACGTCACACATCTTCCAGAGCTGACAGTGGCCTTGAACTGGCAAAAATAGAGGCAAACAAATACCCCCCCTGGAGTTTTCAGTCCTACAAGGAAATAAATTCTGCCACGACCTGAGTGTTAGAAGTGGATTCCATCCCAATCTAGCCTCCGGATGAGGATGCAGCCCAACTGATACCCTGAGTGCAGTCCCGTGAGCCCTGGACACAGAAAACCCACCTAAGCCCCGGCTGGTATTCTGACTGCAGCTTTTTTGAGAGACCCTGAACCAGAATAGGTTGGAGAAAAATGTGCGACCATTCTGACTGGTCTCACTTTAAATTCATAACCACTATGCCAATACTAGATGCTATCTGCCCTTGTCCACTCGTGTTGCCTTTCTTCTAGGTGACTATTTCACACACGTTGTCTCTCAGAACTCTCTGATTACCTTGTCCCCCACATTCACTCTTAGCCGATATCCTTGCTTCTCCTCGTTGAGAAAACAGAGAACTTGCACAAGCCCTTGCCACCCCATCCATTCATCTCCCTCTACTATGCCCATATTTTTATTTTATCTCCAAGTATTGGGAATAAACAGTCCGTGGTCCCGTCCTCCACCTATGAGCCACAGCCCATCTCCTCCTGCCGACCCAAGGATATCACTCCAGGACGTGGCTTGCTAATAGGTATCTCAAAATTAACATGTCTAACTCAACTTCTGCTCTATTCCTATTATTCCTACACCACTCCCTCTCCCTCCAAAAAACCCAATTTCTTTCAATCTTCCTTATCACTATAGTAATTCCATGGTCATGGTTGCTCAGGCAAAAAACCTGAGAGTCATCCTTGGCACTTTCTCTCATCTGGGATCTGATCCACATAGATCCTATGGGCTCTGTCTTCAGCGTGGACGCAGAATCCCACCAGTTCTGCCCATCACCTTCCTCCATTCTGGTCCAGTCACCATCACTGCTTACCTGGATCGTGGCAGTAGCCGCCTCCCAACAGGCCTCCTTGCTTCTACCCTTGCCCCTCTTCAGGCCGTTCTCAATGGAGTAGCCAGAATGATCTCTGCTCAAAGCCCTCCCATGGCTTCCCATGTCAGTTGGAATAAAACGCAACATGGTCAAACAACCCACAAAGTCTGACAGGGTTTCCCCTACACACACTTTTCTCCCGACCTTTTCCCTTTGTGTTCTCCATATCCTGCCCTGGTTTCCCAGACTCTAGTCACACTGGAGCTTAGAATCGGTCCCAAGAGTGGTGGGAAGTTTCTGATGAGTTCTCTAAGCCATCTTCTCTGCCTGTAGAGTGGGGCAAGAGATAGAAGCTGTCAAAGGCCTGCGCACCAGGCTCTTATGTTATACAGTTGTTGTGATGAGCCTTGCTGACCCCCCAGCAAGGGCACAAAGGACCCCTTTGCACAGCTGGTATTGCTTGAAACTTCTTTCTTATTTTCCTTTTTGTAGTGAAAAAAAAAAAAAGAGTAAAAGCAGAAAATTCAAATACTAGAAATTTTTAGTATTTTTAGAAGTCTTTCTTTTTTTAAATTTTTTAAATGTTTATTTACTTGAGAGAGAGAGAGAGAGTGCACGCAAGTGAGGGAGGGGCTGGGAGAGAGAGAGAGAGGAAGACACAGAATGGGAAACAGGCTCCAGCTCTGAGCTGTCAGCACAGAGCCTGACACAGGACTAGTACTCAGAAATGGCAAGATCATGACCTAGGCCAAAGTCAGACGCTTAACCGACTGAGGCAACCAGGTGCCCCCAGAAGCTTTTTCTTAATTTTATTACACAAGTATTGCAAACATTAAAATTCAGAATGCAGAAAAGAGAGAAGGCAGGAGGGGAGGGAGGAAAGTCAGGAGGAAGGAAAGCAGTGGAGGGAAAAGGGAGAGACAGAGAGGAAGGAAGGAAGACAAAGGTAGAGAGAAAAGGAAATGAAAATTACCCCAAGGGCCTGCCACATAAAACAGTTCCTATTCACAATTATGGTTCTAAGTACTATTTATTTGTTTATTTATTTATTTATTTATTTATTCATTTAGCGTGCATCAGTGGGGGAGGGGCAGAGAGAGAGGGAGAGTCCCAAGCAGGCCCCGTGCTGTCAGTGCAGAGCCTGACTCAGGGCTTGATCCCACAAACCATGAGATCATGGGTCGGTTACTGACGCCCCTATGGTTCTCAGTACGTCTTAAACTACCACCACCCTCACCCTGCCCAGGAGACTGGGAGGGGCAGCACCTTCTCAGAAAGTCGGATTTCACGTGGCCCATCACACCCCGCCCTAGCTGAGCTCACGTCCCACCGCCAAGTTTTAGAACAGACACCCTGGAGTTTGCTTACAAACCCATGACTCTTGTGGCATTTCACTGGAGTAACTTCCGACTAAGCATGTCTTGGCCATAAGGCTGCCATTAAAAGAGATTCTTTTCTTGATAGGAAAAGAGCAAACACAGTCGTGCTGTATTTTCTGCAGTCATAATGAATAAGCGATAAAATATAAACAGGTCACCCAAGAATAGAACAAATCCTTTCCACTCTTCCACTCGCAAACATCCATCGTTAAATGACATCATGATACGATTCTACTGATATCCGAGTGTTTTTATTTTTAAGTTTATTTTATTTTTTTTGAGAGGGAGAGTGTGCATGCAAGTGTGCACAAGTGGGGAGGGGCAGAGAGAGAATCCCAAGCAGGCTCTGCACTGTCAGCACAGAGCCCGATGCGGGGCTCGAACTCACAAACGGTGAGATCATGACCTGAGCGGAAATCAAGAGTCCAATGCTCAACCGACTGAGTCACTCAGGCAACCCCCGTTTGTGTTTTTCAAAGGCTGGTGTGTCCTTTTATTTACGTGTCACTGAATATACTTTTCTATTAATATTAGGTTTTATCAGGTTCTGTTATCACTATTATTTTTTAAAGTTGTGATATTTTGTCTGGAGCTCCCTTTTTATTAAATAACTGTTTAAAGACTGTTGTTTATTGTTAGCTACAAAAGACAGGTTTAGGCCACAATTTAGTACACAGAAATAGTAATTTGCTAAAAGGTAATTTAGAAAAATGAAAATATAAATGGAACTTAGCAAATGGCAGTTGGTGACTCACATGATTATAGCTGGTTTCCATTGTTTTTAGGATGAAGAAAGCAAGCATCAAATTAACACAACAATGTAAATTATTTCCAATTATGCACTTGAAAGTGTTCTGACCACAAAAATTAAGAACATTTTCTGAAAATTATTTTGGCCATTTTTTTTCATCACCCATTTTCTTCACAGTCCAATAAAAGCATCTATGAACTATGTGCTAAACATGATTTACTGTTATAAGATGGGCAGATTTCCAGGGGCGCCGGGGTTGGTCGGTTAAGCATCCGACTTTAGCTCAGGTCATGATCTCATGGTTCGTGGGTTCGAGCCCTGCGTCGGGGTCAGTGCTGACAGCTGGGAGCCTGGAGCTGCTTCGGATTCTGTGTCTCCCTCTCTCTCTGCCCCTCCCCCACTCTCTCTCTCTCTCTCTCTCTCTCTCTCTCTCTCTGTCTCTTTCTCAAAGATAAACATTAAAAAAAAAGGGGGGGGCAGATTTCCAGAATTTCAATATTAAACAAATGGACTTGACATTTGCTAAGCACAGTGAAGGACATTTTGGACAAATTAAGTCCCAAATTTGCTTAAATGATGTATGCAAATCCTTTAGTAATTTATAAACTAAACTATAGATAAATTTCCATTATTTCTTAGGTGCTTAGAAACATGAAGTGACTTTTTCCTGTGGATTCTCCCACCCCGCGTCACCTCCTTACAGCCTGAAGTACGTCTTTTCTACTTCTTGAAGCAGGCCAGCTAGCAACAGTTTCTCTAAGACTTTTTTTTTTTTTAACTGGGAATATGTTTATGTTTTTACTTTCATTTTTTTTAATGTTTATTTATTTTTGAGAGACAGCGAGAGCGAGCACATGTGGAGGAGGGGCAGAGAGAGATGGAGAGAGAAGGAGAGAGAATTCCAGGCAAGCTCTGCACCACCAGCATAGAGTCCCATGCGGGGCTGGAACCCGTGGGTTGTGAGATCATGACCTGAACCAAAGCTAAGAGTCGGTCGCTCACCCGACTGAGCCACCCAGGCGCCCCTATCTGGGGATATTTTTTTTAAATATGAAATTTATTGTCGAATCGGTTTCCATACCACACCCAGTACTCATCCCCACAGGTGCCCTCCTCCATGCCCATCACCCACTTTCCCTTTCCCCCACCCCCCATCAACCCTCAGTTTTTTCTCAGTTTTTAAGAGTCTCCTACTATAGATGCTGGAGAGGATGTGGAGAAACGGGAACCCTCTTGCACTGTTGGTGGGAATGCAAATTGGTGCAGCCACTCTGGAAAACAGTGTGGAGGTTCCTCAAAAAATTAAAAATAGATCTACCCTATGACCCAGCAATAGCACTGCTAGGAATTTACCCAAGGGATACAGGAGTGCTGATGCATAGGGGCAGTTGTACCCCAGTGTTTACAGCAGCACTCTCAACAATAGCCAAATGATGGAAAGAGCCTAAATGTCCATCAACTGATGAATGGATAAAGAAATTGTGGCTTATATACACAATGGAATACTACGTGGCAATGAGAAAGAATGAAATATGGCCCTTTGTAGCAACATGGATGGAACTGGAGAGTGTGATGCTAAGTGAAATAAGCCATACAGAGAAAGACAGATACCATATGGTTTCACTCTTATGTGGATCCTGAGAAACTTAACAGAAACCCATGGGGGAGGGGAAGGAAAAAAAAAAAAAGAGGTTAGAGTGGGAGAGAGCCAAAGCATAAGAGACTCTTAAAAACTGAGAACAAACTGAGGGTTGATGGGGGGTGGGAGGGAGGGGAGGGTGGGAGATGGGTATTGAGGAGGGCACCTTTTGGGATGAGCACTGGGTGTTGTATGGAAACCAATTTGACAATAAATTTCATATATTGGAGAAAAAAAAAAGAGTCTCCTATGGTTCCTATATGGAATTATATACACAATTCCATTGTGTATATAAACCACAATTTCTTTTTTTTTTTTTAGATTTTTTTTTAATGTTTATTTACTTTTGAGAGAGAGAGAGAGAGACAGAGCACGAGTTGAGGAGGGGTAGAGAGAAAGAGGGAGACACAGAATCCGAAGCAGGCTCCAGGCTCTGAGCTGTCAGCACAGAGCCTGACGCAGGGCTCGAACTCACGAACCGTGAGATCATGACCTGAGCGAAGTCGGACGCTTAACCGACTGAGCCACCCAGGCGCCCCAAAACCACAATTTCTTTATCCATTCATCAGTCGACGGACATTTAGGCTCTTTCCATAATTTGGCTATTGTTGAAAGTGCTGCTATAAACACTGGGGTACAAGTGTCCCTATGCATCAGCACTCCTGTATCCCTTGGGTAAATTTCTAGCAGTGCTATTGCTGGGTCATAGGGTAGATCTATTTTTAATTTTTTGAGGAACCACCACACTGTTTTCCAGAGTGGCTGCACCAGCCAGGCTTCTCAAAAAGAAAAGGGAGATGACCCAAATAGATAAAATCATGAATGAAAACGGGATTATTACAACCAATCCCTCAGAAATACAAGCAATTACCAGGGAATACAATGAAAAATTATATGCCAACAAACTGGACAACCTGGAAGAAATGGACAAATTCCCAAACACCCACACACTTCCAAAACTCAAACAGGAAGAAATAGAAAACTTGAACAAACCCATAACCAGGGAAGAAATTGAATCAGTTACCAAAAATCTCCCAACAAATAAGAGTCCAGGACCAGATGGCTTCCCTGGGGAATTCTACCAGACATTTAAAGCAGAGATAATACTTATCCTTCTCAAGCTGTTCCAAAAAATAGAAGGGGAAGGAAAACTTCCAGACTCATTCTGTGAAGCCAGCATTACTTTGATTCCTAAACCAGACAGAGACTCAGCAAAAAAAGAGAACTACAGGCCAATATCCTTGATGAATATGGATGCAAAAATTCTCAATAAGATACTAGCAAATTGAATTCAACAGCATATAAAAAGAATTATTCACCATGATCAAGTGGGATTCATTCCTGGGCTGCAAGGTTGGTTCAACATTTGCAAATCAATGAATGTGATACATCACATTAATAAAAGAAAAGAACCATATGATCCTGTCAATCAATGCAGAAAAAGCATTTGACAAAATTCAGCATTCTTTCTTAATTAAAACCCTCAAGAAAGTCAGTATAAAAGGAACATACTTAAACACCGTATCTGGGAATATTCTTAACGTGCCTTCATTTTTTGAGGTATAACTCTTACAGCATAAGAAGGCCACTCATTTATGTCTGAGCAAATCTGCTAATTGTAGGGATAGTGCCATTGGATGTGGGTTTCTCACTTTCCACCCAAAACGAAGCAGCTCCCTCCAGCCCTAATGCTTTCATAGCCACCCAGCCTCAGTCACTGCAGAATCAGGAGGGCTGGGAGGGGAAGCACCCCCTCCCCCCCCCCAAGAACACGGCAGACACACACTGCATGTGCAGAACCTCAGCACAGTCTCCTAAATAAATGCTTCTTGGTTTTTTTTTTCTTCACTCTTTTCCCAGAGCCCTGAAATAATTGTGTTTCAAAATTATTGTCTACTTTTAAAGTTGTTTGGGGGGGGGGGGGGGGAAGGATTTGCTGCTTGAAATGCTGCTCTCTGAATAATACAGAATAGATTCTCAAAGGGTGTAACTCTTAGAACAGCCACTGATTTATAATTTTGGCTGCTCAGGGCAGCAATGGAGATGCTCCCATCCTATCAAAGAAGGTTATTGCTCTAGAATGCTCATTGTTACTTGGTTTTTCTTGCCGGAAGTTCCTTTTTTATCAGAGATAACAGGGGGCTTACATTTACTGAGCAAATACCAGGTTACTGGCATGATACATTCTCACATGCACAATTTCTCTTTGAAATAATGATTTTAGGGGCATCTGGGTGGCTCCGTCGGTTGGGCATCCGACTTCAGCTCAGGTCATGATCTCACGATTTGTGAGTTCGAGCCTCGCGTCAGACTCTATGCTGACAGCTCAGAGCCTGGAGCCTGCTTCAGATTCTGTGTCTCCCTCTCTCTCTGCCCCTCCCACGCTCATGCTCTGTCTCTGTCTCTCTCAAAAATAAATAAAACGTTAAAAAATTTTAAATAAATAAAAATAATGATTTTAAGCTTTTTATAACCTATAAATGCAATATGTACTTGTTTTTTTTTTAAATGTTTATTTACTTATTTTGAGAAAGAGTGCGTGTGAGCAGGGTAGGGGCAGAGAGAAAGGAGAGAGTCCCAAACAGGCTTCTGCACTGCCAGCACAGAGCTCAACATGGGGCTGAATCTCACAAACCATGAGATCATGCCTGGAGCAAAAACCAAGAATCAGGTGCTTAACTGACTGAGCCACCCAGGCATCCCAATATGTACTTTTTTTTTTTTTAATGCTTATTATTTATTTTTTGAGATAGAGAGACAGAGCGCAAGCAGGTGAGGGACAGAGAGAGAGGGAGACACAGAATCTGAAGTAGGTTCCAGGCTCTGAGCTGTCAGCACAGAGTCCGATGTGGGGCTCGAACCCACAAACCACGAGATCATGACCTAAGCCGAAGTCAGACGTTTAACCGGCTGAGTCACCCAGGCGCCCCTCCCTGGTAAGAAGTTTTTTTTTTCCTGGTAAGAATTCTTGTTCTTAAGGCGTATACCTAGGATCATAATCATCCCATCTAGAATACATATATTTTTAAATCTGGTGGCCCTTTTTACTACAAACAATGTCTTCAGATGGGAAATATCCAAATGGGAAATACAACGTTCATATATCATCCGAATTCGCTGGACTAGAAAGTGAGGGGTTCTGCTAGCCAGCAGGCTCAGGCAGGACGTGCCGCTGGGTTGCTAACTCAGCGTCACCAGCCCAACCTGTCCTCTTCTACCGATGGCCTTGGAGCATTCATCGGGTTGTTAAGCTACTGGACTTACCCTTTACTGAGAAGTTTATTTTTCCATAAAAAGGCTGTGGTTTCAAGTTGCTACGGAGCTTGGGAAGGGCAGAACACCAAGGGGTGCGGGAGTAATGAGGGGCCCATGAACTCGGGCCACCACGAGGTTGAGACGCGTCACAGTCAGATCCAATTCATGCCCGTCATTCCCAGCCTCTTGCTTTCCCTTGGAAACTAGAAAATTAATGTCCCAGATCACGTTCCTGGAACTCAGAGAAATACCATGAGTAATGAGCAAGTGTGAATTTTATCAAAGAAATGTAGTCAATCTACGTGGAGCATACGGACGTGGGGCACACACAGGAAATCATTCAGTTTCATTGAAGTCGGTTGTGAAAAGTATAATTACAGAGAGACTTAGGGTTTGAAATTCAGGCCACCCTGGGGACAGACTGAATGAGGCCACAGAATTTTACTCCTGACATATTAAACAGCTTCGGAACCATTTGGCCCCCACAGGGTTAGGGATAGGGTTAGGGTTAGGGTTAGGGTTTTAGGGTTAGGGTTAGGGTTTTAAGGTTAGCATTTTAGGGTTAGGTTTAGGGTCAGCGTTTTAGGACTAGCGTTAGGGTTAGGGTTAGGGTTAAGGTTAGCCCACACCTACATCAACAGTGAAATATCCTTGTCAAGTAATCATAGCCCACTTACTGAGTTTTTCATTTGTGGTGATAGTCTTCTTTGACCTTTTCACAGAGCTTTACGTTATAATGAAAATGAAGGTGTCTTTGTCTTGGAAGGAAAAAATATTCTTACAATCCGAAGCCCGAATCTCGTCCAAATCCACACTTAATACTGACAGTCAAATTGTATTTATGAGGTTAACCATAATATATACTCATTTTCCTACTTAATAAAATGTTGACGGGTGCCATATTTATTTTTGCCAACAACCTGAAAGAGTCAACGATATGTAATTTATATTTTAATTATTGTTTGACAGGCTTGAAAGTTTAATGAAAAGATTTGAAACAGCCATAACAGTCAGAATGAAGCACAGAGATTTTACAACCTTGTTTCCAGATCCATTGTAGTTGACACATTTTCCACAGTTGCAAATAGAAATGGGTTTTTTTTAATGTAATGTTGTTAGAAATGAAAAGTATGGGGGCGCCTGTATGGCTCAGTCTACTAAGTGAATCTTGATTTCGGCTCGGACATGATCTCACAGTTGGTGGGATCGAGCCCCCTGTGGGGCTTCTCGATGCCCTCTTGGAGCCTGCTTGGGATTCTCTCTCTCTCCCTCTCTCTCTCTCTCACTGCCCCTCCTCTGCTTTCTCTCTCTCTATCTCACAAATAAATAAACATTAAAAATAATAATAAAAAGTATGGATTTGCTAAAATTCCCTGCTCTTTGGGATTTTCCTTCTATCAAATGTGGTCAGGGTGACCTGTGTAATCAAACCAAAATGGTCAAACAAATAGAGCTAGCACTGTAGGGAAAAAGTTCTAAAAAGATCAACTTGCAGCCAGAAAGGATCAGAGTAACTCGGGGATGAGGAGAACGAGGCAAAGAGGGAAGAAAACCCACCTTGCTCCGGTGTCCCATGTGAACTGGCACATTCGGTCAGCACAGTGTCGGGGCACGAATGCAATTATTACCTCTTACAAACGAGGAGACCAAGGCTTGCCGTCTTTAAGCAGCTGTGATGGGGTCTCTCCTTCAAAATGACAGATGAGTCATAGGGTCCCTTTAGCACTCGAATGTGCCTTACTGTCTTCACTTCCTAGTCACTTCCTCAGTTCTGTCAGTCTGTCTGTCTCACTCACACACACACACACACACACACACACACACATACATACGTTTGGCATCTGATCATTTCTGTCTTTCACCCTAGTAACTTGGTCTTTGTAAGTCAGCAAATGGCCCTAATGCCCTGTCCAAAAAGATATTGGGGGGGTGGGGGGGATAGCATTAAAAAGAACAGGCATTATAATTGAAAAGAACCTTCTGTTCCTTCCTTCATCCTTGACCATCTACGTCCACTTGTGATGCTAACCAATGTGGTGCGGGCGACCAGCCCTTGCCAGACCTTCCTTATTGCCTAAGGATTAGCCACGTAGCTGACTTCCCTGCCCTCTCCTTTGGAGAGGAAGACGAAGATAGTCGTGTCATGTGCATGAACAGATACCCGAATAATGGATGGAAGCCATTGCGAGGGGCAGAATTACAATTCGCCAAAGCCACAGAAGTGACCCTCAAAACACCACGTTGGAACAGCCTAGGTCAGGGACTATAGCTCCATGTTACCCATCATCAAAGCACCAACGTCTAAGTTCTCTTTCTTGACTATAATCTGAAAGTCAGATCCTGTCCTTGAGGGGTACACAGCAATGAGAAGACAGTGTTTTGTTTTTTCACTTTTTTTTAAGTTTACTTATTTATTCTGAGAGAGACAGAGAGCGCGAGCAGGGGAGGGGCAGAGAGAGAGGGAGAGAGAGGATCCCAAGCAGGCTCAGCACCGCTGGCACGGAGCCCAGTGCAGGGCTCGAACTCCCGAACTGTGAGATCATGACCTGAGCCGAAACCAAGAGTCAGTCGCCCAACGGGCTGAGCCACCCAGGCGCCCTGAGACACTGTCTCACCACGAGCCGGGAGCCGCCTCTGATTCCAAGTGTTGAGGGGGAACGCTTCGTCCCCACTCCCGATGCTCTGTGTGGAAGATGCTCCTTTAATCTCATCTTGCTGCTCCTCACACCCCCCTGCTCATTTCCGGAGGAATAGCAGTGAACTGACCGGTCAACCGGGGAGGGGCATGCCTAACTCTCGGTCCTGCAGATGTCAACCATGGGGTAAGCTTAGCAGCAGGTGCCCCGCACCTGTCAGGGGAGGGGGGGCTGCCACTGCATGTTAGGTCTGTGGAAGTCTCTGGTGCAACACCAGGAAGCTTGCTGTAGGCACGCACCGAACCTACACTCTCCAGCAGTGCTCTCAGCAAACAGGAGCCATTTGGTCTCCGCTGGCCTGACGACTTCATACCAGGAAGCTCAGGACGCAGCTCAGAGGGGAGGGGTATCTCTTTTGGGTTTCTTCGTTTTTTTAGCTCCCTCATCCCCTGGCAGAAATTATTATAGCATTCTCATTATAACAGATGTCCTTTTCTCTACAAGATGAGTAAAACAGTCACTGCTCTTGAAGCTCTCACACTAGGAAGGGGAAGAAACAGAGAAACGTTATTTAGTGTGAAGAAATTCTAATGGAGGCAGAGCGCAAGAGTGGACGGGGCATGAACGAAGGAGTGGTTGACCGGGCCGGGCAACCACCAGGTTACAAAGATCGCGGTAGGCGGGCTGATTCTGAAAGGGCGAGCGGTTGTTGGCCAAGCAGTGACACACAGAAACAGGGAGCACTATTCGCGGATCCTGGAACACACGGCCTCCCGCCCAGGGCAGAGCTGGGGAGGAGTGGGCAGGGCATACGGACAAGAGGTTGGCAACCATGGGAAGCAACTGGCATGCATGTTAAAAACATAGACGACGGGGCACCTGGGTGGCTCAGTCGGTTAAGCGTCCGACTCTTGGTTTTGTTGCATCCACACGACTCCTGAAACAGAATGCTACGGGCACCAGTGACAGTCACAACAAAGTTTATTACAATGAGAGGCAAGGCCGACCGATCGGGACCAACACTCTTGATAAGAGTGAGGCCCCAAACAGCCGGGGTACAGAGTTTTTAAAGCCGATCGATCACATCGTTTCATCATAACCTGGGAACAGAACAGAGAAACAGTTCCCAGATGAGTTAGAAACAGTTGCCAGATGAGTCAGAAACAGTTATCGAATGAGGTGATTATTTTAGACTTTCTGCCGCTAAGTTGCAACCAGTGGATCTCCTTGACCTTGTCTCTGATGCTCTTTTTCTGAGCTTTTGTTTCCTTCATTGGTAAAGCCTGATTCACAAGAGTATGAAGTATGATTTACAAGAGTAAAAGCAAGGCTGTTATCTTTTGACCTTCAGTGTCAGAACAAAGTTGTTATTTTTCAAGCTAAGCGTTAAGCCCTACACTATAATTTAACCCTTACAGTTTCGGCTCAGGTCACGATCTCGAGGTTCTTGAGTTTGAGCCCTGCATCAGGCTCCACGCTGACAGTGCAGAGGCTGCTTGGGATTCTCTCTCTCTCTCTTTCTGCCCCTCCCCTGCTCATGCTCTCTCTTTCTCAAAAATAAACACACACACACACACACACACACAACCAAAGGGCACCCGGGTGGCTCAGTCGGTTAAGCATCTTGATTTTGGCTCACATCATGATCTCACAGTCATGAGATCAAGTCCCTCATCGAGCTCTGCACTGGGCACGGAGCCTGCTTAAGATTCTCTCTCTTTTTCCCTCTCTCTCTGCCCTTACGCTGCTCACGTATGGGGTCTCTCTGTATATAAAAAAACAAGAAGGAACAAAACCACAGATGACCAGGCCCTACCACAAATTTACAATTCCAGAAGGAGTAACCGGGAATGTGTGTTTTTAATCAGCACCCCAGATAATCTTTTGATCCAGAAAGTTTGGGAATCACTGCCTACATTTGGGGAGGCACTGAAGAGCTTCAAGACACGGAGGAATCCGATCGGAACAGAATTGTTAACTCTGTTGGCACAGCGGAGCTTGAAGGCAGGAAGTGCTCTGTCATAGTTCAAACGAGACAGTGAGGGTCCCAAACACGCTGCTGACAATGGGTACGAAGTTCAACGACAAAACTTAAGAGATATTTAAGGTGTTAGGGGCGCTGGGTGGCTCATCCGGCTAAGCGTGAGACTCTTCATTTCAGCTCAGGTCACAATTTCACGGTTGGTGGGATCGAGTCCCAGGTCAGGCTCTGGGCTGACAACACAGAGC
Organism: Panthera leo; assembly: GCF_018350215.1. Classification (NCBI taxonomy): domain Eukaryota; kingdom Metazoa; phylum Chordata; class Mammalia; order Carnivora; family Felidae; genus Panthera; species Panthera leo. The sequence goes on from NC_056696.1 coordinate 62,775,954, forward strand.
CTGCGTGGGATTCTCTCTTCCTCTCTATCTGCCCCTGCCCCACTCTCACTCTTTCTCAAAATAAATAAATAAACTTAACAAATATTTTTAAAAGATATTTAAGGTGTTTCCTGGGCAGCACTGAGCTGACTGCATGCTGACAGCGAGGGAGACACAGAGGTCGCCTACGTTTCTGATGCAGGGCGCTAGGTGAATGGGCTATTACCAGGAGAGAGTACAGTCGACGTAAGTTTTGAGTTAGTTATCTCCCTAGCTAAGGGGCAACTGTCTCTTCTGTGAACACTGTCCCCTCTCCAAAGGAAGAGTCCACAATAGTCTTTGCAGAGTGTAGTTCAATATCCGGTCATAGCTTATTGATCTAGAACGGACACTTAAAAACCCTGTGCCAATTAAATACTGTCTTCTGGTAACTTGCGACTGGACTTACAGAAAGCCAGAGTTTTTAACTGCGGCTGGAATTTTACCTGTGGGTGGGCAACCGCCCTCCATCAGTGGATGGAGAAGCAGAGGGAAGAGAGCAGTATAGTAATAGAATTAGCAGGAAGAGGAGGGGGAGGAGGAGAATAACGCAGGCACACCCCCAAAAGAGCAGAGAGGAAGAAACGAATCAGAGAGCGCCCCGGCACCTTCCCCGCTTCTGGTTCCTACCCCTGCGTGAGACCTGGCTGCACTGTGACCTTTGTCCTCCGTAAACTCAACTGTGGCCTTATATAAATGCTTTGGGTTTTGATATATTCAACTCTGCTAGTAGTCTGCAACAACTATGGTTCTTTGCCCCACAGGCATAAAGACAGCATTCGGGGTTGGGTCCTATCGAGATTTTAGGGGTCCACAAGTCATTCGAATGGAATCACCCAGTAAGATGTTTGACATGTCGATCATGGGATGAAATAATCTTTTGCCTGTGCTTGGCATAAAAGTTGAAGCTGAATGAGAAGGACTATGGTCACCTAGATCATAAGAAAGAGCATGAGGAAAGAGATAAAAAATAGAAGCTATCTAGACACTACAACGATTGTAGAGGAAAGTTAAAGACTTGTTATTCCTGACGGAGTAAGAAATGGCCCTTTGGCTATTGTGGCTAAAAACAGAATTTTCCCTAGCTCTTAGAATTACTGAGTATGATCAAGGTCCATACACATTATGATTAATCTAATAATACTAGAAGTAATGAGTAATGACAGACATCATTAGACAGAAACCTCCACATTCGATGTGACAGACTCAGATTATTCCAGGCGAGCAACAGCTATGCTCATGCCCTCCTTTCCTTTCGGGAACAACCAACCCCGAGTGGGTCACTTTGATGACCCCACCACCGACTTCCCAGAAGGCAGAGACGCAGGATGTAAGACAACAAATGGGGACCAGAATGCCTCATGGAGTCAAAAACTTTCCCGCACCTCATAAATCAGCAGCGGTCCTGGGGTTTTGTCTGGGATGGTTTCCAAACATGTGGTAAGTATTATTTGTCATGGAACTCTGTGTACCAGAAAGTTCATTTTGTTATTAATGATCACTAGGACATTTGTCAATTATGATGGTTCGTTGGATCCTACTTTCTCCTTCCTTTTCCTCTTAAGGTCACACATCCCAATTAAAATATCTTTTTAGAAGTTTGGGCCCTGAAACATATACCATTCCTCTGCCCCAAGATCCATACTTAGTGACACAGTGAAAAGACAGGAAGGGGACACCAGGGTGGCTCAGCCGGTTAAGCGTCTGACTCTTAGTTTCGGCTCAGGTCACGATCTCACAGTTCGTAGGTTTGAGCCCCTGCTTGGAATTCTCTCTCTCTGCCCCTACTCGCTCTTTCAAAATAAATAAATAAACTTAAAAATTTAATCTTACAAAAAAAAAAGACAGGAAGGAAAATACCGTTTTTTCCAAATTTTCTTTGAGCATGGAACTTGTAAGAAAAAATGTAATTAGAAACAGCATTTTAAAAAAATCTATCATGGGTCTGTCTGTACATGGTTAGCAATGAACGTATTAAATTTTCAGTGCATCATCATGAAAAGAGTTGGTTAACTTTTTGTATATTTACTATTTTGTCAGGCATGTTCAGGTACTTAGTAACCATAAATCTGCTTTCTTCTGGGGCGCCTGGGTGGCTCAGTCAGTTAAGCATCCGACTTCGGCTCAGGTCGCGATCTCAAGGTTCGTGGGTTTGAGCCCCGCATCGGGCTCTGTGCTGACAGCTCGGAGCCTGGAGCCTGCTTCAGATTCTGTGTCTCCCTCTCTCTCTGCCCCTCCCCCGCTCATGTTCTGTCTCTCTCTCTCTGTCAAAAATAAACATTAAAAAAGAAACCTTAAAAACAATACATCTGCTTTCGTCTACAATCGTAACTGGGAGATGCAAATGACAATATATACAGTCAATATTGTCTCCCCTAAGAAAACACCTTTTTGAAGAAGAGCTAGCACTCATTAAATGGCAACAATAGGGACCCGTAGTTATACAATCCAAACTAGGTTTTCCCGAAGTATTCTACAGAACACTAACATCCCACAAATTTTAAATAGACGTTACATACAAAAGAGTCTTGCCTGGGTCCCAGGTAGGGGAAAAAGGTTATAAAAGATTGAGACAATGGGGGAAAAAAGGAATACAAAGTGGGCACTGGGTATTTCTGTATCGATGCTAAATTCTGAGGCTGTGATAAGGTATCACGGTTCACAGAGGGCAACGTCTACCGGCAGGAGAGGCATACTGAACTGTTTGACTTGGGGGTCAAATGTCGGGATACCGGCAACTTTCAAATAGTTCAGGGAAAAAAGGGTTACATTTACCTATGGACATAAACGGGAAAGAGCAAGAGATAGAACAAATGTGGCAAAACGTTAACAATAGGGGAATCTAGGTGAAGGGTATTTGGAGTCCATTGGTACTATCCTTCCAACTCTCCGTTTAAATAGGCTTCTGTTCAAGACTGCTCTGGTGGGGCGCGGGGGTGCCTCAGTGGGCTAAGCATCCGGCTTTGATCTTGGTTCAGGTCATGATCTCATGGGTTCATGAGTTCAAGCCCCACATCAGGCTCCACACAGATAGAGAAGCCTACTTAAGATTCTCTCTCCCTCCCTCTCTCTCTCTCTGCCCCTCCTCTGCTCATACTTTCGATCTCTTTCTCAATCAATCAATCCCCCGCAATTCTTAAAGCTTCATCTTCGACAGGTTATTACAAAATCTCAACTTTATCGGGGCGCCTGGGTGGCTCAGTCAGTTGGGCGCCCGACTTTGGCCCAGGTCGTGATCTCACAGTTCGTGAGTTCGAGCCCCGCATCGGGCTCCGTGCTGACAGCTCGGAGCCTGGAGCCTGCTTCAGATTCTGTGTCTCCCACTCTCTCTGCCCCTCCCCAGCTCACGCTTGCACTGTCTCTGTCAAAAATAAATAAACTTTAAAAAAAAAAATTCAAAATCTCAACTTTATTTAATATTTTCCTCAATGTGTCACTGATCTCTCTTTAAAGGATCATGGTCTTAAAAATGTAGATGTTCTAATTGTAAAGTAGCTATCTTTTGCTTCTGGTCTGCTATTTTCCAACAGGAAAAATCACTACGCTCCCCCTGCTTTACAAGTTCAACTGAACAGGTTTGTTTAGAGGTCCGTGTCCCAGAGCCGGTGGCCCGATCTTCGTAACTCTGGGAGACATCTGATTTAGCTGGTATTTAAATGTGCAGCCTTCATCACTTACTTTCCTTTGAACTGATCTGAGTATTACTTTTATTTCATATGTAAATGAAGATATTAAAACATAACAGAAAACTAGAAATTACAATAAAACACCGCATGTTTTTAATTTTTTTGTGTGATGTTTATTTTTGAGAGAGGGAGCGAGAAAGTGAGAGTGCGAGTGGGGGAGGGGCAGAGAGACAGGAAGATATGAATCTGAAGCAGGCTCCAGGCTCCACACTGTCAGCACAGAGCCAGATGTGGGGTTTGAACCCACGAACTGCGAGATCATGACCTGAGCCAAAGTCAGACGCCCAACCGACTGAGACACCCAGGTGCCTCAACACTGCATGTGTTTCAATTGGAAAGTTGCTTAGCAAATTCACTATACTCACATTAAGAAGGGACTCGAGGATTTCGATTGTTCAGATACGCAATGTTTTTTAATGTTTATTTTTGAGAGAGAGACACAGATGGAGTGCGTGTGGGGTAGGGACAGAGAGAGGGAGACAGAGGACCCAAAGCAGGCTCTGAGCTGTCAGCACAGAGCCCGAGGAGGGGCTCGAACTCCTGAGCCGTGAGATCCGTGACCTGAGCTGAAGTCGGACGCTCAACCGACTGAGCCACCCAGGAGCCCCAGATACGGAAGTTTAGGCAGATGGGAATGTAAACAGTGACAACTGAGCAGTTTTAAAAGATTAACCTGACTTCATCACACAGACCACCGGCAGGGACACAGAACCGAATGGCATTTTACTAAGAGGCTCTATGTACGGCAAAGGGCATGGGGTTTGCAGAAGTACGGGTCATCCGGTAGAGACGAAGTGTAGAGTAGAAGTAGGGACAGAGACGGGAGATGCAGGATTTATAGGTGCAGCCCGATTGCGAAGCCTCATGTGCCAACCTAAGGGGAATCAGGGGTGACTCTAAGGGCGAACAGGAGTGGCACGATCAGGCTTTCTTCATCGTGAAGACGGTCAGCTCTACGAAGGAGGGACTGGAGGACACGAGACCGGACCTGGGGAGCCTGTAAGAAGCCACGGCAAGGAGAACAGATCAAGAACTAGCCTAAGTGGTAGGAGAGGAAGGGAAAGACGGATCTGAGAGGGGTCGCCAGGTTGACTGGAAGGTGATCCGACAGGGGGAGGTACGACCAACCCCAGGAAGCAAGAGAATCTAAACGGTTCCCCAACCGCAAAATGGAAGGAACACTGGGTGCCCTCCTCACGGGATTGTTGCGACGACCAAGGCGGGGCGAGGGGTGGGGGTGACAACACGCTAAAACCATTTAGTACAGACCCTGGCAGGAAGTTAAGTGCTCAGTTACTACCATTGCCGCAGCCATCAGGGAGAAGGGGGATTGAGAACGAGTCCCAGGCGGCGCTGGGGTCTGGCCTACTTGACTCCAGTCCTACAACCGAGGCCGTGGTCTCCACACCAGCAGCAGCAGCCAACGCGTCACCTGGGGATTTGTTAGAAACACACATTCTCGGGCCCCCCGAGAACTACGGTCATCTAGGTCATCTAGGGCTGGGGTCCGGCAATCCGTAATCCAACAAGCCCTCCCAGGTGACTCGTTCCACGGGTCAAGGGTGCAGTTGCGGATTTAAACGTTCATTTTCTCTGGTCCGTCTGAGCTCTTAAACTTCTAGTAGGGTGTGCCTCTCGATAGCACCTTTCACCCGAACTGCCCGTCCAGACGGGACCAGTCTGGAGGCTTCCTGAAAGGGTGATGCTCGCAGACAGACCAGGGTGTGACCGCCGCTCCTAAATCTTTACGAGAAACTGGGTGACTTTGCGTAACCTCGGGGGGCCTGGGGCTCCATCTATAAACTACCTAAAACAGCACCATCGTCTAGGAGACGCTCCTAACTGATGACGGGATTACTGTTGAACCTACTATTTCATTTGATTCCAGTATAAAAATAATGGCAAGAAAATACTGCTACTGTCAGAAATTAAGTCACTTGTCACTCGATTAAAGCCATCCGACTTGAGAAAAGAACAAGATTAGAACACCAATCTTCCAACTAAGAATTCTGGTTCCTTCCAGGAGAGAAGCCTGTTTCTACGGTATCAAGAACATGTATTCGAAAATGAAAAGTTAACATTTCAGCACCGTCACGCTACTTCTGTAAGTGAAAAACCATCTTCTTCAGAAATGGTTGAGGCTACATGGAAATTTCTCAATGGTAGCTCCTAGTAAAAATGAAACCCCCAAATAAGCGTATTTACCTATTATCTAAACTGGACTATTTCCACTAAGTGCAGGAATATTGAAATGAAAACACAACTCCTTTATTTTTAAGCTTTATTTTATCACCCTTATCAAACACACATCAGAAAGCATATCAACAGTGCATCTTACGGTAAGTCAGTTTACAACAAAACTGAACAAGGCAATTGTGTTTACAGAAAAAGTTTTCGGCAAAAAACTGTACGCAACACGGTCCATTGAAACGCAGTGTCCATAATTTTTAGGTATATAGGAAAGTGAAAAATAAAAGTTCTTTGCTACTCAGCAAGAAAAAACAAGTTTAAAAGACTTGAGTAGGAATCAGGAATTTAGGGATTTCAGAAAAGGACTTCTTGGTACTGATACACATCTACATTTATAGTCCCGTTTAGTTATTAAAAGAAAAAAAAAACAAACCAAAAACAAAACCCAACCAACAAAAACTCACAAATAATAAGACATCACCAAGGACAGGGAACCACAGTGCCAAGAAATGCCAACACCGATATGCTACTGAAAACCTGGTAGAAATGTTACAGACTGTTCACCGTGTGCTGTAATATCCTTGTCGATCCGAGGTGGAGGTAAACCAACAGGAGAGGATACTCCTTTTAACTGGCTTTGGTTTGAGTGATCTTTCACATTCTGTCCCACCAAACCTTCTTATCCAAAACACGGCAAGTGCAGATTTCTGAGGGAAAAGAGTAGCAGATGATAACCTTCACAACCGACCACTCCAGTGCCGATAGGGGAAGCCATCAACTGTTAAAATCTATTGATCGTGATTGGATTTCGAAGAGTGACCAAGGGGTAACAAAGACGGAGCCCTTTTTGGGAAAAAATATCCCTTCTGCCCCACATTTGACACTGGTAAGAGGATATAAAGGAATGTTAAACCATTTAAGATTTTCTCGATAAAGACTTAAGAGTGAAAGAGTCAATCCTGCTGGAAAAGACAGAACAGCTTCACTCTGCAGAGTAAGTATTCTACAGAGATGCAGCTTTTTTTTTTTTAATTATAATAAATAATCATGACTTACTTCCATAAGGTGCTAGAACGCTGCGGCTGGTGCATACTAATACCCCCCGTACCCAATGTGCAAAGGGAAATGCAGAGATGCTTAATCCCCGGTTTCTTTCCGATCCTTGATCTGCATGACTGTCGATGTATATCAAACACACAAAAACTGGAGTTTAAATATTGGTTTTTAAAAATTAGGCCAAACTGAATATGGATATTTAATCTGGGTTGATAAACTCTAAAAATAATTTTCTGGGGAGACAACGATGAGGAATGTGTAGGAAAGGCAATGTTCTATTCTATGCTACAAGCACCACACCTGGATTTTCCAAAATAAATGATCACTTTTAGATCATAAGCTATATGGGAGATTACTAATACCAGTAAGGAAGCCATTTTCCTCCCCTCACCTCTTTTATTCCTTTTCTTTCTCTTCTTGACTCTTAAATTTGGCAGATTTCTGACAACCCACGCTAACAAAATCACACAGCGATACAGAATTCCAATAACCGAAGAGATTCTGCGTCCGTACGCATGATTTACAACACCTCACCACGTCTGCTTTTAACACAGTCCTGACTTTGTGAGTACCAGTAAGAGGGGAGCCTGGAAGGGAAGGCAGCTGCAAACTGGGAGACAGTGACTGGATATAATTCTCTTGCTGACAGTCAAGAGTCTAACAAAATAAGCTCTCTTCTGCACAACAAGGATTAATGGTCGGGTAAGGCAAGTAAGATAGAATGCTTCTCTTTGCCTCTAAATGAAAGTACTGGGAACCTAGGTCATAAAACACACACCAGTTTCCTTTAGGGTACTGTGGAAGTTACTCTGTTGAATAGGAAATAACACCCGGGCAGTCATCTGATCAGTTTCCCATGAATCCCAGCATTTATGGGGATATAAACATAACCGCATGATTACGACAACTCTCTGAAAAGCGCAAGCAGAGCGAATTTAAAACATTAATCCTCATAAGCAATATAAGGGACAACGAAAGTGCTGAGCTGTATATAGGAAGATGAATAAAAACTTTACATCAGGAAAACAAAAGTTGCATAAACTCTCTATCTTATATGCTGAAGATCACCTTAATTACCACCTATAAAATATACAATTTCCTAAATGCTCTCTGGTTTATAGATATTTCTTTTATAGCCCATTTCTCCTATAAAATTGCAGCAAAAATAGTTACAACTGTTTATCTCCTTCTTAAATATCCACAGTACCTGTTGATTACATGCCACTGTGTCAATCTACTGATCATCCTACAATTAAAAACAACAGTGAAGAACACTGAGGTGGGAGAGGTGGCTAAGGGAACAAAACACAACGTCCTGCAGGATCAGGCAGAGAAGCAGCTAACCTTAAACCAAACAAATTCTTCAAATTTCTGGATACTCTAAAAATGGAAATATGCATGTTCCCCTGTAACTAAGAAAATGTAACTTATCCAAATACACCACAAGAGGTTCAGAAGAGTTCCACGTTATAGAGACTCAACATCTTCCCACTCATGGTGAAAGCTTACTAGCAACACTCACTTGGAAGGAGTACCATCTCAAGTAAAGGTGCCTTACTGAGCACCTAAAGAAGAAATGGAAATCCCTTTGAGCTAATCATGACCAAAAGCTGGTCGGCGTGTGACCATACCTGCCAGGAAATAAATTCTATCAGAGAGCGAGAGCAGTTAAGATTTGAAGAAGGAACCTAGCGTTAAAAATGGAACGAGGTCCCAGGAAGAATTAGATTCTGCCAGCTAACTCTGGCTGTCCATCATATGCAATATTGTGGGGGGGGGGGGGGGGAATCAAATATGAATAGTTTCACACATACATAAAAAGGTAAATCAAGGACATTCTGGACTTTTATACTATGTGACTCCATCCAAAAGTTCTTCCAAGGAAAAGGCAGAGGTGCAAGAAATTAGCATCATCTGGGAGCTTTCACCCAAATGAGTTTTAATATTTTCCAGGAAACACAAGGCACTTGCTTAATTCTTTGACTGTCTACACACCCACCAGACTAAAATTTAGTCGTGATAGGATTCCATCTGTACCCTAATCTGAGTAAAGCCACCTAGCATGGAGCCTTGCATAAAACTCTAGGGGAAACACACAGTGAGAGTGTGTCTCCCACGCCCTCACCCAGTAACTATGTTATTGCAGTTACCATCAGTTCCTCTGGCGCTGATTTTCATAATAAATTACACCAACTGAAATATGCTGCGGAGGAAAACGGACGGTGGAAATGATGTAAGATACGCCTAATAAAGTCAGAACACAAGACCTGAGAAGAAAACGATGACAAAATGGGAGTTCCCTGCATCTGATGAACACACCCAAAGGAGCCAGGAGGCAGCACCAGAGTGCCAGGACTGTTTCGGTTATTCCAGAAGGGTAACTGATGCCCTGAGCAGGGGGTAAGCCCAGCGTGATAAAACCGAAACAAACCTTATGGCCATAGTCTCTCTTCGACTTCCTCCACCTGGCAGCACGGTTTCTGGCAGCCAGCACTCCCTATCACAAATCTGCTCAGAGGTTAAAATATCAGTAGAAGGAACATGAATCTAGAAGGCAAGTTAAGAATTCAAGGATATTTTTTTCCTTTAAAGGTTAATTTAACGTATCTCCGCACGCTTTAGCAGCTGGAGTACCAAAAGGAAGGCAATACTTGTCTCAGCGAAAACAAGGGAAAGGAGGAGCAAAACTGTATTTTACGGTTTTTGTTCTAAAAGCAGCCAGTTTGGGCTCAAGGCGGAACAGAGAGGGAATGTCTCTACAGAGTTGCTACACGGATGGCCACAAAAAAGGGGAGACATCCAGTGGTAATAAGGGCAATCTCTTACTGCAAGAAGGCAACTTTAAAATGCAGCCAATTATCTTTTAACGAGGTGTGTCTGAGTCCACCTGCTCTCCTAGAAAGAGAGCATTCAAGTTTTCAAAGTGGCTAGCTGGCCACCTCCCCCAAATGTTTCCAAAGGACCAAAGATTTCCTCCAGAATAATCAGTTTCTATGTCTTTTCTGGGCCAAGAGTGTATCGTGACGACACCACAGAATAATGAGGAACCAGCAAGGCAAGAGGGAAGGAAGCAAAGACACTAACTTAGGGAAAGAAAAACTACCTGAGATAAAATTTGTCCGAAAGAGTAAGGTTTAAGTGACAAAAAGCCGCACCTCTTTACCCTACCTCTCAAAAAGAAAATTCCTAGGTTTTTAATAACTTTGAGGAATCAAAATGTGTGTATATATTTCACCCTAAAAGAATCATAAAAATCACATCTTTTGATAATATTTGGTTCAGGTTTGAGAAAGACAGTAAGATTAAACTTCTTACAGTATCGGGGGAGGGAGGGAGAATCTGCACACGTGATCTTTGGTAGTAATGGGCTAAAAGCTATAAAATCACAATTTACATCACAGGAGGCATCTTTTTTCAATTTGGTGGCTTTAGTATAAAATATTTAATTCAATGCACGGTACTCAGGCTCATCAATTAGTCCCTTGGCCCCCTGAAAATCTAGTTAGGATCTTCCGTAATAAAATTCTACAGTGTCAAACACTACATATAGGTATGAATATATCGGCAATAAGACGACAAAGAATGCCGTGACATTCAGCATCACGACGCTAGCAGCACGTGGCGTCACTAAGCTTAGAAGCTTCCCTGCAGTTCATTTGTGAGGGTTTCTTCTTTGTGGGGGTGGAGGCGGAGGAGAAAGGTACAGGTGCCGACCTGGGATGCCTGCTCTTAAAAAATTCACTTGTATTCCATGTTCATCGGTATGCACAGAAGGACCTGGCGTTTTTAATCACCACGGAAGCTGCTACCCACATAAACATTTATGTTTTAGGAAAGTTTACTTTCCAGAGTACTGGTTATCCTCTCTCGAACTTGCATTTGAAAACAAACCAGCTAATCAATTTCTGAGACGGCCAGAATGAAAAACCACACATCTTCCTTCTAAGGGCACTTACAATTTAATCTTCCCTTGGGGACGATGCCACAAGGCCTTCAGGCAATTCATAAATCCGCCTCTTTATACCAAATTCGGCTTCATAATAAACATTAAGGGAGAGTCCTGAATAATTATGTAACTGTAAATAACTCAAATGTCAAATAGCAAGTGTTTGAATAGGGTAAGAGAATCCGTCCTCTAAAATGTAAATTCTTAGCTGGGCTCTCGTTAACACACACAGGCTGTACGAAGCGGCTTCCAGCAGGGAAAGATATTAAAGGCTTTTTCCTTAGGAAAAAACATTTTTAATTTCATTTAGATAAGGAAACAAGAAAAAAATTCATAGCCTGTATCCTTGTTTTTTTTTTTTTTTTTTTTTGTATAATCAGTGCTTTAAAAAGGTTTCCCAAGTTTTAAACCTTTAAAGTCAACCTACCATAACGTGGGAGGAATCCATGATTACAACTCCTAAAACCACGTAATCAACCCATGTCCACGAAAGCGTGCACACTAGCATCCTGTGCTCAGGGGCACAATGGATTGCTGTAAATCCTTTCGTGAATTCTTGATGAGTTTTTCTTCCTTTCTCCCTCCATCTTATGAGAGCTACACCTTTCCTAACTTCCCTGCAGTCAGAAGCCAGACGGTCTGGGACGCCACCCCTCTGGCTTTTCTTCGACCACGAAGGCAGGCAAAGAATGGGTGAAAAGGAAAAGTAGTAGAGGGAGGGCGATGGCAGAGAAAGAGAGGAAGGAAAACAAGAATCCCGGATTATCCCCTTTCTCTTTGCCTAGTTTTTTTCTTTCCCTTTCCCTTCACTGAACATCTAATTCTTTCTTTTTGACCCACTTCAATTTCCAGCATAGTAAACAGAACTCGATCTTGAAAAATCTTACAATGATCACAGGAAATTCAGTACAGAAAAGATGAGCTAATACAGGTTCTAAAGGAGCCCGGAGGAGGGGGCAAGATACGCGTAGCAAAACTTTTGCTTCGTTCCAACCAATTTAAGAGTTTCAGTTTAACCCAGTCTAGACTCATTTGTTCTGAGCCTCTCAGGAATGAACTATTTTCTCATTTACATTCTATGAGACCAACTCTCAAAAAACATATGTCCTAAGTCTTACAGACATGAAACAGCTAGGAAAGAGACAGGTACAGACTGTATGAGCTCACAAGACTCACACTAGAAAGCACGCCGACTCAAATCTCCTCTAGTCTTTCATTCCCGCACACTCACTCAAACATACAAACTAGACATAAAAATTGTGCAAGATCAAGCATCAGCTTTCTATTTTAAAAGCCTTAATTAAAAAAAAAAAAAGTAGATAGGCTCACTGCAGTTTCTTTAAAGGAATATTCAGTACTACAGTACTCCTTTAAAAAAATTCATAACTCAGTGTTAAGAACACAGTAGGTAATTGCTGCTGGACAATCACTTAACAATTACTGGGAACATCCAGTGCCAGCTATGAGTATCAGTGATAAGGAAGAACCACCTGACAACATAAAGGAATAATCTGGAAGTGATGTCACCGACTCTAACAAACTTGTTAATATTCACTATGACATGATATTATTCATCCTTGCTTCACGATCATGTGGAATAATTAGTATCTTTTTAGGTTACATACTGAAGAGCAGCACTTGGCCTACTGCACAAAACAAAAGGTTGCCCATATGGATGCTCTAAAACCCCTCAATGTATAGCTGAGAGGTCTTGTCCTACTCAGTGCCAAATGTTTGCAAGGCAGTCATTGCTTGAGCACGTTAGTAGGATTAAATAAATGTACAAAGTATTCCCTTAAAATGGTAAGGGGGTACTTCTGCATTCAGATGTAGAATACAATAACCCAGGAAATGGAGGAGAAACAGGAAAGAGTCCTCAGGTTACTGATTAAAGCAAAGTTTGGTACAGATATCCCCTCTTGTAGGCACTCAGCGGGTAGAATGTGGCCACAACAAACTTCCCATCAAACATCCTTCCAGTCAGCAATTTCTGAGCAGCTTTGGAATCACCGGCATTGGCATACTCCACAAAGACCTGTAAGAGGACACAGAAAAGTGGCTTCATTCCCATCAAGACTGCTTTACAACAGGGCTTCTTCAACTCTAGGGAACACGCACGGATCATTGAGGGCACACCTAGGGATCACACCTTGTTACAACGCAGACGTGGTTTCTGGCGCTCTAAGGTGGGCCTGAGTCTCTACAACAGACTCCCAGGGGCGCCCGGGTGGCTCAGTGGGTTAAGCATCCAACTCTTGATTTCAGTTCAGGTCATGATCTCATGGTTTGTGAATTCCAGCCCCACACTGGGCTCTGTACTGACAGTGCAGAGCCTGCTTGGGATTCTCTCTCTCTCCCCCTCTCTGCCCCTCCCCCATGCACTCTCTCTCAAAATAAATAAAGGGGTGCCTGGGTGGCTCAGTTGGTTAAGCATCTGACAGGTCATGATCTCATGCCCCGTGAATTTGAGCCCCACATCGGGCTCTGTGCTGAGAGCTCGGAGGCTGGAGCCTGCTTTGGTTTCTGTCTCCATTTCTCTCTGCCCTTCCTCCACTTGCTCACTCTCACTCTCTCTCTCAAAACACTTTAAAAAAATCTTAAAAATAAATAAATAAAATAAACTTTAAGTAAACAGACTCCAAGGTGATGCCAATGGTGCTGGTCCACAGACCACATTTTTGAGCACGGTTTAGAATATTTCCCTAACTCAGTTCCATTCGGAAAAATCCACAGAAGACAAGTTGGGTGAAAAGTGGACATGCGTTTGCCATGTTCAGAGGCCAAAGAGAGGGCCGAACAGCCCGGAGACCAGGTGTGCTCCCGCGGCATCTCAAAGACAACCTACACGTTCAGAAGCGGCGGGAGGGAAACCTGGTCACGATGCCTACAAGACTCGTAGGAACCATGACTACAATAGGGAAGAGTTTAAAACTAGGTAATTTCCTTTTCCAGAGCCTCAGATTTCCTGAGACAGGTAGAGGATACAGCCTAATAACTTATGTTCTTTTTGATGATCCAAAGTAAAAGTTACTGGGAGACGAAATAATTTGAAGTGACATGTCCTCAATTACCCATGAATTTCTGAACCAGAAAAAGAACAGCCTCATCCTCCTCTCGCTCATTTGTTAAGTCAACAGTCTTCAAACCGGGGTGCGAGCATCCTAGACACTCAGACTCTCAAAGGGAAACCAAAAATAGGCCACCTGAAGGAAATCAATTTCCAGAGTGTCAGCATTCTCTTATACCTGCTCCTAAAATTGGATCCACCAAGAAGTTCAAGGCAGATTCTCCTTTTCCATTTCCCCTTTCCACTTGACAAAGTTACTTCGGAAGGGTATAGAAACCTCCAGGGCATGAAAAGAGACAATTCCAAATATAGTACTTTTGAACCGAATCTTCCTCCATGGGTAAACAAAGCACTATGCCCAGCCTGTGACCGCTCACTCCCCCCCCCCCATTTTTTTATGTTTATTTTACTTGTGACAGACAGACAGACAGACACCCAAGCAGGCTCCATGCTGTCGGCACAGAGCCCACTGTGGGGCTATGAAGCCATGAGATCATCACCTGAGCCGAAACCAAGAGTCAGACACTTAATGGACTGAGCCACCCAGGCACCCGAGTACCAGTTAGCTCTAGCGACACAGGCCTTTTCATTGAACACAAAAGAAAGTGAAAAGATGACGTCCAATGACAATGCAGCTCTTCCTGACTTTTTGTAACCTGATTCTCAGTAACTTCCGAGTGCACACACCAGCGTTCGGTGAGCAGACGTGCACGTCCAGAAGGAGAGCCATGCTCTCTGTGATGCTCCCGGCTTCACAGATAACCGACCTCCAGTTTTACACATTGCAACATTTCAACGTTTTTTTTTTTTTTTTTTTTTTTTTTTATTTTATTTTTGGGACAGAGAGAGACAGAGCATGAACGGGGGAGGGGCAGAGAGAGAGGGAGACACAGAATCGGAAACAGGCTCCAGGCTCCGAGCCATCAGCCCAGAGCCTGACGCGGGGCTCGAACTCACGGACCGTGAGATCGTGACCTGGCTGAAGTCGGACGCTTAACCGACTGCGCCACCCAGGCGCCCCTCAACATTTCAAACTGAAGAGGAAAAACATTTTTATAATTTACTATGAAATTAAATAATTATATCAATTTAATCTTGACTGCTTTTTCTAATTACAAGATGCATTCCACAGTTTAGATTTTAGTGACTTTTACAACATTCTTTAAAAAAACAAACGGTATTGTTAGTTTGAATCGATTATTTGAATGAAGACTGACTTTGCCAACCAGGTAACAGACGTATCAATAACCTACAGAAGTTCCACCCGAGATTCCACGAGTCTATCGGCTGTTTTCATTCTCCTCTAAAGGTCAGTGAGAGCTTGTTAACACAGCATATTTCCTCTCGCTGACGAAGATCTGTTTTTCCGTATCATCTGAAGGCTGGATACTTCTTACCCAAAAACATTCCTCCTGTTTCTCTATTCTGTGCCTTCCATCTCATACTGACCGCTGAGGTTCATGTCGAGTCAGATCATGTTAGTCCTTAATTCAAAGTCTCCAAAGACCTTCCCCGCTGGTTTAGAGTAAAGGTGTCTGGAGTCCCACGAGGCTCACCGCCCCTGATCCGCCCCTCCGTTAAGGCAGAGGTGCTGTAATGCCCCCTCTTTCTCACTCTGCTGGAGCTACACCAACCTCCTCAAACCTGCCAGGCAAGTTCAGGGCCTTGAAACTTGCTGTTCCCTCTATCTGGAACTCTTTTCCTCATCCCCTTTGTCTTTCAACTCAAATGTAACTTCAGCTTGCCCCTCCCTACCACCCAACAGAAACTGCACCCCCCGACACACACACACACACACACACACACACACACACACACACACACACAGCACTCCTTAAACCTCTTCTCCTTAGACCTTTTCTCCACAGCACTTATTGCTACATATCCTTGTGTCTGGTTGTGTCACTAATGTATCCCCGGGCCTAGAACATAATAATACGTGCTCAATAAATACTCCTTGACTACACAAACAGCAATGATGCATTCAGTATGCTCCTGACCCTGAAAGAGATAAATGTTGTTACTACTACCTTGGCAATGATTTTTCACTAAGATCGGAGCAAAATGTCTTTCATTTCTTTTTTCAGTTGCCAAGAATTTTCATATAATATTGAACCAAAAGATAAAAATAATAATCCAGGAGCGCCTGGGTGGCTCAGTTGGTTAAGCATCCGACTTAGGCTCAGGTCATGATCTCGCAGTTCATGAGTTCGAGCCCCACGTCGGGCTCTGTGCTGACAGCTCAGAGCCTGGAGCCTCCTTCGGATTCTGTTTCTCCCTCTCTCTCTCTCTGCCCCTCCCGTGCTTGCACTCGGTCTCTCTCTCTCAAAGATAAGTAAAAACATTAAAAAAGAAATTAAAAAAAAATCCACAACCAGAGGTGACTTCACCCAGCAGGGGACATGTGGCAGTGCTGAGAGACACTTCTGATTGCCACAGCTGCAAAGGGCGGTGGGAGGAAGGCATCTGTTGGGTGGAGGGTTGGGACGCTGCTAAATACCTATAGTGCACGTGACAGCTCGCCCCACGAAGGACTATGCAGCTCACGCGTCAATGGCGTCGAGGCTGAGAAACCCTGTATAGAATAATCCTCTGTTCCAGAAAAGCAGAAATACTACAGGTAGAAGAAAGATCTTCAAAAGACTTCTCTAATAATCTTAGTCAAAAATTTCCGAATCGTAGTTTTAGCCTGTACATTGCATAGATGAAAAAACTAAGGATCATCGTCACCAAGCTGGTCACACGGAGACTGGAACTCAGGTTTCAGGATTCTCGGGCGGTGAACTTTCCTTCTTTAAATTGGCACCAATAATTCCATTATAATGAGACCCTAACCTAAATGGTTTCCTCACCCTACCTAATCGGAACAAAGTAGGCCACGGTATTTCTGTAGCTGACCGTGACCTAAATTAGCCTATGGTACAGCTCGTGTCACTGGTGCTCACAACGGCTCAAAACTAGATTTGATACTTTTGAAGAAAAAAGCCGTAACTGATTAAAAAAAAAAATGCACACCTAGTGCAGAACCTTTGGAAAAAAGCAAAAAGTATAAGAAAATAAGAACATCCATAATGCAAAACTCATAATTTCTAGCAACGTTTCTGGGTGCATCTTTCGACAGAACTAAACAACATTTGTTCAGAATTTTAGTAATCTCTGAGTAATTCTGAAATTATGAAAACGTCCACTTACTTGTCCCCTGCCAGGATTTTCCTTTGGAACAAGGAGAGAGACCACTGGTCCATATTTTTGACACTCCTCTTTTACATCTTCTACAACATCTGATTATGAAAACACATTACAGTAACCACATTGCTGAATTACTAAGCACTCATTATTTAAAAACTTTAAATCATCAAAGAATTCAGGAATCCGTATCTAAGTAATGAGGTCATTTTCTACACCTTCTAAAATTAAGCTTAAGGATAATATAAACTCAAAGCATTTAATACGTCCCACTTTTCCAATTGCTTTTTTCTTCCCCTTCCTGAAGACAACAAAAGTTATCAGTTTCTTCTGTATCCTTCCCTAAATATTATTAAACTTATACAAGCAAATATGATCATATATGCTTCTTTTCGAAGTAAAAAATTCCAATCTTGCCTTTTTTTTGAAGTTCATTTTGAGAGAGAGAGTGAACAAACAGGGAAGGAGCAGACAGAGAGGCAGAGAGAAATTGAGACAGAGAGACAGAGAATCCCAAGCAGGCTCCACACTGGCAGCATGGAGCCTGATGCGGGGCTCAAACTCACAAACCGTGAGATCACGACCTGAGTCGAAATCAGCAGCTTACTGACTGAGCCGCCCAGGTGCCCTCACTGTGTGGTTTTAATGAGCATTTCAGCAGATGAGAATGAAATATAGGAGACCGACTCACATACCCTTTACTATAGTATCCAACTATATCCTTTACCCACTATTTACTGGGCCGACTTGTAAGAGCTGTGTTAAGAGCTATTAAGTTAAATAATTTTTCCCTTTATTCTCTTGATTTGGAATCTCGATCTTAATCCCGATTTGGAATTTATTTTGGTCTAAAGGGGAAGGTTTAATTCCAACGTCCTGTCCCACTCCCACCCAGATTCCAAGACAGTTGTCCCCATACATAGGATTTCTAGCTAAGCAAATTTATCTAACACTAGTGAGCGTTACCTGATGACGACCTTACTAATCAGAGCTAACAAAGGTATTTAATGCTACTATGTTGTCTGTGACACTTAGTTCATGAGATTCTTAAACACTAAGATTTAATAGCAACGTGTAAACACTCGATGTATTTACGTGCAGGAATAAAGTGTTATACAACAAAATACAAAGAAAAGAGGAGGCATAATATGCCCAAGATATATTCAAGAAAGCCCAAGCCTGAGTTTTACAAACAAAATTAGGAGACGGAAGTAGGCGCTGAAGACAGTAAGTAGATCGGCACGAAGGACGTAAGTGGTATTACCAAGAGATTATTTAGAGCCCCTGGTACATCATGACCTGATTAAAACAATGTTGAAGGCAAGACTATTCTTTCCGATTAACAGGCATCCTGAAAAGCTGAGGCTGCAGATTCTCACAACTATTACGGATTCAAACAAATTATGCTTGTGTCATTCGTCAAACAATGACATATAGCCCAGGGACATAAAATAATTTACCCTTAAAGGCACAGTGTGATCAAGTTAGCTTTATCTGTAACGGTTTTAATTTTCCACAAAGAAAATGTTTACTATGAAACAACTGGTATTTTTAAATTGGGTCCTGCTTGAGCCCATTCACCGCTCTGCTTCCAGAACACTCTTTCTAAAACAGAAGTCTGACTGTATCACTCCCCTATTTTAACTTTTTCATGTCTCTTTATTGTATTCAACCAAGCACAAATATTTATTGAGTACTTATTTCATAAGCCAGGGACTGTTCTATCCCTGAGGTATAGGTTCTCTTGTGTCATATTCCAGTGTTACTGTCTCTGGGATAAAATCCAAATTCTTTAACACAGCAAATGAGTTTGCTACAGATCTGTATTCCCGGCTATTTCTTCAGCCTTGATTGACCACTCCCCAATAAGCATCCTAAGATACAACCACACCAAACAGTTTGTTATTCTCAGAACATGCCACGTTTTCTCTCGTCTCTCACCTTTATGCCATTTCCTCCTCAATCCCTCAACTCTTAGCCAAGCAAGTCCGGTTACTAACAAGGCTCAGCCATCACCTCCACAGAGACACCCTCACGGGTCGCTCAACCTGGGTTAAGTACCTCTCCTCTCTGCCTCTGTACACTACCCTACTTTCCGATTTATCAAAACTGTAAGCATTTGTTGACATAAATGTCTCTTGCAGGGGTGCCTGGAGGGCTCAGTCGGCTGGGCATCTGACCCTTGATTTCGGCTCTGGTTATATCTCATGGTTTGTGGGTTCAAGCCCTGCATCAGGCTCTGCGCTCACAGCGCAGAGCCTGCTGGGGATTCTCTCTCTCTGCTCCTCCCCCGTTCGTGCGTGCTCTCTCTCTCTCAAAATAAACAAATAAATACGCTTTATAAGGAGTTAAAAAAGATACGAAAAAAATTAAAATGTAATTTAGGAAGCAGTTACCTTCATACTCCTCTTCATTCTCGAGATAATCATCATCCAGCACATTCAGTAGCCTTAGCACTGGAGTTGGAAGCATCACCAGATCTTCAATATGAGGGGCTGTTGAGGTTCATACAACATGGTTAAGTGTAAACTCCCCCAAATGAATGGATGAACACTAGGCAAAGGAGCATGGGAACAGAAGGTAAGTGAGTTCTGGTGTCTGACCGTCAAATGCCCAAGGAAGAAACAAAGACGCAGGCAGCTTACCGAAAGGAATGCTAAAGAAGGGGCTGCACAGAGCCATCTCAGCAGGGATTCTTCTGCCCGGGTCGTCATGAAGCATGCTAAACACACAGACAGGGATCTTTGTGACTATCGTCAAGTCTTATGAAAACGGAACCACTGAAGACAATTCAAATGTCTAATGTTCACCGCAACATTAGCTAAGTCAGCATGGCTTACTGGAGCATTCATCTACAAAATACACGAATGCTATTTGCAAGTAAGTGGTTCAATAACTCATGATACATACCTAGGACACAATACTATATTTCGATTTTTTATTATTTTTTGAGAGAGAGCGCACACCCGCAAGTGAGGGAGAAGTAGAGAGGGAAACAGAGAATCCCCTAGCAGACTCTGCCCCTTGGCGCAGACCCTGACACAGGGCTCGAACTCACGAACCGTGAGATCATGACCTGAGCCAAAATCAAGAATCAGACGCTTAACCAACTGAGCCACCCAGTCACCCCCAGATACAACTATTTTTCAAATGGGGGAAGAATGGGAAAAAGCATATGCAAAAATAACCATTTTTAGTAATCTTCCTAGAGTATTATTATCCTGAGACTGTTTTAATATAAGGTGGAATAAAACAAATGAGCAATTATAAAATATTCTAACATTCCCTTTGTCCTTAAGAACCAGAATTCCTGACATAGAAAGAGAAAGAGATGTGAAATAAAAGTTACATAAAAACTCTGTGGTCTTGAATTTGAATGGGGAATATTCACATGAACTCTGTCCACTTAAAAGGCCTAGAAACAATGACCATCCCAGTAGCAATGAGTATCCCCACATAATTTCTTTTAATGTTTATTTACTTATTTTGAGAGAGAGAGAGAGAGAGAGAGAGAGAACGAACCAGCAGGGGAGGGGCAGAGAGAGGGGGACAGAAGATCCAAAGCCGGTTGTGCATCGTTTCTCGGCCTTTTGGCTAAGACCAAGCGCAAAGCGGGCTCTACGCTGACAGCAGAGAGCCAGATGCGGGACTCGAACTCATGAACTGCGAGATCATGACCTAAGCAGAAGTCGGACGCTTAACCAACTGAATCTCCCAGGCACCCCTAGCAATGAGTATTCCCAAAACTCAGATTGTGGTTTTAAAATACTACTTCCTACTAAAAGAAATCAGGCTTCTCGGAGAAATGGCTATTTCCAGGTCTGGGGCAGGAAATGTATAAGATGAATTGGGAACATCTTGTTACACCAGATAGCAAGGAAGCTATAAAAGATAATAAGGTCAGAGACACCTCAGTGGCTCAGTTGGTTAAGTTTCCAACTTTGGCTTAGGTCATGATTTCACGGCTTATGAGTTCGAGCCCCACATCGGGCTCTGTGCTGACAGCTCAGAGCCTTGAGCCTGCATCAGATTGTCTCCGTCTCTCTCTGCCCTTCCCCTGCTCATGCACTCTCTATCTCTCAAATATAAACATTTCTAAAAAATTGAAAAAAAAAAGATAATAATGTCTGCAAAATCCAACTTACACATGCTGACATTCATCAAAGATGGGCAATTTTAGCTTCAATTAGGATAAGAACTGCAATGGGTTGCAGTTACCAAATAATGATACTTTGAACTTTCAAAAGGGAATGATCCCCTTTGGAGGATGACAGAGAATCAACGCATTATGAAAACCAGTGAATAGAGAATCAAGCGTTTACTTTGTCTTTGGTTAACCAAATGAAGCACGAAGGACAGAGTAAGAACATCAACGTTCTACAAACCCTAAGAAAGTAATGGAGCTGAGCATTGAATGGTAACAGTTTCTAATAGCTACGTTATGCGCCTCCTTAATGAAAAAACACAATACTATCTGTAGTCTTGCTCCCCACCACACACCAAAATCAACCCTCTAGATACAACTACCAATTTACAAGAAATAAACAGATATTCATTAAACTATACCAGGGTAACACTGTCAGCAAAATGCAGACTGTGACAGCTATAGCAAGCCACCAACAACCCAATAAATAAGGGAACAACAAGTAAATAAGGAGAAAGCGGGGTAGGAAATGGAAAAGGACCTTTCAGATTAAAAGAAACTTAAAAAGGATTTTTTTTAGAAGAGCAGCACTAAACCATAGTGTTTAAAGATGCATACTATAATGAAAACAAGGACGTAATTGCCATAATAGTCAGGGTAGTGGCTGCTTTCAAGGAGGAAGAAGGGTTTAAGATTAGAATGGGGACAGAGGATTTCTGGGGTAGCTAGCAAAGTTCTATTTCTTGACCTCAATGATAGATACAACAGTATTCCTAAGGATTCATTAAGTTACACATTTGTTTTCAATATCTGTGTTTTATTCTACAATAAAAAAGGTTCAAATAATTTGCATGCGTACATAGCAAAATATGTGGAAAAATACCGAAAAGAAATATACCAAGTGCTAACACTAGAAAGTAGGTTTATAATTTTTATTTTGCTGATCACAATTCTCTGTAGCTTCCAAATTTAGTATTTGCTTGTACAATCAAGGGGAAAAAAATCCCAAAGTCAATACCAGAACTTACATGATCTGATCTGACTTCCAAGTTACAACGTATTACACAGTCTCACAATGCCACCTTTTCTATGAAAAATGCAACTTGTAAATCTAATACCAATCAGATAGTAACAGCTATTTAAAACCAATTTGTAAAACACACACACACACACACACACACACACACACACACACACACAAGTGCAAGTAAAATTGTAAGTCCTTATCTGGGTAAATTCTGTGGACTGTAATGTTAATTTCCTGGTTTTGACATTGCACTACAGTTACGTAAGATGTTACCACTGGGGGAAACTGGGTGAAGAGTACACAGACCTCTTTGTAACATTTTTGCAACTTCCTTTGAATCTGTAATTATTTCAAAATAAGAAGCTGTTAAAAAAAAAAAAAACAAAAAAAAAACAAAAAAAAAAAAACACACCGAAAACCCAAAACCTACTTGGAAGGTGGTAGGGTTAATATTCCAAAGAAAGAATACTGACTTGATCAAAAGATCTACTCTTTTGCAACACAGTAATTATCTTGTTCACTTCTGGCCCATAATGAGAGAAACGTGAAAAACCAACTACCTGATAATACACATGATGTCTTATTTTAAAATATCTAATGTTTTGGACCTACTCAGGAAACAAAACCATTATTTCTGTCCCCACAGTTTTCCACGGTAATTATTTAAAGTATAATGCATAGCTACCTTATTTTAAACGCTTTTTGGTTGTCCAAAAGCAAACTCAGTCTTTAGTTAATAAACACTCTCTTTAAAAACCTACTTTCGGAGGGCGCCTGGGTGGCTCAGTCAGTTGAGCGTCCGACTTCAGCTCAGGTCATGATCTCGCGGTCCGTGAGTTCGAGCCCCGCGTCGGGCTCTGTGCTCACAGCTCAGAGCCTGGAGCCTGTTTCAGATCCTGCGTCTCCCTCTCTCTCTCTGACCCTCCCCCGTTCATGCTCTGTCTCTCTCTGTCTCAAAAATAAATAAACATTAAAAAAAAAAAAAAATTTAAAACCTACTTTCAAAAAGACCCTAGAAGAAACAAACAAAAACAAACAAAAACCTAATTTCCATCAAGTATACAGGACTGCCAGAGCTACAAGAGGACCGACGTACGGCTGCCGAAAAAAGCCTCTACGCGATCACCAGAAATAATGTAAATCCTGTCAGTAAAAGCAAACAAGCAAACAAACAAAAAAACCCCACATTCACATAGTACACGTACACATTTAAGAACTTTAAAGCACACATAACGTACCTTTTGATAAGGTCTCGTAGGTGATAGGCTGGAATTGCGGCATTCACCACGGCTTTACTGGCAAATATGTGATCGATAATAGCGGAACTGTTTGCCTAAAAAAAGAGAGAGCAGTCTTCCTTCAGTTATTCCGCTCAGTCTGCATTTACGGAGTACCAGGCACACAGCACTGTACTATTTGGTAGGTAAACGCAACAGAAGACACTTCTGAGAGCTTACCACCTGAATGTGCGTAACTCTGAGCTTCTAGAGGAGGAACTTTCTTTTCTCTATTCTCAGCACCCAGCATAGTACCCGGCACTCTCTATGAATAGTCACTAGATGAACAAACACGAACAAATGCCAAAGCAACCACATAAGAACATAGTTAAATACAAAGTGACAATGAATGTGTGACAGTTGGGCTGGAGTGTCTTAGTGAGGAGTCTTTAACTGGTTTTCAGATACAAATAAACTATGAAAAGAAAGCAACGTGGTATTTAAAATCTGGATCTGCCATATTCATAGTTTAAATCCTGGGGAACATTATGAGTTCTCAGAGGGTGGAAGGGTAGACACGAGGAAAAAGGCCTGATAACACCCTTATCGCTAAAATTTTCTGAATACTTACTACAGGCAACATGCTATGCTAAGAAGTGGTATCATTTATTTTTTAACCTCAACACTTCTGTGAGAAAAATACTATTATTATCCTCGATTTACAGAAAGTACACGGTGGTTCAGTTACCCTAAATAACTTAGAAAGCAGCGGAGGCAAGATACAAATAGTCTGACTTCAGAGCCCAGACTCATACTCGTTTGGCAATTTTGCCTCCACAGAAGGTGATTAAAATACAAAATACTGTTTTTATTTAGGAAGGGTGAACACGGGATTTTATTAACGCACATCATGCCTCCAACTTGCATACAAAATGCCTGAATGTGACCTAGTTCTGATCAGCTCTGGACCAAGCAGATACAGCCTAGCGGTCTCAAAGACAGTCAAAACTAACACAAGGAATTGATCTGTATCTGGGATAGCACCGAACAAAGACTACTGAGCCTCTTGACTGTCTGAAAGTACCAATGTGCAACAATGACTCTAGTTTTGCTTGCATGGCAGCATTTTTTGCCAAAAGTAAGCATTAGGTACACCTGCAAGACCATGAAAGCATTCCTTCCAGGGATACTTCCAGAAATAGAAGACTAGGGGTTGAGAAGAAATAAACCCTATGTGGTACAAGAGCCATTCACCAACTATATATTACAAGATACTCAAAAAACACTTGTTGGGGCGCCTGGGTGGCGCAGTCGGTTAAGCGTCCGACTTCAGCCAGGTCACGATCTCGCGGTCCGTGAGTTCGAGCCCCGCGTCAGGCTCTGGGCTGATGGCTCGGAGCCTGGAGCCTGTTTCCGATTCTGTGTCTCCCTCTCTCTCTCTGCCCCTCCCCCGGTTCATGCTCTGTCTCTCTCTGTCCCAAAAATAAATTAAAAAAACGTTGAAAAAAAAAAAAACACTTGTTGCAGAATATCAGAACCAATGATTCCTAAACCTGGTATTATTTAGCAACCTCTAGCCTAAAGGGGAATGATACCCTCACAACACTGCAGCCCCACAGTACGTTTGAAAACACAGTGAATTCCTAAGTTACGAACATACATAAAGTTCATTCTTATGTCAAGGATTTGGAATTTAGAACTCATGTTCCCACAACAACAATGCTCTAAGCAGCACTCACTTTACCGGCATAGTTCATATACGGAACATTAAGTAAATCTAAAACACTGTGGAACTGAGCACGTTCAGAACACTAAACTCTGCCTAGGAAGAAGAGTATGGGGCCCAGGTCTGAACATCCAGGCGTACGATCTGCCCCAAGTGGCTATTTATATGTCTGTGCCTCCAGTTTGTCATTTGTAAAAGAATGACCAATATGCTCTCTGATGATCCACACAGAATTGCGAGGAAATTCAGCGAGGCTGTGCATTAAAATACTATGAGGCATTAACTATAAACCTTTACGTAAACATCATTTCACTTATAATGTACTCCTGCATTAGTAATAGTTTAGGACGTAATATAACTAAATTACTAAACAAAAATCCCTTCTGCCTTTTTGGAAAAATGCATGTATTCATTTTATCGAGCACGTTCCTGGTTAGTCTAGGCACCGGGCCCCAGGCTAAGGTCAGCAGGCGTGCAATCCTCACGAGCACATCTGTGTCTAGGAGAATAAACAGTAGCACTTAAGGTACCGAAAACGCAGGAAGAGGAGTACGTGAGAGATGAAGCAAAGAGAGGCCCTGGTGAGACTCATTCTAAACTGCGTGCCTTTAAGTTGGAATTAAGGATCCCAGACGAAAGCACTGGTGCAGGTTACCTTCCATTCCTGAGATCTGACTGTATGTTTCAGTTTCATTCCTGAGAACATCTCCAGTAAAATGATTCCTAGGCTCCAGAGATCCACGGCTGAGGTGCACTCCGTGCCACTCTGCAGGCCGGCCTGGGCCAAGCAATTCTGCAGCTCTGCTTCTGGAGCCCGGTACCCGTCTGTCTGAATATACTTCACATCCTGAAGAAGAAGAGTCAGTATCGCGACCAACAAAAGACTGTTCACTTTCCTGCCATCTCGACCACGTATTTACTTCTCTAAACGTGTAATAAACCACCGCCAAACCGAATGCCAACAAATCTGTAGTCCTTGCCGACCCCAGTTATTTGGTTCATTAACCGAGCAGTTCTCACAGGCAAACTGCACGCTTTCCACACAGCTGCTCATTTCTTTAGATAATCTCTTGCCTGTTGGGCACTGCTGATAAATAAGGACACTCTGCAAAGAGCTGACAAACCGTGGAGAACGGAGGGTCTGCCAGAACTGTCACGTGCGTTCTGCCATGAGCCCCAACACTGGGGACGCCGGTAACAGTAATGACCTGTTCATTACCCCACCTAACCCAAATACACGTCCTTTTTTTCACATGGTGGCAACGAAATTCTTTTCATTTGCGTGACCCCAAGCCGCTTCAGTATTTTAGAAATATCTCTAAGAGTCAGGGCGCCTGGTTGGCTCAGTTGGTTAAGCTTCTGACTCTTGGTTTCGGCTCAGGTCACGATCTCACGGTGGCGTGGATTCGAGCCCCGTGTGGGGCTCTGCACTGACGGTCCAGAGCCTGCTTGCGATTCTCTCTCTCTCCCCCCCTCTCTCTCTTTACCCCTTCCTCCCTCCTCCCCCCACTCTCTCAAAATAAATAAACTTAAATAAAATTTAAAAAAAAAGAAAAAAGAAATACTCTAAGTGTCTACCAAAGCACTCCTATTATTAAAGTATTTCTTACCTGATTGCCTTCTTTGAAGCTAAGTCCAAAGTCAATGAGTTTAAAACATTCATTCTCTGCACTCCACAATATGTTCCGTGGTTTGAGGTCTGCATGGACATAACCCTCATGGTGAAGAAAAGCAAGGGCCTCCAGAACATCCCTGGCACAATGCTGTATCATCCACATAGAACAACCCTGATGACTGGAATATAAAAGCAATTCCGAAACACTGACATCCAGGAGTTCAAGCAACAGACAGCGTGATGGCACATTCGGAGAGAAATGGATTGTAAAAACTCCATACAAAGTCACTAAAAAAAAGAAACAAATTATAATGCTTTCAAAACGAGACTCAGAATAAGTCGCAACACAGATAACTGCAGAACACATTTGGGATACCCTAGATAAGGAGAACTCTGATGAGCAATTGAGCTTCCACTGTAATTTCTTTTTCCCCAAAATAAGATTTTTTTTGGCAACCGGATTATTTTAAAATGAGAAAATCTTCAACAGCTCATTACTGTTCAAAGATATTAAAGACGGCACACTAATTCAAACTGTATCACTAAGCATTCAGTGATGGGTGAATATGCACTCAGGGTACCAAGCAAAAACGATTAAAAGTAAAATCCAAATATTATGGACTCTTAAGATAGATGTGACACCATGTGAAAACAAAATTGCAGATTGGTTCTTGATCCAAAACAGCACTCTGGGGGGTACAGGTGAAGGGTAAAGCATTTGACCGCAATATAGTACTCTGTAATCTAAATATTAAAAACAGGATAAACAAATAACATTTAAAAGAGATTTAAAAGATTTTCAAGATGACAACTTAACCTAATCTTGCAAAGACGCAACAAGTCCTTAAGCTTGCAAAAACTACAAAAAAATTTCCCTCTCAAATACCAGGGTTATATACATCATCTAGCAAGCTTTAACAAAAAGGGGGGCGGGGGGGGCAACACTAGTGGTGATGAAATTCTTCTCCAAAATGGTAACATGAACAAGGTCACTCTTCAAATTACATATCGATTATGCTTGCCGGGAAGTAAGACATTTATTTATTAGCCAAAGCTCTAACTAACTATATACACTCTGTTAACGTAAGGACAGCCAAGGCTGTTTTCACAGATCGATCATCAGTAATCATTACCTAGCTTACCTGTCTTACATTTTGAATACCTAAATCGTGCAACATAGACTTACCAGGGTAAAAGTATAACGTGTTCCTAATTCTCATACTTCCATAAAGGATCCTATGTTAATACTGAGTCATTTCTCCCAAATCCATGCTAAATACGTACCAGGTAACATCTGTATGAGTTAACAGCATTTATCACAAGCCCTAGGAGTATTTCTCATCTTGCACTGGTATGCGAAGATTCAAAAATTTCCATACAAGACAGGAGACATCTAGCAAAGATGGGCCTCCTTTCGCTAGGAAAGATAACTCTATGCTGGTAAGTGCAGCATTTTCTGATGAGACCCGAAGCAAAGCAGAACTTAACTGAGCATCTATTACGTGACACTGGGCTAAGCAGACCACCAACTCCACCCTCCTGCAGACAGAGTGAAGGGGGATGGGAGAAGGGCCAGGATCGGGGGAACGAGAGGGCCAGGCCCACGCCTCCCGCCTTAAGGACGGAAGACGGAACGCCAGGCTGAGAGAGGGGGTGTACCACCGGGCTGGGACCTGGGCAAGAAGGGAAGGGAGGCGGCGGCAATTACCGATGTTCCTGTGACCCTGCAATTGCTCCAGCGCCGCCCTCTCTTTGCGGAAACCATACTCGGCGGCCGAGGCCGCAGCGCCGGTGGTTCCGGGCGGTAAGAACTGCTTGAGGGCGCCGGGGGGCGAGCCGGGAGTGCCGCAGCAGCGCACCCGATACACCGAGGCCGAGGAGCCGCTCCCCAGGCGGCTCTGTACCTGCCACAGCCGCCCGAAGGCTTCCAGAAACCGCGGCGGCTCCGCGCCCCACGCGCAGCCGGACCCCGCCATCGGGGCGGACGGAGGGCGCTGGCACGGGAGCTGAGGCGACGCCCGGGGCAGGCCGGCAGGGCCCGCGGTCACATCCCCGCCTGCCGGACCAGCGGCTCCGCAGGGAGGGGCCTGCAGCCGCCTCGCCGACTGCCGAGACCTCAAGCCGCCATGACACCGGAAGCCGAGAGCGCCGGGCTCCAGAAGCCGGAAATGGAGGAAGAGCCAATCGTGCAGGCCCGAGGAGGCGGGCCCAGAAGGGGCGGGTCTAGAGCTGAGCGGAGGAATTAGGTTTCGGAGAAAAGTCTGGAGCCTGAGCTGCTAAACTCTGCGGGGTGCTCCCTGCTTCTCAGGCCGACGCTAAGTGCCTTTCCTGAAACTGAGACTGGTCCTTTTTCTCGCGGAGGCGCGCCCCTCACCACTGGGACCCTAAGGGGAATAAAGCCCAGCCTATGTTTCTCCTAGACGGCAGCCCAAGGGAAATAGCCCGGTTACTGCAGGAAGGGGTTTGTCACGGCCCCCACCCCCTTGCGTGTGATCGGAGCAGGCACAGTTCTGGAAGCCCAGCTTCCGTGCCCCTTAGTCCACCTTGCCTGTGACTGCCTCATCAAAATGCATCTGCCCTGGGCGAGGCTGGACCTTGTACAAATTTTTACGTTTTATGTGTTCATTCTCTTGCTCGTTTAATAAACGTCTACTAAGTAACATTTAGCAAATATCAGGAGTATCGATCCACAAACTGAGGTGTGCAATAAATGTAGCCTTCCCTATTTTTCTGTCGTTCAACTTTCCCTATTTCAAGCTCCATTCAGACGGGGTGGCAGAATTGAGTTTCAGACAATTTACCCCCATCTCCTTTTCCTCAGGTGTTGTCTAAGTTCCCAGGCGGGTCTGGTGGCTTATGTGGTGCAAAGTGGAGAGGCTGAGGACCCACCTGCTCTTTGGTAACCTGGGTCATCACCTTGTCTGCTTGCTGCTGAGATGGGCCTTATCTCTGTCTACACGGCCCTTTTGGGGTCTGGAGTAGGGAGAACTCTGCATTCTCCTGAAATTTCTAACAAGCATTTTTCTCTATGTGTAAAGTCCATACTAATCTTGGGCTCTTGAAATACAAAAAACAAACAAACAAACAAACAAACAAACAAAAAACCTCACAGGCTTCTTCTAAGGCAATGAGCACAGCTGTTTATCTGCTCGTATAAAGGGAAGAGAGGGGTCCCTGGGTGGCTCAGTCTGTTAAGCATTGGACTCTTGATTTCGGCTGGGGTCATCATCTCACTGTGGGTTCAGCCCTGCATCAGGCTCTGCACTGGGAGCCCACTTGGGATTCTCTCTCTCTCTCTCTCTCTCTCTCTCTCTCTGCCCCCACCCCCCGCTCACGTGCCCTCTCTCTCTCTCTCAAAATAAATTCTCTTACACTGTGATGTCTTCTCATCGCTCCTTTGCTGACATACAAGGTAAAGGAACTGAATTGTATGATTGAGCCACATTCAAAAGTGGTACCCCACCAACGGAGCCACCCAGGCACCCCCTATTTACTGCTGTTTTAAGTTGCTAAGTTTTGGAGTAATTTTGTATGTAGTAATAAAACACTATAAACTAGAAAGGAATAAATAATTAATATCTGCAAAACTTAATCTTATTACAGAATTTTTTTGTAGACCAGTTGCATACATTTATGCTCTAATTAGCAAAGAGTACATCACTTGCAATACCCGTATCAGTATAAGGCATTATTATTAAAATTTTGTCTTTTTAATTTTATGAGCAAGAAATATTTTGATGCAATTCTGTGGTTCTCATTAGAGTATATCTTTTTCATACTTTTACTAAATATTTTTATTTTCTCTCCCGTAAATTTTCTTGCAGGATCCACCTGGTAGATTTCCTTTTTCCCCGTTAGTTTCCCTCACTCCTGTTGTCTTTCTGCTTAGATTCTCTTCTTTCCATGAGGTTGGGAAACACCAGAGAATCACTTGGAATTCTAGCCTGTAACTGAAGAGAATCCACTGCCCCTCTCCAACCCATTCTTTCTTCTCTTATGAACAGTATCTCTTTGCAATGTGCTATGTATAGATTGAATATTTGTGTGACCTCCCCCCCCAAAAGAATTCTTATGTTGAAACTCAACTCTAGGGGCGCCTGGGTGGCTCAGTCGGTTGAGCGGCCGACTTCGGCTCAGGTCATGATCTCGCGGTCCGTGAGTTCGAGCCCCGCGTCGGGCTCTGTGCCGACAGCTCAGAGCCTGGAGCCTGTTTCAGATTCTGTGTCTCCCTCTCTCTCTCTGACCCTCTCCCGTTCATGCTCTGTCTCTCTCTGTCTCAAAAAAATAAATAAATAAAAGTTAAAAAAAATTAAAAAAAAAAAAAAAAAAAGAAACTCAACTCTAATCCCTAATGCGAGCATATTTGGAGATGAGGGTTGGGGAGGTAATAAGACCATTAGAGTAGAACTCTCATAATGGGATTAGTCCCTTTATAAAAAAAGATACCAGAAATCATGTTTCTACTCTCTGCTCTCCACTGATGTGGGAAACAGAAGCAGGAGGAAATGGTAGATAAAATTAAATTTCCTTCTAATCTGAAGCCCATTGACAAATACTTGAGGCCTGCAAAGTAGGACATTCTTCCTGGAACTCGAAAGTGTCTAATGTCAATCCCTTGCTAGAGGGAAAAACAACCTTGGCTTGACAATAGCAGAGGCCTGAATGATCCTCAGAGCCTTCTTTAGCATATGAAAGCCCTTGTGGAAACTTCCCTTGCCTTTACCTCCCTGCAGATCCCAAGTATATAATCAATCACTCCTCGCAATCCCGGGGTAGCTCTTTCTGCCCATGGGTCCCATCCCGGTGCTTTAATAGAACCACCTTTCCGCACCAAAGATGTCCCAAGAATTCTTTCTTGGCCAGCAGCTCTGAACCGCACCACTTCAAACCACATGCTCCACCATTGAAGACACTATGAGAAAAGGGCTCATCTGTAAATCAAGAAGAGAACCTTCACCAAGAACCCAGCTGTGCTGGTGATGTGGTTTGGAGTGCTGGGGCTCGGAGGTGACGGCCAAGAAAAGGGTGGTTTTATTAAAGCATGGGGACAGGACCCACGGGCAGAAAGAGCTAGTTGCACTGGCTAAGGGTTGTGAGTGATGAGGTCTTGGGGTGATGGTGGGGTGGTCCGGAGCTAATGGCCAAGAAAGAAGAATTCTTGAAGACGTCTTTGGTGCGAAAAGGTGATTTTTTATGAAACCACGGGGACAGGACCCGCGGACAGAAAGAGCTGCACTGGGCTTGTGAAGAGTGGCTAGTTTCCCTTTCTTTCCGGTTTCTGCACAAATGTCACTGAATCGGTGAGGCCTTGCCTGGCCACTCTAACACAAATCGGCAATTCCTTATAGCCCTGGATTTCCCTGTTATCCTTACATTGCTTTCCTATTTACCTATAGCATTTTTATTTAGCACAGTATATATTTTCTTCCTTCCTTCCTTCCTTCCTTCCTTCCTTCCTTTCTTTCATTCTTATTAGTAGATTTCTCTGCCTAAAA
The DNA here is from genome assembly GCF_018350215.1 of Panthera leo. Classification (NCBI taxonomy): domain Eukaryota; kingdom Metazoa; phylum Chordata; class Mammalia; order Carnivora; family Felidae; genus Panthera; species Panthera leo. The sequence continues at coordinate 62,808,327 of NC_056696.1, forward strand.
TGTAAGTTTGATGAGGACAGCTTGGTGTGTGTTCACAGCTGTATTTCCAGTGCCTACAACAGTGTCTGGCACATAGTAGGCACTTAGGAAATATTTTTTATTTAATTTAATTTAATTTTAATTTAAAAAAAAAATTTAAGGTTTATTTTGAGAGAGGCAGACAGACAGAGCACGAGCAGGGGAGGGGCAGAGAGAAAGGTAGACACAGAATCAGAAGCAGTTTCCAGGCTCCACGCTGTCAGCACAGAGCCTGACACGGGGCTCGAACCCACGAGAGTAAACGGCCTGTCGTTGGGGTTGCGAAAGAACAAATAAGATTCCCAAGGAAAAGTTCGGTCTGCTCCTGGGGTCAGAGGCTTTATCTGGGACTTTATTTCATCTCATCCCGCTCCGTGCTGGTTGAGGTGAGAACTTCCTGCACAAGGGATTCTCACGTGACAGACACTGGAGGGCTGGGTGACAGTGGGGGTGTAGTTTCCATCCGGAGCCTTGGCTCCGAGGGAAGCCCTAAGACCCCTCTGGAACACCAGTCTGTCCCTTTCTGTATTCAAGGGACGGGTCAAGTGTAGGACTGTGCTGTGGGGCGAAGTCTTTCCTGGCGTACCAGGGCGATGAACTGTTCGTTAATATTTGCTTTCCCCCACGGAACCAGTCTTTTTTCTTTGTACCTCCAGCCTCCTGGTTTGCTACTTTGCTGCTGAGCAGATCAAGCAGAAGCGTCTGTAACATCTGAAGGGAGGACCCGGGCCCACGGCCACCCCCTGCAGGACCCTGGCCCTGGAGCCTTCTCCTAGGCAAGGAAGCCCACAGCTTTTCTCATCCTCAATCCTGGACCGTGACTCTTCCCTAAAGGACTGAAGGACACGGCAGGATGAAATGGAAAGGCAGATGGGGAAGCGAAGGTGATTGGGAAAGAGGAGGCCGAAGAAAAGAGGACTAGGCAGATCAGGCCATTCATTTCATTCTCTTCCTTCCTTCCCTTTCTCTCCCAGCACCAAGGAATCCCACAAAAGCCACATTTACAGACAATGCCTCCTGCAGAATATGGACTTTACAACCTCTCTGCTCTATTCTCCACCTTCTGGCAGGAGTGTTCATAAACAGAAGAGATGACCAGCAAAACCAAGGAAAATCATTGATAATCCAGAAACTGCACAACCATTCCATGCAATTAAGAATTGTCTCGGATGCCTGAGTGGGGCAGTCGCTGAAGCATCTGACTCTTGATCTTGGCTCAGGTCATGATCTCACGTCATGTGAGATCAAGTCCCGCATCGGGCTCTGAGCTGAGCTGAGAGTGCACAGCCTGCTTGGGATTCTCTGTCCCTCTCTCTCTCTCTCTCTGCCCTACCCATCTCACAGTAAATAAATAAACTTAAAAAAAAAAAAAAAAAAAGGATTGTCTCCAGATTCAAACGTGTTGTGTTTTTTATTTTTAAGTTTATTTATTTGAGAGAGAGAGCATGAGCACAAGTGGGGGAGGGGCAGAGAGAGAACCCAAGCGGGTTCCACACTCTGTCAGCCCAGAGCCCGACTTGGGGCTCGAGCTCACCGTGAGATCACGACCTGAGCTGAAGTCAAGAGCCAGACACTTAACCAACTGAGCCACCCAGGCGTCCCCAAAGTGTTGTGTTTTTATTCCTGATCTTGAAATAGTGAAAGTTCACAAAAGAGATGTATAAACTCAGATTCTTTCAAGTCATCATCTGTCACTGTTTTACTTGGTGTCACAGACTAACCGCCTTAATTAGTAATTTGCACTAAGAGCTGCAATGTTATTATTTCAAGCAGTTTTCCCCTAAAAATTTAAGATTCTGCTTATGAATTATCATTCTGGTTCTTATAGCCTGAGCAAGTTTCCATTAAATCCTTTCTGCTTTATCGGTACAGGTATGATGTTAAGGTCCTAATCCTGACTATGTTAGTACCTCCTAATATAATATGAGTACTATATATTTTAATACTGTATCTTTAAGAGAAAGTTTTTTTAAGTTTGTTTATTTATTTTGAGAGAGAGAGCAGGGGAGGGGCAGAGAGGCAAGAAAAGAGAGAATCCCAAGCAGGGTCTGGGCTGTCAGCGCAGAGCCTGATATGGGGCTATGATCCCACAAGCCATGAGATCATGACATGAGCCCACATCAAGAGTCAGACATGTAACTGACTGAGCCACCCAGGCACCCCAGCACTCTATCGTTTTTTTTTTTTTTTTTTAATGTTTATTTATTTTTGAAGGAGAGAGAGAGACAGAGCGTGAATGGGGGAAGTGGAGAGAGAGAGGGAGACACAGAATCCGAAGGGGCTCCAGGCTCCCAGCTGTCAGCACAGAGCCCGACGCGGGGCTCGAACTCATGAACTGCGAGATCATGACCTGAGCCAAAGCCGGTCGCTTCACCGACTAAGCCACCCGGGCGCCCCCGTGTTCTTTCAATAGATTTTTATATTGTATTAATTCTTTGGGGGGAGGGATGGATGCAGAGAGAGATTAGCAGGTTGAGGGGCTTTACTGTCTGTTTGGGTCACTCTGGAGCTGTGTAATAATATAAAGTATTGATAGGAGTTAGGCAAAGAAACCCGACTGCTGTGCAGTGGAAGATGGTTGCCTTTCACTCCACCCACCACCCGCCAGTTCTCACGAGAAACAGCGGTGACAATTGTCGTCTGCAGCCTGACTTCCCTTATTGCTTAAAACACAAAACCTTTGATTCATTTCCTTCCCTCCTGACATATTTGTGATAACTTTTTACTTCTTTTTGCCTCTTGAGTTGAGATTTAATATTCCTAATGAATATCACAGATTTTGCCTTATTTCATAGCGATAGAATAGATTATTCCTCTGTGAATATTTTTGCATACATTAAGCACTCTTTATAGTCTCTTTTTGAGCTTTTAACGCATAGCTGAGCTAATCTTGATTTTGAAGGTATCATCTGTATGCAACAGATTTGTGGTAAGACTTGCATAATTTAAAAGTCCTATGAGTTGAAACTCATTTTCCCACAGAAGTAAAAGTAAAGTGGGAATATACACATTTAGGGGACATAAATCCACAACTCTCACCATGTGATTTTGTATTAAGGCTGCTTTGTCTGTTATCATCATTCTCTCCAGAATTTAGTAGAGTCCTTTCTTCCAAGTTAGCAGTATTTTTGTCACATCAAGTGGGCATGCCCGTATTATTTCATCTTTACTCATTTCTTCCCCTCAGTGGCTAGTGTTTCAGGATCCCTTTACTCTAGTGCAAATTACTGAAGTGTTAGAAGATCTTAAAAATATTTTAAACTATGCATTAGTAAATGCTGACATAAAATCATAGGAATAAGCATGCGTCATAAAGAATGATGTCAGATCAAGAAACAGGAACTCTGAATGATTATGGATTAAGGAAGAAAAAAATATATGGTATTTTATTATGAATAGTTTTGTAAAGATGGCTGCTGACACTGATTCAGTTACTCAACTACAGTGGCAAGCTCCTGGGCTCTTTCCGTTTTCCCCGGGGCATTTTCAGTGGGTCAGTTTTTGCCCTTGGGCTTGTTCTTTCCTCAGTGCAGAAGTCTGCTCCCTCTCCGGGCACCTCTTTCCCTGAGAGCATTCAGAAGCAGGCAGCAGGGATGTGGCCAGGGTAGTCAGAGACCGCTCTTGCACAATTCTCTCCTCTTTTATCGGGGAATAAAATATTTTTAACTAAACGGCCCAAACTAACTTATGAAGCAATCACCGGTGAAGGAAAAATACTACTGTCCTTGACGTAGAGCAGGTATGATTCATCCCCTGGAACTTGCATAATGCTTACGGGAATAAAATCAGGTTTCTTTTTTTTTTTTTAGTTTTTTTTTTAACATTTATTTATTTTTGAGACAGAGAGAGACAGAGCATGAACGGGGGAGGGGCAGAGAGAGAGGGAGACACAGAATCGGAAGCAGGCTCCAGGCTCTGAGCCATCAGCCCAGAGCCCGACGCGGGGCTCGAACTCACGGACCGCGAGATCGTGACCCGAGCTGAAGTTGGACGCTCAACCGACTGAGCCACCCAGGCGCCCCAAATCAGGTTTCTATTAGAAAGGAAAAGGAGGAGGATAGTACTTGGGCAAATAGTGGATGCGGCATCCGTGCACCGTGTACCATAGAGCTTCACATCATATTTCAATTGTTTATTGCTTCGTAACCTAACACTTTAAGAGGTAGGGGCTTAAAACAGCAGCGTACTCTTACTTCTCCTGGTTCTGAGGGTTGACGAGTAGTTCTTGCCTGGGGGTCCCTCCTGTGGTTGCAATGAGAGAGCAGGTGAGTCTGACACCTCGTATGTTGGGAACAGCTGGAGCTAAGAGCATCTGTCTCCAAGTGACACAGATGGGCTGCCTCACGGTCTGACAGTCTCGGGACAGCCGAACGGTTTCACAGTGGCTGGTTACCTCCTGCACAAATATTCCAAGAGATCTAGTTGGAAGCCGCAAGGCTTCTTAGGACCTAGCTTTGCAAGTCATACCGTGTTACTTCTACTGCATTTTGTTGTCAAAGCAGCCACATTGCAGCTCAGATTCAAATCGTGACAGTTTCGTAATGGACTGAAGTTTGCATTCGCCCCGAGTTCACATGTTGAAACCCTAAGTGATAACGCGATGGTGTCAGGGGTTGGGGTCTTTGGGAGGTTGGTTAGGTCACGAGGAGGTCAGGAGTATAATGACTGCACCTTAGAGAAGAGACCCCAGACGGCTCTCACCCCTTTTGTCTTGTGAGGGCACATCGAGAAGACTGCCATCTATGAGTCAGGAAGTGGACTTTCACCAGACACCGAAGGTCCAGCACCTGGATCTCAGACGTCCTGTCTCCGGATCTGTGAGAAATAACTTTTTATGGTTTAAGCCACCCCGTCCATGGCATTTTTGTTAGAGCAGCCCTAGGGGACCAAGACAGGGTGACAAAGTATGGCATGTGGTGGCTGATATCTTTAATATGCTGGCTAATAGAACCTCCCAACGAAGCACTAGCATGAACACGGTTTGTGATTCATGTTCATTGGTGTTGTAATTGTCCAACTGTTGATGAATCTTTCCAATTTAGAGAGATTTACACTGATTGAAGTTTTAGAGAATATTTAATCATTCATGCCATACTCTTTAATTCGCACTGTTCAAACTATTATTTTGGGGGGGCGCCTGGGTGGCTCAAACTATTATTTTTGGGGGGCACCTGGGTGGCTCGGTCGGGTAAGCTTCTGGCTCCTGATTTCAGCTCAGGTCATGATCTCACAGCCCATGGGATAGGGCCCCCACATGGGGCTCTGTGCTGGTGGTATGGAGCCTGCTTGGGATTCTCTCTCTCCCTCTCTCTCTGCCCCTCCCCTACTTGCTCACTCTTGTTTTCTCTCTCTCTCAAGATTAAAGAAAAAAATATATATATATATATATATATTTAAGTTTATTTGTTTATTTTGAGAGAGAAAGCACGATCGGGGAGGGGCAAGAGAGAGGGAGAGAATCCCAAACAGGCTCTGCGATGCCAGCGCAGAGCTCAACACCTAACACGGGCCTCAAACCACTATTCAAAATATTATTAAATATAATCTCACTACATTTCATATGCAACTCAACAACGTAGCCTTTTCGGAGTTTTCTTATCTCCTTTCTCTCCTGTTCTGTTTGCTTGTTTGCTTGATTGATTGATTTGCATATCATTGGGTACAAGGAAGGGGGCTGAGAGAGTGCCTGGGGGATGGGTTGGGTGAAAAGGCACTCTGGGGAATCTGAACATTTAAATGGATTTCTGTTACTTGCTGTGGAGTGTTCGATGTAGACCTCTCCTCCTCCACCTCCTCTGCAAAGTCTTCAGTAAATTCGACTTTGTTCACTGCTGCTTTCTTATGAGTGAGCGTTGATTTGGGCAGGGAAGGGCATTGGCAAAACTGTTGCAATGTTGCTTTCTGGGGTCACGTGGGGCAGTGCTAGAGAAGGATGGGAACCCCAGGTGGGATGGGGGTCAGTGGTGGTGGTTGGGGGCTTGCAGGCAGAGGGGGTCATGAAAAAGTATGTCCCTAGGAATTTACAGAAACTTTACAGAACTTTCCTCAGGGCATGATCTTGGGGAATTGAGGTAATTCTACCTAAATTTCAAGTGCTGGGGAGGGGTCCACCGCAAGCTGGGTTAGCTACTGGAGTGACTCCTATGTTAGCCAATCAGACAGCTGCATTGGCCCTGAAGTCCCCAAGCAAAATAACATTTTACACTTGGGAGAAACCCCTTAGATTTCTATCAATAGTAGTGCATTTGGGTAGATTAACTAATTTAGGCAATGGCCTCCTGTGCAGAAAACCTCTTAGAAGTAACCGTGCTGACCACTCATTGTCTCCAGTAAATCAAACAGATTTGCTGAACAGCTGCATTAAGCATGTCTTTTTATTTTCTGTACCCTAATATTTAAAAAAAACTTTTTTAATGTTTATTTATTTTTGAGAGAGAGACAGAGAGAGACAGAGCATGAGCAGGAGAGGGGCTGAGAGAACGGGAGACACAGAATCCGAAGCAGGCTCCAGGCTCTGAGCTGTCAGCACAGAGCCCGATGCAGGGCTTGAACCACGAACTGTGAGATCATGACCTGAGCCGAAGTCAGACGCTCAACCGACTGAGCCACCGGGCACCCCTGTATTCTGAAATTTTGACATTGAGGGCCTTGCTGACCTTGGAGGACTGTCCCTCCCAGGACTAGCCCATTGCTAGAGGTAGTAAACAGCCCGCCCCTCTTTTCAAATGCAAACCGGTCAATCCAGAACCAGTACCCTTAATCCCTTCCTTTATTTCACTAATCACCCCGGAGCCAGGTGTCAGAGAGGAGAGCCAGGCAAAACCCCTCTGGCCCGGAGATGCTGAAACGATTCAAACCAGCCCCTCTTACACCCGCTGTCCCTTCCTTGTCTATCCCGTCCCAGGGAAAGAAACCACAATAAAGACTCTGGCCTGCGGCTCCTCGTCTTTCTCCGGCACCAGCGACCAGCGCCGTATTTTCCCCCGCGTCCCCCTGCTCTGCCTGCCACGGAGGGCATGACCCCTCCCCTGGGAACTGTGAGGACTGTAGTGGTTTTCAGCAGCAATCGTCTGCTGCTCTGTGAGCCTTACCGAACCTCAGTTGTCCGTGAGCACGCTTCGTACCAGACTTGGATGCACCAGATTCCTTAGGTACCCGGGATCACAAGGAATCAACACACTTTTCCCAGGAGAATCCACATCATCGGGCGGTAAGAACCTGCAACTGCCTGGAAACCTGAGAAAAGAGGAGACTGGCAGAGATCGGAGCACCTGTGGGGTGTGTGTGCTATGTGTGTATGTGGGGGTACGTGTGTGTGCATGGTGGGTATATGTGTGTGCTGTGTTGTGTATGTGCGTGTACCGCTTTCTCAGCTCTCCCCACACCTCTCAGAGCATTTCTCGGGGGTCCTAGAGGTGCTAGAAGGGCTGTCGCCTGCCCGAGGCTGCTGGGCAGGGATGGCAGGAGATATCGCCCGTAGGGTTCAAGGCTGTGCAGGTGCAGGTCTGGTCCAGGTTGCAGAGGCTGAAGAGTCGGTAAAGACAGGCTCTTCCTGGGACACAGACCACCCCCCCAGGCCCACTGGCATCCATCTGCATGTATGATCTCTTCTCCTCCCTTCAAGGAGCCCTCTAAGATAGGGCCCTTTTCTCAAAGACACTGGATTCCAGTATAAATGGAGGCCCTCTTAGCCATCCTATTGGAAGCAATAGTGTCTAGAAACTGAAAAGAGCAAACAGGGGCCTCTCTAGGCCATCCTAGAGGAAGACGACTTAGAAATGAAGGGAAAAGAACCACAGCAACGATCCCAGACAGTTCTGGAGACTCTTCTAATCCCAGCCCCTGAGACACTAAATGGAAAAAGAAACAGGTCATTTGAGGTTACTGAACCATCAGCCAAGGTCCACCCATAGGTGAGTTTTGGTCCCTGAGACGAATCCCTTGTCTTTTCTGGAGTTTCTCTGAGGGCCTTGGGGTTCACTTCTGCAGTTTGCATTTAGGTGGAACTCATTTCTTAAGCCAGCCAGTGGTTTAGAAGAGGAAGAAGGAGATGAAAGGAGAGGCGGAGGGGAGTAAAATGTCCTGCCTGGAACCTCAGGGTGTGGCCTTCCTCATATACAAATAAGTTCATGGCAGGAGCACCCGGGCGGCTCTGTTGGTTGAGCCGTTGAGCATCTGACTCTTGATTCCAGCTCAGGTCGTGATCCCAGGGTCATGGGATCAAGCCCCACGTCGGGCTGAGCGTGGAGCCTGCTTGGAATTCCCTCTGCCCCTCTCCCCCGCTCTCACTCACTTTCTCGCTCCCTCTCTCTCTAAAATAAAAAAGAAAAGAAAAGAAATAAGGTCATGGCAGATGTAATTAATTAACATGAAGTCATAGTGGAGTTAGATGGGTCCTTAAGCCAATGTGGTGTCCCTAAAGAAGATGAGAGGAGATGGGGGGGGGAATAGAACCCCATGTGAAAACACACAGGGAGAACACCTTGGATGACAGAAGCAGAGTTTGGAGCGATGTGTCCACAAGCCAAGAAATGACAAGGATTTCTGGCAAACACCAGAGGCTAAAAGAACGTGGAAGGATTCTTATGGGTTCCGAGGGGGCATGGGCCTCACAATACCTCGGTTTCAGACTTCTAACTTCTGTCAGAAAATTCATTTCTGCTGCTTTCAGCCACCCAGTTTTTGGCACTTTGTCACGGTGGCCCTAAGAGATTACCACAGGGAGGAAACAAGATTTTGGACCCACTGGCCATGTCAGTGAAACCGAGGGGCCACTTTCAGTAAGAGTCATTCAGTCCCCAAGGCCCGAGGGGACCTTCCCAAACTTTTCATCAGTGATGTATGTCCCTTATATCCCCTTGTACTGAAGGCCCTCAGAGTGAAATGAGAGAATGTTCTAGAGATCTTTGAAGTGCTGTGGGCCCTTTGGCACAATGGGAATGCTGTGCTGCCCGGGGTACAACTTGGGGACGGTCTGTAGTCTATGGGTATCACTCATGCTGACGTTTGCAGTTTTTCTTTTTCTGGTCTGATGAGGGCGAGAGATAGAAACCCAAGACACTAGGGGCGCCTGGGTGGCTCAGTCAGCTAAGCATCCGACTTCGGCTCAGGTCACGATCTCACGGCTTGTGAGGTCAAGCCCTGCGTCGGGCTCTGTGCTGTCAGCGAGGAGCCTGCTTCAGTTCGGCTCCTGGCTCCCTCTCTCTCTCTCTGGTCCTCCCCAGCTCGTGCTTTCTGTCTCAAAAAATAAATAAAAACATCACCAAGTTAAAAGAGAGAAAAAAAACCCCCAAGAAACTAGGCGATGGTATTAAGCCACTCTCCTGTGGGAGCCTTCGGGGGGGACGGGGTGCCAGCTCCTCCAGACTCCTGTGCCCTGCAGGAGGGATTCAGGTTGTGAAGTGATGTTTCCTGGAAGCCCAGAAAGTAAACTTGTACAAGACCGTCGCTTGCTACCCTCCCTCTCACCCTGGAGCCCTGAGAAATGTCAGACAAGAAGCCATTATTCGCAGTCGGGATGTGGCCGCCGCTGACAGTGGCCAATAAGTACAATCGCCTTCCCGCTGAGATCTCTCAGGGGGTGCATCCCTGCTCCCTATCTCAGGGGCTGGGCTTCTACCGAGGGCCAGCAAACTCAGCTAAAAAGGTGACAGAGAAGACAAGACCCTGCCACACACCCAGGCAGCAAGGCAGATAGCTGCCATTTCCTCGGGCTGACCACTTAACCACCAAAATTTTGTTTTCTCTTCTCGTGGTCCCAGACATTTGCCTTGGTATCTTCTTTCGACTCTGGTTCTTCCTTCGGTCATGTCCCTGATGTGAAAACTGAATAACAACCCCCCGAAGTCCTGGATCCTGTGTCTATGTTAAGTTCCTTGACAAAAAGAACTTTGCAGACGGAATGAAAACTGACCGCTGATCAGTTGACCTTGAAGGAAGGAGGGTATCCTGGATTGTTTGCAGGGGTCCAATGTAATCCCAGGAGCTCACAAAAGTAGAAGAACACAGTTGGTGGTTAGAGATCGGTAGCAGAGGGGGGAGGCAGAAGAGAGGTTTGAGGTGTGGGAAAGACTTGACCCTCCAATGCTGATTTTGAGGATGGAGGAAAGAAGTCACAAGCCAAGATCTAGGGGAAGGCTCTAGAATCTGAGACTAGTCCTCAACAGACAGCCAATAAGAGACTGGGTTGCCATTCCCACAACTGCGTGAAGCTGAACTCCACAGCAGTCTAAATGAGGGGGCACATGGACTCCCCTCCCAGAGCCTCCAAGAAGGAACACAGGCTGACGTCTTGATTTTGGCCTTGTGAGACGCTGAGCGGAGACCCGGTCAAGCCTGCCAGACTTCTGACCCAAGGAGACTGAGATAATGAATTCGTGTTGTTTTCAGGCACTACGTTGGTGGTAATTTGTTACAGTGGCGATAAAAAACGAATCGACTTAGGGCATCCGGTTCCCTCAGGAAGTAAACCCAGGTTTCTCCTGTGGAGAATGAGGTAGATTTCCTAACCTTTTCTCACCCTACTCACTGGCCTTTACATTGAAGAGGATGATCCTCTTTATTGCAAATTAGCCCAGCAACCAAGCCTTGTTGCAGGAAGAGGGTTTCAACCTGCTTCTTTCACGGTGTTCCAAGAAGACTCAAGCCTGTTCACTTAAACCAAGTTGCATGGAAAAAAATAAAGCTGCCTAACGTTTACTTGCACAATGAGCAAACTTCCTGATCATATCTTCGCCCGAAATTTATACTCACCAAGTTTACCTTTTATGTTTGATTGGAGTCTCTTAGGCCCTTTTGAGATTTTTGTTTGCACTCTTCGGGGATTTCTTTTTCACTTTGTTGGCTCCTAAATATCGCAATTGTAAAATAAAGTGAAGCATATAAGATAGTTAAACATATAAGATAGTTAAAGCAGTGAAATGAATATACAGTTAACCCTTGAACAATATGAGGGTTGGGGGTACTGACGCCGCCCTCCACCCCGTGCAGTCAGAATCCGAATATAACTTTTGGTTCCCCCAAACTTAATTACTAATAGCCTACCATCAACCTGAAGCCTTACCTGTAACATAGACAGCCGATTAACATTTGTTTTGTATGCTTCTACGTGTTACACATGATATTCTTGCAATAAAGTAAGCTAGAGAAAAGAACATGTTATTAAGTAAATCATAGGAAAGAGAAAATACATTTATGGTACTTACTTTTTTTTAAATGTTTATTCACTTATTATTTTTTAAAGAGAGAGAACACAAGTGGGGGAGGGGCAGAGAGAGGGGGAGACACAGAATCTGAAACAGGCTCCAGGCTCTGAGCTGTTAGCTCAGAACCCGACACGGGGCTCGAACCCACGGACCATGAGATCATGACCTGAGCCGAAGTCAGATGCTCAACCGACTGAGCCACTCAGGCATCCCTAGTACGCGCTGTTTTAACGAAAAAATATGCACATATATGAGTGGAAGAGCGCAGTTCAAACCCATGCTGTTCAAGGTCAACTGTACCGTCTGTATTCACCTCTTAAATAGCTCAGAAGTTTACCTCTTAAATAGCTCAGTGAGTCGCAGGTACACTCATGCTAATTTAACACCTAGCTGTTCTTTTCAATAATCAATAGTTATAACATTGCTTTTAAAAACTTATTTAAAGAATGGTATCAGGAGGAATGAGGGCTAATCTGTGGAGAGGGTCGTCAGGGAAGCTGATAGTTCAAGGTTGGAGGAAATCAAAAAGTAGTGGGAGTTCAACATGGTTGTGGGAACATTTACACGCTATTCGTAGATGGTGCGATTACATTCCAACAGCTAATGAATTACAATCACAGATGAATAAGTAATTATAATTCCAAAATCAATGGAGATAGTATTTAAACTAATCAAAAACCCCAGTGCCATACGTCTGTGTATCTACTAGGATCCCTTTTGCTGCAACAATGAGTCCCAATTCAAATGCTTAAACAGGAAGGAAATTTATTCTCCAGCCTGACTGGAAGTCCAGAGGAGAGGTAGGTTCTTGGGTCAGATGGTAAAGAGGCTCAACGTCATTGTCAAGGACCCAGATTGTCTCTCTGTCTACTTTGCCCTTCTTTTTTAAAAAAAAAAAAAATTTTTTTTAACGTTTATTTATTATTGAGAGACAGACACAGGATGTAAGCAGGGGAGGGGTAGAGAGAGAGGGAGACACAGAATCTGAAGTGGGCTTCAGGCTCCGAGCTGTCAGCACAGAGCCTGCCACGGGGCTCGAACTCACGAACCGTGAGATCATCAACTGAGCCGAAGTCGGTTGCCCAACCGATGGAGCAACCCAGGCGCCCCTACTTTGCCCTTCTTAGCAGCCAGTCTGGCTCCTACAGTCCCAGGATGGTTGCCAAAGGTATGTTAACTAACTGTAATTTAAGTAAAAACTTTTTAAAAAAATGACAAGAAGCCCTAAAACAAGAGTGTAGCAAGACCTAAGAAATCACTGGATCTGGAAAACAAAAATCCACAGAGAACCTAAGTAGGACTGTCTTTCTCTTCTTCTTTTTTTCTTTTCTTTTTTTTTTTTTTTTTTTTTTGAGATATAACTGTTTTGTTGAGATATAATTGACATGCAGCATGGTGTAAGTTTAAGGTGGACAGCATAAGGACTTGACTTACATATGTTGTAAAAGGATTGCTGCCACAAGCCTAGTTAATATCCATCATCCCATAGACACACACACACACACACACACACAGAGGAAAAGAAAAAAATGTCTTTTCCTTGTGATGAGAACCTTTAGGATTTAGTGTCCTAACAACTCTCCTATGTACTGCACAGCAATGTTAGCGATGGTCACCATGTTGTATATCACACCCCCAGTACCCACTTATCTTGTAACTGGAATTTTGTACCCCCCTTCATGTGATTTGCCCACCCCTTACTTTTGGTAACCACCAATCTGATCTCTTTTTCTGTGAGGTTTTTTTCCCCCTGAGGTTCCATATATGAGTGAGATCATACAATATTGGACTTTCTCTGCCTGACTCATTTCACTTAGCATAGTGCCCTCAAGCTCCATCCATGTTGTTGCAAATTAGAAGAGTTACTTTTTTTTTTTTTTAATTTTTTTTTTAACGTTTATTTATTTTTGAGACAGAGAGAGACAGAGCATGAACGGGGGAGGGTCAGAGAGAGGGAGAAACAGAATCTGAAACAGGCTCCAGGCTCTGAGCTGTCAGCACAGAGCCCGACGCGGGGCTCGAACTCACAGACCACAAGATCATGACCTGAGCCGAAGTCGGACCCTTAACTGACTGAGCCACCCAGGCGCCCCGGAGTTACTTCTTTTTTATGGCTGACTAATATTCCACTGTGTATATATACCACATCACCTGCATCCATTCATCTGTTGATGGACGCTGATGTTCTTTTCGCGTCTTGGCTACTGTAAATAATGCTGCAATGAACATGGGGACGCAGATGTCTTTTCAATATACTGATTTCATCTCCTTCAGATATATATCCTGAAGTAGAATTGCTGGATCATGTGGTAGTTCTATTTTTAATTTTCTGGAGAACCTCCACACTGCTTTCCTTAGTGGTTGTAGCAATTTATATCCCCACCAGTAGTGCACAAGGATTCCTTTTCCTCCACAGGCTCACCAGATCTGTTATCTCTTGTCTCTTTGATGATGGCACTTCTAACAGGTGTGAGGTGATACCCTGTGGTTTTGATTAACATTTCTCCAATGGTTAGTGATGATGAGCACCTTTTCATGCACCTGTTGGCCATTTGTATATATCTTTTGGAAAAAAAAATGTTTGTGAATGCAAGCTGGTGCAGTTGCTCTGGAAAACAGTATGGAGTTTCCTCAAAAAACTGAAAATAGAACTACCCTATGACCCAGCAACTGCACTACTAGGCATTTATCAACGGGATACAGGTGTGCTGTTTCGAAGGGGCACATGCACCCCCATGTTTATAGCAGCACTGTCGACAATAGCCAAAGTATGGAAAGAGCCCAAATGTCCATCGATGGAGGAAATGTATAAAGAATATGTGGTATATATATACAATGGAGTATTACTCGGCAATCAAAAAGAAAGAAATCTTGCCATTTGCAACTACATGTATGGAACTGGAGGGTATTATGCTAAGTGAAATTAGTCAGTCAGAGAAAGACAAATATCATATGACTTCACTCATATGAGGAATTTAAGATACAAACAGACGAACAGAAGGGAAAGGAAACAGAAATAATATAAAAACAGGGAGGGGGACCAAACAGAAGAAACTCATAAAAACTCAGGAGCACAAACTGAGGGTTACTGGACGGGTTATGGGAGGGGGGGATGGGCTAAATGGGTAAGGGACACTAAGGAATCTACTCCTGATATCATTGTTGCACTCTATGATAACTAATTTGGATGTAAATTTGAAAAAATTAAAAATTAAATTAAAAAAAATTTTTTTAAAAAGAAAAAAATTGCCTATTTAGGTCCTTTTCCCATTTTGAAATAGGATTGGTTGGGTTTTTTGCTATTGAGTTGTATGAATTCTTTATATATTTGGATATTAACTCCTTATTAGATATATGGTTTGCAAACATATTGTCCCATTCAGTAAGTTGTCTTGGTAGGACTGTCTCTTGATTCGGCTTCTCTCCATGAGTCTACTTCTTTCTTCATTTTGTGGACCAATTCTCTCTCTTCTCCTGTCTGCTGGGTCCACAGCAAAAAAAAAAAAAAAAAAAAAAAAAAAAAGTACCCATTTATAGCTATTCCTAGAGAACTCGTTTCCATTCTTATCCTCACTCTCCATCTCCTGTACCTCCCTCTCATTTCTTAATTTCCTCCAAATTCCTTGGTTAGGGTCTTGGACTAGTGCATATTGGATCAGAAGCCTACCGTTGGTCCAATCACCTGTGGCTAGAGGGTTAGAGTCATGTTCCACAAAACTTGACAATAGGCTTTGATTGTCATTGATGAAAGGAAGGGGAGTCCATGTAAGAAATTAAAGATGTTGGGGCACCTGGGTGGCTCAGTGGCTCAGGTCATGATCTCCTGGTTCTTGAGTTTGAGCCCTGCATTGGGCTCCATGCTGGCAGTGTGGAGCCTGCTTGGGATTCTCTCCCTCCCTCTCTCTGCCCCTCCTCTCCCCTCATCTCGCTAAGTTAATTCAAAAAAAGAAATTAAGGACTTTGTTGTGTAATGCGCAGCTATTCTCAAAGGTGACGTGGATCAGAATAACATGAGAATGGAAAACTTTTTATCATAAAAAATTTCAACACATGCAGAATCAGAGCCATTAATATAATGAACCTTACCATCACCCAGCTAAGGATGTTTACTCACATAAGCACAATGCCATCACCACACCTAACAAAATCAACAATTTCCTTGGTATCATCTACCATCCCGTCAATATTTAAATTGCCCCAATGGCAGGAAACTTCTTTGTGTTTGTTTTTTTTTTTTTTTCAAACCAGGATCTAAACAAGATCCTCATGCTACCTTGGTTGTATGCCTCAGCAGCCTCCTTTAACCTAGAGCTGTCCCCACCCCACTCGCTGACTCCATTTTTATGACATTAACCTATGAAGAAACAATGTTAGTTGTTCCTGCCGAATGTCCCACATACTGGATTTTATCTGTCTGCGTCTTCATTATGGGCTCATAAATAGAATTTCGTTCTAAGGGCTTGATTTACTGCAAGGTCAACATTTTTTGAAAGTACGTGTCACTAGTGGTGCTGCATGCTTCCTGATGCCTCAAGTTCATGGCCATTCAATGTCTAGTGTCCCGCTCTTAGTTATGCTAAGACTGACCAAGGGGTTCAGGTGGTGACAGCTTGATTTCTCCCTTGTAAATGTCATTATCAAACTTTTGCCTAAAATGCTCACCCATTGACTACCTTTGCCTGAATTATTTATTTCATTAGGTACTACAAAATGGATGTGAGAAGATCCAACCAGGGGGCAAGTGCATATGTAACTTCCCTAGGTATTGCCAGATTCTCTTCCACTGGAGTTGTAACCATTCTTAAAATTTTGTGTGTGTGTTTATTTATTCTTGAGAGAGGAGGGGAGAGAGCAGGAGGAGACAGGGGAGGGGCAGAGAGAGAGAGGGAGACACAGAATCTAAAGCAGGCTCCAGGCTCTGAGCCATCAGCACAGAGCCTGATGCAGGGCTGAACCCGTGAACCATGAGATCATGACCTGAGCCGAAGTTGGACACTTACCTGTCTGAGCCACCCAGGCTCCCCATTGTAACCATGTTTTATTCCAATCAGCAATGTAGGAGATATTATCATATCTCACCCCAGCATGTTTTCAAAGTTTTGGTTTTCATCGATATGATAGACAAGAGGTGTCACCTCAGTAAGGATTTAATTTGTATTTCCCTTATGATGAGTGAGCATGAGGGCAACTGGGTTTTGAAAACAAACAAACAAACAAACAAACAAAAAAGGCAAGAAAGCCCCAGTGATGATGATGATTTTAAGCACACACTAACTTATTTCCTCTCCTTTTTGTCAAAAAATATCTTCCCATCAAGCTTGGTAACCGGTTTCCTCTTTCCCCAAGGAAAAATTCTCTCCTCACCTGTCATAATTCTCAGGAAATTCAATAGCATATGGCCCTACACCACATAAGAAAAAAAATGGGGATTTGAAAGCATAACTCTCTGATAACAAGTTTCTTGATGAATGTCACTCCATTACACCAACAGCAGAGCAGTGTGATTTCCAAGGAAGAACAAAAATCTGCTACAAGGAAGCTTAATGTATGACAGTTTTCCACGAGTAGGTGGACTGCTTAAGCATAGCAGCAAGATGAAATAATCGTCTGCTTAAGAAGGGATTAAGAGAAGTAAGGATGACTCATGAGCACATAGTTCTTTTTTTTTTTTTTAAAGTTTATTTATTTATTTTGAGGGAGACAGAGACAGAGCAAGTCGGGGAGGGGCAGAGAAAGAGGGAGAGAGAGAGGGAGAGAGAGAGAATCCCAAGCAGGTTCCACACTCTCAGTGCAGAGCCGGACACAGGACTCAAACCCACGAACTGTAAGATCATGACCTGAGCTGAAATCAAGAGGTGGATGCTTAACCAACTGAGCCACCCAGGCGCCCCTTATTTTCATAGATACACACTCGAGATGTGTGGCGAGTCCTATATACAGAAAGAAATTCACATATAGTTTATACCAACTGACATTGTACCACAGTAATCGTGGGAGATAAGTAAATGTGATCCAATTTAAAATGTTGGATTACAGATTGGCTCACATGGCTTATTCTGTCTGAAATTAATTAATTAATTAATAATATGTCGACAGGTTGGTTGTTCATAAAGGCCTTAGAGGAAACAGGGAGATGTTGTTCAGAGGGTACAAACTTCCAGTTATAGGTTAAGTTCTGGGGAATTTAATGTACATAGTGGTGATAGTTCTACTGTATTACATACTTGAAAGTTGCTAAGAGAGTGGATCTTAAATGTTCTCACCACAAAAAACAAACGGTAATTAGGTGGCAAGATGAAGGTGTTTGCTTATGGTACAGTGGGAATCATTCTGCAATGTAGAAAGATAGCAAATCAATGCATTATACACCCTAAATTTACACAATGCTATATGTCAATTATATCTTAAAGCTGGGCGGGGGTAAGGCCATAGAAATTACTCTTAAAGCTAAATCTGACTCTCAGATGACCGAAGTCCCCCTTCCCAAGAATATCAGCTGATCAAGGCAGAAAAGGCTCAGAAAGAAAGAGAAAGAAAGAGAAGGAAAGAAAGAAAAGGAAGGAAAGAAAAAAGGAAGGAAGGCAAAGAAAGAAAAAAAGAAAGAAAGAAAAGGGAGGAAAGAAAGAAAAAAAGAAAGGAAAGAATGAAAAGGAAGGAAAGAAGACAAAAAAGGAAGGAAAGAATGAAAAGGAAGGAAAAAAAAGGAAGGAAAGAAGAAAAAAAGGAAGAAAGGCAGAGAAAGAAAGAAAGAAAGAAAGAGAAGGAAAGAAAGAAAAGGAAGGAACGAAGAGAAAAAAGGAAGGAAGGAAGGCAGAGAAAGCAAGAAAGAGAAAATAAAAGGGTTTTCTCATCAATACCAGCAGACTAAAGAGGGCTCAGTGTCTCCGGATGGATAGACTTTTCTTGGTCTTTCTTCATGGGGACACATCACTGCTGTCCTCCAGGACAGGAACTTCAAAGGACCCAAAGATATTCAAACCAAGCCTGCTATACTCCTTTCTTGTACCTGGAGAACTATTCCTGAACGATTTCGCACACCCAGATATCTCTCCCACCTGCACCAGCTCCTTCCAAAAAGCATAATGCTGGAAGATGTTAACAGTGGCCTTTGTTCATCAATGTCCGCGAGCCTTAACCAGGGGCTGGGCTGTCTCCCCACATTGCATTCAGTTGCCTTCTATTCCCACTAATGTCTTCTGATTTTCATGCCATTTGACCTGTGGAAGTCCTACCTTTTCCACGGCTCCATTACATCTGGACCAACCTGGCTTCATTCAGCATCTGAACCCTTTCTGAGCACCTGTTATGAGCTTAGCGTAGCACAGTGATGGGCAGCTCCAGCCGGAAATGGGCAAGGGTCGCAGCCAAAGGTAGCGGCGTGCTCCCTGGAAGGAACGCCAGCAGCCGGAGAAGGAGAAAACAGGTGATTTAGGGTGATATTCAAGGCCGCAGCCCCGTCCTGGGGAGCTCAGCTTCGGCCTTGCAGCCCACCCACGAACATCACCGAGTTTACCGTGTGCTCAAACTTGCTCTCACTTCTGTGAGTCACACTAGGGCCACTCACAGGCTGAAATGTCATGGTCACTTCATCAGCCCCACCCCTTTCATTTCCTGAATCTTTCAAAACAGTCTGGGTCCCGCAAGGCAGCGTCACCTCACTGCCACCAGCCAGCTGGAGAGGTGCTTCCAAAGGCCCCTCAAGGCCAGTCCTCTAATTCCCTCCTCAGAGCCGTCTCCGGACTTGGGGATGGATTTCGGGGATACCAAAGGGCTCCCCATGGATCTGCCTTGTTACCACGGCCCTCTGTCCAAGAAAGACTGCGAGACTTTGCTGCTCAAGGATGGGGTGGATGGCAACTTCCTGATAAGGGACAGCGAGTCCGTGCCGGGAGTGCTGTGCCTCTGTGTCTCGTGAGTAGTCTCATCTTGCGCACACACACACACACACACACATCTGGAACCTCACACCAAGCGTAGTAGAAGCCCAGTGGGAAAGACATTGTATTTCACTCCGACCTTGCAGCCCAGATGAGCAGAATGAGAAAAGGCTAGGCTCTGCTTGAAGAGGGCGCAAGGAGTGTGTCCTATCCATCTGTCCACGGCGCGTACGCGACCCCAGGGGCCCCTGTGCAGCAGCAGGGGAGGGGGTGGGGGCAAAGGGAAGGGCTGCAGGAAGTATGGGGGGCAAAGGGGCATTGCAGAGGCAAGGGGGTGCACGTGAGAAAGGAAGAAAGAGGAAGAAAGAAAAAGGATTTTCTCATCAGTGCCAGCATATCTAAAGAGGAGGGCTCAGTGTAGAGGTCGGTTTGTTTGCGCTGGGAAAAGGCTAGATGCCCTTCAGGAAACTTTAATCCGAGAGACTTAAGTTTTCACGTATATTCTGCCGGCTCCACTGGTGATACTTAAAATACGATTTCAAATTTTGTTAGATGGGTAAAGGGCCTCCACATGCATCCTTTCCTTTCATCCTTAGAATCAGTCAAGGCCAGCAGAAACAGTCACCACCTTCTAGACGAAGAAACAGAGACCGGATTTCTCAAACGCCTTGCTTGTGTTGAAATTTATCTGGCATCTCCAAAGAGTTCAGGCCAGAGTATCAGAGCTCCCCCGCTAAACAAGCTTGTTCAGTCCCGTTTAGAAGGCAATCCTGAACAGGTATTGGTGGGAACCTAACTATCTTCAAATGTTCTGTTTGGAGAGATCACTGAAATTTTTCTTTTGCCTGTTATAGGAATTAAAACCCAAGTGTCTCTATGGATGTGCTTCAGTGCTTCTTAGAATGAGGACAACAGGGGGGCGCCTGGGTGAACCGTCTGACTTCGGCTCAGGTCATGATCTCACGGTTCGTGGGTTCAAGCCCCACGTCGGGCTCTGTGCTGACAGCTCGGGGCCTGGAGCCTGCTTTGGATTCTGTGTCTCCCTCTCTCTCTGCCCCTCCCCTGCTCATGCTCTGTCTCTGTCTCTCAAAAATAAATAAACGTTAAGAAAATCGTAAAAAAGAAAAAGAATGAAGACAAAAGGGACTGTCATTACTAACAGAATTGGCAGAGATAGATTTCCTTTTTTATATGATGCCAGGGATGTAGGTAAAAGAAAGATAGCCTTAGGGGTTAGCAGTTTGAGTTTTCAAATTACCAGTGATGACAAGAGTGTATTCATATATTTCTTAGCCATTGGTAATTCTTCTTTTGAGAATTGCCTACTCACATTCCTTTTTAATGTTTATTTATTTATGAGAGAGAGTGCAAGTGGGGGAGGGGCAAAGAGAGAGAGGGGGACAGAGGATCCAAACCGGGGTCTGCCCTGACAGCAGCAAGCCCTATGCGGGGCTTGAACTCATGAACAGTGAGATCATGACCTGAGCCGAAGTCGGATGCTCAGAAGACTGAGCCACCCGGGGGGCCCTGACCAATCACATTCTTTACCCATTTTTAGCTTGAGTTGTTTCTCTGCATTGTTTTTTCCTGATTTCTATGTATGAAGGCAAAACTTTTTTTTTTTTCAAAAAGGACACAGGCACAAAGGAAATCTACAGACCAATTTCAATTTTAATTAATGCCACTTTTCAGTAAACTACTAACAAAACAGAAGCCAGGAACACGTTAGAGGAGAAAGTACACGGTGCTCAAGTCTGGTCCATTCCAAGACGTCAAGGACGGTTCCAGGTCGGGTAAATTATTAGTTTAATGAAATATTAATTAGCCAAAGTTTACGAACGGCATAACTCATTCAGATTTGGTTAAAAATATTAGGTAAAATTCAGTATCCATCCCTCAACTAAATACACACACACGCACACATGTGTGCACTTACACACTCCTAACCATACAAAGCCAAATAGGTACTTTCTTCACCAAAGGCCAGGTGAAGCACAGGAAAATTGCAGCTAAAATCACGAATGTAGGAGCACCTGGGTGGCTCAGTCGGTTAAGCGTCAGACTCTTGATTTCGGCTCAAGTCGTGATCTCACGGTTCATGGGATTGAGCCCCGCCGAAGTCGGGCTGGGCACTGACGATGCAGAACTTGTTTGCGATTCTCTCACTCTCTGCCCCTCCCCACCCCCCATTTTTTTTTTTTTTTTTGAAAACGTATAAAAAGGTAGTGAATCCCTACTATCTATTCAAACATGGTACTAGAGCCTAGGGAGATTCTAACAGGGAATTTGCAATTTTTTTTCAAGGAGATCCAAAACATGTAAATAAATTATAAAAGGGCAAAGGATAAATTTAAGAAGAGGCAGTTTTATGCAAATTCAAGGGCAGGAAAGATGAACAAGAGGGTCTTTTTAGAGGAGGTGGCATTTGAGCTGGGACTGGAAAGAGTGGATAAGATTGGATTACAGGGAAGCGGAATGGAAGGCATACCTAGAGGTAGGATGTGTGACAGGGTTCGAGAAAAGTAGCTTGGAAACGGCTTTTGGTAGAGTAGGTTTGGGATGATGTCATGGGGTCTGAAACGAATGACTGTGTAGGTAATGGGAAAGCGCAGATGGTTTTCATGCAGGGAAATGACCAGACTGGAACTCCTCGAACTCCCCCAAACTAGAATTTTTGGAGCTCTAGTGTGATATGGAAGATGCTCCGAAGCCGACAGGTGATGGCGGTTGAGGGTGTTGTGTCTCTGGATGGGAGATGGCGAGGAACTAGCTGTGGAAGGGCAAACAGCAGGAATGGGAAAAGCAGGTGCCAGGGACGTCATAGAGACAGGAAGACCCTGACCCAGACCTCAGGGTAAGTAGTCTATCCTGGGATTCTCTTTAAAAGTCGACGTTTCTTTTCGACAACTTTGTGGAATATCCAGCTAGCCTGCATATTCATCTAAAGCGAAAGTCGCTAAGAAACGGAAAAAGAACACTAAATCAAATGACGAGAGAAGAGTACTTATTTTTGCCCGTGCCCATGTCCCTGAAAGGCAGACCTATCTCAGGTGCATCAGGCTTAAGGCTCAGGTCAAATGGCCCCCATCTCAATGGCCTTTATCATGATCCCTGTGAAATTTTGTCACCACGCAGGTCAGCACTGCCCGTTCAATTCTAGTTGTCCAACGGGTGTTGAGAGTCTCTTAGATGCCAGGAGCTATGCTGGGCACTAGATTGGTGCCCTCAACACAGCTCAGAGCCTCGTGGGGAAAATAAAGAAGTAAACGGATACTCAAAGTGTGTGCCGATGACTGGACTCACACTGGGGTGTGTGGGGACTGAGAGCAAAGAGCGACTCACTCATCAGGGTGTGGAGAGCTTTAGTGGAGCAGGTATTTGGAGGATGAACGAATAGAACCTTCACGCATTCATTCAACAAGCATATACTGAGCGCCTCTTACAATGTGTATTCCAGACACAGTTCTAGGCATCGGGAAAATAGTGATGAATGATACGGGCATCCGTCCTGCCCTTGTGAAAGTACATTCCGGTGAGAGGAGACAATAATGATGAAAACAAAACAGAGTCATAGTACAGTGAGGGATAGAGAGGCTACTTTAGGTTGCCCGACGTGAGCAAAGCCAAAATGGTCTCAAGAATTAGCCTGTTTGCCTGTAACCGTGCATTTGGAGCCACCGTGAAGGTCCTTTTTTTTTTTTTTTTTGAGAAAGAGAAAGAGAGAACATGTGCATACGTGAACAGGGGAGGAACAGAGAGATCCCATGACCGTGAGATCATGACCTGAGCTGAAATCAAGAGTCTGATGCCCAACCAACTGAGTTACTCAGGTGCCCCATGAAGGTGGTTTCTAGGAGCCAAACATCGTGACAGGCATGTTGTATTCGTTACCTCACTTGCCCTTTGCAAAGCCATTTCTAGTAGGTGACGTTACCCCTAATTTGTGGGAGAGGAAACTGGAAGTGCTTCCTCTTTTTCCCCTTCCCCTTCCTCTCCTTCTCCTTCTTCTCTCCTTTTTCAACTTGTTTATTAAATATATAATCTCTACCCACAAGGTGGGGCTCGAACTCATGACTCTGAGACCAACAGCCACATGCTCCACCTACTGAGCCAGCCGGGTGCCCCAGATACTGGAGTGTCTTATTAGATAACTTGTCCAAGCCCAACTTGCCAACGCGTCAGTATGTACCTTCTTACCCATGTCCCCAGTGCCCCTGACATCTGTTCGAGGTACTCGCCTTGGAATCGTGCTATAAAGTGCCCAAGCCGAGGACCGGAGGTCTTGCCAGCAGACCCTGATACGTGGAGTCTTACCATTCTGCTTCCCAACATTGAGGCTGCCCCTTCTTTGCTGTTAGAATGGCAATATGGCAACAGGCCACCTTCCACGCTTTCACAGACCTAAACAAAAATATCTTAGGAAAGTTTCGAACTGAAGGAAGTCACACGAAGAGTTGGCCAAGCAGCACCTAGTACTGACCAGAGAGCGATGTGGTAACTCTAGACAGGAAATGTTACTTGATCGTGTACCCTGATAGAGCTTTCAGGAAACACCGGCATGCAAAAACACTGCCTCTGTAGTGTGACCCTGTGAGTGTGAGAAGTTGGGCGTGGGTCTGCCTTTATAATCAGTAGAGTCAAAGTGGAGTGGCTACGGGGAGAGCCGAGGCTTCCTCTGTGGGTCTGAGGGGAAAGGAGGGACTTTCTGTAGCCGTGGGACGGCTGCCGATGAGAAGAATCCGGGCCCTGACTTACCACATGTCCTCACTGAGGAGAAAGCAGAAATAGAAAGGAGGGGAAGAGCCCCGGGTGGAGGCGGGGGGTGCAGAGAGGGTGTCATTTCTAGCTCCCAGGTTCTGAGATCTTTGGAAAGACTCTAGAGCTCACAAAGGAAAAAAAAGAATTCAAACTTTTTTGGTTATTTTAGAAAAACCAAATATGGAGAAAGGTATAAAAAAGAAAGCAGAAATGTTCTCAGTTTCACCACATGGAAATTACCATTTCTGATATTTCAGTACACATGTCTCCAGACTGCTCTCTATGCATATGCGTGTATAAGGAAATACGTGTATGTACACAAATCGTTTGTCATACACGAGGGTTTGCACGCTGGTTTTTTTCAGTGCATCGTTGGCATCTTTCCCCATCAAAGAAAGGCAACACACACCATCTTTTCGTGATTGCTGGCTGTTTTGTTGATTGGATATATCATAATTTATACATAATCAGACATTTAGGTTATTTCCATTTTGGTCCGGCGGGCCCAATATAATTTGAGACTATTAACATTTTCCAGAATTTAATAGAAATCAAATCATAAAGTAGTAGCCCTTTTTGTCTGACTTTTCTTTTTTTAAAAAGATTTTTTAAAGTTTATTTACTTATTTTGAGAGAGAGAGAGAGCACAAGCAGGGGGGAAGCAGAGAGAGAGAGGGAGAGAGAGGACCACAAGAAAGCTTCACGCAGTCAGCGCAGAGCCCGACGTGGGGCTCGAACTCATGAGCCGTGAGATCACGACCTGAGCCAAAATCAAGAGTCAGATGCTTAACGGACTGAGCCATCCAGGCGTCCCCTTGTCTGACTTCTTTCATCCAGAATAATTATTTTGAGATTCATCGGTATAGTTACAAAGTGCGTTCTTTTCATTGCTGAGTAGTATTCCATTACCCTATTGGTTTAGCTCATTCGGAACTATTACACCTGAAGTTGCTATGAATATTTGCGACCAAGTCTTGTGGACATATGGTTTCATTTGTCCCAGGAAAATAACTGCTGAGTCATATGTTCAGTGTGCGTTTATATTTCCAAGAGACTACCATACTGTCTTCCAAAGTGAATGCACTATTTTACATTCCCACGGGCATTCTGTGAGTTCCGATTGTAACTCTCGCAAACACTTTGCTTGGTCTGTTTTCTAAGTTTAAGCCATATTAATAAGTGTGGTGGTATTTCGTTGTGGTTTTAATGTACGTGTAGCTAATGAATAACGATACTGAGTATTTTTCCATACACTTTTTTGCCATCCATATATCTTTTTGATGACGTATCCATTCAAATATTTTGCCCATGAAATTTTTATTTTCCTATTAGTTATTTTCTTAGTCTTGATAATTCTTTACCTATTTTGGCGCAAGTTCTTTATGAGACAGGTGGTTTGTGAATATTTTCTCCCATTTTGTGGCTTGTCTTTTTATCCTCTTTAACCAGTGTATTTCAAAGAACAGAGATTCTTAATTTTAATGAGGCCAAATTTTATTAGTTTTTTCTTTTGAGGATCACGATTTTGGTGTGTATGTAATAAATCCTTGCCTAACTAATTTCCCAAAGGTTTTCTCCTTTGTTTTCATCTAGGTTTTAATAGTGTCAGCTTTTGCATTTACTGCAGCCCATACTGATTTAATTTTTGTATCTGGGGTAAGGTTAGGGTTGGAGTTCATTAGGTATGGCTACTTCACTGTTCCAGATCCTTTGTTGAAGAGATTATCTTTTCTTCTCATGAATTGCTTTGATGTCTTTGTTAAAAAAAAAAAAAGATCTATTGACCATGTAAATTTGGATCTGTTGATCTATTGATCTTTTTTCTATCTTCATGCAAATTCTATATTGTGTTGATGACTTTCTTTTTATAATAAGTTTTGAAATCAGGTAGTGTAAGTCCCCAACTTTTTCAAGGTTATTTTGGCTGTCCTAGGTTCCTTGCATCTCTGTACATATTTTAGACTCAGCTTTTCAGCTACCACCAAAAAAAGCCTGATGGGATTTAGGTTGAGATTGCATGAACCTATACATCAATTAAGGGAGAACTGACATGGAAACTTACATGTATACTTCTGACCCATGAACATAGTTTAATATCTCCATTTATTTAAGTTTTTTAAAATTTCTCTCAGAAATGTTTTGTAACAGGTCTTGTATATCTCTTGTCAATTTCATCCCTAAGATTTCATCTTTTTGTGTTGTTTGACATGATATTACTTTAATTTCACATTCCACTTGTTCAATACAAGTCAATATAGTTGACTTCTGTATATTGATCTTGTATCCTGCTGCCTTGTCGAACTCACTCGCTAGCCTGGTGGCTTCTTTGTAGCACTCATGTGATTTTCCCTATGCCATCTGCAATTAAAGATGGGTGTACTTCTTCCATTTCAATCTTTCCATTCCGTTTCTTTCCCTGCCTTATGCACTAGCTAGGACTTCCACAGCAATGCAGAGTAGAAGTGACAAGTGCCAAAATCCTTGTCATCTCCTGATCTTCGGGTAAAAGTATTCATTCTTTTACCATTAAGTGTGATTTTAGTCCTTCTCTTCCTAGTAAGGTTGAGAGTTTTTATTAGAAATGTATATCAAAGTTTGTCAAATGCTTTTTCTGCATTGATTGAGAGTCATATTTAGTCTGTTAATTTCTCTCTTTTTTTTTTCTTTAAGATTCTACAAGTACGTGATACTGTACAATATTTGTCTTTCTCTGTCTGGCTTATTTCACTTAGCATAATGCCCTTAAGACCCATCCATGTTGTTTCAGATGGAAGTATTTCCTTCCTTCTCATGGTTGAAAAATATTCCATTGTATGTGTGTGTGTATATATATATATATATACACACACACATACACCACATCTTTACCCATTTATCTGTTGATGGACACTTAGGTTGTTTCCATATCTTGGTACTGTGAATAATGCTTCATTAAAAATGGAAGTACAGATATCTCTTCAACATACTGATTTCATTCAGTTTGGATACCCAGAAGTGGGATTGCTAGACCATATGGTAGTTTCATTTTTACGTTTTCATGGAATCTTCTTACTGCTTCCTAAATAGTAGCTGCACCAGCTCACATTTCCACCAACAACACACAAAGCTTACCTTTTCTCCACATCCGTGACAACACTTATTATCTCTTGGCTTTTTGATGATAACCATCTGACAGGCGTGAGATGGTATCTCATCGTGGTTTTGATTTGTATTTCCCTGATGATAAGTGATGTTGAGCACTTTTCACGTACCTGTTGGCCATTTGTATATCTTCTTTGGAAAAATGCCTATGCAGTTCTCCCCATTTCTAAAATCAGATTATTTGTTTGTTGCTATTGTATGAGTTCTTTATATATTTTGGATATTAGCCCCTTAGCATACATATAATTTGCAAATATTTTCTCCTATTCAGTAGTTTGCCTTTTCACTTTGTTGTTGGTTTCCTTTGCTGTGCCGAGCTTTGTAGTTCAAAGCAGTCCCACTTGTTTATTTTACTTTTGTTGTCTTTGCGTTCAGTGTCACAAAAATCATTGCCGATACCGATGCCAAGGAGTGTATCCCCTTTGGTTTCTTCCGGGAGCTAATCAACCAATATTCATTAATTCTCAAATATTAAAACAACCTTGAAATTAATCCTGACATAAATCCCATTTGATTACTATGTGGAGTCTTTTGTATACATTGGTTAATTTGATATGCCAACATTTTGGTAAGAATTACTGAATCTATGTCATGGGGAATATAATCTGTACCTTAACTTTAAAAACATGTCTATAAATGGTTTTCATATCAGAGAAATGCTAGCCTCACAATATAAATTAGGAGTAGTCTCTTTAATTTTCTGAAGAGTTTATTTACAATTGGTATTATTCCTTTCTTAAATGTTCAGTAGAATGTATCAGTAAAGTCATCTGGGCCTAGAATTTTCTTTGTGGGAAAGTTTTTAAGTACCAATTCAAATTCTTTAATAGGTACAGGGTTATTCAGTCTATTTTTTTTAGTGAGGTCTGTTACTTTGTGTTACCAAGTAAGTTGTGCATTTCACTGATGTCAAATGAAACTTTAATATATTTTTTGAATGTTTATTTATTTTGGCGGGGTAAGGGGGAAGAGGCAGAGAGAGAGGGAGAGAAAGAGAGAGAGAGAGAGAGAGAGAGAGATAATGCCAAGTAGGCTCCACGCTCAGCATGGAGCCCGATGTGGGGCTCAATCACATGACCCCGAGGTCATGACCTGAGCCAAAATCAAGAGTCGGACGCTTAACCGACTGAACCACCCAGCTGCCCGTGAAACTTCATTAATATTATTTAGCCTTTGAGAGAATAACTTTCTCTTTTGTTTATTTTCTGTACTGTTTTTTTTTCCCCATTTGTATTTCAATGGTTTCTTCATTTCACTTTTGGTAGTTTCTGTCATGTCACTTTACCTCCAAGTTCACGAATTAATTTTTTCTGCAACGTGAAATTTGCTGCTAATCCCATTCAGCATATTCTACATCTTAGACAATGCAGTTTTTACCTCTAGTATTTTAATTTGGGTGTCTCTATGTTCCATGTTTCTGCATAACAAGATCTATCTTTCTTCTAGATTCCTGAGCATCTGAGATAATCTCAATCACTATATTAATGTCCTTGTCTACCCAGGTAGGGCCTTATGGTCTCCCTCAATTGATGAGCTAGAGGTAGAGTCCAGGAAGCCTGTTGTGCCTAGAACTCATGGGGGAGAATGCAGAAGAGGAGAGAGACACATGGAGAAAGATCTGCAGATCTGCCGATCATCCAGAGATCTGCAGAAATCTCAAATCTTCAGCTTAGTGGTGAATAGCTCATCCACATGAGGAAGGTACCCACAGCCAGGTTAAAAAAAAAAAAATCACTCAAAAGAAGCCAATAGAAAAATCTCTGGGACTCTCATTAGTCTGCAAATGCGTGTGCTCTCACCAGACAGAGTAGAAACTCTCATAGTTCATGGACATCAGTTAGGATATTGACTCGGTAGTGGGATAGAATCACACAGGTATAAAACTGGTTTTGAGCATACTGGATTTGAAACACCTAGTGGACATTTAGGAGATGTTAAGTAGTTGGATAAGTGAGTGGAGTTCATGGCAGGTTGGAGCTAGGGGTGCCAATTAAAATATAATTTGAGGGGCGCCTGGGTGTCTCAGTTGGTTGAGCATCTGACTTCAGCTGAGGTCACGATCTTACGGTTCAACCCCTGCGTTCAGCTCTATGCTGACGGCTCAGAGCCTGGAGCCTGCTTTAGATTCTGTGTTTCCCTCTCTCTCTGCCCCTCCCCCGCTCATGCTTTGTCTCTCTCTCTCAAAAATAAGCACTCAAAAAATAATATATAATTTGATAAGAATTGTTATTTTTTACAATACTTAATCTTTCCATTCAAAAACATTGCCACTCGTGTCTCTTAGTAAGATTTCTTCATATAGCCTTGGCACATTTCTTGTTAAGATAATTCAGTGCAGGGGCACCTGGGTGGCTCAGTCGGTTAAGCATCTGACTTTGGCTCAGGTCACGATCTTGCAGTTCGTGGGTTTGTGCTGACAGCTCAGAGCCTGGAGCCTGCTTCGGATACTGTGTCTCCCTCTCTCTCTGCCCCTGCCCCGCTCACGCTTTCTCTCTCTCTCTCTCTCTCAAAAATAAACATAAAAATTAAAAAAAATATAATTCAATGCAACTCAACAAATATTCACTGAGCGTAACTATGGGGCAGGCAAAGTGCAGGAGTGAGCAAAGCAGACAGGAGTCTGGCCTTTCGGAGCTCACAGCCAAGTGTGAGGTGCAGGGGAGGAAATGAGTAATTGAAATTCAGTATGATCAGAGGTATATTTGACCAGTAATGGACAACTTTTCTCAAAGTTTCCCCTCCTCTCCCCCTGATGGAGCACCCCACCCAAGGCGCTCCACCTAAAGCACTCGGTGCCCTGAATCATCAACTCAGCTGCCTTGCACCACCAGGTCTTTGAGCAAAGCTTTGGATGGCAAAGATGACATGTGGCTGCTTGGCTGCTATGAGCTTAGTGAGGATGTTATGCTATCAGTTACTGTAGCTTTAAGAGACTTGAGAAGGGGTAAGGCAGGAATCTGCCAAGTGCACCCCAACAGCCATTGCCCCTCTTTGGTCCCCGTGGACATCAGCAGGTAGGCACCTCTACCCCTTTCCCATCCTCAAGGCATGGGGGGAGAAATTGGGAGACCAATTTTTATACTATATTCATTTTAGGTCTTTTTTTTTTTAAGTTTATTTATTCATTTTGAGACAGAGAGAGAGTGCGCATGTGTGAGCAGGGGAGGGGCAGAGAGAGGTGGGGGAGAGAGAATCCCAAGCAGGCTCCACGCTGTCAGCGCAGAGCTCGACTCGGGGCTAGATCTCACCAGCCATGAGATCGTGACCTGAGCTGAGATCAAAGTCCGACCGAGCCACCCAGGCGCCCCTGGGTCCGTTTCTTCGAAGCACGACTTTTTTCTGATGACTGAAAAAAGTAAATCCTTCCTGAAAGAGAATCACTAGAGAATAAAAACATAGCCTTTACTGCAAAATAGTGTACTTCAAAAGGGCCAAGGATGTCATGCCTGCCAGAATGGCTAAAATCAAAAACACAGATAACAAGGGTTGGGGAGGATGTGGAGAAAAAGGAACTCTTGTGCACCATTGGTGAGCATGTGAACTGGTGCAGCCACTGTGGAAGACAATCTGGACGTTCCTCAAAAAATGTAAAATAGAACCATTCTGTGATCCAATAATTTCATTATTGGGTATTTACCCCCCCAAAATATGAAAATACTGTGTATATACATACACACACACACACACACACACACACACACACAGTGGGACTTTATTCAGCCAAAAGAAAAGAATGAAATCTTGCCACAACACGGATGGAGGTAGAGTGTATAATGCCAGGTGAGATAAGTCAGCCAGAGAAAGACAAATATCCTATGACTTCACTCATATGCGGAATTTAGGAAACAAACCAACAAAGGAAAAAAAAAAAAACCCCAAATCAAAAAACAGACTCTTAACTATAGAGAAGAAACATGGTTACCGGAGGGGAGATGGGGGAGCGGATGGGGCAGAGAGGTGAAAGGGATGCAGAGGACACGGTTGGTCGTGACGAGCACTGAGTAACGGATCGAAGTGTTGAATCACCATATTGCACACCTGAAACAAACACAACCCTGTGCGTCCACTACCCTGGAAGGAAAATTGAGCCCCTTTTTGACTGTTGGTTTGTTTTTGTGTTGGGATAAAGTCTGTTTCAGAGTAGTCAGTAAGCGTGCAGAATCTTAGAGAGCTAACCCCTGACATTTGGAAGGGATTGAAGAACAAACTCTGCTTTCAGGAAAAAGGTATCAGCTCCTACGAGGATCCAAAATGTCCAAAACAGATTTGTTTAAAGTTGCAGAGCAAGAGAGGAGATTGTTTGAAGGTGAAAAAACTCAAAGGAAAGTGGTCAGAGTGAGTGTAAACTTACCCCAACTAGTGTCAACAGATAAGGCTCTTCCGACAGATGGAAGTGTTTGCATAAAAAAATCCTCAGAAGCCAGTGATGACCCCAGTGATTCACCCCCCTCCCTGTCTTCTTCCCTCCCCCTCCCTTCATCCTCACCTCTCCCTTCCCCATTTGCGCCTCAAAATTACACTAAAAATAGCTATTTTCCTTTACACTTTTCATCATTAATTTAATGAGGTTTACGGAGTGTTTTATTTGTTATTTTTGGAACACTATATGCTAATTAATTTCATCTAATGATAGTTTGCATTAGAAAATTGGTATTTATTTTATGTCTTGTCATTAGTTTTACACTTTGACCTAATATTTTATCATATATTTATGATTTTCTTTGATTGTAAATGCGTTTAAATGTATTACATATTTAGTTTCTATGATCTTTGCTTTTTAGCAAATAATAAGATACTGGCATTGTCAGTTTTGTGTCAATATTACCAATCTCGAAAGGTACACATTGGGGCTTATAGAGTGTATGCATTTCAGCTTTACTAGATTTTGCCAAATTGTTCTCCAAGACATTAGTATCTAATTACATCCCATTGGTTGTATGTAAAACTTTCTATAGCTTCACATCACAGCCAATATTTTCCATTAGTAAACTCATATGTCTTTACCAGTTTGGTGTGAAATGATATCTAATTGTGGTTCGTATTTGTATTTCCCTGATTGAGAGTGAAGTGAAGCATCTTTTCCTATGTTTATTGGCCATTTTGTTCGCCTTTTTCTTACAGTAAATCAGTGTTCTTATTACATACTAGTGCTGCAATATCTTTTCCCAGTTTGCAGACTTTTTTGCTTTGCTAATATATTTTGATAATTAGGAATTTTGATTTAACTAATTAAATTTTATGAGGGAAAGCGTGTGCTTGCATGTGACCGTGTGTGAGTGGGGGAGGGGCAGAGGGGGAGAGAGAGAGAGAGAGAGAGAGAGAGAGAAAGAGAGAGAGAGACCCAAGCAGGCTCCATGCTGTCAGCGCAGAGCCCAAGGTGGGGCTCGATCCCATGAATTGTGAGATTATGACCAGAGCTAAAATCAAGAGTTGGACACTTAACAAACTGAACCACCCAGGGGCCCCAAGAAATTTTAATTTGAATATAGTGAGTTCATTAATCTTTCTTAAGGCTTATACTTTTTGTGATGGAAAGAAACTCCTTCCTTCACAAGTCACTAAGTTGTTCCTTCATATTTATTTCTCCTAAGCTCACTGTTTTGTTTTTTCACAGTTAGGTCTTCAATTAGAATGTGAAGTAGGTGGGGTACCTGGGTGGCTTAGTAGGTCAAGCTCCCAACCTCAGCTCAGGTCATGATCTCACAGTTCGTGGGTTCAAGCCCCGCGTCGGGCTCTGTGCTGACAGCTCGGAGCCTGGAGCCTGCTTCAGATTCTGTGTCTCCCTCTCTCTCTGCCCCTCCCCCACTAGTGCTCTGTGACTCTCTCTCTCTTTCCCCAAAATAAATAAACATTAAAAAAAAAGAGTGTGAAGTAGGGTCTACTTTTACTTGTTTACACGTGAGAACATCACCGTCACCATTTAACAACTAGCCTGTCCCCTCCTCACTGCTCTGTTGTGCCAACCCTATCATACACCAAGTTTTCAGACATATGTGGATCTGTTTCTGGGCTCTCTATTTTATTCCATTAATATCTTTTCTACCCTCGAATCAGTTCCTCGCTGTCTTAATTATAGCTCTATAAGAAGACAGAAGATGTGTTGAGACAGAAACACGCCCTGCCGTCCCTTCACACGCAGCAATCTTATTTTTCTTATTCAACATTGACCAGATTTGGGGCACCTGGCTGGCTTGGTTGGAAGAGCATGAGACTCTTGATCTCGGGGTTGTGAGTTTGAGCCCCATGTTGGGTATAGAGATTACTTAAAAGTAAAAAAATTTTAAAATAAATTGACCATATTTTTGTGCAGAGGAGGGACATAGCCTGACTCACATTTTTTTTTTTGCACAAAAATTCAAGGTATTTGTTAAATATTAGAAGATATAAGAGTCAATGACAATTGCTACTTGACGATTGAAATCAAAATCATCTTGGTGCAAACAGATGACAAATATTTTTGCTATTTATCTGTATAGGAAAATCTTTTGAACAAGTGGAAAAAGTTAATAAATCTCTATAATTAAAACAACACATCTGACTCACAGTTTTTAAAAGGGCCACCCTAGCTGTGGAAAGAAAAATAATTAATGACATCAGGGAGAGGGAGGAAGAAATTTCTAGAACTATGTCCTTGAATAGATGAAAATGGATGGCATCCAGTGGAAGTAAGAGGGATTAGTTCCAGAGTAACATGCAAGGTTCAGACATGGTAATTAAGGCAGAGTAGGTAACCACACAGGCTAATAGCTGTGGCAATTCAGAGACTGGCGGTTTCCTTCTGATTGCTTGAATCTCTGTGAAGTCATCAGTTAAGCGTGAAGTGTTCAGGGTTTAAGAAGAAAGGAGACAACGTAGAATCACTATGGAGGGAATAGGGAAGGAAATGCTTGCTTGGGGTGGGGGCACTAAGAGCCCACTGGAGGTCCGTGGTCATTAATTCAAAGTGAGACCAGTCAGCATGCCAAGGGTGACAGCAGTGAAAAGTGGTAGGGCCAATAGATTGGAGGCTCTATGGTCAAGGGATTGATGGGGTCAGTGAATGGAGGAAAGTGTCTAGAAGCGGGAGCAAGAGAGTGGGATGTGTGAAGGTCACATTACAAAGGGTTACGGTTAGTGGCAATCACAAGCTCAAAGTTGAAAGCAGGGCTGGCTTCATGGCTTGCCACCCACACAGTTGCACAAAGCCCCCCCGTGCACAGGGCCCTGCACTTGGTTTAATGCTCTGCTGTCGCCATGTTGAAATTCCTAACCATTTTTTAACAAGGGGCCTTGCATTTTGATGTTGCCCTGGGCCCCCCAGTCCTGGTTGTTGGACATAGGAGTGCGTGGCTGATGTAGGTGGAGGGTGAGGCCCCTGGAGAAGAGCTGAAGGAGGTGAGAAACTGGAATGTCTCAGGGGAATGTACGTGTGGACTACAATCATGGAGGCTGAGGCAGGAATAGCACTGAAGACAGTGACGATGGGCCAAGAGCTAGGCTGTGCCATGGAGAATCGAGTGGCAGTAAGCCGGGGCACGACATGCCGCAGCAGGGAGGGGCAATAGGTAGGCAACATAATCTAATGATGTGAAACTCAAAGCTGAGGGTTTGGAGGAAGGAGGGAAACAGCTGAGAACCGGGACACGGGTGTCCCCCTCAGGCCCTGCAGGGGGAGGGCTTTGGGAGAAAGAAGCAGCCTTGTAGACGAGGCAGGGGGGGCCATGTCCTGGGGCAAAGCAAGGTTTCCTTTAGAGCAAGGTGGACGGGGATGATTAAAGAATAGGTCAATGACCTGCAAGACTGGGGTTCTTGTAATGATGACAGCAGGGACAAAGGGCATGATGAGATTAGGCCAGGGGACTGAAGGCAGAGAGTAGAGGCAAGACTGTAAGCTTTGGAGCCGAAGAAGGGGCTCCCCCGTCACCATTGGTGATGGGGCGAAGGATAAACATGGTCTTTTTATGTATCTTTAGTATAAATGTATGCTGGAAGACCATGTTTCTTTTATAAGTTTTTAAGTGGCATTTATAAAATAACAGTTAGGGGCACCAGGGTGGCTCAGTCGGTTAAGCGTCCAGCTTTGGCCCAGGTCATGATCTCATGGTTCCTGTGCTGTCAGCACAGAGCTCGCTTTGGATCTTCTCTCCCCCCACCTCTCTCTCTGCCCCTTCTCCGCTCACGTGCTTTCTCTCTCTCTCTCAAAAATAACAAATTTAAAAATAATAATAATTAGAACAGAGGGTATTAAAAAAATAAGTTTTTACGTTTACCCAAAGACCCTATAGTCATATAGAGTATACGCTCTGTAATCTCTTAGCGAATTTTTTCCCCTGAACATTCCAAAATCAATGCAGGTAGGTATCACAAATTCCAAAAGTCAATTTCTTTGCAAAGCAATGTGGCAACATGGCTCGTTATTTCATTTAAAATGCTTTGCAAAGGGCGCCCGAGTGACTCAGTTGGTTAAGTGTCTGACTTCGGCTCAAGTCATGATCTCACAGCTCGTGAGTTCGAGCCCTGCGTCGAGCTCTGTGCTGACAGCTCAGGGCCTGGAGCCTGTTTCAGATTCTGTGTCCCCCTCTCTCTCTGACCTTCCCCTGCTCACACTCTGTCTCCCTCTCCTCAAAAATAAACATCAAAAAAAATTTTAAAGTGCTTTGCAAAGAAAAAGATCAAATTTGAGCAATGTCTGTCTTTACAACTTGAAGTCTGTGGCTTTCGGACTAGTTAACGTAGAAACTCCATTTGCTTTACTCTTTCACATTCCTCTGGTGGAGATTGTCTTAGCTCATAATACAACAGTGTAATTAAAAATGAAGTCATTTAAGAATTTAACATTTGATAGTTGGGTCTCTAAGGACTGTGTGGTCAACCAAATGCAACGTATGGACCTCGTTTGGATCCTAATTTGAACGATACCCCCGTGAAAAGAAATATTTGAGACCTCTACCCAGATGTGCGATACCTTATCACATGTGGACAAGGACTCATGTGAAATGTTGTGTTGCTTCCCATGTGATTTGGGGACACCCACTGGCTTATTCCGGCCTCAGGAAACCCCACAAAAAGGATTGGGATTTGAAGTCAATTGCCAAAGCCTTCAGACAAACAGTGATAAAGTCTTCTGTAGAAAGCTTCTGTTAACGCTCTAAGTAGCTTTCTAAATTCTCAGTTCAGTCCAATGATTCTTTGGCCCAGGTACAAAGTGGTGGTGGGAGAGTCATCAGATAATTTGAACCTCACGTCAATGCCTTTAATCTCTCGCTCCCTCTTTACTTTTTTAAACAAATATTTATTCATTTTTTAATATATAATTTATTGTCAAATTGGTTTCCATACAACACCCTGTTTATTCATTTTTGAGAGAGGGGGAGCATGAGCAGGGGAGGGTCAGAGAGAGGGCGGGGGGGCACAGAGGATCCAAAATGGGCTCTGTGCTGTCAGCAGTGCGCCAGATTTGGGGCTCGAACTCATGAACCCTGAGATCATGACCTGAGCTGAAGTCAGACACTCAGCCAACTGAGCCACCCAGGCGTCCCTTTTTTTTTTTTTTTTTTTTTACATTTTAATGTTTGTGTGGGATCAGAACATGTTGAATGGTTGGTAGAAACATTTAACGTATGCATTTTTCTCCTGGAAAGCTATTGTTAATTTGACACTTTACATTGATGGCATCTTGGAGTTGTAGAAATACGGTAATGTTTGTATGCTATATCTTGCTTTGGAAATTGTTAGATTGGGTCTGTTGTGTAGATTCCGGTTAGATTACTTAGCCAGTGGCACCAGTCCCAATGAAGAACAAAAGCACAGCATGTCACCTCCCTGGACAGAACTCTCAACGTTCTGTTTTAATTAACACTAACTATCTCTGTCGAGGTCAATGACACATCGTTTGGCAAACAGTACAGGAATGGCTCAATGGCATTTTGTATGTTGCATCAACTTAGAGCTAAGTGAAAAAAACTAGAGAGAAGTACCAAGACCATGGAAATAGAAGATTCCTTCTCCTTACCCTCTTGGCCACAAGCCCTGACGTCCACCAGCAGAATTAGGGTCCCCATTTCCAAACCTTTGTCTCTTTCAAATTCCCACAGATGAGAATGCCTGAAAAGGATCAGTTTCTTTTTAGGACTCAAGAGCACCAAAGGCACTGCACACATAATAGAGAGGTATATGCTACCCGGATTTGCCTATGAGAACCTTATGTTGGGGTGCCTGGTGGCTCAGTCGGTTGAACGTCTGAGTCTTGATTTCCACTCAGGCCATGATTCAGAACCTGCTTGGGATTCTCTCTCCCTCTCTCTCTCTGCCCCTCCCATACTCTCTCCCTCCCTCTCTCTCTCAAAATAAATAAATTAACTTAGAAAAAAAAAAGAATATAATGATTCACACAGTTATCTTCCCACAGGTTTAAAAATTTCGTCTACACATACCGAATCTTCAAAGAGAGACATGGGTTTTACAACATACAGGTAAGAACGTACCGGGACTGCTGTAAAAGCAGCAACAAAAGGTGGGGAGAAGAATCTGAGATCATCTCTTGAACCTGAGATGTGGCCACGTAGAGGCATTTTAAAAAGGGAAGCAACATGCAGAGTTTGAGTCAAATCAATAGTTAACCCTGTCTTTCTCTGAGGGAAATAGGGGGAATTTTTGAATAATCAAGGCTGTTATTCAGACCCGTAGAGGTATGCATGACCCTGGATCCCCCAGGGTCAAATGCACCAGCCTGGACTCCATACGGGACCGCTGTCCAATTAGAAGACGACGCAATGACCAGGGCGGGATGGAATGGGAAGGTGGGGAGAGGTCTGAATGTATAGGAAGCCATGTGAGCTCCATGGTTGTAGGAAAATATAAGGGGAGCATCAGTGGACTAGCAGTCTTGGGGGTTTCTTTAATTTTTCTGCTTTACTGAGCACTACGCAGAAAAAAAACTTTTTTTTTTTTTAAATGATTTCTCTGGCTTAGGAAGCAGAGTATAATAAATTTAACTGAATCTTCACTAACAGGGAATCCTGAAATAATCTTTTTGAAACACTTGCAGACAAGATTAGGCAGATCTTTTTACTGCAAAATATCTCAGAATCTTCAATATGTTAATGTTCGTTGTGCATATCTAAAAGAAATTAGAACACGCAATGATCCTCAAGCACACACACATATCACACACACATATATATATAGCCATATCCATACGTGTGTGTGTGTGTGTGTGTGTGTGTGTGTGTCTGTGTGAATGATGTATGGTGTGTGTGTGATGTGTGTGTATACGTATAATTTTTCATTTCCCTACAAAGGACGTTATTAAGGCAATTGACAAAATTTGAATAAGGTCTGTATATTAGTCAATAGTACTACATCAAGATTAATTTCCTCATTTTAATCATTGTAGTGTGGATATGTAACGTCCTTGCTTTTTTTGGAAATATTGAAGCATTTAGGGTTAAAGAGCTATCGCGTTTGCACTCAATCTCAAAATTAAAAAAATATATATATGTATCGCTATATATGCACATATATCTATACACATTTAGAAAGAGAAAATGAAAAGCAAATATACACAATAAAACGTTAACCTTTGAGGGGTAGGTGAAGGATATATACATACAGATTTTAAAAAGAGTTTTGCAACTTTTCTTCAAGTCTGAGATTATTTCAAAATAAAATGTGTTCTAAAAAGCAACTTGTATTAAAACTTTTTTTCTTTGTTGTCCATGCTTTGGGAGATTGTGATAATTCCTTAATACCATATTTTGTGTCTTGTCTGGGCAAAGCAGAGAGGCATGGAAATCAGTTATAACTCAGATCCAGGAGGCATCTCACTGAGGGGTAGCAAAACTCTCAAGGGCCTGTAGTGAGTGGATGGGGGCTTGGGTTGAAGTGACGGCCTTATATGGAACTTCCCTGCAGTCTGCTGCAAAGTCTGCCAGAATCTCTGATGAAGGTTAACCACACCACACGTCAGAGAAACTTCTGGTCACCACACCCGTCTGCATTCTGACATGGAGCCATCTGAGAACCACAGTGATCATCAAGAAAACCATGAACATAGGACGAGGGAAGGACAAATAAGATAAAAACAGAGAGGGAGACAAACCATAAGAGACTCCTAAATACAGAGAACAAACCGAGGGTTGCCGGAGGGGCGTTGGGTGGGGGGACGGGTTACATGGGCCGGCCCTTGTTGGGATGACCACTGGGTGTTCTAAGGAAGTGAGGAATCACTAAGTTCTATTCCTGAAACCATTATTATGCTATATGTTAACTAACTTGGATTTAAATTAAAAAAAAATTAAAATCGGGGCGCCTGGGTGGCTCAGTCGGTTAAGCGTCCGACTTCGGCTCAGGTCATGATCTCGCGGTCCGTCAGTTCAAGCCCCGCATCGGGCTCTGTGCTGACTGCTCAGAGCCTGGAGCCTGTTTCAGATTCTGTGTCTCCCTCTCTCTCTGACCCTCCCCCGTTCGTGCTCTGTCTCTCTCTGTCTCAAAAATAAATAAAACGTTAAAAAAAATTAAAAAAAAAAAGAAAAGAAAAAAAAATTAAAATTAAATTTAAATTAAAAAAAAAAAGAGAAAACACACACAAGGCACCGTGTCTGACATCGGCTCCCAGAAGGGTACCCTGTGTGGTACCCCAGACAACTTGCCGAGGTTGAGGCTCACTGCAGACCGAGGCGGGACGCCTCAGTCATTATTCTCTTTACTCACAGTAGCTCAAGTCAGAGGCCAGTCTTAAAAACAAAGGTTTCTGTGTATTTCCATTGCTGTGAGCTCTTTTTTCTTTTTCTTCTTCTTCTTCTTTTTTAATGTTTTTAAATTTATTGAGAGAGAGAGAGAGAGAGAGAGAGAGAATGCACGGGGAGGGGCAAACACAGGGAGAGAGAGAGTCCCAAGCAGGTGTGGAGCCCGTTTCAGGGCTCGAACTCACAAACCGTGAGATCATGACCTGAGCCCAAATCAAGAGTCAGGCGCTTAACCAGCTGAGTCCCCCTGGGGGGCCCCCATCGGGGTGAGCTCTGAAGCTTGAAGCGCCAGCCACTCATTTTCAGTTTGCCAGCTCAGAGGTAGCCCTGAAAACCACATCTTTGAGAAGTATCACATTTCACTCACAGTTGAAGGTGACGAGCCATCTCCTTCTTGTCTCTGGGCAGACCGTGGAAGGCGCTCCCAAGAAGATCTTTCCAGACCTCAAGGCATTGATCTCCGCGTTTGAGAAACCAAATCAAGGGCTGGTGGTCCACCTTGTACGGCCAATAAAGAAAACCAGCTCCCGCCTGAGATGGAGACGGTCACAGATAAAGTTGGATAGTATTTACGGTAAAAACCCTTAACAGGGGGGTCCAGAAGGAACCTTATAGTCCCGTTTCTTCCACTGGCCGACTCTGCCCCATGACCTTGTGCGAACCACCGTTCGGGGAAGGGACGGACAAGCAGGCAAAATCTTCAGATGAGACAATCGCTCCGAGGCCCTCTCCAAGGCTCATACTGTCACATTCTGCTCGATAAGTGCTAGGGGACGAGTGATTTCAGATACATCCCTCAAGGAATGGAAACATGGCGGAACATGAGGGATGGTCAGTAAATCTAAGTGCCGAGAATCCACGCTGAGGCCTCTCCAATTGTTACCATGAACAGCCGCAACTACTCTCTTACCCCCACCTTGAACCTGCTCTCAGAAAATAATCTCTCTTGTCAGGTACAATGTGGCTGGAATTTAGCTCAGACCCCCTGAGACATTTTCGGCTCACCCCCGTTTTCTCATGGTGGCGTGTGTGGCTACGTTCCCAAGCAGAGGGATTTCAGCTATGAGTGGCCAGGTTGGGGGTGTTGGTAGGAGAGTTCCAGGCCAGCTAGGGAGCTCCAGGGAACCTGAAATCACCCCACATTCCACTCTGTCCACAGCAAAATCACCCTCCGGAGTGCCAGGGCAAGCTTCTCACCAACCCCCCCCCCCAACAAAACTAAGCGTGGCTTTTTATTTTATTTTAATAAAGTTTATTTATTTTGAGAGAGAGACAGTGCAAGCAGGGGAGAGGCAGAGGGAGAGGGAGAGTGGGGCTCGAACCCACGAACCGTGAGATCATGACCTCAGCCAAAATCAAGAGTCGGACGTTTCACTGACTGAGCCACCCAGTCGTCCCAAAGTACGGGTTTTTAATGATTAAAATAATCCCCCCCCCCCCCGGAGGCACCTGGGTGGCTCAGTCCCTTAAGCGTCTGACTCTTGGTTTCAGCTCTGGTCCTGATCTCATGGTCATGGAATTGAACCCCACGTCTGGCTGTGCACTGATGGCACGGAACCCGCTTGGGATTCTCTGTCTCCCTCTTCTCTCTGTCCGTCTACCCCCCCCCCCCCAAATAAGTGAATGAACTTTAAGAAAGTAATAAAAGAATGAAAACAAAAACCCCTCCTCCGCCACTGTTTCTCTGCCCCCTGCCCCCTGCACACACAAAGTCACTTCCTATATAGGTTCGGCTACGGGTGTCGTCCCGCGGCCATGTTCTACCAAAAATTATAGAAAAAAAGCACAAAGTGGGGGTGGCAGAGGTAGAAACCCAGGAATGTACGTGTGCCGAGGGTGGTTGGGGCGGTGGTAATATCTGTCCAGCAATGATAAAAGAATCACAAATGCAAGAGGAGGGTCCTTTGAAGATCTTTCCTAAGAACTGGGCGGGAGTCTCACCTCCCCAGCTGCCCATGCTTGATTAGTCCTGGTGGGTGACCCCCCCGGAGTCTTCAGCTTTCCCCAAAGGGGAGACAAGCCTCTCCCCAGCCCGTTGCCTTCCTCCATTCCCTTGGCCTCCTTAGAATAAGCTTCAGACGCTCTCAGTCTCAGGGAATCACAGGTTTTCTGCCAGGGGGTGGAGGCATCTGGGATGGGAATCTCCGACGCCTAACCTTTGTAAAGAGACCCCCCCCCCCCATTTTGTCAGGAGAGCTCCCTGGGGTACCCGAGCCCTTGAAGATGCCACTGTGATGCAGCAACCGAGGTCGTCCTGTGCCTGGAGAGAGGTCTTCTTTCCCTGGAGTGAGGTCGGTCAGCGAGACTGCTGGGCATTGATCCTCATGGCTGGTCTTCTGTTTCTTTCCCCAGAGAACAGTAACAGTGAATATGTGGAGGTCTTGCCTTGAAGACAAGGAGACTGAACAAAGCAATTCGAGAAGACGTCAGGTGTCAGCTCTCACCGGTGACCCTGCTTCTCCTGCAGATGTGGACCTGGAATGCTGAGCTGTAA
The DNA here is from genome assembly GCF_018350215.1 of Panthera leo. NCBI lineage: Eukaryota > Metazoa > Chordata > Mammalia > Carnivora > Felidae > Panthera > Panthera leo. The sequence goes on from NC_056696.1 coordinate 62,850,544, forward strand.
GTGAGCTATTCAGACTCTCCTGGACTGGGTGACTGAAGATGTTCTGTCCACCAGCCTCAGAGAACTCGCTCCCCATGTCCCCACCTCCCATGCATCCACCACGAGCAGCTTTGAAACCTTTCCCCCTGAGCACTCTTCTTTCTTGGAATAGGACAGCCAGAACCTATTCTCCCTGACTTATCAAAGATACCACTACATCACGGGTGACACCCTCCTTTAGACCAGGCAATCAGAAGCACAGCTTCATACAGAAGAGAACACACTTGGCTGTGAGCTAGGAGCCTGAGTTCCAGCCCTGTGGCTACGTGACTTCGGATAAACCTCTTCCCCAGTCTGGGTCTCCATTTCTTCATCTGTAAAACAAACACTGCCCCTGCCCCTGTGCTGAGCCCAGCTGTATCTGGTGGAGTTGAGGGGTCCTGGGGTGATGGAGATGTACGTGGAATTGGCATGGGTCTCCATCCTCCCAAACAGCCAACATGGTCTCTGCACCTGCCTGTCCTGGGCTGGGTCATGATGGGGGCCCTGACCCCTCCCACACCCTTCTCCCCCTTCATTCTAGCTCTCCTCTTTCTTAGTAATCTTGATATTCCTGCCAAACATATCCATGGATGCATTATCTCCCTGGTTTTGCCCAATTTCACTAATGCACGAACCACTTCAGCAGCATGGATGTAGCTGTGTACCACACTGATAGGTGTGGGGATTTTAAAGGTACCCTCCTACGTGTGGTTCCTGTTCCCGCTGGATTCTAAGTGCCCCCCAAAGCACGCTTGGGTCTCCCTCCTATTCCCCAGCGTGGAAATGTGTGCTGTGTAGAGCCGTGCCTGTTCACAGAACTTTCTGACCGGAAGCACATTCCTGAAGGGTTTGTTGAATTGGTTCTAAGTCCTTTGAATTTTTCTGCTGGTTCGACATTCTAACTAAGACCTGATTAGTGTGGAATGTGCCAATTCTATGCCCATCCTCTTACCTATCTTCAAGCCATAGTGATTCATTTTACCCTACTGGTCTTATCTTTCAAAGTTATTCAAGAGAGGAGCTCGAGATTTCCGGATGACATGAACAAACATTGTGGTTGGAGTCCTAAAGTGTAAGCCATTCTGAGTTTCTGGCTCATAGAAATTCAGAGCTATTACCAAGTAGGTAAGAAGTGAAATGCAGTCACCATATTCAGAGAGCTGAGGGCACCAGAAGCAAGCCTGCTTCTTGGGGTTCAGTCCCTAGTCTTTGATTCTATAACCAAAGAAGCATGTGTCAGTTGCCAGAGTCCCGAGCAATCTTTGGCACAGAAAACATATTCAGGGCCAATGAAAATATATTTATTTCTTGAACAAATGACTGAATAAGTCAGTATATAAAATGTAGCCACTCGTTCCAGATAGCAGAGATTTGTTTGGGCTTCATTCATTTCAAACCTAGTAGAACAAGACTGTTAGTTCAAGACCTTGCAGTCGTAATTCTCGTAGAAGTGATTTCCTTTTTCTGAGTACCCGTGCATAGCACTTTACATGATGCTTGGTCCCCCGTGGGATTTCACCACATTTCTCAACCAAGCAAGCCACACTGAGTAGCCGATGTGGATGCCATGCTATAATTTGCTGAAATTTTTTTAGAAGACCTTGAACAGGTCACGTGAAGGACAGTTGCAAGATCCTGGTAGGTGGGACTGGAAGCAGTGTGGGGGGGGGGAGGGGAAGACCTGAGAAACAACAATGGCAGGTATATTAAGTGTTTGGGGTGCCATTCTGTGACAGAGGATACAACGCCTACCAGCAGAACTCACACCAGTGCTGGCTATCTATAGGAGGGCAGTGTTAGCTGTATGGCAAAAAGAACTCTGAACCCACTAGAACAATCTTACACTAAGAGCCTGCCCTGTGTTGTAGTTTAAGTGGAGGGTGATATTTTCCAAGGATATGGGAGAGATGCGTCCTGCCCCGAGAAGAAATTAGACTGCCTGAATGCTAAGGTACCTTCCAGTTCAAGGATTGTTGGATCCTATGGTCATCTCTTAACAGTTTAGTGGGAATCTCTCTCCCTCTCTTTCTTTTTTGGACTTCCATATGGAGAGTGGTGTTAATCACATCCCTTAATTCTTAACTCATTATCACCATTAATCCATGTAAGACCTTTCTTCTGTTTTATTTCATTGCTATCCTCTTTGCGTCGCATTCCAATGATCACACCCTTCCCCATGGGAAGTTGCTCAATACTATTTGATATATACCTTTGATATGTATGCACCCTTGTAGAAGGTACAGCATTGGTTGTGAATACAGGTCTTTTATATTTACATAGACAATATTCTATTGTTCCAATTATGTTATTACCTTTCTCACTGAACACCATGTTTGGTTCTAGTCTATATTGTTGAGTGTAATTCAGTCTCTTTTTTTTTTTAAGTTTATTTATTTTGAGAGAGAGAGAGAGAGAGAGTGTGTGTGTGTGTGTGTGTGTGTGAGCAGGGGAGGGGCACTTGTGAGTGAGAGGGAGAGAGAGAATCCCAAGCAGGCTCCACACTGTCAGCTTGGAGCCTGATGCAGGGCTCGAACTCACGAACCCAGAGATCATGACCTGCGCTGAAATCAAGAGTTCGACTTTCAACCGACTGAGCCAGCTGGGCGTCCCAGAGTGTAATTCAGCACCTTAAATGGTGCATGGTATTCCGCAGTGTGCTCTCACCAGCTTATCCTTTCCTCTAGAGATAGACATCTAGGTTGGTTCCAGCACAACGGTCTGTGGAGCAAGCTTGAACGAGTCCCCGTATGGAAGTGTAAGAGAGTTTCTCTGAACTGTATGATCCTAGATATGCTCATGTTTAATTATGATGCAGTCAAACCCATCAGGTGCCTTTTGATTCTTCTGTAATAAGCTCTTTACTCCGAGATCATGAAAAAAAGTTATCCTGCATTTTCTTTCACTTGCTTTTATACCTTTACCCTCTGCAGGTAAGGTTTCAGTGACGGCAAGGTCTCTTGTACTCCTCACTGACACTTTCCCAGTAACAAGAAAAGCCTTTCACACATAGTTGATGTTCAATAAATATTTCTCAAGTGAAGGATGAATCCAGGGTGAACCTCTGTCCATGGTAAGAGGTATTTCCAACTTTGTATTTCTCCATATAGATTGGAGTAGTTTTCCCATTTCAACCTACTTAATAGTTAATGTCCCCTCTGATTTACAGTTCCTCCTTTATCCAAATGGTTCCAATGTTCTAATCTTATTGTCTGGTAGGATAGGCACCCTTTTATTTTTCAAACCGACTGAGTTATCTGTGGACCTTGGTTCCTCCATATACATTTAAGGATAAATATGTTACATTGCTCAAAACATCTTGATGGAATTTTGAGTGAATTTGCAAAGAGTTTGTAATTAGGGAAAACAGACATTCTTGTAATGCTGTCCCATGCATAAACATGCTATGTCAATTTACTCAGGTCATTTTTTTTTTTTTTTTTTAAATTTAAGTAGGCTTCATGCCCAGCGCAGAGCCCAATGTGGGGCTTGAGCTCATGACCCTGGGATCATGACCTGAGCTGAGATCAAGAGTTGGACACTTCACTATATGCTAACTTGGATGTAAATTTAAAAAATAAATAAAATGGTAAAAAAAGAAAAAAAAGTTGGACATTTAACTAACCAAGCCACCCAGGTGCGCTGTCTTTTTTGTTCTTTAATGGAATCACAAATTTTCACTAGAGAAGTCTTGTACATTCTGTTAGATTAATTCCCAATTGTTTTTAGTTGTTACATATTCTCTTTTATTTTATTACATTTCTAGTAGCCTATGGCAGTGGAAAAATGTTTACTCTCTTGTTGGGATCTACTGGTCTACCTGTTGATCCTACTGTAAATCAAATTGTAAATTCTATGTAAATGATTTTGTCGGCTGTAAATAACACCACTCTGTTCTGTTTCCACACTTGTGAATCTACTTATTTTCTATGTTTCCGTGCTGAAATCTCGAGTATTCACTAAACAGTAATCACAAAAGGGGTCATTCTTGTGTGGGTCCCAGCACTGCATGGAAAGTTTAGAAACTTTCTCCATTTCGCCAACACGTTTGCTGTTTTCATCAGAAATGTTTTGAGATCTGTTAAGTGATTTCTGCATCTACCGAAATTGTCACATTCCTTTTATCTTCATTCCATGAGAGGTAAATTATTGTAATAAAATTGCTGAGATGATCCCATCCTTTCATTGCTTCCCTTGACCATGCTGTATTATTTTCAATAAACTGTTGAACTTGGTAAGTGAATACTTCATTTAAGAGTTTTGCATTAAAGGGACGCCTGGGTGGCTCAGTTGGTAAGCGTCCAACTCTTGATTTTGGCTCAGGTCATGATCTCACTGTTTTCTGAGATGGAGCCTCCTCTCGTGGATCTTCGCATTGACTGTGCTGAGTCCAAGCTGGGGAGGGACAGAAGGAGAGAGAGAATCTGAAGTAGGCTTGGGCTCCAAGCTGTCAGCCCAGAGCCCAATGTGGGGCTCAAACTCAGGAACCATGAGATCATAACCTGAGCTGATGTCAGATGCTTAACCAACTGACATAACCACCCAGATGCCCCAGTCTGGCCATTGATTATGTGTATGTGTGTGTGTGTACACTGGCTTATTTCCACATTTTGTAATAAATACATATAAGGCCATTATTTTAGCTCATGGTACTATTTTAGAAGTATCCCACAAATTTTAACATGAATAGTATTTATTGCTGTGTAGGTCAAAGTAGTTTTAATTTCTATCAAAATGTCCTCTTCAATCCAAGGACAATTTAGTAGTTTGTTATTGTTTTTACACATATATTTTAGCTTTTATTTTTGTGTCAATTCCAAACTGTAAAGCATTAAGAGTTCAATAACACGGTTTGACTTGATTTCTGATGCTTCCGTGGTGAACATTCTGTGAATATTTCATTTGTTTGAGAATTGTTTTTCCTTGTCATTTTGAAGTTCATTCTCGTGACCCATCCCATGTATTCAAGATTATGAATCATGCCAAACAAATATTTTATAGAAACTAATTACAATAGTTGGTATACAGATTGGCCCCCCCAGTTTTGCCATACCTGTTTTAACTATGTTAGTGGTATATTTTTAGGTGTATATCTTTTCATAATTATTTTATAATCCTCTTAATCTATTTCTTTTATATGAAGTGCTTCTCTTGGTCTCTTAGGATTTTTTTTTTTTGCCTTTAATTATATTTTGCTTCATATTAAAATTGCTGTCCTGGCTTTCTTTTCATTCATACTTTCCTAGTATATAATTTCCCATCCCTTTGTTTACAAGTTTTCTCATATCTTTTGTGTTAACTCTGTCTTCTGTAAACAAAATGTTGCCGGATCTAATTTTTCCCCAAGATTGTCTCCTTTTGTTTGGCAAGGTCAATACACTTACATTTATTACAATTTGTCTATTGGAATCCATTTCTGCCATTGTTATGAGATGAATGTTTATGTCCTTCAGTCCCCACATATGTCGAAGCTCTAATCCCCAAAGTGACTAAAAAAAATTTTTTTAATGTTTATTTTTGACATAGAGCACGAGCAGGGAGGGTCAGAGAGAGAGGGAGACACAGAATCCAAAGCAGGCTCCAGGCTCTGAGCTGTCAGCACAGAGCCCCACACGGGGCTCGAACTCATGGACCGTGAGATCATGACCTGAGCCGAAGTTGGATGCCCTACTGACTGAGCCACCCAGATGCCCCTCTAATCCCCAATGTGGTTTAGAGGTGGGGCATTTGGGAGGTAATTGGGTTGAGAGGAGGCCATGAGGGTGGCCCTAATCCCTCTCATGATGGGATTAGGGCTTTTAGGAGAAGACACGACAGAGTGCTCTCTCCATGTGTAAGTGCCAAGAAAGGCTTTGTGAAGACACAGTAAGAAGGTGGCTGTTTGCACTGCTGGCAGTGACCGTCACCACATACCGAATCTGGGACACCTGACTTAGGACTTCCCATCCTCTGGAACAGTGAGAAATAGATTCTAATGCAATGTTTGTTGTTTAAACCACCCAACCCAGGGGCACCTGGGTGGCTCAGTCGGTTAAGCCTCCGACTTCAGCTCAGGTCATGATCTCGCGGTTTGTGGGTTCAGGCCCCGCATCAGACTCTGTGATGACAGCTCGGAGCCTGGAGCCTGCCTCCTATTCTGGGTCTCCCTCTCTCTCTGCCCCTCCCCGACTCATGCTGTGTGTGTGTGTGTGTGTGTGTGCCTCAAAAATAAACATTAAAAAAAAATTTAACCACCCAATCTACGGTGTTTTGTTATAGCTGCCTGAACTAAGATAGAAATCTTATTAGCCTTTATATTGACTATGCATTTTGTTTCCTCCCTACCTCTCTTCTGCTTTCTAGTGAATAGATCACATTTACCTGTGTACCTTGAAGGCTCTATTTAAAAAAAAAAAATTTTTTTTAACGTTTATTTCTTTTTGAGACAGAGAGAGACAGCATGACTGGGGGAGGGGCAGAGAGAGAGGGAGACACAGAATCTGAAGCAGGCTCCAGGCTCCGAGCCGTCAGCCCAGAGCCCGACGCGGGGCTCGAACTCACGGACTGCGAGATCATGACCTGAGCTGAAGTCAGACGTTTAACCGACTGAGCCACCCAGGCGTCCCGGCTCTATTTTTTTAAAAGACAGTTTTTGGTAGTCACCCCTACCTTATAAAGATGTGTATTTTTGCTTTTCTCTACAATATTTAAGATAGATCAATTGTTATAATTAAGCATACTCTCATTTCACTTCTGTTACCATCATCACTCTTACTTATCTTGCTTTCTGATGTTATCTAAAATTTGAATTATTATCTATTCCTTTTGGGTCCTTCATCATTTAAATAAACTATAGAGTTAATTTCTCATCCTTACTTCCTATACATTTCCAAACTCATAGCAGTCTCCGGAGTTTATTACTTTTCTTACTAGAATATTTCCTCCAAGGGTATTTGCAAAGAGGGTCTTTGAGTAGCAAACCTTTTACAGCCTCACATACCTACAGCTTCCTTTTATGTCCGTTTAAACAATAGTTGAGCTGAACGTACAATATAGGCTTAAGGTGATTTTCTTTCAACAACATAAAAATGTTAAGCCATTATCATTTTGTATCCAGGATTCTTATTGACATGTCTAATGTCAATCTGATTCTCTTTATTATCTGATTGTTTTTTTTTTTTTCCTGGAAACTTTAAAGGTGGTCTGTCTTTTTTTTTTAAATTTTTTTTCAACTTTTTTTTTTTGGGGGGGGGGACAGAGAGACAGAGCATGAACGGGGGAGGGGCAGAGAGAGAGGGAGACACAGAATCGGAAACAGGCTCCAGGCTCCGAGCCATCAGCCCAGAGCCCGACGCGGGGCTCAAACTCACGGACCGCGAGATCGTGACCTGGCTGAAGTCGGACGCTTCACCAACTGCACCACCCAGGCGCCCCAAAGGTGGTCTGTCTTTATGATCTTAAATTTCACAGTAATGTGTCTGAATATAAGTTTTTCCTTTATCCTGTTTGAAAGTCCATATGCCATTTTATTCTCAAAGTTTTTTTTTAATGTTTTATTGAGAGAGAGAGAGAGAGAAGGTGAGGGGCAGAGACAGGGAGACACGGAATCCGAAGCAGGCTCCAGGCTCTGAGCTGTCAGCACAGAGCCCAACGTGAGGCTTGAACTCACAAACTGCGAAATCATGACCTGAGCCGAATAGGACGCTTACCCGACAAGCCACACAGGCGACCACTTCATCTTTCTATACTTTTGGAAATTATTCTTTTTTTCCAAGATAACCTCCCCTTTATCTTCTCTCGCCTACTGGAATTTAGTTAAGAAGTGTCCTCTATTTTTTCCCTGCATTCTATTTGTTGATGTTAGGAAATGATCTGAGGAACATGAAAAGCCTCTCTAAAACGGATATAGTGCTTTTCTCATAGTTAGCAGTAGCACGAAAAGTTGCTCTTTGCAGAAATTAGTTACCAGAAACTGCAATGGCTAAAGTCAGCCACAAGAGAGCAGACAATCACCAAGAAAACAAAGTGCGTGCGTGTGTGTGTGTGTGTGTGTGTGTGTGTGTGTGTGTTTTAAAAAAAGCACCGCGAGGAACCATCATAGCTATAATGAAACATTGCTCGGAATAATACTCACCTCTCCTTTGGATGTTTAATCTCCAGTGTCGATAAGAGGATTAGTGTACGAGCCAGGTTCCCCGCTGGCATTTGAAACGCAGTAGAAACACTATTGTCACTCCTGCCTGGGGCTGAACTTCTTACAAATCATAGAGCAGATTCATACCAAAACCCTCGTGAATCAATGTTCTCAAGAGGCAGGACGGTCAGCTCTGTCGCTCATGGGCAGAGTGACTTGGGGCAGGTGGCTGAAACTCCCTTAGCCTCCGGTCAGCCGCGCCTAGAAAACGGAGGGATCATTCTCACTGCATAAGGTCTCGTGGGGAATCAGAGACCACGCCAGCATAGGTGAACCTTGAAACAGTAGAGCCTTTGCTCTTTCCTCTTCTGTGCAACGAGGGGGGTTGGTGAATGGGTCTCTAAATTCCTATCCTACACAAACATTCAGTGTTTAATGAAAATGCATTCGCCCCTGGAAAAGGTCCAAGTCAAAAAGACATTTCTGGGCCATGACCATTTCCTGAGAGTTTTTACCACGCTGGTGTGATGGAAACAGAGAAGAGCCATGTGGTGAGGAAGACGCCTGCTCCTCGGGTCTAGAGACCCAGGCCTCCGGGTCCTGTGCTGCCCATTCTCTGCCCCAAGTCTCAGGCTCTGCTTTGTCTCCGCCCCTAACCTCAGTTTACCCATCTGTGAGATGGGGCTGAAATAACGACGCCACGAGACGTGAGGATTCACGAGATCATGTGTGTGAATCTCTCTGAACGCAGTAAGAAGCTCTGTGTCCGAGGGATGGGCTTCATTGGACTTCCCAGCGGGTTCTTGAGAGACACACATGAGACAATGGATGCCAACTGATGAGCACAATTCCTGGAATGCGCGGGAACTTCAGAAACGTAGTAATACAGCTCCAGTAGCAAAGGCCGCAGTGGTAAAGCAGAAGTATTGAGAACTGGAATGGGATGCAGCGGCTGGAGAAGCGGCCGCGGGAGCCGGGCAGGCGCCTGGCATCGAAGTGTGACCCTTCTTACATTAGGCAGGACGCAGCGCCGGCTTCTGCTGCCTCTGTGACAAGGTGGCACCTGTCCAGGGAACTGAATTAATGGAGGCTCCGGCTGGAGACAAATGGCCCACACACTGGCCCATTAATCATCCTCCACTTTGAGAGTGGCCCTCCCTCGATCCTCTGAAGCCGGTGGTCAGGTGCAGAGACTGCGTGCGGGTAGGGGGCCCCGAGGAAGGGGCTGAAAGCCGTGGCGTTGGTCTAGGCCAGGCCTCAGAGAAAGCCTGGTCTAGTCCGTTCCACGCAATTTAGCACTAGATTGCGTGTGTGTGACATATGTATAAAATTTCCCGAAATAAGTGAGAAGTTCTTTGACTTCAGCTCACAGCACATCTCTATCGAGCTCCTGAGATGAGCCAGGGGCCGGGCTGCGGACTGAGGCGTTAGAGGTGAACGTGGCGTGGCCCCCGCCCTCGAGCTCAGGGACCCGCGGGAGACCGGGCGGGAGCTCCGTTCCACGTCACTCGTGCCACGGGTGGTGCAGAGGCGGCTGGGGGTGGCGAGCGGGAAGGACTCCCGGTGGGGGAAGGGATGCCTGAGCCGAAACGTGAAAAGACAGCCTGGCCAAGTCAGAGGAAAGAGAAAGGCAGGCAGACAGACAGCCCTGAACAAAAAAGTCATGGAAGCGATCCTGAGAAGTTTGGGGACTGGGGTATGGAGCGCGGCGGCAGTAGCCGGAGAGGCAGCTGGCAAGGTGGGCAGGGCTGGGGGTGATCTCGCGACCCCGCCTCAGACCCCGGCCACAGTGTCCAGCACGCACATCACTGCGGGGTGATGAGCAAGGTGTTGGCGAGAGATGGGGCTGGCGGCTGCAAACCGCAGCCTCAACCTCCGGCTTTTCTCACACGTGGGATCACTTCCCAGGCGGCCTACACGCCCTGGCCGGAAGCCCCAGCGCCTGGAAAACGGCAGACCTCGGCCCGGTTTAGAGAAAATTCACCAGGTCTGCTGCAAAGACCATCTGACAGTTCTTGACACAGAGGACCCAGCACTTAGAATGGAGCAAGGAAGACTGAAACAGAATTTACCAGATCACCTGGAGGATGCTGGGAAGCTAGTCCAAGATGGGTAGTCCAGACTCGTTCCGAGCTTTCCTATCCAGCAACCGGTGGGTCCACTGGGGGCTCAGGATGTGGAGGGAGCTCAAGCACTGGCTGAAGCTGCATGCCAGTCACAGGAACGATGGAGTTCACTTCCCTCCATCTCAAAAGGCCAGGCTGCTCCTCCACGGGCCTCACGGTGGTCTGGACCAACCTGAACCCTCGCAGGGAACCACAGGGAACACTTTTTTTTAAATGTTTATTAATTTTTTGAGAGACGGCACATGAGCAGGGGAGGGGCAGAGAGAGACACACAGAATCTGAAGCGGGCTCCAGGTTCCCAGCTGTCAGCATAGAGCCTGACATGGGGCTCGAACCAACAAACCACGAGATCATGACCTGAGCTGAAGTCAGATGCTTCACTGACTGAGCCACCCAGGCGGCCCCAGAGAACATCTTTTAAGTTGCCATGACTTAGCCCATGAAGGGGGGGCAGACACACCAGACCAACAGGAGTTGCTCAAGAAACAGGAACCCAGAAAGCATCAGGTGGTAAACGTGGCAGGTGCTTTAAGGAAGAAGGTAGCAAGTGGCACCGAGAGCTTCTAGAAGGTTTAAAGAGCAGAAGCAAAAAAAACCAAAAAACAAAACAAGTTGCAACTTGTTGGGAGGTTGCTCTTTGTTTTGTTTTCCTTTCTGGCCTATCGCAAGGAGAAAATGCTGGCAGTTTCCTACTCTAACGGCCCGGTTCCTCGGGCACCTTCCACGAGAGAGCAAGCAGCCTGGGGTTGGTCTTTAAACATCTTGAGCTCGCCTCCCTGTCTGTGCAGCCTATAACCAAGGGGTTCGCTTCGTGGGACAGGCCTACTCCTGGCTCCCTGGAGTTGGACCATTTATCATGGCAGCAGCTGGAGATAAGCTGGACACAAAGAGGGTTTGTCTCTGAGGAGGGACGAGCCCTAGATACCAACGCGGAGGAATTTTCTCATTAGCAGGAAGTCAGTGGTGGGGACTGTGGGCTTTCACGGGGTGCCCCAGTGCAAACGGCAGCAGGGAGGGGGAGCGGGCTGGGGGGGTAAAGTACTCAGAGATGCTTTCACTGAACTTAAAGTTTCCAGAGTGGATTTCCTTGGGAGAGAGAAAAGACATGAAATGCCATCTGCACTTAGGACACGGTCAGGGGGAGGCGGGATTCATCTACCAGGCTGTATTTCTTTGTGCAGACTTAATTATGTGTTCCCACTCGCAGGGGGGCCGCCGTGGGGGCTCCGCATGGGGCATCCCAAATGCTGCTTGTTGAGTGAAGCCCAGGGGACCCTGAGGGCCAAGAGCTCAAAGATAAACCATTGCTGAGTCATCAGCAGCCGCTGGCCGGGCTGGGACTCTCTGCAGTGGTCGAGACAGGGAGTCAAAGCACAGAGAGTTCTAGAACACTCCCAGGATTCACGGACTTGAAAGGGATGCCAAAGCCTGGGAGCAAACTGAACGAGAAGGAGTCCTCGGAGTTTGGAGCAGCATCTGAGGCACAGTCCTCGATTAGCTAATTCCATTAATTCTGAATACCAACTGGGGTTCTCCCGCCAGCACGCGCCCAGACTTCAGGAATGAAGCGGGTTCTGAATGGCCTCTGATTTGTTCGTTTTCTTCTGCAATTATTGCAAGATCAAGCTCGGAGGAGAAACACTTCCAGGTGAAGTTAATTGCCTCCCACGACCCACCCCCTCCCCCATTTGGTGCTTCTGTTGTATTTTGATATCCTGCTAATGTAGCCTGTTAGGAGGGACAGGCCCATGGCGTCCTCACCCACTGCCCACACGGAGAGGGAAAACCAGGCACCCCTCTCCCACCACGTCACCACTGTGCACCAGACGGCTCTCAGCTCACGCAGGGGGACTTGGTCACGTTGTCTGAGCACATGCATCTCTGCACCTCACTCTCTAGACCATCAATCAGCTCAGCTCAGAGAACAGCCTTAGGAGGGACCTGTGCACATCCATTTTTACACTTAAAAGTTTCAAGAAAATTTTATGCTGCCCCTTTTCCTATTTGATCTTTGCCAAAAATAACTACCCCGCATAATAGCGGAAAAGAAAGGCGCATCAACGGCACATTTCACACCTGAATGCCCGAGGAGGCCAACCCCGGAGCCATCCAATGGGAAAAGTTGCCTGAAGAATAGTCATTGGAGCTTACACTTGAAGAAAAGGTTGCTATTGTAAGTATTTTCAATGCCTTTATTTTATTTTATTTTTTTGCTTTTTTCCCCCAGGCATAGAATGGGCTGGGTTGGTTTTCGTGTTTCTCCTGCCTCCCCAGGACAGTGCTCTGTGCCCACTGCAGAGCGAGCAGGCAACCTGAGAGCACCGTCTTTTCACCCATCTCGAGACACGGAGTGGAATTCAAGATGGAAAAGGCTGGAGCCTCCTGCCCCAGACATTTCTGATGTGGAGCCCGGGACCCCGCATGCTGTCAAATCCAACCACTGGGCCTGGTCGTGGGGGCAAAGGACAGAGCTGGGCGGGAAGGCGCTGACCTCCCCCCCTTTAAAAACGTGTCTGGCTGCTGTGAACAGACTGAAGGCCTTTTTCTCCCCCCTCCCGTCTGTTCTCGCTTCCTCCCTTTTAAAGTGGTTAGAGGTCTGGTGGGTTCTCAGCTGTGAGAGTCCTCTGGGTCCCTGGGCCCGACACCGGCCTTGGGGGAGCAAGGCTTCCGGCCAGCGCCGCTCCCAGCCACGTTCTCTAAGCAAGCCAGAGCCAAGCTCGCCCCAATGTGGGAAGTACCTCCGTCCGCAGCTCTGGGTAGTTGACTGACATCTGCTGATGGTGACTCTGAGAACCTGACCGCAGATCTGGTCCCTCTGAAGGCCTGTGGGTGTGCAGGCCTCGGTGTCCCCTCCTCGGTGGAAGAGGGCCATAGACCCCAGGTCAAGTCCATGCCTGGAGGACAATCCAGGGGTCCACTCGCATTGCCTCCTGAGGAGGAGGGGGCTTGCCCACGCATGTCATGTTGAAGCCCCTGAAACAGCCACAGGTCAGGTGGGAAGGGGGACGCTTAGCAGCCAGCCAGTTAGGGGAGCACATGACAGCCCCCGAGGGCCCCAGGTGGGAGGTCGGCCAGCATCAACAACCCCCCCCCAACCTCACCTCCCCAGGGCAGGCTCATAACCCTAAATGCCAAAGCTCTCCACCCAACAAGCGAGCCTCGAGAAGACCAACCACTTCCCATCAGTCTGGAGAAACCAAAAGAAACCAGCAAAACCGAACCCGATCATTTTATTCTGCAGTTTCCTTCTACCGGAAAACTACTAAAAATATAAATATAAAATATCTAGAAAACACTCAGAATAGATCTATAATCTTCTTCCTCTCCCAGACTGGGGCCGACCTCTTTGCTCTTTCAAAGTCGATGGATCCCATGCGTGTCTGTCTTCAGACCATGCACGCACAGAACAGACGCGTTTCTCTCTGTGCAGGGGGATGTGCCACCCACCTGCCAGGTTCTGGAAGCTCACCTGTGATTTAGCAGGGGAAAGCTACGTGTTGACTACGGGGGTACAGTGGGGTTGGGGGAGTATCGGGGAGAGAAAAGACTCCGTGCCCCCAACTTCCTTATGCAGACATAGAAGACGGTCCTTCACTCTTGGTATCCTGCCCTTGAGTAACTGGGCCACCCAAGGGCCAAGCTCCCAGAGAAGCTCCCAGAGAAGCTGGGTGTGTGTGTGTGGGGGGGGTGCCGGTTGCCATGCTGTGATCACAGGAAGGTCAGGCTGTTGAGACAGACATGGGAAGCCAAATGGGGCTTTGGATGGAGAACTGGTCTTCGCCCAGGCCCTCAGCAGGATTGGAAGTTGCCCCTGCTGCTGTCCCGGGTGGCACTTAGCCCCTAGCACCGGGTAGTGTCTGCAGCACCTAGGACGGGATTTCAGGCTCGACCCCCCTCCCCCAGGTGGCAGCATCGCCTCGGCTGGAGGACAATGGCCAGGGTAGAGATCACAGAGAGGCCGAAGATCGGAGCCTTGTTTGGAAGCAGACATGAGTCCGGAGAACTCTGGGGTCATCCTGGCCGTGGCACGGGGACAAGCTGGTAGGGTTCCCGTGCTAACCCTGAATCTGAGGGCCAGGACCTCAGCAGTGGCCGGGTGGGGTGTGCAGAGCAAGGTGCCTAAGCCAGCCCGGGCCTGCAACCTCTGCACACACGGCTGCCCCCATCACCTGGCCGGGGCCACCCCGATCTCCGGAGGAGGAGCCCCAGAGCAAAAGGGCCTGCCAAGTTCCCCACCAGAGAAGCAAACCGAGCTTCCAGTACGGAGGCTCTCGTGGAGCTGTGTGAACTCCCAGCAAATGTGTTTCGGCTCTCTGCCCTCACCCCCTCCTGCTCTGTGTCTCGTGCAAAACTCCAAGCCATTCTGGGAAAACTCACAGGCCTCAAATGTGGTCCCGAGAACTTTTGAGCCTCAGGGTCAGGTTAGCACATCGTCGTGATGTTATTGGCGTTGAGCCAGGACCTAGACCTCCAGTCACTGCCCACTGCACCACGGCCCGCAGGGTGCCCGACATGTGCAGACCCTCGTGGGGGACACGAGGCTCCGCTATGAAAACGCAGCGAAGCCTTGCTTTCCAGAGCAACGAAAGACGGGGTGGGAAAGCTGTGGCAAGGTCGCAGTCGCTGCAGAAGGACGCAGGAAGGGCAACCAGCTTCCTGGCAGCCCCCCACCCGCCACCCGCAGGTTTCCAAGCCTACAGGAGTTAGCTTGGATGTTTCTCCTGGGGGGGTGGGCAGGAGGAGCTGGGTGATGGGAGGTGAGCACTGTGGGGGGCGGCGAGGGGGCAGCTGAACGATGGACAGAAGAGGGGAGGCAGCAGGAACCCTAGGGGGAAGACAGCCCGACAGTCTGTCAGGCCATGCTGCACCTGCCTTCGCCCGGGGAGCCGGCCACCCTGTTCAACAAATCTTCTCGCTGCAAAGGCCCCCAGGGCTGGGATCACCCGCCCCGCCCCGCTGACGGGGGCTCCTGGTGGGACAGAGGAACATAAAATGGGTAAAGCCAGGAGGGCACGATGAACCGGGTGAGTCCCTGACATAGATCCCAAAGGCAGGGAGCGAGAGGACCGTGCGGCATCGGGGCAGGGAAAGGCAGGGCGGAGGCCTCTCCAGGGAGACCTGGGCAACTTAGCAGAACACAGCGCCTCCTGCCCAGTGGAAGGTGGCTTTGTGCCTCGTTCCCAGTCTCCCTGGTCACTCTGGCTCTCGCACTCACCACGCCCAGACCCCAGAGCCGCATTATTTCAGGCTGTGGGTGCTCCCTCAAAGTCTTCTCTGTCCTCACCCTGTCTTCTCTGTGACTTCTGTTCTGGGTTCTCCTGGGGCCGGCTCCCTGGAGGCCAAGTTCCTGGGCCCTCCCCCCAAAGCAAGGTGCTAATCTGCTCAGCTGCTTCCTCTGCTTCCCCGGGGGCCCGCCTCGCCCTGTCCTCACACACAGCAAGGGGGGCCCTGGCCTTTCCTTCTGCGCACGGAGCCCACTAGCGGCTGGTCGCATGGCTTTCCCCAGCGCCTTCTCAGTGGTCAGCCCCGGGGGGCCTGGTGTGTCCCCCAACAGGGCAGGTGGAAAATGCCCTGACAACCCCTGGCGACAAGGCTGCGCCCAGGTCTCAGGTCCCCAAAGGGTAGAGGCGAGGGGACAACACACGGTCTTGGGACCAGGAGGAGCAGGGTGTGTGGCTTTCCAGGTCTGGGTCCGTCATCAGCCCAACCCATCAATTCTCCATTCGGCCCGATGCCCCCACCAGAGGCAGAAGAAACGAACCAGGGTGTGAAGGGAGAAGAGTGGGGGGGTGGGGTGGGCACAGGTGGCATGTGGGGGGCAGGCAGAGACCATTCCTGCAAGATCCTTCATCCCGGGCTGGTGGCCCTGCAGGCCAGTGGGAAGTCCGGGCTGCCTGGGAACAGCGATGCTCCCATCCCCCAGTGTGGCAGCTGGCCCCCGGTGGGGGGAGCTTCTAGAAAATGAGGCTCGGGAGCCACAGCCCAGCCCTTTAGCATCCGGCAGACAGAGGCTCTAACTAGGGTGACTCAGGGAGCCTGGCCCCGGATCGGCGCTCTGATCTCTGCACAAGGGGGCAAAGGGCACGCGGAGCGGGGGCAAGGGCCAAGGGGCACCAGGGACGGAGACGGCAGAGGGGAAGGGGGTGCCTGGCAGGGAGAAGGGGCCCTACTCAAAGGACAGCAGGTCTGGGTGCGGGCCCTCATTGTCAAGGCTGGAGGTCCGTGCCCGAGGCGGGGGGCCACTGTCCTCCGGCGGCTGGGCCAGGCGGACGGGGCTTAGGCTGCTCTTGAGGCCGTTCCTCTCGAGGAGGCCAGGGGAGGAGGCCCTTCTGCACTCAGTTATCTTCGGTTTGGGTTCGTCCTGGCTGTTCTGGTGGATTAGGTCGGGCACTGACAGGGAGACCTCTCCGTTGGGCAGAGCCTCGCCCCTCTCTGCCGTTTCCTCGGGAACGTTGGGCTGGGCGGTGGGAAGGGGTTCCCGGGGCTGCCCAGGAGGCAGCTCTGTCCCGTACTCCAGGCTGCTCAGGACTGGCTGCGGCGAGATCAGCATGTCCTGCGTGGTCTTCAGGGCACGAGGGGTTCGCTTCCTGGTAATGGGAGGCGGGGGGTCCAGCCGAGGGAACGCGTCCTGCAGTGCTGACCTGTGGGGTTGAGGCAACAAGCGCGTGTGCTTTAAGGATGGTGACGCCCCAAGCCCCCCAGCTGCCCAGTGGCTCCCCCACCCGGCACACACCTCCCTGCTCGGGCCCCATTCCCGGTGTGGTGTGTGGGTTGTGGCAGCCGACAGAGCTGGCCTTCCGCCCGTCACACCCCCGCTCAGTGCTCACAGCAGCAGAGTAGTGCCGCTGGGACCACAGGTGAACCGAGTCATGTCAGACCCCGTGTGATGAGCCCTACGAAGGACCTGCTGGGTCAGGAGCACAGCAGGTGTTTAAAACAAGGCCTGGGGGGAGCCTGGAGGGCTCAGCCGGTTAAGCATCCAGCTTTGGCTCAGGTCACGATCTCACAGTTCGTGGGTTCGAGCCCCGTGTCAGGCTCTGTGCTGAGAGCTCAGAGCCTGGGGCCTGCTTCAGATTCTGTGTCTCCCTCTACCCCTCCCCTGCATGCCCTCTGTCTCTCAAAAATAGACATTAAAAAAAATAAATAGCCTGGGTGGCTCAGTCGGTTAAGCGTCCGACTTTGGCTTAGGTCATGATCTCGTGGTCTGTGAGTTCGAGCCCCGTGTCGGGCCCTGTGCTGACAGCTTGGAGCTTGGAGCCTGTTTCAGATTCTGTGTCTCCCTCTCTCTGACCCTCCCCCATTCATGCTCTGTCTCTCTCTGTCTCAAAAATCAATAAACGTTAAAAAAAATTTTTTTTAATCAATCAATCAATCAATCAACCAATAAAGCAAGGCCTAGAAGGGGCGTGTGGGCATGAGAACAGGAGGCCCACCACAGCAGGCTTCTCCCTCGCCGGCCCCAATGGGTCGGTCCCACAGACACCCACTTTCCTCCACCATCATCGGCCGAGGCCGGGGCTCAAAGGTGTGGCTGGGTGTTAGAATCCACCTGGGCAGCTGCAGGCAACGCCTGGGTTCAAATTCCACTCTGCCCATCACTAACTTGGTAACCTTAAGCTCCTCACACTACCCCCCCCCCCCCCCCAACCTCAGTTACGTGCAAAGTGGTAACAATGGGATCTACCTCGCAAAGTCGCTGCAAGGGACAGGGAAGCGCGTAGCCGGGCGTCTGCTGACATGCGATGGGCGCTCAGGACGCCTTAGCTGCGGTGGGGTGGCAGTCAACAAGCAGGAGCATCGCCCCTGCCATTCCCCGCGTGACAACCTCATGTCCCCCGCAGACACGGGTTCGGCCTGGAGCTCTGCGAGCAAGCCTCCTGCGCTCACCTGTCAGCCTCCACGGCCCCGCCGTCCAGCCGCGCCCCCGCTGGCCTGTTGATCTCCATGGCGCCCGCACCGTCCAGGCTCGAGGGCTCTTTTCTCCGCAGGAAGTCGTTAACTTTGGCCCCCACGGCTCTGCCCAGGTTCTTGAGGTGCTGGCTGCCACCCACCCGGAGCCCCGGCCCCCCAGGCTCCGCAGACCCCGGGGCGGCAGAGCCGGGGGCCGTCAGCCTGGACAGGTGGGGGAGGGAGCAGCCGGGCTGCAGCTTTGGAGGAAGGGCCGCATTCAAGTTCTCGAACATGCTGTGGTCCACTGCAAACAGAGGGGAAGATGGGAACGGTGAGCGGAGGCACGCGGGGCTCTGGGCCACGTCACTCTGCTGCGTTCCCTGATCCCACGCCCACAGCTGTCCCTTCCCGAGGCTTTGGGGACATTCAAAAGAGCCGGCACACCCTTGAGCCTTCCGATACGGTTTTCTTGATGGGAAAGTCCATCCATCGCTAGAACTAGCCACTCTAGTTCTGCCCCACCCAGTTAATGAGGGGCAAGCTCTAGCCATAAACTTAGAACTTAAAGGTAACTTATCCCGTGAAACCTGCCTCCTTGACCCACGGCTTGACCCCTTACCTTGGGGTCACCGAGCCCTCTGAAGAAGAAATGATGGAAGTAATGAACTACGGTATTTGTATGTTGCTGTGAACACAAGCTGAGGGGACACAAGCATGGGGACAGACATAAGCATGGGGACAGACGCTGGAGGTCAGGCTCAAAGTGGAAGCCACCCGTGTTGCACATTTTCACGGTGGGAAACGGGCCTCCTTACTCCTGAGGAGGCACTGGGGACAATGGGCAGCTGCATGCTCAGATGCGCCGTGGGGACTCCGGCCGGGCTCACACCAAATGCGTACGAACTCGGGGCCAAGGAAGCCGGGGGAGCTTGACCGACACCCTCACGACAACCTGGAGGGGTGGTGGCAGGAATTCTATTTATACATGAGCAAGGTGGGGCTCCAAGTGATAAGTACCTGGCAGGCCCGAGGTCACGGGGCCGATTACTGGTGGGGTGGAACCAGAGCTCAGGTTTTCTCTCCCTTTCCGCCACCTCGCTCTGCCTGGGATCGTGGAACACACCTCACAGAAGGCCCTTCTCTCTGGGATCTTTGGTTCGAAAGCTTAACTCCAACCCACCGGGTTGTGAACATCTGGAGGGTGAAGGCCATGTCTCATTCACTTCCGTGTCCTGAACGGCTAGCCTGGTCTGGTATACAGTAGGTGCTCAATGAATATCCTGAGTTGAACTGCTAAACCCATTTTGCAGCTGGAGACTTACGGAGGCCGAGATCATAACTCCAAGGAATGGAGCTCAGGGCTGTAAGCCACATGGTCTACACTCTGGCAACAGGGACTCCTCCCCGACCTGGAGATCCAGCTCAATCCTCAAGGGAGCTCCAGATCCACCCCAGGGGCCTTGGAATCACGCGTGAGGTTTCTGTCCTTACCAACTGCTCCGTATATTCTGTCAATCTTGGGGAAGGAGAGGTTATACTTGATCACAGACTCCAATCTTCATCAACACCTCTAAAGGCCTATGTGTGCGGAGCCTTCCCAAGAGTAACTGAGGTCGGGGGGATGCTTTGTCTTCTGCTGAACTCGGCATAAAGTAGCTCTCTCTGCCCTGCACTGCGGAGTCCTGGGACAGGGGATGCAGGTCTCTTTACTGTGCTTTCAGCAGCCGTATCCCTTCCGTAACTACCTAGGGAAGCCCTATTGTAAAGGTCTTTGGGCGGCACAGGAAGCGGGGGACGAGGGGTGGATGAATCCCCCCAGTGTGCTTATCTACCGCACACACAGGGAAAGCACCACTTCGGGGGCCGTGAAGAGCTGGGTGGGGACAACCCTGGGGGCCGGGGCACAGAGCTGACAGGTTCAGGCTGCCTGGTCTCCAGGTGTAGACACGTCACACTAGCAAGAGCTCCAGCAGGACCCACAAGGGGGTTATCAGCTCCTGACTCTCCTCCTAAAGGCGTTATCTTGCCATGTCACCTGCTTTCGCATAACTTGCCTATCACATCCCGCACCCTCCTAATTTTTCTTTGATCGTAACATCTGTGAGCTCAGAGTAGCCCTTGGAAATGAAAGCATTTGACTCTTTTCCCCCAAACTGGAAAGTATTTGGGCCACCACGAAACCAGGGCAAATGTTCAAGAGAGGTTCGCAGGGGAAGGAGATCCTGATCCCTCACCACTTCCTGGCTCAGATGTTTCCGTGGTGGTTTCCTTCTTGGTTTAAAGTGAACTTTTAGTGCAGACATGCTCATTTCTGAATGTGTAAGTACCAAAAACACCTGTCAAAGTGACTTGTAAACGGTGAGCTCCTCTTATTTTAAAAACACATTCTAATAAAACATAAATAGCTTCTGGATTAGGCACCGTTGTGGATTTTCTACACTTCCTGCTGTCTACCTTTTAGGACGCATGTACTGAATTCTTAAGAAATTTAAAGATAACCCATCATTTGGTCTCTTTACAATGCTCTAAGTCTTTCTGGCCAACACACCTTGTCTCTATGATAAAACGGTCAGCTCTTGGAGGGGATGGAACATCTTGACTTTTATTTCTACAATGCTCAGCATGGAACCTGGCATGAGTCGGCATTTAAGAAGTTGGTTTCATTGAACTGGCTTTTTCTACGAATACTTAAAAAACCGACCACATTATGGGCAGACATTGTAGAGAAACTGCTCCTGGGACTTTTTCCATTTACAAAAGCCACTCAAGACCCTCTCTCGAGGTCAGTCCGGGAGCAACCGCCCTTCTGTCTGAGGTGGGATTCTGGCTGGGGGCTTCCTGCATTTCCAGACCTGAAGGACGTGCAACGAGCCCCCTTCCTGCTGATGGCACCGATGACCCCCATGCTCTGTCCCTCCCTTTGGACCAGAGGCTTGGTGGTTCAGAACCTAATGGAGATGGTTGAAAGGTGATAGGATCCCGACCCGGTGGCCCGCCCAACAGCACCCCCAACATGCACACATCCAAGCAGAGGGAGACACCTGTGACGTGGGTCATCTGTAAGAAAGACGGTATCTTACCTGTCCGAGAAAGGGGCTCGGAAAGCAGGTGGGAAACAAACAAGAGAGAGACACATTTTATGTAGTGACCGACCACTTTGGGAGTGTCACCTCCTGCCTGGGGGCCACCAGCAACAACATACCAAGAGGGTATAGCGTGCAAGACAGAGGCCCTGCTGTCAGGATTACAACCAACCCTGGGCGACCAGGTTCCCATGACCTTCTCAATAACCAAACCAAGAGAGTCCTGTTTTTAAAAACTCTACAAACAAGCACTGACACAGTCTCCCACGGGCACCCCAATATTTTGAGCCCCCTTTTCAGGAAGTCTGTCAGAAGTTCCCAGCTGGCAGTGGGAAGAATTCAATGACCCACCGCAGGAGGAAGTTCAAAGTCTTCTGGACCCCTACGTGCATCGCTCATTACTATGCTGTCCCACCTCCGCACATAAGTCACCAGGTTTTCGACCAGGAAGACGTCCATCCATTCCAACTGTCTAAGTTAACAAAACAGGAAAACACGGTGGCCGGGAGGCGTGCCTAACACCGCACAGGGAGCGAACGGCAGAGCGGGGATAAGGACTCACCCACACCGACTCCCAGGACCCCGTGATTTTTTCTCTGCACCACGAGGGCCAAATCAAATCGCCGATACCCTCAAAGCCGCCAAAGGCCAGGGCGTCAGTGACACTCCAACTCGTTCTAAGCTTTCCAACCAGGCTCCGAGGTGGGCGGGCAAGGAAATCAGCTTCTCCACACTGTCCCACCAGGTTTCAGCGCTCCGGAGGAACACCAGCAAGACGACAACTCCGGGCCCTCCTACACAGACGCTTACTCACACGCCCGCTTGCTCCGCACGCTGCAAGGGGAGGCTGCCGCGGCTCACAGACCAGACCAGATCTTTCCACGCTGCACAAGCACACACATTTAGATCCAATACGCCGATGTACCTAGTCTGCACCTGTTGTGACGATTAGCATGGAGCATTCTCACCTTTCACCCTTCCCCCACTTCCCTCCAGCGCTAGGTTGTCACAGGAGAGGGTAGCAGGGACACAGAGGCAACCTTGTTACTCTGGAGTTCAGTGTCACCAGGAAAAAGGCTTATAATGGTGTTAAGCCACCCATTTGCTGAAAACAGCACCAACCATTTAAAGCATTATCTGGTCCCGGCTCTTGGGACGGACACACTGAAGTATTTCGACACAAAGGGACAGGACGCTTGTAACTTACCTTCAAATAGTTCAGAAAACACAGCATGCTGGGGGCCGGGGCGGCGGGGGGTGGGGGTGGGGTGGAATTGATAAAGCAAATGCAGTAAAATGTTAACAACAGGCAAATCTGGATACAGAATGTATGGGTGCTCTTCATACTAATTTTATTTTTGCAGTTTTTTCTAACTTTGCAACGATTTCCAAGGAAAATGTAAAAACCACACACCAAACTAAAAAACAGAAACAACAAAAACATCCGATGGCAGAGGTTAGGCAGGTGAAGGAAAGCAAGAAGTTTATCCAGAGAGGACAGAGGTCCCCAGAGCTGGGGGGGTGAGCAATGACACAAAAATGACACCAAAGATCTAAGTCAGGGGGCGGGGGGCTGTCAACAGATTATATCACCATCACATTTCTGCCATATGCTTCCTTCTCCCCTCCCCCACCCCCCGCCCCAGGTATCCTCAATCCAGGCCAGCCAACGAGGAATGACAAGTCAAAAGAAATCTTTACAGAACGTAATAGACGCTATCCATCTTTGAAAGGGATACCCTAGCTGGGGAGTGGAATCAGGTGACCTTGTGATGTCAACGGCACTCAGAATGTTTATCGTCTGGACAACCCAAACAGCCTCTTGGGAACAGGTGCATAATCTCCATTACCCTATGGTAGTCACAACATGGAGAACTTCTCACTCCTCAGCATCTCTGGACCTCGAATCTCTTCCTCTGCCCTGAGCGTGTTTCCTGACATTATGTCCTCACATGCCACCAGCTTGCCAGGTAAACTCCGGTGCCACTAGGGCCACAAAAATGTGGTTTTTCGGAAGCTTTTAATTGAGTCCTCCACCAGATCATGTTACAGGACTACGATTTAGTGAGACAGGCAAATTACACACGGGGAGAAAATAATTTTTCAAAATGCTGCATTCACGGTAAGTAGTCCCTGCCGTTTATTCGTTTCCGGCAAGGGAAGGATGGGGAAACATTTGTTCTCAAAAAATTCTTTTTCTTCTAGAATCTCAGGTGACAGTCTATGTAGGGTATGTGCCAGGTTCAGGCCTGTTTTGACAAGCTGGAGAAGACTCTCCAATCCATCAGTAGGAGCCTAAGAGGCAGGGTCACTGAGGACATCATGGAATAAACACGGACCTCTGAGGACTCACTCCTCACAGTGTGGTCTGTGGGGCATCCACGTGGGCATCACCTGGGCAGTTGTTAGAAATGCATTATTTCAGGCCGCCCCCAGGACTGCTGAGGCAGAGCCTCAGCCTGCCTCAGCATTTTGAGCCTCAGCCTGTGTGTTTAACAAGACCTCCGGGTGATCCCTGGAGAAGTGTGCACATTACAGCTTGAGGGGGCTGCTCTACAGAGGAGCTGGGTCTCCTCAGTATCCATATGCCGGGCAGAGGACCCTTAAAGGTTGGTTTCTCAAATGGAGCACAGATACCACTCTGAGATTTGAAGCAGGCTGGCTTATTATCAGGCGCTAGCAGCCATCCAGGGGCCACCCAAGCGCTCCCTGCCTACGGGTGAGAGAGGTTTCGTTCGGAGACACTGGCTTCTCATCATCAAAGGGACCATGTAACCTATGTGGGATATGGGGTCCATGACTAGACTCCCTCCCTTGGATCCTGGAGCGAGCCCAGAGGCTGGAATGCAGAACGAAGACAGACACGCAGGCAGGCAGGCAGGCAGGCAGGCAGACAGACGCGCACACACACACACACACACACACACACACACACACACACACGCACACACGCACGCACACACATGCACACAGAGCGAGCTGCAGGAAGGTCAGGAGAAAGGCGGGCCAGGCAGAAAGCTGTCCATCGGTCTGCATCTCAAATTCTCCTTTGGAGAGAATCTTCCCCAGATCAACAAAAATGCCCCATTTGGAATTCCCCGGGATGCCACCCAGAACAGTTCTGCCTATCTGGGTACAAAAGAGGGCATGGTTTCTCTTTGGCTTTGCGAGGTCATAGGGTCCCAAGGTGGAGCCTCTAGGTATGTCGGGGAGGGGGGTCACCAAGACGAGGACTTCCACGTCAGCTCACCAGAGTGTTTCTTCTGTAACCCAGACATCGCAAAGACCGCATTACTCACGGAGGCGCCCAGCCCAGCTCAGGCCCTGTCACCCCAGTACTTCGGCAGCGCTCTCCGGCATGGGGTGCAGAACATGGTTCTCTCTCCAGGTGAGGCCTTCTCCGCCCCGGCGGGCACACGGGAGAGGCTGGAGGGGCAAGGACTGCTGGAGGGCGCCTTTTCCCCTGTGGTCTCCTGCCTCGTCCTTCCTGGAGCGGACACCCCACAGGCCTGGAGGGGCCCCGCTTCTCCTCGCCTGCCTCTCACGCAGGGGTGGCACAGGGGCCTCGGCCTGCTCGGGTTGTTACGGGAAGACAGGTGTTGAGGCCGGAAAAATGGCCACAACCATGGGTGGTGGGAAACAGACTGCAGGAAGCCAGACGTCTGGCTGTTGGCTGAGCCCCCTGCCCGTCTCCTCGGAGGACGCAGAGGAAAGCTGTCTGCAGGGAGGGAGGCACCTGACAAATGTCAAGGCTTAGTGAATGAAGGCACTCTCCACCGCCCAGAGATCAAGCTGCCACTCGTGGAGCTGCGAGCGGCAGGAAGGAATGCCTTCAACGGCTACCCCCCACCCCACCCCCCCCGGGTGCCACCTGCTCTCCGAACAGCAGTCGGGGTGGGGGGGGGGGCGCCTGGGTGGCTCAGCCAGTCAAGTGCCCGACTCTTGGTTTTGGCTCAGGTCATAATCTCATTTTCTTGAGTTCGAGCCCCGCATCAGGCTCCCTGCTAACAGTACAGAACCTGCTTGGGATTCTCTCTCCACCCCCCCCCGCCCCCCACCTCTGCCTTTACCCTGCTCACTCTCAAAAATAAATACACTTCAAAAAAACAACAACAACTGCAGTCAAGGTGGGACACAGGCCACCCGACCCCAGGCCCGGCCTTCCTGCCTGTCTGCTTCTCCCGTGGCCTCTGGCCGCTCCGGGCCTCCCGCTCACACCCACCCCTGTCTTCCTCTGCAGACTGCCTTTTGGGGGACCCCCAGACCAGGGAGCCCCGGCGGGGCTGCACTGTCTACCGGCCCTGGTTCTCCCCTTACAGCTACTTCGTCTGCACGGACCAAGAGAGCCACCTGGAGGCCTACAGCTTCCCAGAGGTGCAGCGGGACAAGGGCAGGGGGGACGGCTGCCTGCCCGAGGACCCGGCTGAGAGCATCTGCTCGTCCTCTTCCTCCCAGGAGGACGCCTGGCCCCGGGAGGCCGCCAAGAAATCCGGGCACGGCCTGGCCTCCACGGACGGCGTCACGTCCCAGGACATCCTGAAGGCCGCCAGGTGGCACCCCGCCCAGCAGAGCGGCTACAAGTGCGCGGCCTGCTGCCGCATGTACCCCACGCTGCACTCCCTCAAGAGCCACATCAAGGGGGGCTTCCGGGAGGGCTTCAGCTGCAAGGTGTACTACCGCAAGCTCAAGACCCTCTGGGGCAAGGAGAAGGCGCGGCCGGGGGACAGGCTCTCCTCCCGCAGCTGCCAGGCCTTCAAGTAGGCCCGCGGGATGGTGAGCGGACGCCTCGGCGAAGAGGCGACGGAGCCTGTTTCCGCCTCCGGAGGGATGTCAATAAACCGACACAGGCCACGGCCTTCTGTCACGTCTGAGGTCGCCTGGTCCGCCTGCTCTCCTTCCCAGGGTCCCCGTCCCATTTCCCTGTGGCTAACGGTGGCTTAGCAACACCAGGCCCACCTCTCCACCCCTCGCCCCGCCCCTCTCCTCCTCAAGGTTGGGAAGAGCCTCTACAGGGTGCTTTTCAAAGTGAGGTGCCCAGATCCGCAGTGTCAGCATCCCCAGGGAATTTGCTAGGAATGAAATCTCAGGCCCGTCCCAGATGCACACAATCAGAAACTCCGGGGGTAGGCCAGCCATCTGTGCTCTGACCAGCCCTCCAGGTGATTCCAGTGGAGCTCAGGTATGAGAACACTGCCCTCAGATCCTGGCCCCCTTGCTGGTCCCCCGTGGTCAGTCAGTCCCTGCCCCACCCCCCCAAGAGGGGAGAGAGTTGCCCACCCTTTCCTGTTGGCACAGGGAAGCTTCCCCGGAAGGACTTCCGCACAGTCTGAAAGCTTCTCAGGTGTTCGAGCTCCTGAGGGGTAGAACCGGGGGGACACAGGCCCCCCTGCGTACGGACAGGTCAGGGTAGAGGCTCTCCCCTTGCCCTTCCGGTGATCATGTAGGAAGTTTTCCCGAAGCCTCACCTTCTGGTTCAGGAGAGCTGTCTCTGCTTAACCCTGTCCTGCGAAAATATCATTTGTGGTTCTTTTGAGAGAGGCTGGGCTCAAATCCCATCATGTCCCACACCGTGAGAACATTCCCCACCCGCTCTCCCCCGCCCCCCTTCTCGACCAACCCAGCCAGAGTCTAAGAGTGTACTTGAACCGTGGACTCCAGGGTCCCAGCCTGTCCACTCTGGGGTGGGTGGTCTCTCTAGGCAGGCCTGACATCACTCCTGGACCCCCCAGGGGAGAGACCAAAGGAGTCCTCACTCTGACTTCCTGTTTCCTTAAAGGGAAAGGCCACCCAAGCCCTGAAGATGCCCCTGACATGCATCACCGCGCATGTGCGTCCCCTCGACGGGGCTCTTGAGGGAGTAAGGGAGGGGCCCACACGGGGACCTTGTGGCCTTACCTTGGTCTGTGGGAGAGTCAGGAGACGAATCAGCTTTTGTCTGGCTGCACATCCTCTGCCCAACCCGCACTCCCTCCACCGGGGCACCCATATCACAGGCACAGGGGATCGAGCTCAAGGGCCATGGCACATGTTACCCGTCACCTTGGCAGGTGCTTGAGTGCAAAGACAGGTGCTCTCTGCCTTTCACATTTAATAGCATCGTTGCCGCCCCCCCCCCTCCCCCCCACTGCCCTGCTGTCTCAAGGCGGAGGTCTGAGTAACACTTCAGCACACCGAAAACACAACCCAGCACACAACTGCACTGACCAACGGGTAACGGGTACAACCTCCCCTCCCCCAGCCGATCAGAAGGTAAGCGCTAGGGGTGCCCTGAGCCCCTGCCAGGCGCTCTGCCTTTAAAATGCAGCCTCATTTACTCTTCGTTATCGCTTTACTTGGCAGGTTCTATCCCCATTTTACAGATGAGAAAACGAGGCTGCGTTCCATTCGCTCAGTCAGTAAGGGGCTAAAGGGCGTGAGGAGCTGGCAGATCGGACTCGCAGCTTTCCCGCAGAGCTGGGCCTTACAAAGTACCAGGTTCAACAAACCCTCTGCCTTCCAAAGGGCTCAGAGCTCTGGCCAACGTAACTGGTTTCCAGGACGGTGGCTTCTAGTTCTTGGACGCTCTTCCCTGGCTAGCACTGCACCTCCCTTTCGTTTCTACGCCTGGCAGGAAAGCCGAGAGCCCACGAACCAGGGAGGGCTCTCCCACTGAGCTGTGCCGCAGTGACATCATGCTGTTTGCAGGTAGGTGTGCGGAGGGGCCAGCTTTGACTCCAGTCAGAATCCCATGCATATTTCAGACGTGCAGTCAGGGGGTCAATGAAATTTTATACTCTGGGTGATTGGAGTTATATCCGAAAACATCTATGATGTACTTTCTCAAGCACCCAACACTTGCCGATATGCCAAGGATGCCTGGAGTTTCAAAAGACCCGGGGTTGGGAGAGTCTGAAAAAACGGGCACAAGCCCAGGGTCTCTCAGCCTCAGCACTACTGACATTGGGGCTGGATGCTTCTGCTGTGGGGGTGGGGGGAAGGGGTGGGGGTTGACCTGTGCATCGTAGGATATTTAGCAAACATCTCTGGCTTCTACCCACTAAACGTCAAAAGCATCCTTCCCCCAGTCGTGACAACCAAAGGTCACACGTCCCCCGGGGAAGCAAAATCATCCTCGGATCGTAACTACCGTAGAACCTGATCCCGCAAGGCTGGTCTATACAAACTGTAGCCGAAGGCACCGCTTTCCTCCCCTCTTTGTTTTCTGAACACCACAACCCTTGAGAACTGTGTGTCGCAGAGCTGATGGCCGCTGGCTTGGGAAGTGGGGTGGGAGGGAGGGGAGGTCAGGCAGCAGGTGGGATAGAAGAAGCAAGAAAAGACCATGGAAAAGCTTTTAGAAATCAGAAAGGTTTATTTAGCAAAAGCCACTAGACTAGTGACAACATCCAGGGAGTAAGTGCACTTACATGAACAGAGAATCTTTTCCCAGAGAGTTGAACCAACAGAGTTAATGACACAACAGTTTTAGAAAGTAGAGGGCTCAGGGTTGGTGGGGTGAGAGGAGGCAGTCAGGCAGAGAGGAAATAAAAGGAACACGAGTCCTACACAGGAGCCATTGGGAGAAGGGAGGCTACGAAGGGGCTTCACAGAGAGCACTGATACAAGCAGGGATATAAGGAATATCACTTTCATCGCAATATACAGTCCATCCTGTGCAGAGAAATTCTTTGCTGGCTCTGCAACTGTGATAGCCCGGAAGTCTGCTGGCACCCGGGGTAGGTTGAGGCAGGCACCAGTAAGGTAGGCGCCCCTGGCGTCCACTTGTCCTCCGTGGACAGAGGAAGGATAAAAAGAGGAAGGCAGGAGTTGAGTGAGCAGAACAAGAAGAAAGGAGGGAGAAGGAGAGGGGGCCATCGCTGGGAAATCAGGTCTGCGATGTTCTCTTTCCTGCCCAGTGGCTGGTGAATCGCCAGGGTCCCTAGATCCGTCCCGTCATCTCCACACGCCCCGTGTGCTGCTGTGGCTCAAACTGGGGAAGGCGCCGGCACGCAAACCGGTCTCCGGCAAAGGCCCCGTCTGGGGGAAGGCTGGGGCCGAGGCAGGCGGAAACCACTACGGAGCGTCCGAGGGCAAGGGTCCCAAATGGGTCCTGAGTCAGTGGTACAGAAAACTCGTCTCTCTGATTCTTTCATCTCTCCTAAATTTCTGTTCTTCTTTCGCTTCGCAAGCTTTCCTAGACCCTTCAGAGACCATTCCCCACCCATTCCTCACCCCCTCTCCTGCCACGGTCCACAAAGCCAGTCCACTGGCCCCCTGGCTTCCCCCTCAGCTCCTGCTGACACGCAGGGGAAGGCAGGGGAAGCCTCAAGAAGCCAGACCTTTCACGCTCTGGAACACTCAAAATTCCCACGCTCTGAGGGGTCGCACCCAGCGGAGGATCTGGTGAGCCGGCCGGGCTTGGCCACACCAGACTCCGGCCGTCGCTCCTTCAGTTTGTGGCTCTTACCTTCCTGGTTCTTCCTTCCCTTGTGTATCTGGACCTACCTTCCATCCAATGGTTAATTAGAAAATACGGTAAAACAAACACAACCACCCCTCTCCAACTAAATACACGTTAGGAAAAGAACACAATTCTGCTTCGTTCAAAGACCCTGAAGATTCCCCGTCTCTTCTCTCTGGCCACTTCTTACAAGCCCACACACCACGTACACACGTTCCCCCGCGTGGGCACCTGTGCATACACGTACACACACGCGCAAACACACACGCACACATATGCACGCGTGCACACACACACACACGCACGCGTTATCCGCACGCACCCCATCCTAATTCTGCTGATACCCTGGTGCACCAAAAGAGGCTAACATAAAGCTGCATTTATTTCATTTGGACTTTCTAGCTAAGAGGGAATCCAGCTGCTTAAGAGAAGGGCTACACTTTCATTTACCAAAACTGTAAGGCCGAGTCAGGGCCGAAGCGCTCTGTGTTTTGGATCGCCACGTCCTTACCAGCTAACCCTCAAAGAACACTGCAGGCTGGGTCTGTCGCTCGTTGTCCCGGATGAAGGCTGATTTCCCCAAACACGTGACACTAGCATGGCTCGGCTCTCGCTCTTTAGGCATCGTTAAATCTGTTCACGGGCGCTAGAGTCTAACGGTCACAGAAGGAACTTGTCCTCCGTGCCCCCATCAGCATGCAGTACCGGGTGGTAATCTCTAGACAAGGCCGAGATGGTCCAAGACAAGACAACTGCACGTGGCACTTTTTACAGGTGTGCTCGAGGCACGCACCCACAGGGATGGGTCAAGGGTGACGTGGCTGTGGTCCCTGACCTAAGTGGCAGTGATTCTGAAGAGAGGAAATAAACAGTCTCAGCTACCGGCCTGTATTTGTTTGCAGTAAAAAGGGACCACAACTGCCCAGTGGAGGGGACAGGTTGAGAGGTAAGGCTTGGGTGGGGGGGGGGGGGTGGCTCTGGGTCTCTGAGGCTTTCTCCGAGGTGAGGGTGCCATGAGAGGCCTCAGGTGGCAGAGCCCCCTGAGGCAGGATGCAGAGGAGGGAAGGGCGAGCTGGGCTTGCAGGATGGGGGCAGGACTTCCACAGCGAAGAATCAGACCTAAGGCATCTGTGGCAGCAAAGAGACTGCCCTCCCCGAGGGCTTTTCACAGCCCCGGCCTGACTGATGTTAAACGCTCAATGTCCCTGGAAGCAACACCTAACATCCAGCTGGAGAAGATGTCCAGATTCAACTCATCCGGAAGCTTCCCCGATGTGACACATCCCAACACGGCGCTCACACCGAAACCTCTACCCTGTCACTTACAGCCCAGAGCATTCAGCCTCTGTTCTCTCCACGAGGGCCTGGAGAAGGAATTCGTCCCATAAGGTCTGGGGCGGGTGGTCAGGCAGCGGGTATTATCCTGGACACCCAGATGCACAGTACCCCAGAAGGTACCCGACGGCTTCCCTTCACAGTGGGGCCTTGAGGTGGGGCAGGAGGGGGCTACCCGGGCATCACAGGCCAGGCCAGGCCAGGGCAGAGGAGCCTGATGAAGCAGCTGGCGCCAGCGGTCCTTCAGCAGCCCGGTGGTCCTCGCGAGGGACCCTCTCCCAAAGCCACGGGTCCTGGAAGGCCCTGCCCCTCCCCTCCTCCAAAGTCACAAATAGGAGAGAGGGGCCGAATGACCTGTGGGAGTCCCAGTGCTCCCGTGTCACCTTCCAAAGCAAAATCCTAATCCTTTCCTGAAACGGCAGGCTCTCCGGGGGGGGGGGGGGGGGGGTCCCCCCGGCTGGAGCCAAAGTCTCCGGTCGCCAGGGTCCTCACCGCCCTCCGCCGCGCGGGCATCCTCGGCGGTGCGCCCAGCCCGAACCCCACCCCGGCCCCGCCCCCCGCCCCTGCGCCCCGGGCCGCCCTACACGGCGATCTCATCGTCCAGGCTGTCGCCCAGCTCCTGCCTCTGCAGGACGTTCAGCAGGCGCGGCAGCTCCTCCTGGGACCACGAGTCGCGCTCCTCGCTCTC
The DNA here is from genome assembly GCF_018350215.1 of Panthera leo. Classification (NCBI taxonomy): domain Eukaryota; kingdom Metazoa; phylum Chordata; class Mammalia; order Carnivora; family Felidae; genus Panthera; species Panthera leo. The sequence goes on from NC_056696.1 coordinate 62,882,237, forward strand.
GTCCGTGTTGGACTCGTACTCCGAGGCGATGCCCGACTCGCGGAACCGGAGGAGCTCCAGGCCGCCCAGCAGCGGGCCCGCGGGCGGCGGCAGGAAGCGGAAGCACTCCAGCTTCACCAGGCGATCGCGCCTACCTAGGGGGCTGCCGGCGGGGTGCGCCAGCTCGGCCAGGCCCGCGCCCGGCGGCGGCGAGGGCAGGTCCTCCGGCTGCGGGGTGGTGGGGTCGCAGAGCACCGGCAGGCCTCCGGAGCGGAAGGTGATCTCCAGCAAGCTGTCCTGGGAGCCCACTGGAGGGGGGGGGGGGGGCACAAGAGCACAGGAGGCCGGGTCAGTGAGGCAGCCCGCCGGGCTGGGGGGGGGGGGGGGCACGGGGGACACCAGCCTGCGACCCTGAAGGAGGTACCCATCGAGAGGGCCAGACTTCTGGGGCGGGGAAGTGCAGCGGGTCCCAATCTAGACCTTGGTGCTGCTTTAACAAGGGCCCCAGCCCTGCCCAGATCCCCCGATCGTGATCTCCATGGGTCGGACCTGGGAATATTCATTCTTTAAGAAGTTATGGGATAGTCTGGGGGAACCACTGGGCAAAGAGGAAAAGCATTGGTTTGGCAGTCACGCCTGGCTTTGAATCTCGGGTGTGACCCACACCTTGCTGGTCCTGTAACCTTGAGCCAGCTCCTTAACCTGTTTGAGTCTGTCTCATCCATAAAATGGGCGTAACAACATCTACTACTACAAGGATTATAGGAGATCACGTGTCTGAAACTCTAGCATCGTTTCTGGCACAAAAGAGGACCAGGGCATCTACACTGGCCCTCAGCCTACACACATCTGGAGAATGCTTACAGGCCACGGATAAACAAAAGGAAGGCCCGGAGATGTGTGCTGCCTTCTAGTACCTCCCAGTCCAGCCTGGAGGTGGCCGGGCTTCTCAGGCCGGGTGCCGGGCAACTCTGTCACTCACCAGCAACGCTATCTGGCCGGTTCTTTCCTGCCCTATCCACTAAGTAGACGACGGTTACCAGCCTGCTCTATGCTACAGAGGTGCGAAATGTATAGTGCAGGGTGCGTGAGGTCCTCCCCAGAGCTCCCAGACAGCAGGACATGATAGGTGCTCAGTAGATTTCACCGGAAATACACTGCAACGGGCTGCCTTAGGACGAGCGTCCGAGCCCTTTTCGAGGAGGGGGAGCCTGGATGAATTCGTGGCAGTGACTCCTGGGGACATTCAAGGTCAAGTCTGGATGCTGGACGAGACGGGGCCCAGACCCTCGCTAGCCCTGCCGTTTTGCAATTCCACAAAGCGTGTGGACAGGACAGACAGAGCTGCCTTATGTTTCCTGCTGGAACGCCGGGGCGAGTCAGGGGTCTAACAAAACACCACCAAGAGCTTCAGAGAAAAGCACGTGGGTTTTCCAGAGCCTCCATGGAGGGCGGGGAGGCTGGGCGGGGCCCTCACTTACTCGCACTCTGTCCCGATAGCTTCAGCTCCAGCTCCTGTACCTGCTTGACCAGCAGGGAGATGTGCTGGAGCATGTCCTTGTTCTGCAGCAGGAGCTGGTGCACTCGGGCCTGGGCCTCCAGCCGCGCGGCGGCCTCGGCAGCCAGCTGGTCCTTCAGCAAGTGAACCTGCAGGCGGGAGGGAGAGAAGAGGCGGAGAGGACAGGACAGAGAGGAGAGAGAGAGATGAATGCAAACGAGAGTCACCGGGGGAACGGCTGGGACCAGAGACACCTGCCATGTTCCATTCACGAGGAAGAAGCCCTTCCGGGGACACGTGGGCACCTGGGCTCGTCATTCGGAGCAGCAGCCCAAAGAAGCTGGGTCCCCGGCCCCGTGCGCCTCTTTGCACCTCCCGAGGGAGGGCTGTGGCTTGTCACTCAGATACCACTCAGGGCCCGGCAGCAAGCACAAGAGGAAGGGAAATGCCGAGCCCCAGGCCCTGCGCCCCCATCAGGTTTGACAACTAACATGTGACCGCCACATGGACGGAGGTGCCTTTCGCTCATCGTGTCCTTTAAGAAAGGAAAGCGGAAACTGATACTCTGAGCCAGTAGCTAAGAACGGTGTCACAGCAAACCCCTCCTCGGGCTTTCCTCTCCCCTTCCTCGTGCCCACACGTGCTGGGAAACCAGAAGTCCTACAGAGTCCCCTCATTAGTGAGGCGGTCGTGATAAAGTCTGTTCTTTCCCATCTGTGGGTACTGGCCTCTTTCCCTGACCATCCAGCCCCTTTTCATTTCTCACAGCACCTTGGACTGTGCCTTATACCTGGTAGGGGTCACACGCCTGCTGACTGATTCACAGCCAGGCCTCCTCCCACAAGCCCAGCAGGGTGGAGGTGAACGGTTTACAGAGCCGCCCACTGTGGGAGAGAGAGGACCCTCATCCACTGTCCTCATACACAGTAGAGCAGCTGGTGAGGGCACATACAGTGTGCTCGGGGCCCCGGAGGGTCTGTTCTCGGTGCGTAACCGGGTATGGGGAGAAAACCCAGGGGAACAGGTGGAGTGATCGTAACAGGAGCCCAGCTTGAAGAAACTGAGTCACAAGCCAACAACAATGTTCACCCATTTGATTCCTGTTACAAGTGGTGGATAAAGGGGCCTTCGCGGAGGGTTTCAGAAGGTCCCTGAAGAAACGGAGCTCATGAATTTTGGCCCACACCAAGGCCGCTTGTGGGCAAGAGGGTTTTCCTGGACCAGGAAATACGACGTGGATAAAGTGGAGACACTGAGGCAGGCTGACTGGGGCGAGTCAGGTGGGGGCAGGAGAGGGGTCGGAAGAGCCAGCCGACTCTTGCTCAGACAGTAACGGCTCGGGCTTTTTCCGAAGAGCAGTTTGCTCCAAAGGGCTGCACATTTTGTCGGAGAGCAAAGGACCGTATCGGCTCCGTGGTCCGTCCAACCGGACCCAGCGACCTGCCGAGCCCAGCGTTTGCCCCTTCCAGCCGCTGACGCTTGGAGACTCCCACTCTTGGATTCAGCAGCTGCTTCCTTCCTTGCAGATTTGAGGACCTGACCTTGCAGTCGGTTATGTGGGAGCCGCTAATGAGATTAGTTGCCACTTTTCATTAGTGGCTCCCGAGGCTGGGCCTGTCTTGCCCCAGGGGGCGGATGTGTAAGGAGTCTAAAGTAAATCTGTCCTCCATAAGGTGCTGCTGAGGACGGACGTGACGGTTTGGTTTAGAAATCAGCCTCATCTGCTGCCTCATGGAAACTAAGGAAGGATCTAGAGAGCAAGGAGAACAGGGAAAGAAGTGGCAATAATATTTGAAGCGGAGTATCAGGTGGTGGGGTGGCTGTTAAGCCTTTATTTTCTTTGGAAACTGAGACATGGAGGTATTTCCCCTGAGAGTCCCCCAAATCTTGCTGATTCTCAGAAACAGAACAACTGCTGTGGGAAGGCTCCAGAAGTGCCTCCTGAGAAAGGGCCAAGCTTAACCTCCCATCTGTGAGTAAGGTAACGTACGCCAATCAAGAGTATCGTTGAAAGGCATCTACGGTGCAGGTGGGTTAATTATCCCATTTTCTATTTCCTTTGGAGTGAAACAAACATGAGGCAGAAATGTGGGATAAAGTTTTCAATGCATATGAACAGAAAAAGCAGAGAAGTCTAGATGCTGCTAATCGGCATCTACAGCGGGCTCCCTGCACACACACCAGGGACTCGGGGACTCGCATCCCAGGACAATGGGCCACTTGGGAGCACTGGACCGGGAGCTGGAATGCTCCAGTCTGGCGGTTACACCCTATGCAATTGTAGCGAATTCACTTCCACCTGGACCTCACTTCCTCCAACTCTCACCCGAGGGGGCCGCCAGAGGCTCAGGCAATCCAGGATCCCACATCCTGGTGAACATGGCAGTCAGCGCTGGGGGCCATGTGTCAAAGGCTCACTGAAGAAAATGCCTAGATTCCCATTCTGACATCACAGAATGAGGACTGGGGACACAAGAGGAGTCCCCTCCTGCAGAAGCGAGGTCGGGGGGGGGAGGGGAGGGGGGGGATGTTGGAAGCTTCTTTTTGCAGGTAATCCAGTTCCCCTGGTGGAGTGCCATCACTACATAAAAGGCCCTTGAATCTAATGCTTCCCTCAGGCAGTAAGCGCCAGGAGAAACGCTCCTGAGTCTGAGTGCTCCTCGAACAGATTAAGTAAGAATTTTAGCTTTGCAAATGCAGAGTCAGAACATTTCCAGTGTTTTCAAACCCCAGGAATGCAAAAGCACACACCGCTCCCTAAAGCCAGCACCAACAGGCCCTTCTGCAGCCATCAGAAGTGACATCAGGCAGAAGGATCACTTTGTCCGCGGCAGTCCGTGCCACGGCAGAGCCCAAACCAGGCCAGGCTGCGACGAAACAGCCTGGACTCCTTTTAAATCTGAGGCCACTTAACAGTGCCTGTGTTTTGCACATACAGGTGCAGGCACTGAAACGGGGCAGCACGATTTTCAGCCTGGGCTCTGGGCAGTCCGCTCTAGCTGTGTGTGCTCGCTTCCTCTACCGTGAACGTGAACGGGGAGCAGACACCGCCCCCTCCCGCCTCCCAGATGGGACAGTTCTTTGTATCCGGCATGCTTTTCTTTCTGAGAATTCAACACCTTTCGCAAAAGCAGGCCGTATTAATTTCTGAAAAGGTATGGGTCAGCCCCTCCTTTCCAGAACCACAGGGTCTTTGGCAAACGACTATCCCACTTCACAGACGAAGTCCGTGGGAAGGTCACGGCTGGGGTGCGGTGTCCCGCTCCGCGTTCCCGCCACGGCGCCCCACGTGGGAGTTGAGCCCTGCACCCTCCAGTTCGGACGCCCTCCCTCAGCCCACCCAGCGACACCAGACCACTGCCCACTCGCTCTCCAGCCTACTTGCCTGGACTCCAGCTCCTCCGTGAGAAGTGGGGGCAGGGCCAGGCTGAAGTTAGGGAGCAGGCACATGGAAATGGCGTGGAGAGAACCACAGCAATTTGCCCTCCCCCCCCGCCCCCCCCACCGGACGCACCAGCGGAGGCAGGTGACGCTGTCTCAGCATGCATAAGGCAGGGACTGGGCAGTGCACCCGGGGTGCTGGGGACTGGCAGAAGCCACGACGACAAAAGCTCAGTCTAGGGCCTAGAGGTGGGGTGTGGAGGGTTTTCTGTGCGGCTCCTGCATCGACAGCGCACACGATCGCGAAGCAGAAGTAACCAATCACGGGTTTCAGAATAAGCACCAGGGGCAGCGGGTAGAGGAGAAATCTTTAAATAGCGACAGTGCACTCACAAGCTAGGCCAGGAGCTGGCAAAGTGTGGAGGACTCCGGCCTACTTAACTACTGCCAGTCAGCCGAGGTGCCCAGGCCGATTCTGGAGCTCTAGGGGCCCAGCTCATGGCCATGCAGGTGCCAGCGATGTCCCAGCTCTGGTTTGGGGCTTGGCTATGCTTTCATTCACACCCTTGAACTTCTGGCCCAACTGAAAGAAGAGGAAGCTAGTGCAGCCAGGCAAGCCTCATGCTGGGTGGGGAAAGCGGTCAGAGGGGCTTATTCACACACTGAAGTCTAAGCTAGAAACGCTTAAGAGCTGGTTGAACAACTCCTTTGCCCCTGTACCTCTAAGGCCAGGGCAGGCTCCCCTAGAGAGGCTCTGAACCAATTAGGGAGAGGCTGGGAGAGATCTTAAGGTCTTAGAACAAATCAGAACACTGTTAAGGAGATCCAAACCCGGTCCCAGGACAACAGCAGAACCGGAGTAGCCTGTGAAGAGTACATGGGGAGGGGGGCATGCATACAGGATGCCACAAGGGACCCCAAGAGTGAACCTGTTTGCAAGGAACTCTGCCTGGACCCTTAGCTCAACCCAGAAGTCACATAGGAGGACTTGGATGCTTCCAGAGAGAAAGAAACTGTGTTCCTACCTGAAGTGCTGAGGTCATGGTATTCTTGCCCCCTGGAATTTTGGGGATTGTGGCAGGTTTTTTTTTTTTTTTTAATGTTTGTTTATTTATTTGGAGAGAGAGAAAGAGAGTGAGAGCAGGGTAGAGGCGGAGAGGGAGAGGGAGAATCCTAAGCAGGCTCCATGCTGTCAGCACAGAGCCTGAGGCAGGGTTTGAACTCATGAACCATTAAGATCACGACCTGAGCTAAAATCGAGAGTCAGATGCTTAACCGACTGAACTACCCAGGCACCCCCTTTTTTTTTAAATTTTTTTTTAACGTTGGTCTGCCCTATTTTAAGTGCATGAAAGATGTCAAGAAGGCCTATTGATCCACTTCTATCTCCTATACAATAGTTTTCACCCAAAGACATGGAAACTAATACAAAGCCCATTCTTTCTAGAATGGGAGAAAGAGGAACGTGCAGAAGAACTTGTAACAGAAGGAGGGTTTAGGGCCCAGTCGGCTGGAGGACACAGGATCTGAAAGCCTTTTCTGCGTTCCCGGGCAGCAGAGGGGGAGAGATGTATGTCCAAGAAGCTATCTCTGACCTCAAGTTCCCCGTCCGGCTGAAGACGCCGCAAGTCTCCGGCCCTACCCGTCACCTCGCCAGGACCCATGCCCGACGCTGGCCAATCAGCCACGTCACTGCGGGAACCAAGGGTCAGGCAGGACACCGCCAGCCACAGTCCACAGACTGAGTCAGAGCCCGTGGGAGTGGCATGAAGTACACCCAAGCACCACACTCTTCCCTTCCCTGAGATCCACTGTCTTCTAGGAGAGAGACCATTAAAACAGGGCAGTGCTGCCCCACTGAGGCAGATGCCTGATTCCCTACCGGAAAACCACTTTGAGGGTTTCATGCTGCTTGTGGCAAAGCCACGACCAGTTACGGGTCTTGTGGCTTTGCAGACTGAAGGCTTCCCCAGACCGACACAACAATCTTCTTGTTGTGTAGGTTGTACGTTTGTGTCTAGGTTCCCTTTAGCGTTCAGCAGTGACTTCAAATTCAAATGACTCGCTGGTAATATCTATCATGAATATGCATCAAGCCCTTTCTTAGATAAATAATAATTACTCGGCAATTGATATGCTGCAAAAGTATTATGGGTTGGAGAATGGATTTGTATTCAAGGGGAAACTTCCGGAAATGATGTGAGTCGTGGAATGGCCCTGTGCTGGAGCACTGAGGCTTTGTGATCCTGTCACAACGGGGAGGAGGGGACGCTAGGGACTGCCACACCGCCATTAAGGAGACAAGGTGAATTCTGTTATTTGACAAAGAGTAATGATTCCCCGCCCCCCCACCCCCACCCCTCCCAAGTATAAGAAGCCATTAATGACATGCCTTCTTTTTCTTGCTGTTCTGGAAACACCTGCAAATGCTCCTACCATTAGCACACATCCTTTTGTTTCACCGTCAGAATTTTTTAAAGGCTCCAATCACCTAGGAGCCATGGCACACTGATTCTACTCTCTCCAACCTGGCTGCAAAAGTCCTCCGAGAGGCTACGTCTCAGGACGTCTCAGGACCCGTCCTTGTGAGACTGTGTTAAGAGAACTAAGTCTTTTCCAGAACTAAGTCGTCGCAGATCCCGCTCTGGTTAGGCGGCCGGTGCTTTCTAAAGGTGTGCATATGGGAGAGCACAGCTCTGACTGGGCCACCCCTCCACCCCAAGGGTCGTGAGAAGAATAAGCAGGAGAAACAACAGGGATCAGGGAGTGCTCCCCAGAGAAGTGTGCTCCCTGCCGTTCTAGAACGCAGAAAGCCTCAGAGGTCAGCCTAGTCACACAGATCGAGAATGCCAGTGCGTGGAGCTGCCTGGCCAGATCGCACACCACTCCCCTGCTCGGGAGGCCCCACCCTCCTCGTTGCCCTTATCCACGACCCCCTCCCCACCCCACCCAAGAGCCTGACCCATCCCTCAGTCTCAGAATTCAGCCTATGAATGGTATGAGCCTATGAAGGTCAGACTCACAAGTCCCAAAGCAGATGTGGATTAGGATCCCCTCCAGATGTGGATTAGAATCCCCTCTGCGGAAAGCAAGCAGAAGGAATCCCTGCCGGAAGCAGCAAGGGAAACCAGCTTGGTCCTCCTCTGCAAGGCCATGGCCTGACAAGCCTTTGGGGCTCAAACAGCACTTCGCTCCTGAGATCGAAGCCAATTCTCACGTAGCTCACATACAGCACCTAACATCCTGTAAGTTAGATCCCATTGGGACGAACTCCAAGGCCAGTCAGTACAAGATCAAATCCTGCCGGGAAGAAGCAGAGCACTGACGGAGGTGTGGGGATTTGAATGGACAAGGCAGTTAGGATGCCAGTAGGGGGCGGGGTGGGAGTCTTTGCAAGGGTGTTTGGTGCAAATTCGTCCTTGAAGCTCTTTCAAGACTGGTTGCACAAGGTCACAGCTGTCCTGACTCCAAAGGCGTCCCTTCCCACCCGAACGCCAGGAAAATGAGGCAGGAAGGGGAGGGGGGCTCTGTGTGCACCTCCTTCCTTGGTGAGCTCAGGTCCTTATCCAACAACGTCCAGCCAAGCCAGCCAAGCCCAGCTCAGAGCGGGGAGGGGGGGGGGAGGGGGGGTACGCGGGAAACCAGAACGTTCCCTCCTAGCCCAACCGCATCCCCCTCGCCCCCCTTCCCCAACAAGCAACGACCCGACAGCGTGAGCGATCCCTTACGGCTCCCTAGGCTGTACACCTGCCCCTCGCCCCCCGCCAGGGAAGGCGCGTCAAGCCCATGAGAGTGGAGCCTGAGGGGGAGGGAGGAGGCGGAGGAGGACCTGGGCCACAGCCACTTGCGTCTGCTGCTGCTGCTGCTGGAGGAGCTGCTGGAGGAGCTGCATCTGGTGGTGGGAGGACAGCGGCGTCCCCGGGCCCAGGCCTGGGGGCTGCGAGGGGCAGGAGGGGAGGAGCATCCTGGGCGAGGCTGCCAGCACGGGCTCCTGGGGGTGGGGGGAAGCCTGGAGAGAGAAGAGAGCACAGGGCAGTGACCGCTCTTACACAGACGGCACGGGCACGGGCACGGGTGGAGGGGGATGCGGCGTCCCCAGCAGCCGTGCGGACGGGGCCCCGGGAGGAGGTGGTGTGGCGGCCGGGGCCACCTGCCAGGACACCCTGCCTGGACCCTCAGTGGCTGACCCCCTGCGATGGAGGCAGACGGTGGGCACCTGCCTCTCGCACCATATCCAGCGATAGCACACCCGGACTTTGGGGCGCCCGTCTCTGGCCACCCACCACCCCACTATGGGACCCGGAAGGGGGCAGTTCCACCTTCTCTCCGATGGGTCCTCGGGGTTCCCTCCTCCAGGGCTGCCCCCGGGGCCCCGAGGCTTGAGGGAGGCTAGTCCAGCAGGGTGTGCCTCGCGGGGAGGGCCAGGCTGAACGGCGTCCTTGTGCCCTCCCTCCTGTCTCCCTCTGGGCAGGTGGGAACTGTCACGAAGATGGCTTATGGGATCCATAAATCAACTAACTGCAGGGAGAGCCATTTCGTTTCCGGGAGGTCTGCTGCTGGTCCCTCTGCAGACGTGCAGGAGAAAGGCACCCAGTGACAGACGGCTCTTGCCGCTTGCGGGGAACAAATGTCACCAAGAAAGCATCAGGTGATGACTTGGGACCATCCCACCCTCCAGACCAGACAGGTTTCTCCCTCCTCCTGATGAGCTGCCCCACAGCCTGCACCGGAAAAGGCCGACACACGGCAGGAAGGAGAGGCGGCCGTGACACGGGGAATCTAGGGGGAGCCCCCTCTCTTCGCATTGTCCCTCCGGGTTTTCTGCTGTGTCTTCGGGTTGGAATGTGCTCTCAAGTTATCACTTTCTCAGTCTGGATTCTTTTGTAAAAAAATTCTTTTTTTAAGTTTGAGAGACAGAGCAGAGGAGGGGCAGAGAGAGAGGGAGAGAGAGACTCTCTCCCCCGATGTGGGGCTCGAACTCATGAACCACGAGATCATGACCTGAGCCGAAACCAAGAGTCGGCCAGTCAACCGACTGAGCCACCCGGACGCCCCTCTCGGTCTGGATTCTATCGGGACCCTCTCGGGAGCCCCGCCATCTCAGCTGTAGGACGTGACGTTGGAGTCGATGATGCCTCGGGTGGTCTCGCAGTTTCCGGCCCCCAAAGGGCGCACTGCCAGCCTCTGTGGCATCAGCAGGAGGCAGCACCAAAGTGCACAGTCGCTGGCCGCAGGCAGAGGGAGCCTGGACGAACTCCGCTCCAGCAGCTAAGCCCCAAGGGATCGGTCCTGGTGCTCGAGGCTTAGCTCTGCACGGGTATCAGGCTGCCATGAGGAGCCACTGAGGGCAGGACTTCCAGGGAGAAGGGGACTCAGGACAGAGGGGACCCTGGAGGGTGGCGCACGTCAAGGGTAACTCCGTGGTGTCCTGACACACAGCAGGGTCGAGCGCCGGCCCACCGGGCCCATCTGCAGGAGCCGGGCCCCCGCAGAGGAGACGAAAGCTGCTCTGCTTGGTCGTCTGCACCGCACTCGGAAGCTAACCCAGCGGGTACAGGAGGGGACTCTGACGGTGGCCGAGGCCGCAGCACGTTTTGCTCCAGGAGGCAGCGTGCGTGCGGACGGTCACGCCCTGCCTACCTTGGGGTCTGCGTGGGAACCTCCTTCCTTCCCTACGGCGTCAAGGTCGGTCACACCTCGGCTGAATTCCAGGACATCGTTCCCCTGGAGCGGGGTCTCTACTGCGTCGATGTCCGTCTCCTCTGCGGTGGCCGTGGAGGCCCTCTCGGCTCCAGTGAGCTGGCGGCCTGCGGGGATGACAGAGAGGGAGGGAAGGGAAGGGCAGCACCGAGGCCAGGGTCCTCCCCTTCCCGGCACTTCACCTTCAGGTCTCTCATGCCTAGAGAGGCCACCGGCTCCCTGACGTCTCCACCCACCCTTCACGCCCAATTCTCCCTCTTGGCTGAGAAAACAGCTGGTTTTCACGATCGCTGACTGTGGCTGATGGGCGGAGGCCAGTACAGTCACTGATCTGTAAGCACCGGGAGGGGAAGCTGGGGTGGACGGAACGCCGTGCCTGTGAGCACATCGGGTAAGGCAAGATCTAGAGGGTGGACCCACAGCTAACGATCTTCCTCAGGTCCTAACAGACAAGAGGGGGATCTGGTATTTGCCACTTTCCTGGGACCCAGAAGCTAAAAGGACAAGAAATGATATTTAAAAACAAAACAAAACAAAACAAAACAAAAAACAAAACCTCCTAGCAAACTGGGAGACAGGAGATTGGGCTGTGTGGATTCCCACCTGCGGAAGGGTGAGAGGACTGGACCTGGAAGTGGAGAGAAGTGCCACTTTCCGAATTGCTTATTTAAACCACGTCTACTCGATGCAGTGAATTGTAACTAAAAGCCGCAGGACATATGCTGGTTTCATTTGTTCAACGAGCATTCATTAAGCACCTGTATGTGACAGAAATCTACGGGCATAAGAATAAATAAGCCAAAGCTGTGTCTTCCAGGCTTCCCCAGCCTGACGGAGGAGACAGACACACAGCACGGATGCAGCAGGGGGCCGTGTCCCCTCTGATCCGGGGTGCAGGGCAACAGAGGACGGACAGCTAACTCAGGCAGGGGTTAGAGCAGCCTGTCCAGAGGGCACAACACCACCTGGAGAAGTGCCAGCTAAGGCAGGTGAGGAAGCAGGCGCGGGATGGGGAGGCAGGGGCAAAGATACAGGCGATATTCACTGCAAATGGCTCTGTAGGGAGGGACCCAACCAGGAAGACTGCGGATCTCATCTCGAAGGACTGGAAGCAGGTGAGCAATACGAAAGGATTTCGTTCTTTCGAGTTTCACCCTAGAGATGATGTGGAGGACGGATCTAGAAGGGACAAGATGAAAAGCAATACCCCGGGTGAGAAACGGGAGGGTTTATGCTAGCCGTAGCAGACAAGAGGGGAACAGATGTCAAAGATTTTCAGGGGGGGGCAGAAATCACAGGATGTGGGGACAAACTGGTGGCAGAGAGAGAGAGGGTGGGAGGAAGGAGGGAAGGAGAGAGGAATATGCAAGGACGTTTTGAAATTTCTGATTTAGGTGATCCGGTAGGGGCTGGCGTCCTCTAGGGAAAATTCAGGAGGAGCGGGGCTGTGGGTAAGAGGATGCATTGAGTTTTAAACCCGCTGGAATCACAAGGTCTGTGACAGCCAAGAGGAGATACCCCTCAGCTATTGGGTACGTAAGTGGAGAGTTCAGGAGAACGGCCTGGCCTGGAAATAAACATCAGTTGAAACCAGTGAAGTCAGAAAAGGGCGCCGGGAACCAGGAGAAGCACAAAGGATGTTGGAAAGCAAGTCGCAGATAAAGAAAGGTTGTGTGTGCGTGTATACAGGGTGGTGCCCCCCAGGGAAGGCGAGTGCTCCGTTCCCCGTGATGAACCCTGCACAGAGAGGCTGGTTCAGTTTGCTAGCTGGGGGCCCTTCAGTGACCTTGACCGGGGTCTCCGGAACGGCCAGCAGGCAAGGCAACCAACTGGAGGTTGAAGGAGTAACAGCGAGGGTGGGGGACTAGGAAGAAGACACGAGAGTGCAGATAAGTCTGGCAAAGAGCTGAGCTCTGAAGGGAAGGAAAGGAAAGAGATAAGGCTGGGGGGTGGGGGCGGTGATGCAGGGGCAAGGCTGGGGGGAGCGATGCAGGGGCTAGGCTGGCGGGGGGAAGTGATACAGGGGCAAGGAAGACTGGATTTGGTTTTGTTTTGGAGAAAGGCTTGATCTTGTCTGTCTGCGGTGGGGAGGAAGTCAACATAGCAAAAGACTCAGGTGACCCCCCAGGAGGGGCAGAAGTGGTGGCTTGGGCTCAGGAAGAGGCAGGTGAAGGGTAATCCTGGACTGGGGGACACTGGCCACAAGGCACAAGCTGGGGACAAGCAGCCTGGCGGAGCCGGGTGACCCCAGAAGTGTAACTCTGGAAGGCGGTTTCAGGGGCTAAATGGATAGGTGCTGCTGAATCAATGCAGAACTTTTCACATGTCAATTATACCATAATAAAACGGTTTAAAAAAAGAACAAGGGGTTATCAGCTCAGGCGCAAAGTGCTGGAAATGCCCACTTTTTTTCTTTTTTCTTTTTGGCCTCAAAACTGCAATAGTAATAGCTTAAAATCAAATAGCACTTACTAGGGCACCTGGGTGGCTCAGTTGGCTATGTGCCTGGCTCTTGGTTTCGGCTCAGGTCGTGATCTCACGGGAGATCGAGCCCTGTGCAGGGCTCCAAGCTACCACTGCAGAGCCTGCTTGAGATTTTCTCCCTTTCTCTCTCTCTCCCTGCCTCTCCCTCCCTCTCTCTCAAAATAAATGAACATTTAAAAAAAATAGTACTTAGTACATTCCAGATACAATTTAAGGATTTTACCTGTATAAATCATTTGTCCTTACAACCGTCCTAAGAGGCAGACAGTGACAGATAAACTGAGGCACCGAGCTGGAAAGGCTGCAGCTGGGGCTCAAAGCCTGCCAGTCTGGCTCCAGGCCTGGTGCTTAAAACCAGTGCCACCCTGCTTCCCAACTGGCCGGCTGCTTCCACCTGCAAAGCCCCCCACCCTGCTTCCCTGCATTTACATGCTCTCAGATGATCTCGTTTATCTGTCACGTGCTTGAACCACCTCCCCCGCCCCCCCAACTTTGAAAGCGAGCTCCTCGCCATCAGGGACCCTTTTTTTTTGTTCACAGCCTACCCAGAATCAAGCCTGGCACATCAGGGGAACTAGATAAACATCTGTTGAAGGAAGGAGGAAACTAAAACCAAGGAGAAACAAAGGATCAGGCAGTGGTTGCCAGGGACGGAGGGGTAGGTGAGGTGGGAGAGCAGAAGGGTGAGGTGAGCAGCGTGCTCAGGGGTCCTGATGGAGCAGGAGGCCCAGGAGATGCAGGTGTAACAGGTATCCCAGCCCGTTGCTCGCTGTCTAGATGACGAGTGTTCTTTTTAAGAAGCTCTATTCCTCCTAAGGGTTCCAAGCCCTTCCCTGCACTGGATTGCTGCCGTGGGAGGATGACGCCTCCAAGGGAACGGGAGCTCTCCCAGGAAACCCTCTTCAGGAGTCAAAGAAACCGCACCAGGCAGAGGCGGGCAAGCGGAACAGGAGCAGCGGCCCCACCTGGCTCTGAGCCCCGGGGACCCGGCCTACAGCAGCTGCTGCCAAAAGATACACAAGATACATCTCCCCGAGGGTCGGGAACAGTGGAAAGAATGAGGGAAGCAAGAAAGGCAGGCAGGGAGGGCATGGGAGAGGCGAGGTGGCTCCAGTGGAAAGATAAACTGTGCATTAAATGACAAGTCCCTCATATGGGAGACTCCTATCAACAAAACAAAAATGCACACAAACAGCTACCGATCAAGAGTTCTAGTCCGGTGCTGCAAGGTGCTTCGTTAACAGAGACAAATCCTAACGCGGTAGATAAATGCTTCCGGGGGAAGCACTTATGGAAAGAAGAAACGTGTATCCTAGTGGTTTGTAGGCCGTAAGCAAGCAAGCAAGCAAGCAAGCAAGCGGGGGCCGTAAAAAGGAAGTGACTATGGGGCTGGGCGGTAAGCAGCTTTCCTTGAGGAAGAAATGTTTCCCATCCCAGATCTGTGCCATCCCACACACTAATATTACTCAAAGGAGGCTCAGCTGCATGCTGCAAACACTGTCATCAGAGGGCGCCCTGATTAATTCTTTAACTCAGACCTATGGGACTTGAGAGGTCCCCTGGCTACTTCCCACACTACAGAGATGGGCTGGGTCATGTATTTCAGAGTCTGAGCTGCAAATCAGCTAATAAGTAATATGCACTTAGAGTTCAGTACAGTTTACCCTTGAACAATGTGGGGATTAGGGGCTCAGACCACCCCATGCAGTCAAAGATCCATCCATGTGTAACTCTGGCCTCCCCAAACACTTAATGGCCTACTGTTAATAGCCTTATCAGTAACAGTCAATTAATACGTGTTTTGTATGATACAGGTGATACACTATATCCTTTTTTTTTAAGTTGATTTACTTATTTTGAGAAAGAGAGAGCATGTGCATGTGCGTTCTGTGTTTCCGCCTCTCTCTACCCCTCCCCTGCTCATGCCCTGTGTCTGTCTCTCAATAATAAATAAACGTTAAAAAATTTCTTTTAAAAGAAAAACTCAACAAAGTATCTTGGACAGACTCTATCATTTCATAGAGAGCAGACTCATTCTTTCTAAAGTTTTTTTTTTTTTTTTTAACATATGTTTATTTTTGAGAGAGAGAGAGAGAGAGACAGAGTGCGACTCGGGAAGGGGCAGGGGGGGCGGAGACACAGAATCCAAAGCAGGCTCCAGGCTCTGAGCTGTCAGCACAGAGCCTGATGTGGGGCTCAAACTCATCAGCCGTGAGATCGTGACCTGAGCTGAAGTCAGACGGTTAACCGACTGAGCCACCCAGGCGTCCCAAGAGCAGACTCATTCTTTTTAATGACTGTGCAATATTCTGCTATTTGTACCATAATTTATTTGAAAAACCCCCGCATGCTGTTTCCAGTTCTTTGCTTATGTAACTTTACATACGCATGTATGGGTTTATCCTTAGGATAAATTCGTAGAGGGGAATCTGGGGGTCAAAGGCATGTGGATTTTTAAACTTAATGATTTCTGTATTTTTTTCTGTAGGGCTTCTATTTCTACGGTGCACTGTGTTAGCGTGCGTTTCTGGGTCTATGTCTGAACTTTCCATTCTGACCCCCCGTCAGGGAAGCACTCCTACATCAGTAGTTTTACCTATTAGAGCTTTATGCTCTCATGTCTGCAAAGCCACTCACCTGTCGTTACTCATCTTTTCCAGAAATTTTTCTCTTCTTGCTTTTCCGATCTTTCCGTATTTACGTTAAAATAATAATAGCGAACATGGATCTGGTGTTTACTACGGGCCAAACACCAGACTAGGCATTTTTCATGTATCTGCTCACCTAATTGTCACAACAACTGTACGACTTATTGCTCTACCGTTCTTTCTAGTTCCTTCTAAAGCGGAAACAAAGGCCCGGAGAGGTTATGAAGTTGCCCCCAAATCACACAGCCAGGGACAGGTGCAGCCGGAATGAAATTCAAGGGTCTGCTCTCAAGCACTTTGCAGCGTCCCGAACTGGGTGCTTAGCTAACTTGATTTTCATGATTGGTTATCTGTCTACAAAAATAAATAGCTGAACCTTTGGATGCTCCTCTGAACCCTGCCTTGTCTGTATCCTGCAAGTTCTGAAGACGACAGCTTTCCAATGTGCCCCTTTTGCCATCGGAAATCTGCACTGTGCTGTTAAATTGAGAGATTCACAGGAGAATTGGCTTTTTTTTTTTTTTTTTAATAAAAAGGATGGTTCAGGTTTCCCATCCAAGAACCTCCCACTTGTTTACAACTTTCTTCACGTAAAATGTAGACATTTTATTACAATCATTCGCAGGAATTTTCTCTTTTTAAATTGTTATGCTAATGACTTTTTTCTTCTGCTAAGACTTCCAAGTGGTCGTTGCTGGAAAACACAACCCTGAGTTACTGGTCGTACTACCAGACCTCACCTCCTTAAAGGAATTCTCCTGTTTCTAACAGTGATTAGTTTCTTTTCTTGTGTTTTCCACATTAGAAGTTCATATAAACAATACTGACTTTCCGTCTGCTCTTGCCTGATGCTCATACTTTCCCCACACGTACTGTGAGATGATCAACATGACAGAAGACAACTCTGCCTTCTTCCTGACTCTCGGTGACACTTCAAAATGAGAGATATTGGAATAATGTCCACATGGAACGTCTACAGAACTACAGAATTTAGAAACAGGAAGGAAGTGGGGCGCCTGAGTGGCTCAGTCAATTAAGCGTCTGACTTGGGCTCAGGTCGTGATCTCACAGTTCGTGGGTTCGAGCCCCGCGTCGGGCTCTGTGCTGACAGCTGGGAGCCTGGAGCCTGCTTCCGATTCTGCGTCTCCCTCTCTCTGCCCTTCCCCCGCTCACACTCTGTCTCTCCCAAAAATCAATAAACATTAAAAACAATTTTCTAAAAGCCATGAAGGTAATTATAACTTTATCTTCTTTCTAATTTGCTTTGTGAAGGTGCTTTTGTACTGAAATTTTCTTTGGGGTTGGATTTGGTAGCATAAAGCAGCTTGAATGCTTCCGTGTTCGATAAACATCTTTAATTGTCTATTATAAAAGCCACACACGTTCCTTAAAGAAAATGTAGACTCCAGAGAGAAAGAGAAAAAAAATAAATGTGTTTTTTAAGTGGGTCGACGGTCTGGGGCTTGGTGAAGGAATGCACTGTCCCATGCTGGTGGCCACCCCCTCCCACTGCAGCGACCCGCCCAGGCGCCTACCTGGCTCCCCCGAACTGCTGCTGTCCCTCTCGCCCTCACCGTCCTCCTGGCCGTCTGCGTTCTGGTGCGTGTGCTGCAGGCTTAGCTTGTGGCAGACCTCGAAGGCTTGCCCGACCGTCCGCACGATGCGCATGGCTTGGCTCTGGGAAGGAGAAAGGAGAAGAGCAGGTGAAGGGCGTGGGGACCCTCTGCAAAGGACACAAGAAGGGCCAGGGACGGGAGGGGATGCGCCGGGGGCCACGCGGACAGAAACCCATGAAGTCAGCAAAGGAAGAGACGGGAAAACCTAAGGTTGCTCTGACGCGCCCATGCTCACCAAGAAGGGTGTGGAGATGGTTTCCTTCCTGAAATGGCCCGGGAAGTAGAAACTCACCAGTTCTAGAACAATCAGTCAACTGGAAGGACAGACAGTACTGAGCCCAATCCCCCTTCCACGTTTAACAAAAGTGGTCCAGACGCTCCAGCATCCTTCGCCAACCACAACTGAACGTTTGGTGGGTTCGCCACATGAAGAGACACTCGGTTTCTCCAGGTCTCCCTGCTGCTCCTGCAGACCAGGGACTGGGAAGCCGCCGTCTAAGCAGCAGAGCCGCGAACCCGGAGTCCAAGTGCCCCTGGGATGCCAGCGGCCGCAAGCCTAACCCAGGTGAGCCTTCCCAGTCTTGCCGTAAAGCCATAGCTCACTTGGGTCTGTTTTTGGCCACTCCTCTTTCTTTCCTTCCCTCCTTCCTTCTCCCCTCCCTCCCTTCCTTTCTTGGGGCAGGGGTGGGGGTGCCGAGGAGCTATTTAACCATATCTTTTATTAGCCCAAGAACAGAACTTGACCCTAGCTCTCGGTATTCCACTGCTTAACTTGGAGAGGAGGACACAGGGCAAGGAAGCCTGTTCCCCTACGGTCCTAAGCGACCCACGCAGGCTTTGAGGATGAACCACAGGCAATATTCTCAGGGTCTGGCCTCCAAAGAGGATAGCTGACCGACTGCAGAATCGGTCAGCTTTCATTTTCTTCCCGAGACCGAGTCCGGTATAAGCTAGGTGGAGTTTAAACGCACAGGCTGGGTGAGCTCAGCTCACTGCTCCTTGCCCCCAGTGCTCCCCAAACATCCCACCGCAGACAGTTTATCTAACTGTGGCGGTCACCCTATGCCTGCATCCGAGATTAATCGCATTTTGGATGGTCTGACTCCAGGACAGCTGTGTCCACCTAGTGAGTCCCACATTCACTAAGTGCCTGTTGCTATAAAAGCTCAGGTTCTCCTAGGAAGGGCGGGTTACAAACTCCACCATCCCTGTAAGCCACAGACACTTTCCTTAACTAGCTTTTCAGATGACGTTAAAAGTTGAGGGGCGCCTGGGTGGCTCGGTTGAGCATCTGACTTCGGTTCAGGTCTCGCTCTCACGGTTCGTGAGTCGGAGCCCCACACCGGGCTCACTGCCGTCGGCGCCGACCCCCCTTCGGGTCCTCTGTCCCCCTCTCTCTGTACCTCCCCCAGTCGCACTCTCCCTCTCTCAAAAATAAGTAAACATTAAAAAAACGAAAGACGATGTTAAAAGTTGAAAGGTCTTCGAACAAGTGCCCCCAAATCCACAGGAGAAGACAAGGGACGGGGACAGGATTTCTAATCTTCTCTTGGAAAGGAAGCGCTCAGACTTAAATGCGGTAGGAAATGACGTCTCAGAGGCCCCGCATTTCTCAGACATCGCAAGCTGGGCGCTGGATCACACACTCAGGACTGACATCGGAAGAACCCAGACTATGGCTTCCATCTCTGTCACCTTCATCAAGGACGAACGTGTGGAACACGCCTACCAGTTTCAACCGACCATCGAGAAGCGACAACGGGAGTTGTCAGCGTTGAGTCAGCGATGTCCACGGCCTCTCCTCCACCACGCAGAGGGGTAAGCGTATGACGAACACCTCCCCCAGGGCTTGGCATACGCTAAGCTCTCGAACACAGGTTTTTGAGCCGAAAGGCAACGAGGACAGAAAATAAATAGGAAAGGCTGGGCTTGTTTTTATCGACAACAGAAACATACAGATATTAAGGGGACTGCCAAGATCTTACGTACGGACGTAAGCATCAAAGAGGCGAACCCACGCCCTCCCCCACCCAACTCGTGACAGAGGAGAACCCATGGGCCAAACTGTCTCTGGTGGGAGCCACCATGATGGTTTCCACCACGAGGAAATTGCTGGATTCCAAGCCTAGATGTGTACATTCACCACTAAATGGTTTCCTTTCGGTGTTCGCTTTACTTCGCTCTGATGTAGGTTGTATTTTCATTCACGCTAAAAGGATACCGTGGTAGCATGTTCCATGGAGAGCGCTCTGAACTTGAACGTGGAATCAAGCTACGCTGCTACCTGCTTTACGGCAGGAGAGAACTGGCCTCCCCACTCCCCACTGTAGCAGTGGGAGGAGGCTGGATGGCCTCAAATTCTCAGAAGTGGCTTTGTGAGTTCAGGGGCCCCCTGACCTTTTAGGCTTGCCTCCCTTCACCAGTGAAAAGTCTACTTCGAGTAGATTCCTATGTTAGGACCTTGTTGGGGGAAATTACCTGAGCCTGCACCTGGTGGGGCCGTCCCTCCCCTCACTGGGGCCGTCCGCTCTCTGCACAGCCATGCTGGCTCCCGCCTGCTGGGCCTGCCCCACTCGGGGACTGGGCTTCTGGCCTTCTGAGCAAGAAAACCCCTTCTGCCCGCCACCTTGGAGTGCACGATCCACACGTGCTAAGACTTAATAGTTAATAAGCCACGTCTAAGCCCGCAAGGGAGAACTCTCTCTGAAGGCAGCTTTCAAAAGACCCCTTTTCATAGGTCCCCATGGATCAGGAGGAGCTGCTCATGTCTCGTGACCACACACAGGCCTTCGGAAATCAAAGCAGAGTTTCAAAGATGTGAAGGCAGCCAGGTACAAAGCACAACCAACAGGTGGCATGTCGGGAACACAGCCTTGTCCAGCTCCGGGATCTGGCCATCCTCTGGAAGTTACCAGATTTTTAAAAACATCACCTACTGGATTATTTCAGTACAAGCCCAGTTTAGTTCCACAAGAGCCCCTAAAAGTACTTGGGCACAGGGATCAAATCTTCCTGTCCAGAAGCCATTTTCCATCAGCAGCCCCGAAGCATTTGTTGGCTTTGAGTCGTCAAGGTTAGGCTGGATATGGTTGGTGGCTTTGATGTTTTCTAACCTCAGACTGGCTCTCAGCCGCAGACGGGGAGCGTGGCAGCTCAGGGGAGTGCCGATTACAGGCAATTTTGTACAACGGGCCTGGAGAGGGAGCAGTCTGAGAACTTTATACCGCTTACCCTCACGACGCACGGAAATGCTTCTTTCAACCACCTACTTATTCATGCCGACAAAGCCGCCTTCCTGCCCACCCCCCAGGCCGTCCCTCAATGCAGCACAGATGTCAAGATGTAACCAACGGCCGTCCTAGAGCGTGCCTGCTGTGGGTGCTAAGTACACGCCGGGCGGGTGTTGGTACCTGCTATGTGGCAGCAGCGATCGTGAATTAACACCATGCTCCCAGCCAGAGTGGGAGGCCCGCCCTGGTAGCTTCAGGAAGACAGAAATCAAAAGGTGATCCCCGTACTTCACTGATCCAGGGGAAAAGTCCAGTCAGTCATGGTTTTATCTGCTGTTCTCATTTTAAGCGACCTTGTCGTGGGCTGGCCCCGTGAACCTTGGGAATCTTCCGAGCGTAACGCACGTGGGAAGAATGGGAAGTATTTGTCTCATTCTGCAGCTGACTTCATAAATCACCGCGGGCGCCGTTCCGAATTCCATTGTCCTGGAAAAAGCTGTATTTCACGATTCCAGGAGACGGAGAGAGGCGTCTTCAGATAAGTAAGGAAAGTGAGGAGAGAATACAAGGTGAAGACGGGGGGTGGCAGTGGCGACAGTAAGAAGAGAAAGAGAAGTGGGGCACGCTTCCTACAAGGAAGGCTCCTTATTCATCTACCCGCTCTGTCTTCTCATCTACTGTCCCTCAGCCCCAACGGGAGCTCTGTCTGCCACGTGCTTCTGAATTCCAGGGGACTGAAGCCCAATAAGTCAGCTCCAGGACAGCTCCTGGGTTTCTAATTCTTCTCATCTACCACAGCAATAGCGTACAGCGCCCTTCCCTTGACCTGAACCACCACAGAGTCTCAACAAAAAAACAGAACCGAAGGTCATGTTTCTTTAATGTGCTTTTGTGTGTGTGTGTGTTTGAACCGCAGTAAAAGATTTAAGCTTCTATCTTATCAAATGACTGCAATGCATGGAATTCGCAATGCTGAAGCAAGGAAATATATTTGGACTCCTATACAGAGACAGATCCAAAGGTTACTAAGGCCCTGAGATGGGTTAGGTTACCGTCCAACACGTTATGTAATAGCCTTGATCCTCGAGTTTGATTGAGGCAATGCCTTGGACACGAGAATATTGCTCGCTATGGGGAAAGTTTAGCTTCAAAGTGGGTAGGACTTTCAACATTGACAGGAGATAGGGGATCTTAAAATTTCCAGTAGACCGCTGGCTTCTTCCTTGTACTCTGCTATGAACTTCTTCCATGAACCACAGTACCACGGAGAAAAGAAGGCCGGGTTATAACTTTAGTACTGCCAATAACCACCTGGGTGACCACGAGCAAGTAAATTCACCTTTCCAGGCCCCGATTTCCTCATCCATCAACAGAGAGGTTTGGACCAGACGAGTGCTGAGATCTGTGATTTCTACATTTTGACTTCCCAACCCCATCTGACCCCAACCCTTAAGATACAAAGCTAGGCTCTTTCTCTAAGGTTAGGACCTGTCTCTCCTTCATATCCTAAACCTGGCCAGGCAAGCGACTTATTCTTTCACATGGGACCGTCATCATCATTCAAAATCCATTTCAAGCATTTAAGGACGGTGAAACTTCTCAGCTGTGGCCCCTGATCTGACGGGGACAGCATTACGGGAGGAAGTAATTTCTCCTAACCAAACCAATTGAGCTGTGATTCCAGGCAAATGATTTCAAGGAGCTGCCCCGTGAAGACAGCGGGGAGATTCCTGCAGCTCTCGTTAATCACCAACACTTCACACACTCTTGCACTAATAAGTCCAGTCACACTTAATCAGGGCCGACAGCCTCATTCTCCTGGGGCCGGGAAAAAATGACGGCAGGGCAATGTCCTCTCCACAGGAGAGGTCAAGAGACCACTCAAGAGGCAAGAGGTCTTGCAAATGAATACTATCATTATACCCCCCAAGTTGGGCGGATGGGCGGGGCGGGGGGGTGGTACACAGAATGCCATAGTTTTGGGAAACGTCTCCCCTGGATGCTCTGGGTGAGGAAAAGACCCTCTCTCAGCCTTCCTTTCTAACAGTAGGCTGAATGATGCTGGGATGGTCACCCCATCCACAGACACATTCTAACAATCCTGGCAATCCTTCCCAGTCACACAGAACTTGTTCCTGAAGATCATATCGCTTCACACATGACAACCTGCATTCCTGAGATGCCTTTCAGCTCGCTTGATGGCTGGAGAAGCTCAGGTCCAAAGGCTCATGTTCCTTTTGTGAGTTTCATGTAACAGAGTTCAGCGGCCAAAGCTCTGGGCTGGGAGGCAGGAAGCCCAGTTCTAGTCTCAGTGGCACTGTTGAGCTGTGGGACCCATGGCAACCTACTTCCCCGGACCCTTTCCTTCCTCAATTATGCAAATGGAGTCAATACTGACCAAAGACAGTGAGGGAAGAAGGGAAAATCTAGGTCGGAGTGACTCGGGTCATTCAGAGCGAAGGCTCTTTGTACCCAAGTGACAAGTGCTGTAGGTTCTCATCACAAATAGGTCCTGGGGAACAAGGCTACTCCCTATCACGTGACTTCCTGATGGAAAATAGGAAGTGGGCTCCAGGATCAGACTCTCTGGGTTCAGTTCTACTTACTGTGACTTATGTCCCTTAAGCTTCTGTTTTCCCAGAAAAAGTACCTATCTTTACCTACCTGCCATAGGAATGAAAGAAGAGAACTCACACAAAGGGTCACAGGCACAGGGGCCCCTGGGCAGCTCAGTCGGTGGAGCATCCAACTTCGACTCAGGTCGTGATCTCGTGGTTCACATGTTCAAGCCCCACATTGGGCTGTGTGCTGACAGCTCAGAAACTGGGGCCTGCTTCGGATTCTGTGTCTTTCTCTCTCTCTCTCTTCCCCTCCCCATGCGCACGCTCTCTCTCTCTCTCTCTCTCTCTCTCAGAAATGAATAAACATTAAAAAAAATTAAAAAAATAAAAAATAAAAAAAGAGTCACAGGCACATAGCAGGTAACCAAACTAGATGACTTCCCATAAGGCTTGACTTCGTAGAAAGCTAGAACCTGGGTAACCCGAGACCTAGATGACTAGTAGCTGGTGGTATGTTACCCTCCTGCAATCTTTTGCTACCTAGCTCGCGAGGAAAGCCCAAGAGGAGAACCACGCTGGCTGTATGCGTGAGCGACCCGTGTGAAGAGCCACAGATACAGAACTGTGGCCGTGCCGGCGGGGAGGCACGGGGGCCTCCACCAGGAAAGCGGAGACACCAGACCCATATTCTCAAACGACAGAAGAGGTGAATCTGCTCCCCTGGGTGAACTATAAGGGAACGGCGACAAGCACACCGGGGGCCTGTCATGGGGAACGGGCCATGGGGACACACACAGGGGCCATGGCGTGATCTGAACGGCAATCCCCAAAGCCCTGACAGAGCGAGGAGCTCATCTGAGGTTTCTACACTGTGATCGACACGAGAGCATCCAGGTCTGCTGGCTGCCAGTCCAGAGATCTCCCTATCGACCCCCAACAATCCAGAAACATCCCTGCAACACATTTCCTCCGGGTATACGGTCTTACCCCCTCACTTCATAAGTATTCCTATGACTCGCCAATTAAAACTCTTTCCCAAGCTAACTATGGTCTCCCTAGACCAGAAGTGCTTTACAAAACAGCACATCACCATCTCCAGAGGCTACCTGGGATAAATGTGCAAAACCTTGCAGGCACGGTCCCCACCCTCCTCAAGTCTGCTTGCTTTCCTGCACAACTCCCTCCTCCTTACTGGCTGGGAAGCTGGCCCTTCTGCCCATAGTTCGGCAGCAGTGGGGCTCACAGGCCAGGCTGTCTGGAAACCATTCTTTCAGTGACGTGGCTGCAGGCCAGCAAAGGGCCTGAGAATCCACCCTACCCAGAGTTACAGGCTCAGTCGGTGCGGGCAAACGGGACGTGGCATTTTCAGAATGAGCTCCGAGGGCTAGGAGACACGGAAAAAGCGGAAGAGATAGGGAGCCGGGTGGCCACTCCCTGGTCTCTGGATAATAAGAACTTAATTCCGTGCTTTACTTCAAGCTCAAAGTTCCAGTGGGCACTGCTCTCAGACTCAGGTTTTGGCAGAAGGACGGGGCCACCCCACTGTGTTCGCATCGCTATGCTAGCTCTGACAGCAAAGCAAATATAATGACAGCCCTTGCCTAGGTCTTTGGCTCAAAATTCATGCTGTCTGCACGTCTCCCTGCCTCTAGCCGGTGCCTATTCCCGGGACCGCGGGCAAGGCATCTGACCTCTCTGAGCGTCAATTTACTCATCTGCGAAATCGAAGTACCAGTCTTAACTTCTTCACATAGGTTTTATGAGGATCAGGTAAGCTTAGATATTAAAGCGCTTGGAAAATTATCACGTGCCATGTGTAGCTCTAATAAATTCCAAGGTCCACGCGGTCCAGTCTCTGGACAGAGCTGAAGTCAGATGCACAGTTGAACACTCAAAGTGAATTACATGGGGATTCCAGTCTTTAGTTGCACCTGTCAAAGAACATTACCATCGATCCGATTCATAAGTCCCGGGAACACATTCATTTCCCAGACGCCCTGCACCTCAAAGCTGCACAAGAGCCGCTCACCCTCCCAAGCCCTACATGCCTGTCTGCAGCCCTTCCGGCTTTTCTTTCTCTCCCTCACCCTCCTCTTCTTCCTATCAGTTCTTCAACAGGCAGCTCGCCTTAGGCCCATTTACACACTTTCGGCTCAACCGGACCATCTTCTAGAAGGGAAGCCTGGCAGCTTGCGCGTTTTCTTTCCACCTTTCCAGTTCTAGCTCTTTCCATCCAAATTCCATGATTTGCATGAAAAAGCCCGGGAACAGGAGGCCAAGGGCACCGCCAATCCTTAGAGGAAGAGGCAAAATCAGCAAAGTAGAATTTTCGAGGTCGAGCCAGGAGAGGGGATGGGACACATGTTAGCAAATCTTGACCCTGCAGAAAAAATAGTTCCCAGGATATTAGACGGATCACATGGAAGAAAAATGATTCCATGGCTGAATCAGTTTGAGAAACGCTGGGTTAAACAGAGTTCAAGGGCTTCTCTCGAACTTTAGGGCCTCCCAACAAATTCAAAGAGGATATTTTTAACACGAAACGTTTTGGACGGTAAGTATTTTACAGGAGACATTTTAGGAAACTCTGATTTTGTCTCTCCTCACTTTATAGACAAGGAAGCCGAGACCCACATAACATCTCTCGGGCTTCCAGCAGAGCGGGGACTAAACCCCGGGTTTCCAACACCAGTTTTGTGTGTTAAATTCCTGGAGAAATGACAGGAAAAGCATCTCCCGAATGGCCAAAGCTGCATTTACTCAAGCATCAAGGTTACCACACCAAAATAATTGCCCAGGACAACCAGCTTCGCACAGAAAGTCTAAACTAGATTCCGCATGTCGTGATTTATAGGCCCCCGACCGATACACAGAATTATGGTGAAAAGTCACGTAAATAAACGGCCATGCCTCTTTCCCGCCGCACACCGAGGGGAGCATCACTCCTGGTGCTATCTACCTGTCCCGATCCAGAGCCCTCATCCAATGGTCGAGCTCTTCCCGGCTGTCTCCATGTCAGAGGACAAAACTCAGATAAAACGGAAGGAGAATCTCGTCACGCAGGAGCACTGACGGACTGCTTGGATGGCTCCCCCGTGCGGCGCATGCAAACAGCCACGTCAGTTCTTGCCTCTCAACAGTGGCCAATGGTGGGGGGGCTCCTCTGGTTCCGTCAGAGGAAAACGAAAACAATGACCGATGACTGCTCATTTACCTTCTTCTTGGATTTAAAGACGTTACACCTGAAGATATTGCTGGCACCATCTCGGGCGATATAGCTGAAGATCTTCAGGTCTTGGGAATCATGAGAGACGTAGAAGATCCTACAGAGAGAGCAACAGAAAAACGCACTGCAGGTGGCATTAGGGTCAAACCCCCAACCAGGGGACCTGTGTTCAAGGACACGCTCGCTTCTTCCTACGAGAGCCACGATGCAGGCGGCACTTTCACCAGGACACTGGTGAAACAGTGACACGACGCTGGGGGACCTCCACATCTAGAGGAGCGGGCATGGGGAGGGGACGGACCCCACGCTGTCACCGGGCCGCAAATCTGTGCTGGTAACGTGTGTGCTAGAGGGACAAAAATTGTTGTTGCCGTCCTCATCAGAGCAATCAACCTGCATCTCACCCACGGAAACGGGGGCAAGTTTCCGGATACCTGTTCCCAGTTGTCTCCCAACGAGGAGACTTGGGAGCCGGCAATGTCGGCCACGCCTGCCCAGACGAAGACGCTCAGTCTCGTTACCGTTAAGTCCCTCAGTGGTAGTGACCTCACCTCCCGTCCTCTCTGGGTAGTGACCTCACCCCCACGGCCTCCGTGTGTTCACTCCGCTGTTCCTGCCCCCCAACCAGCATGCACACTGTGGGCCGGGCGCTATCCCAGCCCAGATACATAAAGGCGGCAGGACGCCCTAAACTCTCAGACCTCGTGTACAGATCTCCACAATGAAACAGAAACCGAGTGCTCTGAGGAAAAACGGGCAGAGTAAGGGACAGAGCGCGGCGGGGGCTGCTGTTTTAGCCAGGGAGGCCGCAGGGCCAGCACGAAGGCGTCACGGAGAGCCAGAGGCCTGGGTGTAAGGGAACCACCAGGGCAAATGCGGTGCAGGAAGTGGGAACGGCAAATCCGAAAGCCCGGTGGCATTCAGAAGGTGCTAGAAGTGTTCAGGGAATGGCCAGAGGTCAGTGTGGCTCAAGTGGAGGGATGTGCTGACAGGGTCATCCAAGCAGCCAGAGGCCAGAACATGGCAGGGTGTTGGGCGGGGGGGGGGGGGGGGGGGGTGCCCTGAAGGGTGGAGCTTGCTTTCCAGGTGAGGCGAGAAACCACTGGAGGCTTCTGAGCGGAGGACTGAGTCCCCGACGCTCTGAACAGAAGGATCTCTCTGGGTGCCGGGCGCCAGAGGGGAGGCAGAGGGGAAGCTGGGGAAAGTCATAGGCAAGGCCGTGATGGCTGAGGCCACAGCGGGCCTAGACAGGGTGCCACCCGGCCCGCCAGGTCCCAGCGCTGCTGGCATGGGGCAGGGGAGGGAAGCAGACGGGGTACATCAGTGGCACTAGTCTTGGGAAATCCAAGGAGAGGATCGCTCCAAACAAACACTTCCAGGGCCGCTTCATTTCCATAAAACACCTCTTCCTCAGTAACAACTCTCATCCAAGTATTTAACAAGTCGATCCGTTCTGGTGTATGTCAGGGCTGAGTACTTGGCAGAAAGAGAACGGGATTTAGAGTCGTACCCTCAACTTCACCACTCACGAGGCAAAAGCCACGTAGCCCTCAGAGGCTGTTACCTGTAAAACGGGCCTACTCGTTCTTCATACCTCATGGGCTTACCTGGAAGATGAAATAATGGGCAAAGTGCCTTTGTACTTCTTACTGATACGGTCTCTCGATGGCCTTTTTACTGAGGTTCTCGCCAAGGACTCCAAGAAGCCCGGGAGGGGCGCTCAGAAAAAAGTGGATACGGAGACGAACAATCCTGGCAAGAGAGCCAAGTTCACCTTGGGGAGCCACTCCTCTGCTCACTGTGCTAGAAGTCCCATCAGTACATCTCGCGTGTCCACCCAGCGTGAATGGCACAGACTAGACGTGCCGATGTTTAACGCGGCTTCCGAGAAAGAGAGTGGTCAACCGACTACTGTAACTCAGCACCTCCCGCCTGAAACCCAGGCCCACCCCTGGCAATCCTAGAAATCCCCTCTTTTTCTTATTGTTTAAAGTTTTAGTCACTTGAGAGAGAGAGAGAGTACACACAAGCTGGAGAGAGGCAGAGAGAGAGAATCCCAAGCAGGCGCCTGCCTCACTGTCAGTACAGAGCCCGACGTGGGGCACAATCCCACAAACCGTGAGATCGTGACCTGAGCCAAGACCAAGAGTCAGACGCTTAACCAACTGAGCCAACCGGGTGTCCCCATAGACCTCTCTCTTGAACATCTCAAAGCTCCTCAAATTTATCGTGCCCCCCACCGAATTAATCATCATCCTCGCAATTCTCCCAGCATCGATACTTTCCTTCTCCCAGGAACCATCTTGATGAGGAACACTGGATCCACTCAAGCCAGAAGCCTGCACCACACCCTTGACCCCCTTCCTTGTTCTCCGTTATCTGTTGCTCATGACCAAGTTCTTTGTAGCCCGTCTCCTCGATACGGCTTAGGAACGTATTTCCTTCGTCTCTACGGTACTGCCTTAGTTCGCAGATCCTTCTTTCTCACCTGGGTTTTTTAAAATTTTTTTTAATGTTTATTTTTATTTTTGAGAGAGACAGAGACAGAATGCGAGTGGGTTAGGGGCAGAGAGAGAGGGAGACACGGAATCTGAAGCAGGCTCCAGGCTGTCATCACAGAGCCCGACGCGGGGCTCAAACTCACAAGTTTTGAGATCATGGCCTGAGCCGAAGTCGGACGCTCTACCGACTGAGCCAGCCAGGCGCCCCTCACCTGGATTTTTGCAACCCATCTACTGTCTGTCTCTGCTTCCTAGCTCACCTATGGCCAAACCATTCTCTACACAGCTAGCAAACTGGGATAATCGGAAACACATCTCATTATTTCCCTCTAAAAACCACTCAAAGGCTTCCGACTTCCTTCAGAATAAAGTCCGATCCCCTCAGCATGCAGTATCCACCTTCCTGCTCTTCTCTCTCTCCAGAGCCCTGACCTACATAGCCCTCCGGAACTAGTCATGTACACCCACCTGCCGTTGCCACTGCGGTGACACCCTTGGCATCCTTCAAGACTTGGTTCAGAGACACCTTCCTGCCCACCCCGCCCCCCAAATATCATTGGGCTGCTGAACCCTCTTGGGCTCACCGTTACCACAGCACATCTGTTACATGATGCTATTTAGGCTCGAGCTCCTTAAAGGAAAAAGGACTACATCCTGGTGGCCCCCGTGCCAGCATGGCAACTGGCACATAGAAAGTTCCTAATGCCAGCTGAGGACGGAGAGAGGCATCCATGCTGTCACTAACGAGCACCCACGACGTAGTCTGTCTGGTTATTCGCTCCCCGTCCGCTGGACGGAAAGTCGGTCGGTTCAGCTGTGTCCTACATAAAACTCCTTCCACTTCTGAGTTTTTAATTATTACGGAATGCCCTAAGGACAGAGAAGTAGATCTACAGCTGAGAAGGCGATATGAGTGTGGAGAGGCATGCCAACAGGACACAGACGGGGACGGCGGCCAGGAACGGCGGGAAACACAGGTTACCTTTCCCTTGACGGACAAAGCCCCTTTCCAGAAACCGTGAGGACAGCCTGTGTGGGGAGGCAGTCTCTGCGGACTGGAGCTCTCTGGAGAGGGTTCTGTGACGTCTGAGTGCAGAAACTTAACGTACCATTGCAAACAGAACCACCTCTGGCGAACCAAAACGTCAGCTAGTTAGAGCTCAGAAAAGCATCTGCCGACACAATCGAGGGGCACGTGCGACCTCATTCGCCACGTAACGCCACAGGTCCAAAATTCCGGATCTAGAAACATATTCCATGAACCCTTATTTCTCTCCACCTTGGCGTGTGTTGGGGGCGGGGGAGAAGTCTGGGGCAGTTTTGATCCTGCTTCCAAAACGTACCTCCAAAAAAAGTACTTCCGAAAAAAGTACGTCAATTTTCTCAACTTTCAGTGTAATCGCCAAGGGCAGGATATCAGAGTAGTCTGCATACTGTAATAACGAGCGCTAAGGTTTTGTGAGGTTTTGTTCCTTCCCCCTTCGAATTTCTGTTTATTTTCAAATACGCACAGAATCAGAATTTTCACCTCCTACTGGAACTGTTATGCTATCAAGCCACAGCGATAAACTTTTCTACAGATTGTTATACCCATAAACTTATGATAAATGACTGAAACATAAAAAGCACTATGGACAAACTGGATTTGGAGCTTATCCGGGAGCTCAGGTGGATGGAGTGATAAAGAACCGCCAGACCCACCATCAATAACCCCCCTCTCTTTGACTATGAATCTAAAGTAAACTTGTTCCCTCTTAAGAGCACAGGAGAAAAAAAAATCAAACATAGAAAGACACCTGTGTGGTCGTCAGGCCTGGTTCCAACCCAGGGTCCTGCCACTCAGGATTTGTCGGCAATGGGCAATTCGCTCCCTGACAGAATAGTCTCTTTTTGGGAGCTTCTCATCACTTGGGAATTTTCACACAGGTTGGAAATCTACCAACAGGATGCCTGAGTGGCTGAGCGTCTGACTGTCGATATTGGCTCAGATCATGATCGAATCCTGCACTGGGCTCTGTGCTGAGTGTGCAGTTCACTTAAGATTCTCTCTCGGGGCACCCGGGGGGCTCAGTCACTTAAGTGTCCGACTTTGGCTCAGGTCATGATCTTGCAGTTCATGAGTTCGAGCCCCGCATCTGGCTCTGTGCTGACAGCTCCCTCTCTCTCTGCCCCTCCCCCGCTTGCACTCTGTCTCTCTCACTCTCTCTCTCAAAAATGAATGTTAAAAAATAAATAAATAAAGATTCTTTCTCCCCCTCTGTCCCTCTCCCCCGCTTGCGTGCTCTAAAATAAAATTTAAAAAAAGAGCGAGCGAGAGAGAAAGAAATCTACTACCAGGAATAGAGCGGAGGGAACTGGTTGAAAATGCTGGCCCTGGTGTGGGACAGACCCGATTTTAGGCCCAGGCTCTGCCACTCGCTAGTGGGTGATATCCGGTCATGATCTCCCCGTGGTTCTTCGCCAGCGAAGCAAGTTTGATCGCAGGGCTGCACCTCACCCCCGGGGTTTACAGAGCAAATGCCTGCAGCGAGAGGAGCCTACAGCAAGCGGTTAGCAAACAGGACCGGCGACCGGCTCCCGTCACTTCCACACCACCGCCCTGGCTCCCCACCGTGGGGCCTTAGAGACCAGGCCCGTCTTTCCTCCAAAGGGCAACCTTTTGAACACCCGGGAGCTACCTCTTCTCTCAACAGTGCTTGAAAGGGCCCATTTTCATCCCTCACTGCTCAGGCAGGCCTGCCCTGGGGGCCGCGGGGGCAGAAAGATCTGGGTTCAAGCCTTAGCGTTTCCAACCTCCCAGCTGTTCACCTCCGGCAAAGGGCTCAGTCGACACAACCCCTTCCTTCCTGAACAGGGAGAGTAATAATCTCTTCACGGGATGAGGGGTGAGAAAAACACGTCCCCACATTTAACACAACGCCCGACACACGTGCTTGCCCGGTAAGGAGGACCTCCCTCTTCCCTGTGCACCTCTGTACACACCCCGGCCTTCCGGGACCGCTTCCCAAGCAGTTCACAGAGCTGAGTCACGTTCCTGAAGGGATGTGAACATCACCGAGCACTAGCACTTGGAGAACTATTTTCCACGCCCCAGAATGGAATTTCTAGCAAAGCGTCTCCGAGGGTGGCTTTTTATTTGGTTACAGCCTCTCGCTGCTGCTTCTGCTTTGTGATCTCTTCTACAAGTTCACTAGTGTGTAGTCCCTGGACCCACACTTGTCCCCTTTCTACAAAGTGGGATGTTCTTACCCTGGTCATCTTCTCACATCTATGACCCACGATTGCACAGTCTCATTCATTAGGACCCCGAGGCGCAGACACACTTAAAGGAGGGATGCCTTTTTTTTTCTTTTTAATTTTTTTTTTAATGTTTGTTCATTATTGAAAGACAGAGAGAGTCAGAGCATGAGCAGGGGAGGGGCAGAGAGAGAGGGGGAGACCCAGAATCCGAAGCAGGCTCCAGGCTCTGAGCTGTCAGCACAGAGCCTGATATCATGACCTGAGCCGAAGGAGGACGCTTAACCAACTGAGCCACCCAGGCGCCCCAGGAGGGACACCTTTTTCTTCATGGTTTTTAAACGTTCTATTTTTTTTAAGTTCTAGTGTTCCTAGTTTGAAGATCAGATAGTTCTCCACTGAAGGAAAGAAAAAAAAGAGAGAGTTAGAAAAATGGAATGGGGGTGGGGGGATGCCTGGGTGACTCAGTCCGTTAAGCATCAGACTCTTGATCTCAGTTCAGGTCTTGATCTCAGAGTCATGAGTTCAAGCCCCACGTTGGGCTTCATGTAGAGTGAGGAGCCTCTTTAAAAACAAACAAACAAACGTTTACCTCTGATATTTTCACTGCAGCCATGACTTTAATATACGGGTATTTCCCCTTTCACTGTTCTCTGACCCCTGCCCCGTCCCCACTCGTTCCTCCCCTCCGTGTGTTAGGATGGGACCAAGTGACCTGTAAGGTTTCCCCTCTGGTGTTTCAATGTGTGGAGACCTCTTCATCGTAATTGTGTTTGAAGACGGGAAGAGGAAAGGTGGGGATGTACACAGAGGCTTGGGAGCCTCCCCTCATCGTGTGCCACTGTCCCCTGAGCCTTTTCTCTCATCCTCAGCCTTTCCCAAGGGCTCGCCGCACCCAGACGTTCAGCGCTCTCAGCAATGGCCGCTCCCTGCCTACGACACTGTGTACTTTTTAAGGAATGCTATATAAAAATCTGGGTAGCCACATGATTTTCCTTCATGGCCTTGCCTTTTTGGGACCAACTGGAATCACTTATGTCGCCCTTCCGTCTTCAAGTGCTCGTCCCTTACTGCCACTCAGTCTCTGGCTTACTGTCGCCACCTTCTCTCTGAATATCACGGCCTCTAAGAAATGACGTGGCCGCGCCCCCAGGTGCTAATGCTGTGCCCGCTGCCCTCATCTCCGTGGGGACTGCGCCTGCTGACTTTGGAACCTACTAGCTACAGGGAATGCGAAAAGTCAAGAGTAGGGCTTCCTGAGTCTATGTCGATGCTCCCCCTCATCTGAGACCCACAGATGCGGAGCCCCCCTCCTCCCCAAGGGCCCCCACACCTCCTCCTGCTTACAGGGGGGGGAGGCCTGCCGGGTGGGTCTCACTAGCCGGCCTGGGGCCTGCCACAGAACAACAGCACGGAACCCCAGGGCAGAGGGTCTAGACCCGGCATGGAGCCCGGGGCACAATATTTTCCTCCTCTCCTAAGCCTTGAAAAGACCACACAAATATCTTTCCGAGTGGTTGTCAAGTTGTGGGATGGGCAAATCCTGAGAGTGGGTGAGACAGGGCACGGGCAGATCTTCTGCAACCATAAGGTGCTGTACAAATACTTTTAGACCGTGAAGGTGCAAATGGGAGAGCAAAGAGAAATCGTCACCGTTCCCCCAATATCATCATCTCTTGGGGTGTGTGTATGGGGGAGGGGATCTCCAGCTGGAAAGCAGCATAGGTTTTTCTCTTGAGGTCCCCAAAGTCTGGGCATTCCTAACCCCAGAGACACCCCAAAAGGACAAAGGGAAATGAACTTGACTAAAAAGCTACCAAGTGACGAGGATGAACCGTGAGATCATGCCCTGAGCCCAAGTCAGACGCTCAATCCATGGAGCCACCCGGGTGCCCCCGCCCAGGCCTCTCATTTCTAATGTAATCTAGATAAAACTGATGTTCATGGTGATCATTTCTCTCTTCTTACCGCTTTGGTCTGATTACCTTTTCCTCTCGCTGGATTTCCAGGACTCTATCCCTTCAGTTGGTTTTCTTTCATTAGAAGTTACTTCAGTTTCTGTCTTTTTCATCCCTCATGTTAGCCGTTCTTGACGTGAGGACTGCCTCCCTCAGACGTTTCCTCGGGCCGCCATCTGGCGCGAAGGGACGGTGATGAGCTCACAAAACGGTGCCACAGTTCTTCGGGGAACTGGTCTGCCTACGTCACAGCCGCCCCAGGTGCTGGGACACAGCGTCCACGCTCTGAGTGTCGCCGTGCTGGGCCGTCTTCACAGACCTGAGCCCCGACAGAGCGGTCTGGAGGAAGCCGGGGGTTCCCGGGCCAGGAGAGACCTCGAGAGCCATCTAGCCCATCTACTCAACCGCAGGCAGAGATTTGCAAACATCGGAGCGGATTTCTAAGGTTTCTTCAAGGAATTAAAGTATACGAATGTCTAAGGGATTAGTATGATCTACGGTGCACCTGGGGTAAGAAATGAGCAATCCACTGAGTTCTAAAATCCAGTGAGACTCAGGCACATACGCATTGCTCTTTGGAAAGTCGAGTTAAGGCGCCCTTGCGGCCCGTCTCAGCAGTTAATGGATGTGTTAATTTCACAGCTGTTAAATTCTTTCTTCCGTCCCTGAAAATCTCCCCTGCTTTGCTCGAGTCGACCACAAACCATCACACAGCACTTTCTAAATGCCCAGCACCGCGACAAGCTCATTTCCTCTAGTTCAGTGCTTGACAGGCAGGCAAAAAACCAGGCCAGTGTCTCTTAGCCAAAACCCCTCCATATGCTTCGAGGCGAACTTCTCTCTGACGCTGGTAACTTCTCCAAAATAGCCGTCACCTGTCGTCGGCGTGCAAAAGCCAAGCTTCACACGGGTTGCCAATTCTGTCTCCTCTGTTCCCGCGTTTGTTGGCTGGGTTTACCCACGCGGTGTGTTCATGTCTTCTGGGGTCAGCTCAACCTTCCCACACTTCTGAGGATCCTCAGGCTTCCCGAAGACGTCTGCTCAGAGATGCAGCTCCCCTTCCAGAGCCAGAGAGCAGAGCAGAAAGCAGGGGGGCCTCCCCTATAAAGCTGTGTCTTCCTCTCCTTCCCCACAAACAACTGATCTCCTTGCTTTCAAAACCGTGAACACTTCTCTTCTTCGAGTTGTGTGTTAAGAGATGAGTCACACACGGGTCTTCCCAATGCGAACATCAATTACAGTCGATCGGAAGTTCACACCCTTCCTTCCCCACTCGCCTGTGCACCTTGAGACCCCCGTGATTTCCTGGAACAACAGAGCCACAAAGCCTCAGTGGAGGCCGCAGGCCCTTCTGCTACTCAGAGCCACTTACGACTCGGAGGCATAGTCTCCTCAACTGCAAACTGGCATGAGAAGAGGCTCCCAGGACTGTCGTGCGAATCAAATGGAAGGATATACGCACAGTGCCTGGCACTTAGTAGGTGCTCAAAAGACTTCACTAAATTGATCAGAGCACTTGCTAGTCTGCGGTGCGTCCCTCCTGTGCCAGGCTGTGCTCTAATCACTTTACGTGCAAAGTCTCCATTTCAGAGAAGAGGGAACAGAGGGGTTCCTCAACTTCCTCAAGGTCACGCAGAGCTGGCCAGAAGGTATCTGTGTTCATTTCCCAGGGCTGTAATAAATCACCACATCGGGATGGTTTAAAACAACCATGATTTAGTCTCTCAGTTTGGGCGTTCAGGAGGTAGAATTCAAGGTGTTGGCAAGGTTAGTTCCTTCCAGAGGCTCCGAGGGAGAATGCGTTCCACGCCTCTGTCCTGGCTTCCGGTGGCTGCCGGCGATCCTGGCATTCTCCGGCTTTCCGCTGCCTCCTTCACAC
The DNA here is from genome assembly GCF_018350215.1 of Panthera leo. Taxonomy (NCBI): domain Eukaryota; kingdom Metazoa; phylum Chordata; class Mammalia; order Carnivora; family Felidae; genus Panthera; species Panthera leo. The sequence goes on from NC_056696.1 coordinate 62,918,135, forward strand.
GGCCGCCCGCCTTCTTTGTGTGTCCTCTGTGTTTCTTTCTCCGACCCCCCCGCTTCTTATGAGAGCATCAGTCACGAGATGTGGGACCCATCCTAATCTGCGATCTTAATTACATCCGCCAAGTCCCTCTTGCCAAATAAGGTCACAGTCACAGGTATCAAGGGTTACGACTTGGACCCATCTTTTTGAGGGACACAACTTGGTCTGCTCCGGTCTCTGGGCCAGAATCTGAACCTCAGCAATCTTAATTCCTAATTTCTATGTCACCTGCGCGTCTCCTTGGCTGATTACAAACTGGCAAATGTCATTTGAATACTAGATTGTCATTATTATCTCTCCACCCAGCTAGAAGGGGGCGGTAGGGTACATTTATGCCACCCAGGAACTCTGAATCTCCCTCTTCCATTTAGCTTTCCACGTCCTCGATGCCTTCACACTCTCTATGGTTGCCCAAAACTCCATCCTCACGTGGGTCAGATTTCACTGGATGCTCGGGGGAGGGGTGCTCGGTTTCTCTGCTGTCCCCGACTGCCCACCTTCCACCCAAGTTTCTTCAAATAGACCAACCCAGGAATTCAGATACTATAAATGTCAGAAGCTCACCCTAGTTTCTCCAAAGGCAGTCCTCAAATCACCCATCTGGAACTTCCTGGGATTCGTCCCCTAACGCCCTCTGTCCCTCTAGTTCCGCATCCCCAGGCCTCTGGCTCAGCACATGGGAACTGCGTGTGCCCAACGGGAAACGAGGAGAGGGCACCCACCGCCCTTCCCGGGGCTCACAGCGCCTGGCTGGCACGACCAGGTACTTTTCTTTCCCCGACTGCACCCACCGGCCCGCCTGCTTCTCCATCAGAGCAGATCTGACGGCACTTCCTCTCAGGACAAGGGAAGCTGCTGCTGGGGGTGGGGGCAGCAACCCACCTCTCACACACACCCCGGGACGATTTATCCTAGGACAGCTCCCTCTCAATCATGACTCAGTGTCTTTTTTTTTTTTTTTTTTTTTTTTAACTGCAAGGGACCACATATCTTTACTTTCAGGCCACAGACAGATCTGGCGGGCCGGGCCGGGGCGGGGGACTGACACAGTCTTGATCCCATTTCAATTTCCAATCCCTTTTTAACGTTCTTTTCTTTTCACTTTTTTTTTTTTAGTGTTTATTTTTGAGAGATAAAGAGATAGAGCACCAGCAGGGGGAGGGCAGAGAGAGAGGGAGACAGAATCCGAAGCAGGCTCCAGACTCCGAGCTGTCTGCACAGAGCCTGATGCAGGGCTCCAACCCAAGAACTGTGAGATCATGACCTGAGTTGAAGTCGGACGCTTAAGTGACTGAACCCCAACTTCTATGTTCACTTTGGAAGTTTGGGGAAGCGGTGGGTTGGGAGGCTGGAGGAAGCCAGGTACGAGGGTAGGGGGATGTGAGAAGGTTGTAAAGAAAGAAGGGTCCTGGCTTGAGAATTCTTTTCTTCCTGCTGCAGGCCAGAAGCTCTCTCCTGCCCTTGTCTGTCTCCCCACTACCCAAGAGCAGCTCTTGAGGGGTTAGAGGGCTTTGGAGGTGGTTTGGCCTAATTTATCATCCTAAGAAACACATGTCTTACTCTACCCACTCCAACCCCGGCCCCACACCGCATTGTCTCGGGAGGCAGAACGGAGCCCGGTCCAGAGCCTGTCCTTGAGGAGCTCGGGGTGCTTGCTGGACAGTGGGGCGAGCACAGGGCGTGGAGCAGGGCACCGGGCACGTGTGCGACACGGAGCCCGCCTGCTCCCGGTAAGGGTGCACGGGGGGGGGGGGGGGGGGGGGGGGTCTGCCGTCCGAGCAGCGCCTTGAGTACGTGCAAGGTGGCGGGGATGATGGAGGGGAACGCTGCAGCCTGGGTCCTGGCAGGAAACAGATCACTGGAGCCATCCAAGGTGAGCTTAGGGAGGGACCATTTACAAAGGCGAGGGCACCGTGCAGGGAAACCTGAGGGCAGCACGGGGCCCGAGGAGCTCTCGGCGCCCCAAGGCCTGAGGAGCAGGGCAGTGGGCGGCTGCCGGGACCCAGAGAGAGAACTGTGTGCCACCCGGCAGGAGCTCTTGTGAATGGAGGTGGGGAGAGGGCAGCCGACTGACGGCCCACACAGGCCAGCCTCTGTGGGCACCTGGCCCGGCGGCGGGTCTGGAGGAGCAAAGGAAAACCACCCATCAGACACAGAGGAAGGGACCACATCCCCTGCAAGGCAGTCTGCACATAGAAAGGCACGGAGTCCTGACACAGCACGGTTTGCTTTGGCACCAGGAACAGGGGACATGCGAGGGACCAGCAGGAGACGGGAGCAGAGGGAGGTCAGGACCTGCTGCGCAGAGCCCAGCTGTCACCTTCTGTGCTCGTGGCACCGACGGGAATGACGTAGTTGGTAGTCACGGTGGTGGAGGGATGGAGTCTGCAGGAGGACAGGAGAAGAAGGGAGGCCAAAAAGAGGCCACTGCAATATGGAAGGTCTGGGGGAAGAGGAAGAACCTGGACCGGGGCCTTGCCAGTCAAAGGAAGTGGACTCGAATGTCTGCTTCGCTGCTTCCCATTGTGAGACACTGGGGGAGTCTTCTAACCTTCGAGTTTATTTTTCGCATCCACAAACATACAAACAGTCATGAGAATTAGACCGGGTGAGTCAGGTGCCAACCATAGGGCACGGTGATCAACACAGCCTGGACTTATGCAGTGCACGTCCTGTGCAACCAGGCTGGTTAGCCCCGAGTCCAGGCAAGAAAAGCTGAAGGTCTATGTAAGGCAGCAACAGTGATGATGGGTAGCAGGATGTGGATTCCAGAGCCATTTCTCTGGATGCTGGGATAAGGAGGGGGAGGGAGAAGATCCTGAGTTGTACGACTTGGCTGACGGGGGGTGGGGGGGGGTGGACTAAACACAAAGGAGGTCGAAGGACGCAGGAGCAGCTGAGGGCACAGGGAAAGAAGGGTGTGGTTCCACACATGTTAACAACCCTGAGGGGCCATCAGAGCACTCAGATGGCCCTGCCTAGGAGACAAATGGGAACAAGGGATCAGGGGAGAGGCACAGACTTAGAAGCCACCAGGACACAGAGGGTGGCAGTAGCCGTGGGAAATAGGAGATTCCCCCGGAGCAAGTAGAGAAGGAAAGGACGGGGTTCACTGAGAATCCTGTTAACAGTATTGATTGAAACTAAAGGCAGAAGAGGGGGAGTCAGCAAAAAACAAAAAACAAAAAAACAGGAAAAGACCAGGAAGTAAGAGGAACACAGGAATCCACCATGGATGTGCGGGAGGAGAGAGTCTCCGGAAGGAGGAAAGGTCCACGGCATTCGGTGCTCTGGAGGGACCAAAGGGGACGAGGACGCAGAGTGGGCCACGGATTAGCAATGGAGACGTGCCTGGTGACCGCAGCAGGGGCGATCTTGGCGCGGGGCACAGAAGCCCAAATATAAGGAGCTGAAAAAACGAGTGGGGTTTTGGAAATACGTGCGGAAAAGCGCAATCATGCCCAAGAGTCTGGCAGTGAAAGAACAAGATAAGAAGGGAGGCTTTGGGAGTAGCTTTTCTTTTCAGATGGCAAAACCTGAGCCTATTTATAGGCTAAAAAGTAAGAAACAAAACAGAAATAGCCTCAAGATCCAGGGGGAAATACAGGGAGAATGAGGTCTGGAGATCCAGGCCAGACGGCAGGAGACAGGGTCCAGGTGCAGAGCCAGTGGGGGAAGAGTCAAGTGCGCCGGGACTCTGAGGCTGCCAGAGGTGGGCCGGTCCCGCCCCGGCTTGTCGCCCCCTCCTGTCGTAGGGTGGCTACGCCCCCCGCTCAGCAGAGGCAAGGCCGTCCTGACGTGCGCGTAGGAGTCGTCTGACTGAGACAGAGGCTCAGTAAAGGGTTTTTTTTTAAGTCAAGTGTCCTGGTTAGAGCAAAGGCTGACTTAACTGCTCCCGCCTGCATTTTACCTGTTAATTCCCTCTCTTTCTGCAGGGTGAGGACGTCTCTCGGAGATGTGATGTGGATCCAGACGAGGCCAGAAAGAATCGGCTGCGTCTTCTTAGAGCGGAGACGTGCACACATTCATCCTGGGGCGGACGGCCCGAGGGACGGGGCTCCCGGAAATTCACGGGGGTGGCGAGGGTGGGAGGCCTGGCGGGGGACACCGGAGGCTCTCCCGGGACCTGGTTTAGGAACACTTGCAGTTTCTCTCTCGCATTTAGCTTGTCAGATTCTTCTTTGTCAGCTGAAGCGCCTGACAAGCTTAATTGTTTCCTTAGGGCTTTGTCCTTCCCATCAGCGAACAAAGGCAATTGGGAAGGATTTGGGTTTAGCTTTTTTGATATTAAAAACAAGCAAACAAAATAACACAACAACAACAACAAACAGGGGCGCCTGGGTGGCTCAGTCGGTTAAGCATCTGACTTCGAGTTCGGCTCAGGTCGTGGTCTCACGGCTCATGAGTTCAAGCCCCGCGTCGGGCTCTGTGCTGACAGCTCGGAGCCTGGAGCTTGCTTTGGATTCTGTGTCTCCCTCTCTCTATATCACACTTTGTCTCTCTCTCTCTCTCTCTCTCTCTCTCTCAAAAATAAACATTAAAAAAAAAATTAAAAAAAAATTCTTACCAAGATAGATGTTTGTATTTATATGTGCACCCACACGTGCACATCCATACACTCCTAGATATTTCAATCCGCGTTTGGGTGTAAATATAGGTAGAGCAGATCAGACCACTGGCCCACCGCCTGGACGGCCGCTCTGACTCTGAAAGGCGATACACCAGCAATACCCCACCTCTTCCCGCAGTCAGGAGCCCCTAATGACGAATTAAGTGCCATTGGAAGACGACAAGCTGACGTGCAGATGGCGTCCATCAGGGGTTACCTCCTGAGGTCCCTCTTGCTCCTCCCTTCCCAAAAAGCTTTTATTGAGGCCGGTGCTAAAACCAAGATGAGCACATTCGCCGTTCAGTGTGGTTTCATTTCTCCCATCCACCCTCTGATAGTTACGAATTATCAGTAAAAACTGCAACAAATTGGACAAGAGGTAAAGCCAGAGACCAAGATATTGCACGGACAAAGATTACTGGTCCCGTAAGCAAAGAGCTAACGGTACAGCAGTAACAGGGGACAGGGCTGGCATCTTTGGCCAACTGGAGGAAGGACGCAGATTTTCGAAGGCGGCCTTGCCGCGGGTTTAGTCCCACAGTAGGAAGGCGTGTTTGGCTTGCTCCCTGAGCAGAGCTGAGCAAGATCACGTGACCTCTCACTTCTCAGGGCTCCTGACTGCACGGCTGCCTTTTTAACAGTCGTCTGTGTGCTGTGTATTATCGTCCATTAGAACATATGTTCTTGATGGTCCCTGGTTAACATTTTTTTTTTTAATGTTTATTTATTTTTGAGACAGAGAGAGACAGAGCATGAATGGGGGAGGGGCAGAGAGAGAGGGAGACACAGAATCGGAAGCAGGCTCCAGGCTCTGAGGCATCAGCCCAGAGCCTGATGCGGGGCTCGAACTCACGAACCATGAGATCGTGACCTGAGCTGAAGTCGGACGCTCAACCGACTGAGCCACCCAGGCGCCCCAAGGTTAACATTTTTTATCACCGTCTCCAAACACTTTCACAGACGGGTAGCATTCGGCGCTCAACAAAGGTTAGGTTGGCTGGTTGACTCGACTGTCCATCCACCCATCCGATCAATCCTAGATAAAAGTCTACAGAATAAATGTGCCCACTTCTTGGGAATTGTGCAAAGACTTAAGAAATCAATTCGATTTAACAAATATGCATCGAGCACAATTATGTGCAAGACGGCAGTCAAGGAGACAAAGACGAGTAAGGTGTGGCTCCCACTAAGAAATATTAGATAAATAGCTACAAGATTGAACTTAAGGACTACAGCGCCTTGGGTACAAAGAAGAAACGGAAATGAGATCCCCGCTGTGGGGGTGGGGTTGAAAGCAGGAAACAGTTCCTGGTGGATGTGGTATTTAAAAGACACCTCGGGATTCTTATTTGAGAACTTGACAGAAACGTTATTGAACCCAGAAGACTCGCTCAATCGTGGTTTGACCGTGACTGCCACCAGCCACTGGGGAAGGCTGTCAGTCCTCCACAGCTGCTTCTCAGGGTCTCCTAATAAAGGTGTGGGGACTTGCCGGCAACTTAGCCTAGTTCCTGAATTCTACGCCTCACCCTCTGGGTCTCCCAGTCATGCTCATCTCTATAGTCTGAGGTCTGTGCCAGCAGAAAAGCAGCCCAGTTCACAACTGGCTATAGTCTTCCTAGTGGTGGGTCATCATCCTCTTCCTAACTGTGCCAAGATGCAAAAAGGAACCCAGAAAGCTTCCCAGCCAGGACCGAGGGACAGGGCATGACAACACAGAGTCTAGACTGGTGTGCAGTGCGGAATGCCCAAGCAGTCACTGGGGGATGAGCTGGGACAGCGTCCTTCTACGATCCTGGAGACCATCTGGTGATAGTAAGGGCTGGTCAGACCAGGGCTATCGCTCCAGACCGAAAGCAATCTTTGCTTGCCTTTGGGGTTAAGGTTGGCCACACAGCGGTCCTTCCCCTGGCCCATCACGTGGCCCTACATCCCAGTGTCAAACACAGACCCTACGCCAGGTTTCCCACATCCGCGTGAATCCAGAAACACCTAGCGTACCATAAAGGTTCTTCCTAAGCAAATCCTCTCCCTTTACGTGATCTGAAACCCACAGATCGATACGAGATTGGTTTGTTTTGAAGACGATGATTCCTTTAACGAGATGCAAATGCTTCTTGGGCTGATAACGTAAACTCCATCAATCATTCAAACACCAAATTATTAAGCAAGCTAGAGACTGTTCTCCCTCCTCCTACAGAAGGACAGCCAATGATGAACCTTCCTGGCTTGAGAAGCAAAATATTCAAAGATAACTTACAATGATTATTGATACCAGAGGGTCTCTCCTTGGAACCAATAAACCATAGGGCTATGAGGCCCATGTATTGTCCCAAACTCAAAATTCTGCAAGCATGTACATGAATGAATTGTTACAGGGAGAGAATTCAGTTTTACCAGACTCTCAAAAGTATTTGCGTCACATAAAAGGTCAACAGCACCCTACGGATGCCCGGGCCAGTGTCTACCTGTTAGCAGGGAAAGGGGTCAAGGGCAAGATGGCTGGCTGTACTTTGCATACACTCTCCCATCTGGGCCTCTTCAAAGCTTTGCAAATTCCAAATGGATTCCCTTTATGCATGTAAGGAGGAGAAAATGAAACAGGAATGGAATTTCAAAGTAAGAAATCACTTAGAAGGAGAACTGGGACCAGGCCTGGATTCTCGGTTCCCCTGGTTCTTCCTCCACAGGGTGATTCCCTTCCTGGTAGACAGTGTTTAATGATGTGAAGTCTTCTAAAGTGGGCCTAATTGGATGTTCCATCGTAAGGGTAAAAGAGGCCTGCTAAGGTCTGGCACAGAGAGACGGATCCAAAGGTTTAGCTTTGATCATTCTGGAGGCTCTTCAATTTTCTGCTGTAAGTAGATCTACTCACTATCTGCCAGCTTTGTGCTTCAGGCCATGGAGAAGGGCAGAGGATGAGGCCACCAAGAAAATAAGGAAGCTTAATGGCCTTTTCGAAATGAACATTCTAGTACAAACAAGTGGATCGAGCCTGCCCTAGCTTTGTCACGTGGCATTTACGGAGCAGCTACGACGTACAAAGACCCTTCCGGGCACCAGGGATACAGTGCACAAAACATGTATGGTTCCTGCCTTCGTATTTAGAGTCACCATGGTAAAAGTTTCCATTCTTTTGCCATGAGTGAATTTAATAATCAAGGAGGATCCATCAGAGGCAGAAAGCCAGGGAAAGAGCAGAGGTAGAATTACCAGAGAGCCAAGTCGAGGTCATGGGAGGGGCCGCTCCCAGCACCTCCCCAAAAGAGGGTGCTCCTTCATTTACTCTCTATTCAGACTGTCACTAGTCTGAATGACCCAAGCCTGACAGACTGACCCCCGTCTGTGCCTCCAAATGCTGTCAGCTCTGTTGTCCAGTCTGCCCTTTATCCTGACTCCTGGGCAATGTCTCCCATGTCCACCTCCCTGACACAAGTCCCTCTGCGAGTGGGGTGTTTCCCTAAAACCCTACTGTCAACGGCCACCCTGGAACCCCGAGTCAAAGCCCTCACGGAAGGACTGTAAACATGGGTGTGGAAGGAAGGTCCTGATATATTACCCAGAGAAAAACAGGTTCGTCGTAGAACTACTTACAGGACAACACTGGGTTTTGGAAAAACATCTGAGTGCACATTTGCATGTGGAATGTTCCTAGAGGGAATATGAAGGAATATTTGACTCTTCCTTTTGTAAGACGTCTTCACAGGGCGCCTGGGTGGCTCAGTCGGTGAAATGCCCGACTTCGGCTCAGGTCACGATCTCACGGTTCGTGGGTTTGAGCCCTGCGTCGGGCTCTGCGCCGACAGCTGGGAGCCTGGAGCCTGCTTCGGATTCTGTGTCTCCCTCTCTCTCTGTTCCTCCCCTGCTCTCTGTGTCCCTCTCACCCTCTCAAAAATAAAGCTTAAAAAAAATTAAAAAAAAAAAAAGTCTTCACTACTCTTAGTGGCAAGCATATATTACGTGGCCATTTTAAAACTTATGCCTCAGCCGTATTCCTCTGAACGCTTCCTGAAAAATGTCACAGAAAGGAGTCACCTTGGGGACCATGCAGAGCCGGGCTATGCCTTACCTGTCTCTGCATCTACACGGGGCACACAGTGGCCTCCAGAGGAGGAGAAGAGAGAGGAGGAAGGACAGAGGAAAAGGTAGGTCTTGGACGCGTGCATCAACACGTGCACGTGACAAAGAGCCCCGAGGTGTCAATAAATGACGGGCCAGTGAGTCCCCCGGGGGGACTTACGGTGCTTCTGCGTGTTTACCGAGACTTCCCGAGCTCAAGGGACTTTGCCAAGCCCACGGAGAGGTATGAGAATTGAAGCACAGAACCTGCTTTCAAGGAAACAAAGAGGACAGGAACAGATAAAGAATGCATATAACTATGTAGGACTGCAAGCCACAGAAAGGCAGGTAGAAAACTGGAAAGGAGAGGAGAATCGATAGGTGGGGGAGGGTGCGAAGTCAGACCACGAGGAATGGCAGGGTGGTGGGCACCGGGCTTTGGGAGGGAGCCGAGGGCTGACAGATGTGCTCTCGCACAGGGCAGCAGGGGTGAGGGAGGTTATTTATTTCAGGATAGGGGAGAGCTGAGAGGACCGGCAGGGAGGGATGGAGAGGCTAGAGAAGGGCAGGTCCATGGGGAAGAGACCGGAGAAGCCGGGTCTGGAACACAGGAGGGCAGGGCACAGAGGGGCGATGACGGTAGGCAGTGACCCACGACGTGTGGAAGGGGAGGCGGATGCGGAGGAAGCTCACGGAAGATGGGGGTCACCTAGGGAGAGGGAGGGTGCACAGAGCCCACAGGTAGAAGCAGGTGAAAAGGACTTGGCACCGAGGGGAATTAACGCCGGGGTGAATGAGGGATCACAGAGCACCCCCGGGGAACTAACTGAAGCCAGAGAACACGAAGGATACTCTTTCCCCTCTTACTTCGTAAGTTTCTCCATGCGGAAAATAGGGCAATTCCTACTCATGCATATGTATGAAAAGGCACAGTCTATGAAAGGTTCTGACACCAGAGGGAATAAAAACATCAACTCTACATGAAACATTACTCGCTGCAGTGATGGATACTCCCATCCCTCCACGGGCGGGTCCAGAAAAGACAGGAGGAGCCTGGGAGAGATCTACAGGTCAGGCTGCCTCCAGATCCCTGGTTCCAGTCCAGCAGGGGCCCCTCAAGGCCCTCCCATGCAGGAAGGCTGGAGGAGGCTCAATCTCAGAAAAATATGGGAAGATGCAGGGGCGCCTGGGTGGCTCAGGTCATGATCTCACGGTTCGTGAGTTCGAGCCCCGGCTCAGGCTCTGTGCTGACAGCTCAGAGCCTGAAGCCTGCTTCGGATTCTGTGTCTTCCTCTCTCACTGCCCCTCCCCGATTCAGTGTTTGTCTCTCTCTCAAGAATAATAAACATTAAAAAATTAAAAAGAAATATGGGAAGATGCAATCGCCCTGTCCCTTGTACAGCACAGAGCACAAATGGGACCCAGGTGTCTGAGCTCCAGATCTGCTCATTCTTCTCTGACCTTCCAGGACCCCCGGTACCCGGGCCCCCTGTCCCACTCCTGTGGCAATGGAGCAGTCTGAGGTGGGGACTTGGGCGTGTGGAGCTACGAAGGGAGGGAGGTTGGAGAGTAGAACTGTCTATCTGGGAGGTCTTGATCCGATTTTGTGGGGGGCAGCCTGGATGTTGGAGAGCCATCTCTAAGAATCCTGACAGCTTTTCTGGATCCACAAAACAACAGTGCAAGTAATTACTACGTATTCTATCTTTTCTCCTAATTACGGGATTCTACCTATATGTTACAGGTTAGGATAGTATCTGATTCCATTAAAAAATAACATATTTTTTAAACCTGTTATCTTAATCCCATGGGACCTCGACTTTCTGCCTTTCTAGGGGTATTATTATCTCCTTTTAAAAATGTCAATTTGTTTGATTCCACTGCTGATTTCCAATTTGTGGCCCCGTGCTTCTCCCTTTTCTCCCTAGCAAGAGGCTGGCAGACCCTGTCACCTCCTCTGATAAAACTTCTCCTTTATGAGTCACTATGCATTCCACCCTCCTGAACGCCAGCCTTTCTTCTGTCCTTACTCTCTCTTAGGGTGGATGCTCTCTCGTTTATTTGCAAGTCTTTAAAAATGCTGCCTAGGATTTTTTCTACCCCACTTTCATAAAAACAAAGTATGAGAGGATACTTTCTAAGCTTTGGCACTTAACCCAACCCCCCATATTCTTAAAGATAATCCACTGTCTTCTGTCTTCCAGTTTTGCTATCAGCCTAATTGTGTTCCTTTATAAGCAATGTATTTTTTTCTGATCTGGATGGTTTTAAAATCGGTGTCTTCCACATTCTGTGGTTTCATTACTAGCAGTCTAGAGTTTAAGAATCAAACTCTTTTAAAAAAATCAAACTCTTTCGGGGTGCCTGGATGGTTCAGTCAGTTAAACGTCCAACTCTTGATTTTAGCTCAGGTCATGATCTCACAGTTCGTGGGTTCGAGCTCCATGCCGGGCTCTGTGCTGACATTGGGCTGTGTGGAGCCTGCTTGGGATTCATTTTCTCTCTCTCTCTCTCTCTCTCTCTCTCTCTCTCTCTCTCTCTCTCTCTCCCTCTCCTGCTCACATGCACTCTCAAAATAAATAAGTAAACATTAAAAAAAAAATCAAATTCTTCTTCTTTACTTTGCTTGTCATTTAATGTGATTCCTGAATCTGAGGGTACTCACGTCGCCTTCATTCTGTCTGGCTGGATCATTGCAACTGTTGGCTGTTAACTAAGTGAAATATGCTACCACAGTCCCTTATTTTCCAAGACACTCCCAAATGTCACAGGTTTATCAATCCCCAGGAGAGAAAACAGTTCATTCACCTTAAAATCCAGGGGTTTCTGTCCTGCAAAACGTTCTGCATTTTGATGGGTAACTCTGAAGTGATAAAAACATGAAGGCAAACGAATGTGTGGGTTTATCTTAAGAGGGGGATGCCACTGAACAGAGCAGTGTACCCACCCTAAGGACAGAAGCCCGGGGAGGACAGTCCTCCAACGATTAACTAGTTCGTGATCATGGGAGAGTCACCTACGACGTCTGAGGCTTCATTTCATCCTAAGAACGGGAATGACTGGTTCTATACATGGGGTTGCCTTTAGGATTGACGTAACCTTGGTCCGGTCTCGTCTGACTGTAGATCCTTTGAGGGTAGGGACGAGGTCTTGCTCGACCAGATAGGGTCAATTTCTTGCTCTTTCAATAATACTCGGATAATGGACAGAATCCCTTCAAGCACATCCTTTCCGGCAAGCAGGCCGTGCGGGTTTGTCTGTGTAGGTGAAGGATGTGTGGGAGGAAAGGGCTGGTCTTGTTGGTGGCAGGTGCTACCGAGTTAATCAACAGCGTGGGTACGAGGATATCGGGTGAGGTTCTGTCCCAGCCACGGCCCCTCGGTAACCTGGCATCCCTGGTGATCACCTCCCCCCAGCCCTCCCAGAAAAGACTCTGGCTGCTCCCGGCCTCCAACTCACAGGGATGCCCCAATTCCCTCTGTGCACCTGCTGCTGCTCTGGACCCAGCCCCCAAAAGGGATGCTTTCTATTTTCCCAGCATCCGGGGACCAGCTCTGGCCTCGGCCACTCAGCAAGCTTCTCTGCTGTCAAGGGCTCTGACACACCTCCTACAAACGAAAATGAACTCTAGCCTGGGGGAGGCCCCCCCCCCCCAAGTTTGTCCCTTCCTCGTATGTTCTCTTTCAGCTCTAGAGGACTGTTCAGAGTGCTCTTTCCAATTTAAAGGTGCTGTTTTGTTACAGCTGAATGATTCTTTATAATTCTTCTGTGTAAATCACTGTGTGAATTCTGTCTTCCGATTGGACCCAGACTGATAAACCACTGTTTTCCTCGGTGCCTGGCACAATCAACAATACATATCGGAGCTCTCCAGGCGTCCTTTCCTCCCTTCCCCAGCTAGCCCTGAATAATTTCTCTCTGACTTGTTCCAAATCACAGCACAGCTCAAAGTGGAGGGCCCCAAACTGGAACGCACCTCCTCTAATGCTCTAATGTCTCCTCTCACCAACTGCTGTCATGTTAATTAATGACATTTCTGAGAACTGGCTGGACACCCTAGGGGGACCCTGCTTGGTTTGGTCATTTATACTCAAAACTGGAGACCTTCTCCCAGTCTGGCTCCTAAAGACTTCAGGTCAATTAATTTCCTTCCTTTGGTTAAAAAGAAGGATTTTTGTTTGTATGTCTGGCCCCCGGGATCAGAAACCTCCAGGGGACGGGTAATTCCTTCGGTTCCTAATAAGACTGAGAAATTTCAAAAGCACAGTGACTTCTGTAATGGTACCACTACTCCAGAGCTATTTTTTAACTTAAAAAAGAAAAAAAGCATGCCATTAAACCAGAAAGGGTGAAATATGGGATGTGAAACCTGAAACAAGGAAAAATAAGACATATGAAGCCTTCATTTTTCAGGCCTAATCCTGTTCTATTCGACAGCCTTACCGTATCACTGATACAGTATGAAAATGTTCTTATTCAGGTTACACTTGACTGAAAGCTCAGAGGGACAGTTCACCTGTTACCATCTGGTGTGATGGTTTTACAGTAGGTCAGCTCTGCTAAACCAGAACTTGGCACTCCTCACACTATAGAGCTGCTGTGCAGGATGGCTCATGAGAGAAACCTGTGTGGCGTTTGGGCGGAGGAAATAAAGCAGGGACAGCTACGCTCTGAAGCATCATCCCCGGCTACGGTGGGAAGAAACGGACATTGAGGTATCGGCGAACCGAGGGTGGCCTCACCCTTCTGTGCTCCATAGCCGGCTCTCCTTCATAAATGTCCTCCTTCGTAACTGCCAGCCCCCCTGAACATCAAGGACCTGAACAGAAGCATCTCGGCTAACTAAAAGGCGGCAGCCAGGAAGAGTCAACAGCCTTCCGCAGCGGTCTGCACCTGTCCCCTCTGCAATGCAGCTCTCGCACGTGGACCCGCCTGGCATCCTGTGAACTCTGACTTATAAGCCACAGCGGGGCTGGCTCATGGCTCCTTTCAGGTCTTGTGTGGACTTTTTACTTCTTGGGTCCTGCTGCAATGGTGTAGGTCCAAATCCGGTAACAACTTCCTTGGGCCCAAACACTCATAGTTGCCTGCTTCCCTACTGGATAAATCCTGATTCACATACACACACACAAATCAAACACTCTGAATAATGGGTTCAAAAGAATTATATCTAATGTGGCAACAATCTATGTAACTTCTTGTATTTATGTTGAAAAATAAAACAGAGAAAACTGTAGGAATAAAGAATGAGTAAAAAATCTGGATTAAAGGCCATGACATAATCCTAAGGATTCTGGACAATAAATCCATCATGACCCAGGTCCTAACAGTATGTTAAACAAGAAAAATACAGTATGATGTCATTCTTTAAAAATGAATGCAAAAGTCCGTATCATGAGAGTAAAACTGTTCTCTGTATTTTATACTGGTAAGACAACATCTGGGATTCGGTATTAAATTCTAACATATGGGCGCCTGGCTGGCCCAGTCGGTTAAGCATCCAACTCCTGATTTCAGCTCAGGTCATGGTCTCACAGTTCACGAGTTCGAGCCCCACACTGAGCTCTGTGCTGACAGTCTGGATGGAGCTCGCTCTGGATTCTCTGTCTCCCTTTCTCTCTGCCCCTCTCCCGCTCACAGTCTCCCACTCTCAAAAAATAAACATTAAAAATATTCTAACATATCTTAAGAGGAAATAATGTGTTCTGAAATCAGGAAGTCTAGAAAAGAAAAGTACAATGAAGAAAGGCTTCGGGAACGTTAGGGAAATGAGGTCTATGTATTTGTGGCTCCAGAGAAGAGAGCTAGGATCAAGGGGACAAAACTTACATAAACATAGTGAAAAGCACGGTCACAGCAAATCAGCACAGAGGACGGAGGTCTCCCGCAAGCGGGGGGAGCTGGACTACAAGTCCACCACAGCGCTTTTAACCTCGTAAAATTCCATGAATTTAGAGGTCGCCTGGGGCTTGGCGAGGGGGAATAAGGGGTCCCTCCTGATGGGGACAAAGCTCCTATTTGGAACGATGGAAAGGGTCTGGAAGGTGGGGACGGCTGCACAACACTCTAAGTGTAATCGATGCCACTAATCTGTACACTGAAAATTGTTAAAATGGCAAATTTTATGTTCTATGTATTTCATCACAATAAAAAAGAAACCCATGCTTCTATTATTCTATGTGAGAGATGCAAAAAAAAAATTAAATTTCAAATCTGAGTCAATAAAAGAGGACTCCGTTACCGATGTAGTAAAGGCATTTCTTTTGGCTGGGAAGAATGTGTTGTACCACAAAGGGGTTTTCCGCAAGCAAATGCTGCAGTGACCCAGTGTTTCTGCAGGGGCGCCTGGGTGGCTCAGTGGGCAAGCGTCCGACTTCGGCTCAGGTCATGATCTCATAGCTCGTGGGTTTGAGCCCCACATCGGGCTCTGTGCTGACCGCTCAGAGCCTGGAGCCTGCTTCGGATTCTGTGTCTCCCTCTCTCTCTGCCCCTCCCCCACTCATGCTCGGTCTCTCTCTCTCAAAAATAAATCAACATTAAAAAAAAAAAATAAAGACACATAAAAGCCAAAAGCAATTATGCATTCTTTGGCAATGCCAGTCAATCAAACCAGAGGGGTTCCTGAGGGGAAGAAACAGTATGCAAAGAAAGTGCATTTGTAAATGTCCCCATATTATCATGATGATAAATGTCCTCAGTGATGATGAAATGGGGCACACAGCTTAGAATAAAGTCCTCTTTCATCTACCCATAACACAGAGACATACAAATTTACAAGTACAGGGGCCAAAAACACCCAATTTAATACATAAGTGGGAAAGAAGTATCTAGAAGCCTGGGACAACACTGGGGAAACTTCATGCCTTTGTTCATACATGTGGGCTGCTGAATTCTGATAGGTTAGGAAGCGATCCATGAGAGACCTACAACCAGAAAGTCTGCTGTAGGGGGTTTCTTTATGGCGGGGGGAGGCGTTGCCCAACAGATCTGAGGGTTGTGACTTCAAGCCCTATGTTGGGCATGGACCCTACCTTAAAATTAAAAAAAATTTTTACACTTGTTGGGATGAGCACTGGGTGTTATACACAGGGGATGAATCGCTGGAACCTACTCCTGAAATCATTATAGCACTATACGCTAACTAACTTGGATGTAAATTAAATAAATAAAATTAGAAGATTTTTAAAATTTTTCAAATTATTATTATTTTAAGTTTATTTATTTATTTTGAGAGAGAGAGAGAGACAGTGTGGATGGGGGAGGGGCAGAGAGAGAAAGAGATAGAGAAAAAATCCCAAGCACCCACAAAGCTGCAAGGTCATGATCTGAGCCAAAACCAAGAGTTGGTCACTGAACCAACTGCACCACCCAGGCGCACCGCCAAAAAATATTGTTTAAAATTCACTGTAAGATTTAAGATTTCTTTGCTGTTTTCTACCCTCCCACCAAAAAGCATATATATATATATTTTTTTTTTTTTTTTTTTTTTAAAGATTTCATTTTTAAGTAATCTCTATACCCAACATGGGGCTTGAACTCACAACTCCAAATTCAAGAGGCACAAAAAGCATATTTCTTCTTAAAAGTGAATGAATGAAAAAAGATGCACCATACTAATTGAAAGTAATCTTTATATAAAGAAGAATAGGGGCGCCTGGGTGGCTCAGTTGGTTGAGCGTCCGACTTCGGCTCAGGTCACGATCTCACGGTCTGTGAGTTCAAGCCCCGCGTCGGGCTCTGTGCTGACCACTCAGAGCCTGGAGCCTGTTTCAGATTCTGTGTCTCCCTCTCTCTCTGCCCCTCCCCTGTTCAGGCTCTGTCTCTCTCTGTCTCAAAAATAAATAAACGTTAAAAAAAAATTAAAAAAAAAAAAAGAATAGTTAGAAGATAAACTACCCGATTTCAAAAAATTATTTTAAGCCTATTAATTCTTTGAGAGAGAGAGAGAGAGAGAGAGAGAGAGAGAGAATCCCAAGTAGGCTCTATGCTGTCAGTACAGAGCCCGATGCAGGGTTCAAACTCATGAACCATAAGATCATGACCTGAGCTGAAATCAAGAGCTGGATGCCCACCCAACTCAGCCACCCAGGCGCCCCCTCTCCCAGGAATTTTTATTAAGCTACAAGACACTGTGGTTCTGGCATCATGACAGATACCTGGATGGATGGAACAGAAGAAAGAGTTCTGAAATAAATTACACAGAGAGGGGTAATGGATATTCAACAATGGTACTTCAGCTAAGAACAGTCTTTCCAACAAATGAGGTTGGAAGTGGGCATCCGCGTACAGGAGGAAAAACAAAATCTTTGATATATCCCTCACATTATATTAACAAATGAATCAAAGTAGATCACACACCTAAATGTAACGCTTAGAAGAAAGTCTTTGTGATCTTGAGTCAGTCAAAGGTTTCTTAGCTACGACACCAAAAATGCAATCCGTGCATTAAAAAAATTGATAATTTGGACTTCAGCAAAAGCAAACGTCTGCTCTTCAAAAGACATTGTTAAGAGAAAAGACAAACCAGACTTGGAAAAAAAATATTTGCAAACCAGATACCTGATAAAGGATATGCATTCAAAATTTACCAAAAACTCTCAAAATTCAGTAAGAAAACAAAACACCACAATCAAAAAGGGGCTAACAATTTGAACAGATGCTTAACAAAAGATACACCAAGGGCACAGAAGATGAGAAGATGTTCAACATCATTAGTCATTAGGAAACGCAAATGAAAACCACAGTGAGATACTAATACATACCTACTTGAAGGGCTGAACTTTAAGAAAAAAACTGACAATATCACATGTTGGCAAAGATGTGCAGGAAGTGGAAGTCTCAAACTCCACTAGCAGAACTGTTTCATTAAAAATACATAAATAAAAATAAATACACACCCCTACTGTATAATTAGTCATTCGACTCTTGGTGTATTCTCCCAAGAAACACGAAACTGTATGTCCATACAAATACAATTTCATTGTAATAACCCCGAACTGGAAACCACCAACAGGTGAATGGCTAAGCACACTGAGTTATACTCATATAGTGGAATCCCATTTGGTACTAAAAAGGGATACGCTACTGATACATACAATGACAAGGAATGATTCCTCAAGGAAAGAAGCCAGCCCTCCCAAAAGGACACACTGTAGGACTCTGCACAAAATTTGAGAAAGAAAACAAACTCATCTAGAACAACAGAAGGGAGATCGGTAGTTGCCTGGGGATGTAGGGGGCAGGAGGGAGGGAGGTGGGGCAGGGAGGGGTGGGAAGATTATACGTGGGCACACAAGGAAACTTTTGGGGGCAACATATACCCCTCATCTTGACCAAGGTGATGGTTTTAGGTTTTAGAAGTGTACACGTAGGTCAAAACTTACCAAATTAATCACATTTAAGTATGCTCAATTCAAAGCTCAAAATAAAGCTGTTATAAAAAATAAATAAAATTGACAGCTTGTTTGGGCAAGGTCGTTAAAACTTTGGGCAAAGTCCTTTCAACCAAGCGAAGGCAAGATTCGAGTCCATGAGGCGCGTCCACGATGAGGTGCCTTTGTATGTGTATGTGCCACTGCGGGGGGTGGGGGGAACCCAAGAAATTCTTCCTTTTACAAAATGCAAATGGCAGGGAGGGGTTCATCCATTCACACCCTTCGAGCCCAGTCCTGACGCAATCTGTTTCTTTCCTTATCGCTCAAGTAGAAAGTGATTACTCCCCTCTGTGAGTCACTCCAACACTTAAGTTAATTTTCAGATATCAGCTCAGTGCATTTCTTCAACCGCCCATCGCACATTTATTAAATGACGCATCTAGGCCAGATACACAGAGGCCTGGTGCTGGAAACACAAATGTGAGCTGGGCGTAGTTCTTTACCGGCAAAAGCCTCGTAGTTTACTGGCAAAAGACTTGGACAATAACACGCTGTAACGTGTCCACAAACGTTTAAAAGTACAACAGGAACCTGGAGAAAGAAATTGGTGTTGTCAGACGCCTGGTCTTGTGCTGTAGTGACTGGTTCGGGACCCCATTTCCTTTCAGACCAACGCTCCCCGAGAACAAGGGACCGTGACTTACTCACTTGAATCATCCACTCAATCACCCAGCACAGGACCTGACACGAGAGTTTTCACACTTGTGCATTTGTTTGAACGAATGGAAATTTCACTTCATAGGCATCTGCTCTTTGACTAGAAGGCAGGGCCACCATGTTGCCAACTTGTCGGTTGAGTCCCAACCTTTATCCATTTTGTCATCCGAAGCAAGTCATTTGAGGGGAGATGAAACACCGAAATCTAGGTTCCCCCAGATCCCAAAGGAAGCGCTCATACCCATTCTGTCAGTGAAGAAAACAAGGAGGAGGTAGGGGTGGGGTGGATGGGGCTCGGTCAGCGAAGCCTGGGGCACAAGAGTCACACGGTGAATCAAGGTTCCACCGAGGGTCTAAAGCAGGCCCTGGCGCTCCGTGTTGTGACCATCAGGTATTCCCCTGCCCAGCGAGCACACATCTGATCTCTAGAGGAATCCTACCAGTCTCACTGTGAAAGCCATTTCTAGGGATTATACGTGGGACTTTCTGCTTTTCCAAACGATCACCAACCCTTTATCTGCACTTAGTTTCTGAAGGGGCAGAGAGGTGGAACAGATATGCAATCATGAAGTTTCAGTTAAGATAAAACTAGCACAAGACGGAAAAGTCTCAAACTACAACCAAAAGATTTGGCCTAAACACCAGGCAAAAATCCTTCACCGTTTCCAGACGGCGCAATTGAGCCCGAGAAGAATTTTCCACTCAGTCTTCAAGACGAGGTCGATCTGCTTCTCGTACTTACGTGTCTAGAAACCACAGGTCTCAGAAGAGACATGCAGCAGAAATTTATTTGGACTTGTCTGGACCCACCAGCCTGACGGCTCCAAGGGACAACAGGGAGGGATGGGGCTCTTACCTGTAGATGGGGTCCTGCATCACCAGCATCTTGCTTTCATCCCATGTCCACTCCTTTTTCTGCAATAAAAGAAGCTGTAAATGAATAAGTTAGGCTTGTCCTCCGCCACAGAACCAGGGCAGACATTGAGCTACCGATGCCTATGCAAACGCATGCACTTGCTCCTGGCCTGACTTCTTCTAAGAGGCCTGGCGCCCAGGGCTCCAGAGGCCAAATGGAAAACATCGTGTCTGGTCTGAGCGGTTTCCTTCTAACACTTTAAGGAGACTGCCTCTCCGGGGCACAGGAGGCAGGTGGGAGCCAAGGCCACCCCAGGGGGCCACAAGCAGACTCTAAATCAAAAGTTCATGGAGAAATCGCCAAGGGGAAAAAAGAGACGACCTATCACTCCAGAGGAGTGGGAGAAGCAGGAGGAACAAAAGGGAGAAGGAGGGGCACCCGGGGGCTCAGACGGTTAAGCGTCTGACTCTTGGTTTTGGCTCAGCTCATAATCTCATGGGACGTGACTTTGAGCCCTGCGTCTGGCTCTGCACTGGCAGTGTGGAGCCTGCTTAGGATTTTCTCTCTCTCTCTCTCTCTCTCTCTCTCTCTCTCTCTCTCTCTCTCTCTCCCTCCCTCCCTCCCTCCCTCCCTCCCCTGCTCACTCACTCTCTCAAAATAAATATTTTTTTAAAAAGGGAGAAGGGGGCAGAGCTGTGAATGGTGCTGTCAAAAGCAAAGGAAGTGTAATTCTCACCCTCCCCTCCTCAAAGGGGACAAAGCTGGATACAGGCCTGGAGAGTTAACTAGCGTATTTGTAGTCACCCAAGAGGACAGTCGTGCTGGCTGGGGACCTAACTCACGGCGAACACAAAGGACACCCCTGAGCAGCTGGGGACGAGGACAGGATGGGGGCGAGGGCTAGGGCAGAGGACTCAGGGGCGGTTCCAGAGGCCCCAGATGCTTGATGAGGGGAGGAACACCCCCACCTCCCAGGTCCCCAGGTGCAGGGACAGGGGCTCCTGCTGCACCTTCACTGGCCTCTGCCGCAGGGGCGGTGCTGCCCAGGACAACCTGGGAGTCGCACACTCCTCTCTCCGTCGATGGGGATCAAGCAGAGTGAAAGGCAAGCAAGTGTATGTTGGATTAATTACCGTGGAACGAGCACTGTCAGCTCATTCAGGGGGGGACTATATTCAGGCCCCTTCGGCCTGAAGCATTTCTCCAGCGTGAACACTCAAACACAACCCCGTACGCACCTGGCAGGTGTATGTACGTGCGCGCGCACGCACACACACACACACACACACACACACACACACACACACACGCCATTTCACCCCCAAATTCTTATTCAATACCAATCCAACCCACAGAGGTGGCTTTTCGACGGGCTTACAAGCATTAGGTATCCAATGCTGTTTTACAGACAAGGAAACTCAGCTTCAAGAATTAACTGTTTTGGGGGGACACCTGGATGGCTCAACCGGTTAAATCTCTAAGCGTTGATTTGGGCTCAGGTCCTGATCTCGCGGTTCGTGGGTTCAAGCCCCGCATCGGGCTTTGCCCTGACAGTGCAGAGCCCGCTTGGGATTCTCTCTCCCTCCCTCTCTCCGATCCTCCCCAACTCTCTCCCTCAAAAATAAATAAACAAACTTTAAAAAAAGCAAAAAAAGAGTTAACTATTTCTTTTCAAAAGTTACCTTCCTGTAACTGCTACTCATCGCCCTGCAAGATTTTAATACAGGAATGGCCCATTTGGAGCAAATCCAGAAAGAAGGAGAGTACATCTTTTTCTAAATAGGAACTCTCTAGATGCGTATAAACACAGCCAATCCAGACTCTCTTCTTTAAACTAAATCACCCCAGGCTTTGTCAACATTCCTCAGCAGACAAGTCTTCTGGGTTTCTTACTACCCTAGCTGACCTTCTTTGTACCCCTCTTAAAAAAAATGTTTTTTTCAATGTTTATTCTTGAGAGAGAGAGACAGAGGGCGAGCCAGGGAGGGGCAGAGAGAGAGGGAGACACAGAATCCGAAGCGGGCTCCAGGCTCCGAACTGCCAGCACAGAGCCCGACGCAGGGCTCGAACTCACAAAATGTGAGATGACGACCTGAGTCCCAGTGGGACGCTAAACCAACTGAGCCATCCAGGTGCCCCCTTCGTACCCACTGTATTTGCCAATGCCCCCCTCAACACCTGCTACTCTGGCCTGAATCCCTTCCTGATTTACATGTGGTCTAATCTGCAGACACACATTCCTATCTCTGTTCTGGCTGTGATACTGCTCTTAACCCAGCAAGGATCGGTTGATAGTATTTTTAGCTGCCTCCTACCCTTCCTGGCACATGTTAGGCCAGTTTTCAACGGACACACTGAGAGTTCTCAGAGGCAAAGTAACTCATAATTTGGATGCCTGTATTTATTTATTCATTCATTCATTCATTCATTCATTTATGAGAGAATGAGAGAGAGCGCATGTGGGCAAGCACAAGTAGGGGTGGGGCAGAGAGAGAGGGAGACACAGAATCTGAAGCAGCCTCCAGGCTCCAAGCTGTCAGCACAGAGCCCGACTCAGGGCTCAAACTCACAAGCCGTGAGATCATGACCTGAGCTGAAGGCAGAAGCTCAACCGACTGAGTCCCCTGGGCGCCCCATGGATGCCTATTTTAAACACACACTATAAATGTTCACCACAGGAATTCTTTACACAGCAAAATATAAGGTTTCAAATACGGCTTGATGTGGGGGCAAAAGCATAATAGAAATATTAAGTACTCAAATATTAAGTTAAACCACGTCTATATTTAGGACCACATGTCCTGCCGGAGGTTAATTTAATTCATGTCTGGAAAGCACCACCTCTCTGCTGCTAAGCCTGTTTATTTACATCTGATTTTGGCAGTTGCAGGTTTTAGTTCTAACATTTCCATTTGGTTCTGCTTTCTTCTATGTCTTTGCTGAGACTTTCCGCTTCTTCTGTGTCAAGAGCGTAACTGCTCATGGAAGTATTTTTACGATGGCTGCCTTAACGTCTCTGTCACATTATCTAACATCTGTCCTCTCGGTATTGGCATCTCTTGACTATCTTTTGTTCATTCAAGTTGAGATTTTCCTCATTTCTGGTGTGGCAAGTGATTTTCAATCGAAACCTGGACATTTCAGAAAACACTTTTTTTTTTTAAGTTTGTTTATTTTGGGGGGGGACAGAGAGAGTGGTAGTTTTACTGTCTTCAGAAACTCACATGCCTCTCGCTTCTATCTGAGAGCATTTTTTTTTTTTTTTAATGCTTAGAAATAAGGTCTCAGGAGTCTTGGTAGCTACATGTAGGAATTTTCAGTTTTGTTTACCCACTGGCTGTAGTCTCCAAGATGCGCCAGAAAAGGAAGACATTTCAAGTCCAGATGGGAGTGGAGAGGAGAAAGGAGAAGAGAGGAGGAAGGGAGAGGGGTGCGTCCCTGAGGCTGTCAACACCACTTCGAGGCAGGGTTTGCCACCATCAGCCCAGGAGGACCAGCAGGACGGAACGAGCTGGTCTTCAGCCTCCTTCAACCTGAGGCCCAGGCTCAGGCGGGCCTCACTGGCACCATTCAGAGTCCAAGCAGGTACGGCAGGGAGGCCCATAAGCGAGGCCCAGGGAGGCAAAGATCAGCCCCCTCACCAGCTCCATAAATATAAAGGGATGGGGGAAAGGGGGAATGTTAGCAGAGAGGGAGCACCCTAGGGGCAGCTGTCTGGCTGTCTGCCAGCCCCCCAACCTGTACCTGTACACACGTAACTCCTTTCTCTTGCTTGTTGTCCCCTCTGCACCTGCCAAGGACACTCTCAGCACGGTCGAGACCTTCAGGAGGACCCTGAACTAGGGTTTGCTAACCCAGGTCTCTCTATGCCTTCCCTCCGCCATCAGTCTCCCCTCCCCCTTCTCTTCTTCTTATCAATTCCTTACTCCAAGGGAATTAAAAAAGTCAACAGGATAGAGCAACTTAACGTGAGGGAAGGCTCTGCGTCATATTATTGGCTAGTCAGAATTTTCTGGAGTTAAGTTGTCGTCACAAGGATGTGCCCTACCGATCTTCCATTACAGAGAGTTTAGCCAAGATCCCAGGGGCGGCATTCTGAAGCCCGTCCTCTTGCTTCTTTGAGGGGCCCTGCTTCCGGGATGCTCCCGGCCCATCAGGGGTGCTCAGGGGTGCACAGGGCAGGCCCGTTTCTGGGAGACACAGGAGTCCTCCCACATGGGACTTTGCCTTCACAATCTCCTGACAGTCTTGCCAAACCTTCCTCAGAGCACACCGCCATCTACGAGACTTTCATCCATCCTTCCTTCCTTCCTTGCTCTCTCCTCCCCTTGGAATCAGACCTACTCAGAAATGGGATAGTTACCAGCCTCTCCCAGGGCCTCCCCCATTTTCTCTCACAGGAATTCAATCCTGTCTTGGCATGTGCTTTTTGGAGGACCTAGAATAACACAAAGTGAGAAAAATACAGGAAAGTCATTTTATAACTGCTTCATTTTCTATCCTCACAAGAAATTCTCCAGTTGATATGGGAGAGAAGTCTTCCTTTCATTTAACGATGTTTATATAATGCTTCCTTTGCGTTATCAAAATTGATCTCAACCTTAAAAGATAAACACTAAGCCTCGGAGATGGTAACTTACTTCCATCTGAGTTCACCTAGTCCAGTGGTAATTGAACCCAACTCGTATACCCTCCACGACCCACGTTCTCCTTGCTACTCCAAGTGATGGAATCAAAGAACGTCCCTCTCCGTCGCCTACAAATGATAAAGGGCTTACAGGGTATGTTCCTATAAGACCACTGAATGGGGTAAGCACGTCCTGTATCTAGTGGGTGAAAATGGCCAGTCCTCTATGGAAAGTTACAGCCATTTTGACGTTCCAAAATCTCCCGGCAAGGAATATTACCTGGGAACTAGGTCAGACGTAGGTCTGCCTTGAAGGGCCAAAACCACAAAAGAGAGTTAGGGATAATCATCATAGCTGTTCTGTCTCCCTTTGGAGCCCAGAAATGCATATGGCATCTCTGAAGCTCTTCCCCAAAAGTGGAGGAAGGATTTGTATCAAGATTTATTTTCTACCCTTAGTGGAAATTATCAGTAGGCACATTGCAAAGTCTGTAAGCTTTACCATTATTCATGTTCCTGGCAGCAATGGGGATTTCTCAAAAAACAAAAACAAAAACACAACAAAAAAAATCAAAGAGCCCAAAGCATAACCTTGCAAAAGTCTCATTAACTCAGCTTGACAAGTTCTCCATGCTTCCAGAGGGAACAGGATTAGTCCGAAAATATAGCTATCACTCATCTTCTGGCATAACCTATGGATACTGGATATAGAAAACACATTTCAAAACTGCAGTGCTTGCTAGTAAATTCTCACACAATGTACACAGTTCCTAATGTGCATGTTTTAAAGTTAGCAGAAAATAAAGAAGGCCTGGAAACATAACAGGGTAGAAAGAAGACCAGACCAAGTTTAGTCCTGGCTCCATCAGTAACTATGTACCCTAGTTATCTCTGGGTAACCCTAGGACAGTCACTGTGCCTCTCTTGATTTGCTTACTCATCAACCAGGGGATCAGATCAGATCATTTCTGAAGTTTTTCTCCTAAATCCTGCTTCTATAATTCTAAGTGCCTCCTTTTCTTACTCAATTAGATTTGAGTTCTGTGTTTCCATGATAGCGAATGCTTCTCTTTGGACAGGGAACCAGTTTTCCCGCAACGTGATAGGCCAGTTGACAGAGTACAGGCTAGAAGTTAAAGACCCTGGATTAATCAGTGATGCGTTTTCTATGGACTGGCTTTTCTCCAAGCAGCCTGAAGAGGTAAGTGCACACACGGGGACATGATACTGGGAACAATCTACTTATCTGAGCAAGACAGACCTGGTTCAAACCTTGACTTCACCTCTGATGGGATGTGAGGTCTTGGGTAAGTTGCTGCATCTTCTTTCACAAAGAACGGTACGTACCTCAGAGGACGATGGTGACCATTTCCTAAGTAATACAGTGCATCAAACAGCCCTGGCAAATGGCAGGTGCTCAGTATCAGTGTTAGCCATTCCTGTTAGCTCGTCTCATTACCATCTTAGAGTGTCATTACTTTCACGAATTTGCTCCCTCTCGTCTTCTACCTTCCCAAACAGACGAAACGGGATTAGAGAGAAGACAGGGTCCCTGCCCCTAAAGGCTCACAGCCCATGGGGGAAAGATATAAATCACCATCATGCAATTGTGTAGCAGCTATAGACCTACGTACACAGATAGTGCCATTAAAAATAATTTTGCTGGAAAGGGCCCGTGTCTAGTACCCTTACAGATCCTAGTCAGTTCCTTGAATATGGTAGACATACAACGAACATTTGTTAATGAGAACGATGGAGCCTTTCTAGAATGTTGCCTTAGGAGATCCCAACTAAGTTATTGGTTTAGAAGAGAAACCACATGAAACTGAGGCCCTTCAGGTCCTTTTGTAGAAAAATCCTTTGGACGAAGTTCAAGAGTAATCCTTCTTATTGAGAAGTCCACTCCCTAGCAAAGAGTACTATAGTGTGATTCCGGGATTGTAATGAATAATCATTATTATATACACAGCAAAACTAATTACTTGGGTTTGGCTGGGAGTTGAGGAAAATGTACTGATTGGAAGACGACAAAGCCACTTAATAGTGGGGTTCACACCACAAATATAAACCAAGAGTCACAGCAGTTTGAGATTCATTATCTGCCAGCATCGGTTCAAGGCGGCAGCCTTTTTTAGACACTTGCGAATATAACCAAAAAGATACATATTTTTTTTTTATGTCTCAGGGAGAGATAATCACAAAATATTTGGCTACCGCCTACACTAGAATCAAGCACCACAGACCAGAGTCACTGAGCAAGTCCGACTCCTAATACCACCGACGTTAGCGACTTCCACGGACGCCTTTCTGAGCTTGGGGAAGGCTCTTGTCTCTGTCTCTTCAAATGGGCAAATTGAGAGGAGGAGGAAGAGGGAGGGGAAGGTGATGGCCCAAAGTAACAAACGAGACTTCATTTGATCCAACTGCTAAGTGTTTAGCTCCTCCTGATTTGAGGATATCACCACACACAAATCCTGTTCCCTCATCCAGCAAGCCGACAGCCATAATAACTGAAAACACACCACATGCGCCAGGCCCCCAAGTAAGTGCTGAGCTTCCAACAGTGGCCCCTGCCCTTGGAAAGTTCCTGGGAGAACAGAGGATCCCTGTAAACACACTTCTCTCCCCGCCGCCCCCCCGTCAGGATGCATTGCACTGTTCCCCAGGCCCAGCCGGGAGGGGGGTGGGGGGGAAGGGCGGCTGCCTTGGGAAGTGTTTGGCCTCAGAGGATCAGGAAACAACAACACGTAAGCCCACTTGGCCTCTAGGGTCTACTTCATCCACAGCTCAGTAGGCTTCAAGGACCTAAGTACAGGTGACCCACACAGACATACGGGAGCGGCCAACAGCACGGCTCCAGAGCTGGTGCAGAATATTCCAGCTGGCGAAGTGAAAGTGGTCACCTAATCGGACTCTCGAGAGTTGAAGCTCAAGAAGGCGAAACAACCTGCCCACGGCCACGCAGCGAGGGAGGGAAGAGCCAGGGCTCGGAGCCAGGTCTTCCTTCCTCGGCCGAGGGCTCCTTCCGGCACGCACACGAACCCACGGAAGGTCAGCGTGTTTGCAGGAAGCGGGGGCTATTCGACATTCGGACGGACCGCTGCAGCGCAGACACGGACTCATCAGTGGAGCACGTCAGGCTGTCCCGACACGGGTGCCCACGGCTGAACACCGGCCGTGACTTTTTCTGCACATTCGGCTATCCGGCAAGAGCTCTCATTCTTAACCTGATGAGGACGGCCATCACCCAAACCTGCAGACGGTCCCATGTCCGGGGAGGCAGGTGTGGCAGGTCTCTACCCAGTCCCTCTCCATTCTAGACACAGACAGGCACACGGACATCGGGGCGGTATCCGCACACTCGGATCGTAGAGGACGGTCCGGGGGAACAAGGCGCCGCAAAGGCTGATGGCTGTTAGCGTGCACACAGTCTGTCCGAGGCAGCACACGCAGTCACCGTGCTTACAGGCAGCATCTGACTCACAACCACCGCCTGGAACAGACACCAGGCAGGGGCGGAGGAAACAGGTCGGGAGGCTTCCCTTCCTTCCCGAGCCTGGCATCAGAAGAATCGGATCGAGGGGAAGCCCTGTTAGATCACCTCTTCCCTCGGCCAGCTGCAGGGGGGACCTGCACTAGCAATGACCAGGGATGGAGTTTCAAAATGAGTCACAAGGCCCCACGGGCTCCCCAGGGGAGACGCTTCCCCCGCTCAGCTTCCATCACCCGGTGGAAGGGGGCCGGCGTCTCTGCCAGGTGACGTTCCGCACACAGGTGTCCTTACGTGTGGCGTGATCTCGGGCCAAATATCTAAGGCTCTTTGACATCATTTTTTCCCCAGGTAGAGTGGGGGTGATGCTGTATGTGGTACAGGATACGGGAGGGGCACAGCGAGACGGCAGTAAGACCGGCCCCGAAGGGCAAAACCGCAAAGTGCCATCACAATGGATCAAATCAGAGGTATGCGAAGTTACCCGAAAGGGACAGAAGAGGCCCCAGGACAGCAGGCCTTGACACAGAAAATAATGGAAAGTAAAGGTGATGTCAGCCAGAAGTGTGCGTGCATGGCGGGGGGCCGGGGTGGGGGGGGTGCCAGGAAGGTACCAAAGTCAGTGATGAGCCTGTGGAACAGACCCTCGGACAGCATGCGCCCGACAAGGCCCCTCCCAACATCCCGGGGACCTGGGTACCACGGAGCCAGGGACCAGGAAACGTTCCCGCCACACAGTTAGCGGACTCCCTCCGCATCACGCTCGCCGGACCACCTCTGGCAATCTGCCTTCTCACATCACTTGCCCCCGATGGAGAAAAACCGAGATTTGCAGGCTCGTCGGGCTAACGTGAGTGTAGCTGGTCCGGGAAACCGCTCAACGTCTCAGAGCGAATAAAGGAAGGGGTGGGCTGGTCCACCCATCAGCCTCTTTTGACCTCTGTCAAGTACAAGTCAGCGTCCGGTCAGGCTCCTAACCTCGAAAAGTGAGGAGAGTCTCGGACGTGGAAAGGCCGACCGCCTGGCTCCCGGCCAGATGGCGGTTCGGGGAGGACACGGCGCGAGTGGTTGGCTTCCCCAGGCGACCGGGTGCCGTGGATGGTGATCACGTGTCCACGAGACCTTCCCAGCGGGCCTGACGAAGGGATGGATGGAACGGGCGGGAAGGCATCTTGTGATGTGGAAAGTGCCCTCACGTCACAACCGTCGCCTCGTCAGGTAGGACCTGAGGGCGCTGAGCCACAGGTTCCTGGCCCCCCCCCAACACCCCCCCTCCCCCCCCCACACACGAAGGGCCGAGCAAAGCTCTAGGACACTCGTGACAAAAGCCAAGCTGGGACTCAGCCAGCTGCCTGAATCATGAGCTCAGGTGGCACCGACCCACGTTTTTTCCTGAGGGTATCTCTCGCTTTTAAATCCACATGGTTTTCATCCGTGATTTATTTAACTGGGGCCCAGGGACACCACCACCTGATGGGCCTCGGCTTGCTTCAGCCACTCTCCTGCTCAGGGACTCCTAAGAGGACGATATTCTAAAGGCCGTCTCACGGTTAACCACCGTGCACATGTATGTGTGGTGGGGGAAGGGCGGAAAAGAGACCCTTGGAATAAGAACAAGACGAGGACTGTGGCCCCGCTGTGGAGGTTTATAAGGTCAAAAACATCTAAGACGCCATTACAAATTCCCTACCACTTGTGAATTTTTAAGGTGTTCTTTACAAACAGTATCATGTGCTATTTTTTCCTATATACTTCCAACCTCATAGCCATAACACTTTCTTGAACCACCCTTAAAGATATTTAGGGAGCATGAGAGAGCAAGTTTTAGTACATGGGAGACCTTTGTAAACTCCAGCTGACCAGAGAAAAAATGGGCTACCTAAGGAAGCAGTCAAGTCCCCACCACTGTGTGGCATCTGGTCACACGCTGGGTAATGTCTTTGGTCGAGGACACAGAGCAGATTTAAATCCTTGGACTGCCAACACCCTTCCACACCACTCTCAACCACTCGATTCTCCGAGCTTATGTCACCTACAACCAGGCCCTTGTCTTTACTTCCATATCCCCCAGACTCAAGGCCTGCCTTGATTCCCACTCGAATTAACAGCATCTTAGGTTTGGAACGAAAGGCAGCTTGAGAGCTCAGGTCATGATCTCACAGCTCGTGAGTTCAAGGCCCGTGTTGGGCTCTGTGCTGACAGCTCAGAGCCTGGAGCCTGCTTCCGATTCTGTGTCTCCCTCTCTCTCTGCCCCTAACCCACTTGCATTCTGTCTCTGTCTCTCTCAAAAATAAACAAACATTAAAAAAAAAAAAAAACGTATAAAACAAAGCTATCATAAATTTAAAAAGTATCAGCAGAGCTCAGAAACAAAGAAACAAGAAGATTCCTCATCTATCCTCAATCAACCAAGCCCCTTTCCGTTTCTTTCTGGAAACATACACTCTACCCTCTGCCAATATGGACACCTAGCTCTTCCCAGGGGTTAGTAACATCATTCTCCCACGGCACGTACAACTAACACAAAAACAGCCACGTGTTGAGGCAACATACGCCCACTTGCTTGTCTCAGCCCAGCTCAGAGGAATGCCCCCCGAACGGCTCAGTCCCTCCTCCCTTCCTCCCGCCTTGGAGACCCTTGGCCCAGCCTCCCGCACACTGAACAGCCGCGGCGGACGGGTCTCGAAGGACTGTTCAAATAGATGGGCTCTAACAGCAGCAACACAACACACAATGGGGCTGGACGTCACCTCAGGTGGGACTGAGGGTCATTCCTGGGACAGAAGGCGACAGCTGCTGACGGAGCTTCCTCATCCACTCCCGCCAAACCCTCTTACCCGTCATCACTTGAATTTAAAGTATCTCCTGAGATCAAGACTGCAAGGTACAGTAACAAAAGACAAGGGTGACAGGAGGTGGGCCCTGTCACCCAAGGGACACAGGACTCATGGAGCCAATCGGCTGCCTGGGCCATGGGCCTCAGCCTCACTTCTCTCGACACCATGGCTGGTCCGGGCAGACCGCTCCCCAGATGAGGAAGGATTCTGTCCAGAGAGCGGCCTAGAAGGAAAAGGCGCCCCACGCCTACATTCCCTGCTCCCCTCTTTCCTGCTTTCTGGTTCAGAGTCACTTACCTTTTTCTTCTTCTTCAGAATCACTTTCACGCCATCCACTGAAACCATAATGCTCACCTTCTTCTTCTTGATGTTTTTGGCTTTAAACTCGTACTGCAAGAGAGGAGACAAAGAAGCACGATCCGGTTAGGTCAGGGTATCTGACTCTGGCTAGCCCGTGACCCAGAAAAGAGGGCCACAGATGGGCACAGGGAGACCCGGAGCTTCTTGGGAGCGTAAAAGCAGGTGGGGGAGGGGGGGGGTCTCAGTGTCGGGGCCCAGCCATCAGCAACAACCGAGGGATGGAGGTAATCCAGCCTGACGAGATGAAGACAGAGCCCGCTTTCAAAATCTCATCAGAAACCAGAACCTTCCCTCAAAACCTCATTCTGATGTTTCATGACGTTCACTGACAGGTTTTTCCTGCATCCACCCAAACTCTGGAAACTTGATTCCATCTCCGGTGAATATTAAGAAGAATTGGCACCTGTCTTCAAATCGGGACTTTTTACATACTAAAAATGTGGAATTCCAAGTCGTTCTAAGTTCAAGTCCCAAATTCCTTTATCTGTAGGTCAGTTTCCAAGTCTACCTATAGCCTTATCAGCCTGAAATAGTCTAGAGTATTCCCCTATGGCTGCTTCAACCACAGCCCTATACCACTGAGGGACGCTGGCCTCACCCTCAACACCAGACATTTTTCTGTTACATTTGCCCATTCTTCGCGATCTCTTCTGCTTCTGCAGGCATTTGTAATGGCTGGTACAATTTTGTTTTCCTCACTGAACTTCATTCTGAGCACTTATCCAATTTATTAATACCATTTTCATTTGCTCCCTATCTTGGTAGCACCAACTGGCAAATTCACCTGCCAAGCGAATGAAACATCTGGGCTACAGGTTAATAATAATACAAGACCCAAGGCCAAGACCTGTATTCCAACCCACAGCCCCTCTCCTCTGGGACTTCTTATACTCAACACCCTCCCCTATCATGCCACCAGCCAAGCTTGGGGAGGCATTCGGCTACTTGCCTGCACATCTAGAGCCTAATTAATTCTAATTAGTGTGGGGATAGAAATTAACCTAACCCATCCTAACATGATGAAAACATAACCTACTTTGAAAATCTCATCAGAAATCCGGAACCTGGGCCGTCTGGGTGGCTCGATCTGTTAAGCATCCAACTCAGGTCATTATCTCACAGTTCGTGAGTTTGAGCCCCGCATCGAGCTCTGCATTGACAATGTGGAGCATGCTTGGTGTTCTCTCTCTGTCTCTCTCTCTCTCAAAATGAATCAAAAAACTTAAAAAAAAAGAAAACAGAAAAAGAAATCCAGAACCTTCCACTCCATTAGCGATGCCTTTAAATACTCTGATTTTAGGGGTGCCTGGATGGCTCAGTCAAACATCTGACTTTGGCTCAGGTCATGATTTCATGGTCTGTGGGTTCGAGCCATGCATTGGGCTCTTTGCCGACAGCTCGTAATCTGTCTCCCTCTCTCTCTCCAAAATAAATAAACATTAAAAAAATTTTTTTTACATACTCTGATTTTAAGGACTCCACTTAGAGCTTCCAACCCTGTGTGCATCCCGTCCCTTCCACTGAAATCTGAGCTGACCTCACTCTGTTGCAGTTAGTGCTGATGCCCTCTGGCTGTCTGCTTCTTATAGACGGGGACACGACCTAACTGAGGCACGATATTTTTCTTTACGTTGTCACAGCAAAGGTTCTGGCTTATGGCTGATTTGAGTTTCCAGGTGACAGCAACATACATCACCCCCCCCCACTCTGGAAGGTCACTCTTCCTACCCTGTCGACAGCTGTCCTTTTTACCAAGGGGGCTCGAAACAAAAAGCAAACCAGAGCCCCGGACGCACAGGAGACAGCAAACATCAGGCTCAGACTCTGCTTCCGAGCAAGCATGTCCGATGGCAGGGAGAAGCGTGTTAGACCGGCGTGTGGCTCAGGACAGGACCTCAGCCACACGACCGCCCGCTCCGGGGCAGCGGCTGCAAGCTGGCGAAGGCTGGAGCGCGTCTGGCGTGCGCCTCGGGGCCTGGCTGCGACGCGCAGCGGGTCCCCCGACTGCGTTCTGCTCAGGGGCCGTGCTCAGCAGGGGGCAGGGACCACCCGGGTGGGAGAGCCAGCATGGGTGTGGGCAGGTCAGCCGGCTTTGGCCCTGTGCCTCCCGGGTGAAGTGACCCGGCTACGTTTCCCGACCACACCTGCATTTACCTCCACTCCCCTGGGCTTCCAGTAAACACAGCCTTCCGCTGTGCCTCCCATGGGACCAGGTCGTTAGGTCAGGGCTGTTCCTGCCAGTCAAAGGTGTGCAGAGGGGTGTGTTTCAAAGAACTCAGGCGGGGGGTAAGAGCCAAAGAGTCCCAGAAGCACCAGATGTGGACGAACCCTGCCCCGTATCGGTCAATCCCTGCCTGCTTCACCGCCTTTGCTTTCTTCCAAGAGATTACTCACAAGCTCCACATACTTTCTAATTCTGCTTTTCGGCCATAATATCAAACCAGGAAATATTAAGTGTCCACGTCTGCAAGGCACCACGTCACTCTCCCAGCCCTAGTTTTATTAAAAAAATTTTGTTTACTGTTTATTTTTGAGAGAGAGAGAGAGAGAGAGAGAAACAGAGAGCAAGCAGGGGAGGGGCAGAGAGAGAGAGAGGGAGACACAGAATCTGCAGCAGGCTCCAGGCTCCGAGCTGTCAGCACAGAGCCCGACGTGGGGCCCGAACCCACGAACCACAAGGTCATGACCCGAGTCAAAGCTGGACACCCAACCGACTAGGCCACCCAGGCACTGTAATGTTTATTTAAATTTGTTTTCAATGTTTGTTTATTTTTGAGAGAGCATGAGCAGGGGAGGGGCAGAGAGAGGGAGACACAGAATCGAAAGCAGGCTCCAGGCTCCAAGCTGTCAGCACCAAAGCCCGACATGGGGCTCGAACTCACAAACCATGAGATCATGACCTGAGCCGAAGTCGGTTGCTGACCCGACTGAGCCACCCAGGTGCCCCTCCCAGTCCTCGTTTTAGAGAGCACACTGCCTGCTGAACCACCTTAGTGGTCCTCTATTTCCAGAAGAATCTGGTAGCTGATCATGTCTTTCTTGTTGGGTCGGCCTCCCTATGGACTCCACGGTCTCTGGGAGGTTTTTAAAAATCAAGAATCCCCCCTGCCCACTGCACACCCAAGGCTGGCCAGAGGCACCTGGCCGGCACCTTGCCTGTGCATCTGAAACATTATTTCTATAGTTTGTGATTTTGATGAGCCAGGCCTTTTTTTTTTTTAATTTTTTTTTTAAGGTTTATTTATTTTTGAGACAGAGAGAGACAGATCATGAACGGGGGAGGGTCAGAGAGAGAGGGAGACACAGAATCTGAAACAGGCTCCAGGCTCTGAGCCGTCAGCACAGAGCCCGACGCGGGGCTCGAACTCACGGACCGCGAGATCGTGACCTGAGCCCAAGTCGGACGCCCAACCGACTGAGCCACCCAGGCGCCAGGCCTTTTAATACCCTGATCTTCAGGGTTGAGATGCAAGTAAAGGTTCTCTTCAGAACAGGACAACAGCCTCGAATCCCATCGCTGCGCAGGACCTCCCAGGCGGCTCTTACAGGGTCTGCGGGCTCAGGGGCTACGTGGAAAAGCATGACCAAATGGCTGCAGCGGAATCTCAGTGACACAGGGGTGCGTGGGCGGTTCCATCAGCGAAGCGTCCGACTTTGGCTCAGGTCATGATCTCGCGGTCCGTGGGTTCGGGCTCCACATCCGGTTCTGTGCTGACAGCTCGGAGCCTGGACCCTGCTTCAGATTCGGTGTCTCCCTCTCTCTCTGCCCCCCTCTTGCTTGCGCTCTGTCTCTCTCTCTCTCAAAAATAAACAAACATTAAATTTAAAAAAAAAAAAAGGAATTTCAGTGACAATGGCAATGCAGGTGTCCCTCGGTACAACAGCTGGTGGAATGCTCTGGAGCGCTTCCAAACAAAGGGGGGCAAGACAGGCATGAAATAGCCCTGGTTACAGCTGCCAGTGCTGCCCGAGGCCCGTCTATAAGGGCTCTCGGGTTGGACACATTCCCCATCGACTCCACCTGCCCGGTGGTCCGATGTTCCGAATCCTTTCCAACCGAAGAGGAAGGACTCAGACTGCAGTCCCGTCAGAAACTGCGGAAATCAAAGGAAACAGAGTATCTGAAAAGGCTTAAACATTTATTATCGTGAAACCATTTGTTTATATGGCAACTGCACTTCGCTTGGACGACCATGTTTTATTGTGCTCATTGGAGGAGAGAAAATGGAGCTGGAGGCGGGACAGATCATGGGAGTGACCAAGAGAACAGAGAGAAGGGGCTCACAGGGGACAAACACTCCTTCCCCCCCCCCCCCCCGGCTGTGCTCCTCCAAGGGGCAGACAGGCTCAGGAGGAAGCATCTGTGTTCCGCAGGATAGGAATCCAGTCCACTCAGGCTTTGCCAGGGGCTGAGGAACAAGCAGGACTGTCAGGGCCACTGTCTGTGACTCCGGCCAGCCTCCCTCAAAGCCCATGCCAGCTCTGGCTCTCCCCACATGTGGCCAGGCTGACCTGACAGATTTGCTTTGCCAGCCAGGGCTCCCCCAGCAAGGGCAGATTAAGCTCTCTAGGACCTGACCTTTCAGGAAACGAAACAATACAAGTCCTGGGACACTAACCGCTGACTTAAAAAGGCCATGGTGATGTGCCAGGGGTTCATAAACAGAGCCTTGGGACCCCGTGTGGGAACAGTGGCCCCAGAACTCAGTGTGTTGTGCCAGCCGGCGAGGCCCACGAAGGGGAAGCTGGGAAGAGGGAGGGGTTCAGGTCCGGCAGGAACCAGGAGGAAGGCCTCAGCAAGTGAAGGAGTCACAGTGGCTGGAAGGCTGAGGGCGGCTGACAGAACAGAGCATGTCCTGAGTCCCTGATGCTTCCCTGTCCCCCCAGCTCCTAGAACTGCTTCCTGACCCCGTGTGTCTCAGTCCCCGCCACTGGGGGTCCACAAAGGGGAAGGAGGAGGTGTGTGGCAACTGAGCGTGCTCAGTGAAGGGACGAGCCCTGCCCTGGGCTTGAGGACGTATTGCAGAAACAGAAGTAACAGAAGGACTTTCTCAGGAGTCAGGGGAAGGGTTGGGGCCGCACCCCTCCCCCAGCAACACACACAATAGTCTACGCCCACGACAACGTCTAGCTCCCTGAAGAGCCCCAGGATTTTCCACAGGGTCCTTGGTTCCTTGTCTACCCACGGTTTGCCTAGTGATGTGCTCTCTCACCAGCGACATCAGAAGCTGGCCCCACATGTCACCAGAAAATCCATTTTGTCCCTCTCTCTACCCTCACTGACCCCACCATGCCTACAGTCGCGAGTCAAGGTGCCCAGGGGCAACTCCACCAGGAAGAGAGATTCCGTTTGCAAAAGCGGATGGTGATGCTCTTGTCAGGCAAGTCCTTGGCTTACACTGGGCTGTGGTCACTGCCTTTCTAGAATGAGTCTGCTCTGCTTCCTGCGAACGATCGCGGGGAATTGAAAAGCGAGCTCTAGTAGTGCCATCGGATCGGGCATCGTAAGCATATTCCGCCGGTCTTGGTTTCATGAGTGAGAACCTATCTCTACAAGACTGTAAGCACCTCAACCAAAGGGGGGTTTGTAGGAAGCCCCTTTGCGCTTACACACCAATTACTACTGAGGTAAGATACAGAATTGGAGGACACCCATACCAATGGGCAGCATGACTGACGACAGCCAAGAGGTGGAAGTTAACCCAAGCGTCCATCGATGGACGAACAGATAAAACACGCTACAACATGAAGCTTGAAGACGTTATGCTCGATGACGTAAGCTGGCATAAAGGAACAAGTATCGTACGGTCCCGCTTGTACACGAGGTACCTAAGAGCGGTCACATGTTTGCCAGGGTGTGGGGGGCCGGGGAGGAGGAGGAGGAGGAGGAGGAGGAAGAGGAGGAGGAGTTTAACGGGGACAGAGTTCCCATTCTGGAAGCTGAAGAAGATCTGGAGGTGCCAGTGATGGTTACACAACAATGTGAGTGTTGTCTGTGAACGTCCTCGAGCTGTTTTAAGAACAGTGGAAATGGAAGAGGTTCTATTTTACCACAATAAAAAGATAAAGATCTGTAAACACTGTACAAAAATACACTTCTCCTCATGGCAAGTCCACTTTACTTCTGCTTGCACGATATTTCTGGCCCTCTCCCACAGGCAGGTTAAACATGCCCCAATCTCCCACAGTTCCGTGCAGTGGTGTTTGCTACTGCCTGTGCCTGGGATGCCCTCCCCCCACCATCTGCTTGGGGAGCTCCTGCTCATCCTTGAATTATCTTCTCCACAGAGAAGGCTTGTAGGCCCACGTCCCGTGTGCTCCCACCGAGCAGGGCCATCGGTGCGGTCATTACAGCCTCTATAATCACCGGCCACCGACTGGCTGTGTGCTTCCCCGCTAGGCCATGCCTTCCCCGGGAGCAAGAAATAGGATATATCTGTGTCCCGGGAAACAGCACCAGGACACAAGAGGGTGATTGATGAGTGTCAAATACATTAACGAACTCAGGGGACAGTATTTAGTCACAGACCCTGGGAAAACAGGACACTGGCCGCAAGGGTAAAATAAATATTCCAGAAGTTAATTAATCAACAACGGAAGTGATTAAAACCACAGATTCCATTCTAGGGGCAGAAGGACTTTAAGATCTGACTTCTTTAATTCTTCTGTACCCCACAGCACACGAGGCATCTTAATTTTTTGTTTGATCCATACTTGGTTTAATAAAACAATTTAGCTTCCATTACTGGTCAGGGCTGTTCCCAGTCATCTGATGGCACAGGTGTCACACGTGGGGGAAGGATCCCGCAGATGAATCTGTTTTCTGGGCTACCCTGCTGCTTCCCTAAGTAAGAGCTCCTGTGCCTGTGGAGCCAGAATCCGGGGGACGGGATGCCCAAGAGGCATGACCACCCCCGACACTGCTGTGTAACTCGGTGATTTGTAGTGCTCGTTCATATGAAATCACAGAAACGTGAGCAAGACAAAGACCAAAGTCTGTACTAAATCCAAATTCTGGAATATCTGTGTGGTTTCTGGCAAACACTAGGTGGAGACATTTAGTTCCTAATTATCAACCTCAAGCCCAGCGTAACAGACCTATCACTGAAAGTTGGGGTGTAAATAAAATCTCTATAAACTGCAAAATACCAAAAAGAAACCAGAGGAGCTATTATTTAAGAAAGGAATATTCATTGCGGTTTTATCATAAATGTAGAATTTAAGTATTTACCCACCTCTGTAGATCAGGTGATCAAAAACTCAAGTTTTAAATCCCATCTGGCACACCTGTTTTTTTTTGGTTTTTTGTTTTGTTTTGTTTTTGTTCTTTTAAAGGCAAAATTCCAGACCCAGCCCTCAGAGATGTTTAGACTGGTTGGGCCAGAAGTTGGCATTATTTGGATCTAGGCGGTAATACAAATTGCATTGCTCAGAAACACCACTCTGGGTCCCCAAACCATATTACAATTAACTCCTTCATATTTTCATTTGCATCTAGAATTGCCTTAGATGAAATCAATGTGTCTTCATCATCTGTGTACTGTTTTTTTAAAGCGTGGATACTACTTTTTTTTTTTAAATGTTTATTTTTGAGAGAGATCAAGTGTGAGCAGGGGAGGGTCAGAGAGAGGGGGTGGGCAGAGGATTCAAAGCAGGCTCCATGCTGCCAGCAGAGAGCCTGATGTGGGACTTGAACTCACAAACCATGAGATCATGACCTGGGCCAAAGTCGGACGCTTAACCGACTGAGCCACTCTGGCACCCTTACAGTGTGGATACTGTCGTTCGCAATTAAAATACAGGTTCTTATAACAGCACCACGGCTGCTTACGGTCACCCGTTTCCTAAATCAAAGGCACCTAAAATTACCACCATTATGTTGGGAGAGAATACTGATGTGTGGTAGATATCAGATGTTCGTACACTGTGTTTTATGCATTTTGTAGCTCTGAAATACGTCAAATACGTCATTAACAAAATTCTAGGTGAATACTTGTGTTCGAAATGGTTGGGACCACAACTGTTGACCAAACCATCTCATGAAAAAGCTACCGCCCAAAGATGGAGGAAAAAAAAAAAAAAAAAGGAAAGAAAAAAGAAAAAGTTGTTTAGGTTCATGAGCAGAAAACCCGAGTCCGGAAGCCACATCTCTGACTCCTGCCCGGTGCTCCTGATGTTGCCAACATCTGTTCTTTTCGCTGGCCTGGCATCCTGGTCTAGGAAATGAAGTTATTCATTTATTCCCCCGTTTATTCAATACTCCCTGTAACAAGTTCTTTGATGTACAGGTAACCCATCTTATAACAGACAGAAGAAGAAATTAACTTCACAGGGGCGCCTGGGGGGCTCAGTGGGTTAAGCGTCTGACTCTTGGTTTCAGCTCAGGTCATGATCTCCCAGTTCCATGAGTTCAGGCCCCACGTTGGGCTCTGTGCTGATGGTGCAGAGCCTGCTTGGGATTCTCATTCTGCCTCTCTCTCTCAAAATAAAAAAAAAAAAAAAGAAAAGAAAGGAAATTGATTTCACAGAATCTGGAATATTCTCAGGCTGCTCAATGGAAAGCCTGCAATGCCCCGCTCCCCCAATTCTTTCCCACACCATTCACACCGGCTGCTCTCATTTCCTTTGTTGCTTCCTCTACCCTGTTCCACACCCAGGGACACAGTGACCTGGGAAGGTCACAGAATGCTAATGAGGTCACAAAAACATGGCAGAGGGGCCCTCTGAACGTAGGGAGGGCTTTGGGGCAGGAAATATCCAAGTTCTTGCTGTTTGCAACATTGAGGAAGGGGAGGGAGGTTCATCCAAACACAGATGTTCTGGGGGAGGGAGGCATTTTCAGTGTCAAGAGACTGTCACGATAGCAGCGGGCAAATCAAATGGGCCCTTGGACGGCAGACAGAGGCGGCCTCGAGTGTGGGCAATTGCGGGCCGTGTACACAGGGGAGCCTCTGAATGGCGGCTGGTCCCCGCAGAGAGGAGACAGACAGGCCCTGGAATACAGCCATCACTTTTTCCTACCGGGAGCACGCTGACAGGTCACGGGGAGCTGAACAACAACCCAAATGATTAAGGGGCCCGAAGGGGTGATTTATGGAGCAAGATAAATACCACGACTAATAATAATCTACGGCATTCGGGTTGCTTTTCCCTCTGCTAGCTCTCCCAGCACGTTGCAAATACGTATCAGAACCTTTGTAAGTAAACACGGAGGCAGAGGTGGGTGAAGAGGCACAAATAAATATAGAGCAAGCCCTACTATGACCGATCATGACCAATTCTGTCTTGCCCGCGAATATCTAACCCGGAGGCTCCTCTCAATGTTTGTGTCCCATGTAAGCAGGAAGACAGGAACGTTAACACAGCCTTTCAGAGGAAGAAAAAAAAAAAATGCTCCAACAGTATAATCCGTACCTACACACACACACACACACACACACACACACACAGAGAGAGACACACACAGAAGGAATAAAAGTCTGCTGGTATTTAGTAGAGCCATGAATCGAGGATTTAGGGTTTTCTTCCTCAACCACAACTGGTTATGAGACAATAATGAATCCTAGGTTTCTATGATACCTTTAAAAGAAGGCAATTGATGATGTGTCGTGACCTCCGTGGGCCCCCCGCCTTCCATCATGCACATCCCACACGCACCTTGTAAAATTAAATGAAACCGTTCACATCGAGGGTTATCAGGTCTCCTGCAGAAGCCACACGTGCACTCTGAGCTGTGGGCAAAACCACGTAACTGGGGCACCACCTGCCTGGACTTTGGGCAAAATACTTACACGCTCTGGGAGGCACCCTTCCCTTCTGTGAAATGAGAGTATTGGGTTAGATGATGTCTACGAACCTGCCCAGTTCTCAGTGCAAACGCTATGCAATCAAGCCTTCACAGCCCGTGTAGCAGGCGTTCATGGATGGGCCCAGGCCCAGCCCAGAAGCAAGGGAAGAGAATGGAAGGGAGAAAGCATGCGACAGACAGGGAGGGTTCTCAACTGGAGAGCAAATTATTAGAATTTGGCACAGAAAGTCGGGGGGGGGGGTGTTACATTCTTTAGGGTTTTGAACAGTGAAAAGCAGAGGGGCAGAGGCTGGACATGACCTTAGCACCAGCACTGAGGATTCCAAAAGGACACAGAGTAGAAATGAGAACCCCGAGGAAGGCCAGGAGAACCAGGGCACAGGAACCAGCAGGGAATTTGCAGGTCGTGGAGC
The DNA here is from genome assembly GCF_018350215.1 of Panthera leo. NCBI lineage: Eukaryota > Metazoa > Chordata > Mammalia > Carnivora > Felidae > Panthera > Panthera leo. Next base: position 62,959,324 of record NC_056696.1, read on the forward strand.
CATTCATGTGGCGCTCCCCTTCTGGGCTCTACAAAGCCTTTATTCCGGAACTCTCCTTCCTAAGCTTAGACCCGACAGCACAATGTGGCGGCAAGGAGATGTGAGAGACCCGTGTTTGCGTTCATCCACCAGGGTCGTAAGTTTCCAGGTATAAGGGGGGAAACAGTGGAAAAGCCACAGGAAGCAGAACACATGATTGCAATGAATGTTCACAATACAATGAAAGGTATGAACGAAAGGGTCATTCTTGGGAAAACTGAAGACACTACTTGAGAGGGAGGAGTTGGGGAGGGTTCTTGGAGTAATCGCCTTGTCTCTGTCGAGTGATCATCCAGCTAAGAGGCTATCTGGCAAGTTCATTGTGTTTAAAAAGCAGGTCCTCGCGATGAGTCTGAAATCTGCTCTCAGAAGCTTCCACTTACAGGTTTCTCAAAAGCAGTGCTTCTCAGACCTGAACGTCCATATGATTCACGCGGGGATCTTCCTAAGTTACAGCCTGGGGAGGTGGGGGTGGGACGTGGCCGCGTTTCTAACCAGATCCCAGGTGACGTTGACACTACTGGTCCCGGGACCACACTGGGAGGAGCAAGAGTCCTCGTATTAGAACCGGAGAACGTGAATCCGAAAGGTATTTGGAAACGTCAACTGTCTGAACCAATGACCTCCAAGGTTATGTGCGTGCGTTTAATGCCAATAGTCTAGGATTCCTACCAACGGTAATGTCAATTATTCCGGGCTGAATGGAAGTTGAGACAGGACACTTCTCATAAACAGCCACCTTTGATGGCCAAAAATCAAACTCCAATATGATAAAAATGATAAAAATGATAAAAACAGTATCCAGAGCACAAGTTCCCAGAAGGGGACCCTCTGAAGAGTTATTGACTGGTTTCCAAGCATAATAATTTCCCACTGTCAGCTGGTGGCAGTAATTCCTCGGGGTCCAAGGGACTGCAAAGGGCAAGAAAGGTTCTCAACCTTGCCTGTGCAATGGGACCACTCAGGACTCTGAAAAAATACTGGTATCTGGATCCCACCCCCAGAAATTCTGACTTCATTGGCCTGGTGTGTAGCCTGAACATTGGGACTTTTTAAAAGCTCCCCAGGTGATTCTAAGGTACTGGAGTAAGATATAGCAGACCCAGAGCAACCAAGAGGAAAGGAGGGCTAAGAGGTAAATGCTGGCCATCCCATCACCAGAGCGGACTCAGACACATCACACCATCCCCATTTCGTTGCTCCTTCCAGCCCATTACCAACAGGTTACTATTCCAAGGCTGTGCCAGATTTTACTTCCTCCAAATTCCTATGACAAGATGATGGTGAGTCGAAAGATGGCAAGATGGTTTATGGTTTATGCTATCCTTTGTTTTCTACAGGACTCAATGATAACCACAGCAAAGTGACCCCAAGACTCACTCCCACCACCAGCCTTAACTCCAGAGGTTGGCAAAATTTTCCTATAAAGGGAGAGACAGAGTACGAGCAGGGGAGGGACGAGAGAGAGGGAGACACAGAAGCCAAAACAGGCTCCAGGCTCTGAGCTGTCAGCACAGAGCCCCGGACACAGGGCTCGAACTCACGAACTGTGAGATCATGACCTGAGCCAAAGTCAGCCGCTTAACCGACTGAGCCACCCAGGTGCCCCTGGGCCACAGGTTTAAATAAATGTAAAACTAGAAAACTTTCAGGGGAAAATCATAGGAGAAAATCTTCACAACTTGGGGTTATACAGAATTCTCAGGGATGACACCAAAAACATGATCCAGCAAAGAAAAAAGTTTGAGAAACTGGACTTCATCAAAATTTAAAACTTTTGTTCTGTGGAAGCCAGCCTGAAGTGAATAAAAAGAAAGCTACGGACTGGGAGAAAATATTTGGGAATTAAACATCTCACAAGAGACACATCCAGAATATATAAAGAACACTCAAAACGCATTATTAAAAGGCGTGCCTGAGTGGCTCAGTCAGTTAAGCAACCGACTGTTGGTTTCGGCTCAGGTCATGATCTCACGGTTTCGTGGGTTCAAGCCCCCGCATTGGGCTCTGTACTCCCAGTACAGAGCCTGCTTGGAATTCTCTCTCTCCCTCACTCTCTGTCCCTCCCCCACTCTGTCTCTGTCTCTCTCAAAATAAATGAACAAATTTAAAAAATGGTTTTTAAACACCTCATTTTAAAAAATTCCAAGTCAAAATTGGGCAAAAGACAAACGGAACTTCATCAGAGGACCTAAGGAAGGAAAAGAAGCAGATGAAAAGAAGTCAAGGTTGAGAGGTTGGTTCAGTGTTGCTGACCCATAACTGCGGTGACTCCCGCCTCAGAAACTAGGATACAAATTATTTGTGCCCACTAGAACTTCTGAGGTCTGCATCTGGAGTCTCAGGGCCTAGTAAGACATGTCCACACCTCATTACGGCTCCCTAAGACAATAGCAGGAATATTCCTGCTATTCCCCCAAGGCAGGAATATTGGCTTCCCCATGATACGACGTTCAACATCATTAGCCATTAGGGAAAAGCATATGAAAACCACAAGGAGATGCCACTACATACTAATTAGACTAGATCAAGCAAAAACAAAAAAAATACTACCATCCAGCACTAGCAAGGATGGGACACAGCTGGGCCTCTTGTATGCTCTTGATGGAAATGTGAACTAACACCCCCGTTCCGGAAAACGGTTCTGCAGTTTCTCGTAAAGTTAAACACACACTTACCCTCCGGCCGGAAATACCTCAACTAGGTATTTACCCTAGAGAAATCAAAACTTATGTTCCCACAAAAACTTGTGTGTGAAATGTTAGCAGCTCTATTCATAATCACCAAACTTAGAAACAACCCAAATATCCTTCCAACAGGTAAATAAATGGCGGTACATCTGTAGAATGGAATACCACTTAAAAAACCGTAAGGAAGATATATGGTTCAAGTGTGACGGGTATCGTTATAAAAAAAAAAAAACCAAAACCACACGCAAACTGGTGCAGCCGCTCAGGAAAACAGTGTGGAGGTTCCTCCAAAAGTTAAAAATAGAGCTACCCTCTGACCCAGCAGCTGCACTACTAGGTATTTACCCAAAGGATACAAAACTACTAATTCAAAGGGGTACGTGCACCTCGATGTTTATAGCAGCATTATATACAACAGCCAAATTATGGAAACAGCCCCAGTGTCCAACCACAGATGAATGGATAAAGAAGATGTGGTACATATACACAGTGGAACATTACTCAGCCATGAAAAAGAACGCAGTCTTGCCATTTGCAACAACATGGATAGACCTAGAGAGTATTATGCTAGGTGAAGTAAGTCAGAGAAAGACAAACACCACATGACTTCACTCATATGTGGAATTTAAGAAACAAATGAGCAAAGGCGGGGGCGGAGAAGGAGGGAGGCAAACCAAGAAACAGACTCTTAACTATGGAGAACAAATTAATGGCGGCCAGAGGGGGGGCAGGTGGGGGGATGGGTGAAACAGGTGATGGGGGTAAAGGAGGGCACTTGTGATGAGCACAGGGCGATGTAAGGAAGTGTTGAATCATTGCATTGTCCACATGAAACCAGTATTCACTGTTTACTGACTGGGATTTAATTTTTTTTAAATATTTTTGAGAGAGACAGAGCACAAGTGGGGTAGGGGCAGAGAGAGGGAGACACAGAACCCGAAGCAGGCTCCAGGCTCTGAGCTGTCAAAACAGAGCCTGACGTGGGGCTCGAACTCACTGACTTAGATCATGACCTGAGCCAAAGTCGGACGCTTAACCCGAATGAGCCACCCAGGCATCCCTACTGACTGGTAGTTAAATTTAAAAAATATTTAAAAAAAAAAAAAAGAGAGAAGTTAAGTTTTTATGTATTTGAGAGACAGAGAGAGTGAGTGGGGGAGGGGCAAAGAGAGAGGCAGAGAGAGAATCCCACGCAGGCTCCACACTGTCAGCTTGAAGCCTGACGCGGGGCTCGCTCACCAACCGTGAGATCATGACCTGAGCCAAAACCAAGAGTCGGGCACGTAACCAACGGAGTCCCTTAAATTCATAAAACTACACCATAAAATCGATTTTACCCTGTTAATTTTTAAAAGAAATGAAATTTTAGGGGCGCCTGGGTGGCACGGCCGGCTAAGCATCCGACTCTGGATTTCGGCTCAGGTCGTGATCTACAGTTCGTGAGTTCGAGCCCGCGTTGGGCTCTGTGCTGACAGCACGGAGCCTGCTTGGGATTCTCTGTCTCCCTCTCTCCAGCCTGGAGGTCCAGGAGGACCTCACGCCGGCCTGAGGAGATGCGGGAAGACTGTCCCGCCACGGGAGTCCCGGCTGCCTGCACCCATCCCATCCAGGCACCGGCTGGATCACGGGGCCGGGGCGGCGGATACCCTGAAGGTCACCGCACTGCTATGCGCCTGAGCCTGGTCAACTCTGTCTGATAACTGGGCTCCTTCGGGAGGCCACTACTTCTGCCGGGGCAAGGGGGATAGGGCGGGGGGGATAACCATTCCCTTCGTGAACCGTAGTCAAGACTGGACGTGTCTCGGCAGGCCCTGGCACTCAGGGCCCAGTTCCAACGGTCAGAAACCGTTTTTCAGCCTCATTTCCCGGGCATGAGTCTGCCACAGGGCGACACAAACCTTGCTGGTTCCTGGACATCCCCTGGTCACCGAACCCACACCAAGCAAAGGCTGGCACACGTGGGATCAGACAAAAGGGTAAGCTAACCAACGAAGGCACGAGAGACAGCCAGAGGAGGGAAGGCTCACAGGGGAGCACAGGGGAAGTCGTGTGGCCATCAGCAGGTGGAGAGGAGGGGGGAAACCCAGCCTGTGGGGTTTTCCTGGCACCCTCCCTCCCTAAGGCCTCCATTCCCCGTGCCACCTCCCTGAGTCTGTCTCTCCTCCTCGGGCCATCCTCTGTCTGTGCCTCTCCCTGCACAGAGCCCTCCGGGGACACAGGAGATCTACGAGGGTGGCAGCGTCCCCAGCTTCAGACAGCCATGTGTCTTCCTGCTCTCCACGCCGGCCGCAAGCGGGTTCTTAGAGGGAACCAAGGAGGTCCTCGGTGTGGGAGGAAAGTAGCGAGCGGCCTGCTTGTCTTTGTCACTGATCTCAATGCCAAGCTCGTGCCCCTGGAACCGGCGGGCACGCAAGGCTGAACCACTCTCCAATTCAGAGGCCGCCTCCCCTCCCCGACTCCGCCGCAGCATCATTACTGCTGAGAGATGATTCGTCCTAACTCGCGTGCTGGCGTCTTTCATAATAGCTCGGAGTCAAAGAGTACTTTCCTACACGTTAGACCATTTAACCTTGACCAGCGCTCACCCGCTTGGCCTCCTATCTCTTCTCGGTTTCTCCCCTTATTTCAGGGGAGAGGGGGCCACAGAATCTGCACCCTGCCACCGTCCTAATCCTCCCGAAACGCTACGTGTAAATAGGTTCTAACCAAAACCTTTCCATAACGACCCACTGCCTAAATAAACGCAAAACCCAATATTCAACCCTTTCCACTGCCCCAAAGCGGCCGGTTTCCCTTCTCCCACCAAACCACCCCCTGACACATGTGTTGTCTCAGTTCGATTCTTCACAGCCTTGTGTTTGGTCACAGGGCCTCAAAGATCCCTCTCTCGGCCCGAGAAACCACACAGGCAGAGACGTGCAGCCCTCTCCACCTGCAGCCTACGGTGGTCATGTTTAATATGCAGGGTTCCATGTAATATTGTTCGACAAACGAGGTCTTGACTTCTTAAAAGAAAAATCTGAAAGTCGCGGACCTACGTTAAGTCCTATGTTGCAACACTTCCAATGCACTGTGGTCTGTTCACTGTCTATTCTGAAGATACTCGGATTTTCTCGTGTCTGCACCATTATTTACACAATTCCCACCTTACAACTCCTTCGGTCCCTTTGTCTATCCAAAGTGTTCTCTTAGGTTCTCCTTCCAATAGCACTTCATAAAAGCCTGCCCGGACTACCGTAACCTGAAGGAACATCTTCCACACTGCTGTGGCAATGAGCACACAGGGGGCTGGTTTTATAACGATGCGATATATAAAATGCATCTAACACTCTAATTTGAACAGGTTCTTTCTCGTCTTTTCAACCAGACTAAGTTCTTTTTTTTTTTTAATTTTTTTTTAACGTTTATTTATTTTTGAGACAGAGAGAGACAGAGCGTGAACAGGGGGGAGGGGCAGAGAGAGAGGGAGACACAGAATCGGAAGCAGGCTCCAGGCTCTGAGCTGTCCGCACAGAGCCTGACGCGGAGCTCGAACTCACAGACCGTGTGATCATGACCTGAGCCAAAGTCGGATGCTTAACCGACCGAGCCACCCAGGCACCCCCAGACTAAGTTCTTTGAAGGCAGATGCTATATAGGTTCAGCCTTATATCCGTGTAGTATCTATTATAGAATATTCCAGCCAATACATGGACCGGATCTGACAAATGTAGAAAGATCACTGTGGCTGCAGCACTGAGAATATGAGGGCAGGGGAGGAAGTAAGGAGAGCTCCAAAGAGGCCACCTGTCCCAGCAAGGTGAGAAAGTGTACAAGTAACTACCCCACCAGGCTTGTAAATACTACCCACACCTACAGGCAGACAGATCCCGGGCGGGAGGAATGTTCCAGGGGGCAGGCTCTTGGCTGGCTGCCATTTATAATTCTGGAGAAAGACAGGCTTCCAGATACAGCCAAGTTCTCCTTCCGTTTATTTTTCCTTTTTAAATATTTGGTTACTCTAATGGCTATCAAGAGGAGAGTCACAGCATGATCAAATCTCAGAACTGTAGGTTTATGACCCTCGGACTCTGAGCCCAACGAACACTTGGAAAAGTTACTTCAGTTTAAGAAGCACAGACTCGGCCCGCTTGACCTACTTCTCTCTGCCTACGAGCTTAACAACTTTTAGGACATCAGGCTACTGGCTGGACCGCAGGTAAATTGCGCTCCTTCCTACTCTTTCAAAAGAAAATTGAAAAAGAAAAAAGAACAGTAGCCACGGATCCCCTTAGAAAATTACCTCTAATGGCCACCTTCCTTCATAGCAATCACTACATTCTGAGTCCAAATCAAAGGCTCTTCTAGGACTAAGTTCCAAAATAATATGTCGTCTTCACAATTTATTGGCTTCGAATAATTGTGCCAAAAAAGAGAACTATTTTTCTCCAGGCTAAAATGAGCCGAGCTCCTTTTATTTTCCCCCTATCCCTTTTCCGATCAGGATGATACTCACTTGTAACCAATTACATTCGGATCACTGCTCAAAAATGAACACTGATTTTTTTTTTTTTTTTTAAAGCTTGAATGTGTTTATCCATCCCCGTTCCCAAAATACCAGCCATCATCTCTTTCTTAAAATGTTTCAAATTACTTCTCAAAAAGGTGTAAAAAAGGTCCCTCATTTCATATCTCTGTATCTTTCAATCCCCCCTCCGGCCACTACAAAGATAAAAGGAAATCCAATTTTAAAACAAGGACATTATATTTGATACTGAATAATGAAGAGAACCAAGGAACTGTAAAGGGGTATTTTACCCTCAGAAACTGGCCGCAAAGTAACTGGCTAGTCCCAGACTCAATGGGCTTAAGTGACAGAGCAGGAGTCCTCCCTGGTGACAGACTGTGGTCCCTTCCAAGGTCAAAAGAGACAGCCAATGGGCAGCCCCGTCGCGTAGCTACATTTGGACCCAGGATGGATCCCGGAGGTGCCCTGGTCTACCTAGGTCTGTCTGGCATACTCAGTTTCAATCTGGAAACTGAAATCTATCAGTTGGCAAATTTTTGTGTTGCTTCCTTGCCAATTTCCTATTTTTTCTGTTTCAGAACTCATCAGATGTTGACTTTCCTAGAGTAGCAAATCAGAAAATTAATCTTTTCTCTATTTCTATTCTAATGTTTGGCTGTCTTTTTGTTTGTTTGTTTGTTTTGGAAACTTTCCAACTTTCTACTTTTCCTTTGTCACTTTTAATTCTGGAGCATTCTCTGATTAGGATGCAGTGTCTTAATTCTAGGGGTGAGTGTGGTTATTTTTCAGGTTTCCTTCTCGTCTCCACCATCTCTGTTTTCTTCAGCTTCCTCCTTCCCTTTATTTTGGTCTCCAGTGTACTGGACAGTTTCTTCCAACATCTCATGATTTGGAGCTGCCCACCCCTATTTAAGGAGGAGGAAGTCAAAAGCTGGCAGGAAGTGCTCTGTGTGGGGGTGGGGCTAATTGCCAGGAAGGCCTCACAGACCAGCGAGCTTCGAGCTTCGCTGCCCACTGACCAGGAAGCAAAGTGACCTTCGAGCTGCTGAAACCAAATGTCAAGGCCTAAAGATCTCTTCTCTGGGACTTTTCAGTTTCTCCAGAGAAAAATCTTACCATCAATATTCCAGAAACAGGAGGGGGAGCTCTAGAGCCCCACCAGTTAAATATGAAGACTTCTACTTACAAACTTAAAAAAAAAATTTTTTTTTAAATGTGTATTTATTTTTGAGAGAGACACAGACAGCGTATGAACAGGGGAGGCACAGAGAGAGAGGGAGACACAGAATCCCATGCAGGTTCCAGGCTCTGAGCTGTCAAGCACAGAGCCCGACACGGGGCTTGAACTCACAAACCGTGCGATCGTGACCTGAGCAGAAGTTGGATGCTTAACCGACTGAGCCATCCACGTGCCCCTCTACTTACAAACTTTTAAAACTTGGGGTACTTTACCAGGCTTTTGCAACAAATGGTACCTCCACATCTTGAGCCTGTCCGGAGTTTTCCCACATCAGTGAACTTACCTGTCACCTGAAGCTGCCTCTGTTCAATTAATGCCATCAACACACCCACGAATTCCATCTTTTTTTTTTTAAGTTTATTTATTTTTGAGAGACAGAGAGAGCCACGGAGGGGCAGAGAGAGAGGGTGAGAGAGAGAATCCCAAGCAGGCTCTGCACTGTCAGCGGAGAGCCTGACGTAGGGCTGGAACTCACAAACTGTGAGATCATGACCTGAGCTGAAGTCAGATGCTTAACCAACTGAGTCACCCAGTCGCCCTACGAATTCCATCTTTTAAAAAGTCATTGAAATCTTTTTATTAAGAAGACCAAGAACAGGAGAGGAAATGGTCATTTCAGTAAGGCTTCAGAGAGAAGGGAGATAAATACATACAATCAATCTACCAGATTTCACTGGCTATCCCTTAAGCCCGAGAAAATTCTATAGGATTCTCTGCACCAATTTTAGTGATGCTAAAACTCTAACAGAAGCAGCCTCTCCTCTCTTCAAATATTAGTCTGGAAGGACTGTTACCTTAACGGGGCAGATACAGCTTTTTTAAAAAAATTTTTTCTGTTTGTTTATTTTTGAGAGACAGAGAGCGTGCACGCACACACACAGACACACACACACACACACACACACACACACACACACAAACACGCGGGGGAGGGGCAGAGAGAGAGGGAGACACAGAATCCAAAGCAGGCTCCAGGCTCCCAGCTGTCAGCACAGAGCCCAATGCGGGGCTCGAACCCACGAACCGTGAGATCGTGACCTGAGCCGAAGTCGGACGCTTAACCGACTGAGCCACCCAGGCGCCCCCAGATACAGCTTTTGGACCCGTCTGCTAGGCCTACCACACATAGTTCTTTCTTTGTGCCAAAAATCCCAGTAATTACTCTCTCCATATCATTATGACCTGCCTGTATTTTTCTGATCACCGCCACAAAAGTCAGACGAGAACCAGATGGACCCCCTCCACCGTATTACACCACAGAAGAGAGACGCTCTCATGCACAGGACCTTGTATTATAATGTATCAACAGCACTCTCTTCAGAAACTATAAAAAGGGTTTGAGTCCCCCACGTGCCTTTCTAACAAGCCACTTCGTCACCAACTTAGCAACTACAGAAGGGCGCGTGTCACATCGTGGCCCAACATTCCACGGCTTACTACTTAAATATGTGTCCTCTAGGAAGAAAAGGACAAAGATCAGAATTCAAAGCCTCCTGGTCAAATGCTTTAACAGTTAATAGGTTCTTCTGTCAGGATTAGTTAGAAACCCAGCATTCAAGAGTGGCAATGCAGAATTATTCCAGAACATGAAGACAGCCATTTAGTCAAGGACTTTAACAAAAGGAACCATATGTTTAAGACTCAGTAGTGAGGAAATGCCAAGAATCAGAAGGCAAACAAAGTCCTCACTGACAACAACGAGATTCAAAAGCAGGAGCGCCTGGGTGGCTAAGTCAGTTGGGCATCCAACTCTTGATTTGGGCTCAGGTCATGACCCCAGGGTCCCTTCCTGGGACTGAATGCCAACGTGGGACTGAGCGCCGCGTTGGACTTTGCCACGAGCGTGGAGCCTGCTTGAGATTCCCTCTCTCCCTCTGCCCCTTTCCTCCATGAACTTCCTCTCTCTCATAAAATAAATTTTAGAAGTAATTTTCCTATAATCAGTGTTAGAGTGCTGGTAAAGATCAGTTACTACCAAGTGTCGATATCATCAGAAAGATTAAAAAGGAATTTACAAGGGAGTAATTTTCTTACCAGGCAATTCATGGTTATGGACTGCCAAGCCCACACAACACCCAAAACCTTCCTGGGTACCACCAAAACTCATGTGGTATTTCTGTGCCCATCCCACATGTTTGGTGACATTCTATTACTGGTATTCTTTCACCGGTATTCCTCTTTTGCTGTTAACTCTTCCCTTGTTTAATATTTTGCTTCCCAAATAAAAATGGAGATCCTTGAGGCCAGGCACCTACAGCCAAGGGATCAAGAACCTGGGTTTCAGAGTCTATACTGAGACTGCTTCTCCATCTACAGTAAGAAACTCCAAGTTTTAGCTACCACAGCAATGACTTTATTTCCCAGCCTCCCTTGCAGTGAGCCAATGGGACATAAACACGAGTGCCCTATGGCAGCTACAGGAATCCTTCCTGAAGTAACCGTTGGCATTTGTCTTCTTTGCCCCTGCCCTGGACTCAAAGTCACGTTGGACCACAAGGTCAAGGTCATACTAGGTAGAGCAACACTCAACAGGAGCCAAGGTCTCTAACACCATGACATATACCAACCTACCTTGGGACATTATTTATAAAAGGAAGAAAGACTTCTACCTTACATAGACTTAAGTTATTTTAGGCTTTTCTGTTCTTCAGAGCTGAACCTAACACTAATAAATATGGAGTCACAGAGACCTGGGGCCAACTCCCAGCTCAGTCACCTGCTAGCTGCATGATCTCAGGCAAATCACCTGCCCCAGTTTCTTCATCTGTAATATGGGATCAGTATTACTCAGCTCAGAGTTATGAGGAGGTACATAGCAAAGAATCATGCAAATCTACACAAATTTGTAACTGAAGATTTTCACAAAGTAAATGAGCTTACAACAGGGAGATGTGACCTCGTCATAAACGACAAGGAAGGCTTCTCTGAGGAGTAACATTTAAAATGTAAAACGTAAATAGAAGCTAAGTAGGGCAAGAAGGGAGGAAAAGTTTCAGGCAAAGGTCACTGTCATAGCCAAAGGCCCTGGACTAGGGGGAATATGGAGGCCACGAGCAACAGAAGAAAAGCGTGACCCCAGGAAAGACGAGGCAGGCAGCAACGAAGGGTGAAGAGGTAGATAAGGGGCCACCTTGCAAGCCTTATGGGCCAGGTCAAGAAGTATGACTTTTAGGGGCACCTGGGTGGCTCAGCTGGTGAGTGTCCAACTCTTGATTTCAGCCCAGGTCATGACCACAGGGTCGTGGGATCGAGCCCCACGTTGGGCTCCTAGTTGACGTGGAGATTGCTTAAGAGTCTCTCTCTCTTTCCCTCTGCCCCTCTCCCCTGCATATGCTCTAAAATAAAAATAAAAATAAAAAATATGGCCTTTAGTCTGAGAAAAAGGAAGCAGTAGACATGTTCAGGTTGGGAGGATGAGGTGGGCCATGGCTAAAGACTCTGATCTCAAATGTTCACTCTGGCAATAGTAAAAAGAAGAGATCAAGGGTGGGGGACAAGGCAGGCATAGATGATCTAGCCCTTTCAAGTGCTAGATCAACAGTCCACTAGAACTAGGAGGGCAGTGGAGCGGGAGAGAAGTCGTTGGACTCAAGACCTAGTTTAGAAGTAAAAGGGACAGGGCCTAGAGCTGGACCGGATATCGGCCAGGAGAATGAGTAAGGAACCAAGAGCGAGGTTTCAAATGTTTGTGCAACTGTATGCATGGGGCTGCAGTCACTGGATCAGGATGACTAGAAGAGAAACAGATTTACGAGGAAGAGCTGGGTTTTGGACGTGACGACTTTGAGGGGTCTTCGAGAAACCCAAGAGGAGAGGTCTAGTAGGCTGGGGGAAAATAATCAAACTTTGTAGTCAGAGAAGAGGTCTACGCCAGAAATAGAAATTCTGGATTGTCTGCGTAGAGCTGTAAATGTACAAAAGACTACCTCAAGGGAGACTAAAGAGAGACAGAACTCCACTACTCACAGACTATACTAGGAAGGTCCACCTCTCTGCGAAACCATAGGAAAATGTCGTTTTGTAGACCGAAATGGTTGACTGCCAGCAATTTCTGTACGGTTCAATCCCACAGAAAGAACCACAAGAGGGGGTTAGGTCAGGTAGCGGGGGTGAGGCCAAGAAAAAATTGAAAAGAGGTGATGATGGTCAATGGTGACACATGTTCCTGAGAAATCAAGAGGGATGACTGAAAACATCCAACAGGTTTGGAGAGAATGATCACCAGTTGCTTTAACAAGACTTAGTCTGGCAGAAAGATTGGGGTGGAAGTCAGTTTCAGAGGAGAGAGAGCCGAAAAACTGGGGTATGGGCAGTAAGTGAGCACTCTTCCAAAGATCAAACAAGATAATATATCTAAGGAGATTAGAAGGGTTCCTGGCTCATTTAAAGGGCTTGATAAATGGGTTTAAATAATTAAGTAATTTTTTTTTTTTTAAATGCTACTAGTAAGATTACTGGTAGCTTTAAACCTCCCACAGCACTTTAAACAAAGCTTTGTACTTAGCTGGTACTCAATAAATATTTTGGTTGTGATAACTGTTAAGTAGGAACACAGGGATGCTAAATCATTCCACATGATTTGCAATTAAAAGAAATTTGCAATTAAAAGAAATAAATTCTTGGCGAACCAGATGCCCTTTTTTCCCTTTGTAAAAATATAAGCTAATCTAAATACGATTCTGTAGTCTTTATTCCCTCATGCTATGAATTAAGGAAATCTTAGAATGTCACTATATTACCACCGTGATGAAGCTACTCCCCCCTCCCGACCCCCGACCCCCCCCCCCCAAATTTAGCTTAAAAGAGAAAATGGTTACGTTTTGCAACACTATTCACTGTGGTGAGATTTAACGAGGGTACCACTGAGCGCCTCCAGCGGCTGGAAACAAAGCTGACCTTAGAACCAGGAGCTGCTCCTGGCTGTGGTCAACGCAAGAATGAGATCTTCTGGAATAGTCCAGAAAAGACACTGGCCACAGGTTAAGTGTTCCTTTGGTTTATATTCATAGCAGTTAATGCTTCTCCTACCCACAGGTGCAATTTTGCAGCTCGAAGGACCCAATATCCAGCCCCGACATAGGGTGAAGGGGCAAGAGGACCCCAGAAACCCAAAGCAGGGGTGGGTCCCTGTGGGGGTCTTCATTTACTTCCCTTTAGGGCAAATGCAGGGTGATTTCTGCTTTTTTGCATTACCTGGAATGGTCTTTGCCCATCTACCACTTTCTCTAGCAGGCAAGCCCCCTCTTTCACACACCCTCTCTCTGCCAAACACACGTACACTCATGCTACGAGGCCCAAACATTCCGGATCCCACTAAGTAAGCGTCACCCCTTCGTCTGAATTCCTAGCACCCTTTGTGCATAGTTCAACGTGAGCATCTCATACACTAATTCCAGTTATGTGTTTAGCTAGCGTTCCCCAGTTCTAGCTCCCCACTGGACCACGTGCATGGAGGAACCGAGGTCTGAACACACACGTCTTACTTCACTCTGAACGCCTGACACATAACTGATAACAAATGGTTGTTGGAGGGATGGTATTTTTCTGACAAATTTAGTAACCTGATTTAATGCATCAAATTAGGAGGGAGATGACTAGCGCGGTGAATTTGTTTCCTACAGCTGCCGTAACAGATTACCACACGCTGAGCGGTCCAAAATAACACAGATTTAATCTTATATAATTCCGGAGACCAGGAGTCTAAAATGACTTCTGGAAAATCTGTTTCCTCCACTTGTTCAGCTTCTAGAGGCTGCCTGCATTCCTTGGCTCGAGACCTCTGCCTTCAGCAAAGCAGCTTCGAACATCGGACCCTCCTCCTGGCTCTCGTAAGGACCTCTGTGATCATACGGGGCCCACCTGGATAGTCTTGGATGAGGTCCCCTCTGGAGATCCCTAACTTAATCCCACCTGCAAAACTCTTTTCTCCCTATAAGGTGACATCAGGATATGGCATCTTTGAGGGGCTGTTACTCAGCCGAGCACAGCCAGCCACATGGACAGCTGCAAAAAGCAAGGGCCAGCGGCCTACAAGCAAGGGATTAGAAAAAGGATGGAAAGTGAAGGAACGCTAAAACAACAAAAAAAAATGGGGCAACCTGTGTCACAGAAAGTGGGAATAAATTAGCACGCATTCCCTCAAGGACCACTGAGGGGGCCGTTTCTTTGTCTTGGTCCAATATTACAAATAGAATTCAAAAGAATGACTCTGAATCATGAAAGAAAAGTTAATGTCATTCTGTAAAGCTCATTTTAAAAGAAGCATGAGAGATCATGAAATATTTCAACTAAACGACCATTAATTTTGAAAGGTAAGACTCAGAGCTGGAAGCTTGAGACACTTGGAAATTTTATTTCTACGGAAAATCTTATTCTCTGATGCCAAAAGGGATTTACTCTGTTATGGATTTCATGTTTGGGTCCCTCCAAAATTCAGATGTTGAAATCCTGCCTCCTCATGTGATGGGAGGCTTTGAGGAGATCATTAGGTCAGAAGGGTGGTCTCCTCAAGAATAGGACTGGTGTCCTTATTTAAAAAAAAAAAAAAAAAAAAAAAAAGACCCAGGGGCGCCTGGCTGGCTCAGTCGGTTAAGCATCGACTCTTGGTTTCCACTCAGGTCACGATCTCACAGTTCGTGAGTTTGAGCCCCACTTTGTGCTCTGTGCTGACAGCATGGAGCCTGCTTGGGATCTCTCCCTCTCTCTCTCTCTGCCCTTCCCCCAGTCGTGCTCTTTCTCGAAATAAATAAAAGACCCCAGAGAGCTCTCCTGCCCTCTCTGTCAGGAAAGGATACAGTGAGAAAACGGCTGTTTGCAACCCAGGGAAGGGCTTTCACTAACCCTGACCATGCGGTGCCTTGACCTTAGACTTCCAGCATCCACAACCATGAGCAACAGCTTCTGGTGTTCAAAAGCCACCTAATCTACGGTATTCTGTTACAGCAGCTCAAATAGATTCAGACGATGATTACCAAGAGGTATGGATTTCTGTCAAGTATATCCAAATAAATGTTAACCCTCCAAGCAGTCGCCTTGGGAACATAACAAATTTCTATAAATAATTACTGCCTGAAACTCTGAGGAAATCTCTCCTTAAGACGTGTAGAACCCAGGGGCGCCTGGATGTCTCAGTCAGTGACGTATCCGGCTCTTGGTTTCGGCTCAGGTCATGATCTCACGGTTCATGGGTTCGAGCCCTGGCGTCAGGCTCCGTGGCTGGCAGCTCGGAGCTCGCTTGGGATTCTCTCTCTCTCTCTGCTCTTCCCCCACTAGCGCTGTCTCTCTCTCAAAATAAACAAACAAAATTTTAAAAATGTATTAAAAAGAAGTTCAGAACCCCAATATATAAACCACATCATTGCCAGTCTCATTGCTTTGTAACCACACCTCATTTTTTTCTTAATTTTTTAAATGTTTTATTTTTTTTTAAGACAGAGAGAGACAGAGCATGAGTGGGGATGGGACAGAGAGAGAGGGAGACACAGAATCCGAAGCAGGCTCCAGGCTCTGAGCTGTCAGCACAGAGCCCGATGTGGGGCTCAAACCCACGAGCTATGAGATCATGACCTGAGCCAAAGTCGGACGCTCAACCGACTGAGCCACCCAGGCGCCCCACACACCTCGGTTTTTAATTGGCATTAGCAATCAGGTACGTTACCAAGGTAGGCAATCATTAGACTTGGCTCCACATGACTTCTAGCCATTAAAAAAAATACCATCTATCCTTTTGATAGTCAAAAGAATGAGCCGCAAGATCCAGATGTAGTTCTAAAATAGTAGAGCCTAAATAAGTAAGTAAATAAAAGTGGGAGTTATCACTGAATTAAGGGTTAAACCTTTCCAGACCACCTCTTTGGGCAGGACCACATTCTTTGGGTGTGGAAGCTATAGTATGGCTGCTTAACTTAAGGACTCTGGCTCTGATCAATTAGTCACAACATGTATGTAGTATCTACCACATCACACTTAAAGAACATTTACATGCACACCACCTAAACTAGACTCTAGGTGTACATACTACGCGCATTACAAACTCCTGTTTGTATTAAAGTTGACATTGCAAGGTTTCCGTATCTGGATTCCAAACTCTGGAGACCTATTTTTTTTCCCCTCATTCCTTCCGTGGACCGGAGGGACTTGATTTCATAGGTTTCGAGTTCCCACCCTACAGACCTGGGAATCCAGATGATCTACGGTCAAACCATGAAGGATTTATTTCACCATCGAATACACATGGCTTCACACACACACACACTCACTCCATATGGGCTGTCCAGAACTGCTACACAAACGTACTTTCCTCCCAGCCATATATATTTCAAGTTGCTGACAACAGAGCCCCATTAGCAACTTCATAGGTAAAGCTGGGCTCTATCACTGGCCTTGATATATGGCACTCTGGGTGGTCACTAAGCCCCCATTCATACCCATGACATCACTGTTTCCATAGAAACAACATCGCTACATTTTCAAAGGGGGAGAAACTACAAGAGATTGTGAAAGAAGAAAAAACCCAAACAATGCAATTGGAATAGGCAAGCTATTAGCTAACATGCTTTCGAAAAGATGCCTTAGTTTCTCTGCGAAGAACACAACCACAAAGTGCAGATTTTAAAAATTGCGAATACAGGGGGAATAAGTGCGGCTAGCAAATGCGATTGCTGCATTTCTTTTGGAAATACAACCCACTTGACTTTGGCCAAGTTAGTTTTAAGGAATTTAACTCCTCTTAAAATAAGTCCTGCAACCCTACTAATGGCGGACATGTCAAATGTTTGAATGCCTTTAAAAACATTTTAAAGTTTTTAAATGCTTTTTGACTCAATGCGGTATCGACTTAACATAATTGAAAGTAAATTTTAGTGATTTTTTTTTTTCTGGAGGTTCAACTAAGAGAAATAATTTCATATGTGGCCAAATTCCACACGCCAGAAAAAAAAAAATGTGAGACCCAAGCCACAATCGTGGGAACGCTGAACAATGGAATTTTATTTATGAAACTGGACACAAAGACAGGCAAAGTCACAGATAATATTTGAACGGAATCTTTTCGGGAATGATCGCAAAAATGAAAAATTCACGGAGACGAAAATCAGGCACCAATACCACCCTCTAATTCTTTCCATAAACATAAGAGACTACACTGGTATTGTTAGAAATAGCCCACTGTGCTTATGGAGAGAAACCAGCATTCCTTCAAGTGTTTGTAATTAATAGTCTGATTTACAACTCCAGAAACATCTTAGGAATGCCTTTCTCGATGTGGGATAGTCTTTTCAAAGACGGAAAATGTTGCCCAAATCAGTCACCCAAAAGCAATCTAACTCAGAAAAGACGAACAAAGTGCACAGGGGAGCATTCTCAGGGAGAGACCGCGTGTGTGCAAATATGGGAGCTCTCTGCCCCCCAGGAGGAGAATCCCAACCAAACGGCCGCATCCGAGGTCACGGGTTGCGTCTGGTGTCCCTGAGCAGCGAAGGAAGGTGACAGCTGAGCAGTGGCCGGTACGGAAACTGCAGCTTCCGAGCTGAGGGAAAGGGTCCTCGTAGAATCAACCAAGCACATCCTACTCACACCACCGTGAACCCCCACGGCACACCCTCCCAACCCCATGACCGTTCCTTTGTTACTGACCTATGTCAAACCCACTAGGGCTTATTAAGCACGTTTAAGTGTAGTGTAAGCGTTTAAGCACGTTTAAGCGTAGTATTTAATGGTGAGCAACCCTACAAAGGCTCATTTACTTATCCTAGTGGCCTTGTCTGTGGGCACCCTTCCCCCTCCCTGAAACTCACGCGCAGGAAGCAGCGAAAGAGCAATACTGATGGACACAGGGTGGCCGGAAACACCTCCCAGAACATCACCCGGTCCTGCCGTAGGTCAGACAGGCGTGACGGTCAGGACTGCCGCCGTAGACCTTAAGGGCTGGGCCCAGGAGGAGACACAAACATCTAGAGCCAAGAATTGAGCCACGGGACAGAAGACACAAGGAAGTGCCAAAGACCACTTTGTGTCAACCTAGGAAATCAACCAGGGTAGGGGAGAAGGGCACAGAGGTAGATTCTGGAGGAGGAAAGGATCACAGGCAAGACAGGGCAGAGGCTGCGTCTATACCACCTACCCAGGTAGGCTGTTCTTGAATCGGTTGTCCCCACCCACCCCATCACCACCCCTCGCTCAGAGCCCTGCAGGAGACACAGCGGTAAGGAGTGACGGTTCCACAAGACAGACATACAAAAACTTAAAAGACGTGGTCCTGCTCTCACCGGGCTCACAGAGGAGAAAAGCTAGGTGTCTGATCATTCGAATTCAGTGTTACAAACGCTGTGTGATAAAGTGGAAGGGTGATAAGGGGTGCCCAGGGGGACAAGAAGAGGAGGGCTGGAGGAGACTGGGGGACAAGAGCACGTGCGGAAGCCCCCAGATTCCAACTCAGTGTTCGGGAAATGCGACTGGCCCTGTGCATCTGAGGAAGTGAACACAGGGGTGTGGTCAGAAAGAAGGCTCAACATTTAGCCAGGGGACAGTTCGTGGTCAATTTTTTTAATAGTCAAAACAAAGCGGGGGGCCTGGCTGCCTCAGTCGGTAGAGCAGGAGACTCGTAATACTGGGGTGGGGAGTTTGAGCCCCACGTTGGGTGTGGAGCTTATTTCAAAAAAAATAAATAAATAACCAGGGCCCCTACGTGGCTCAGTGGGTTAAGCATCCGACTTCAGCTCAGGTCACGATCTCACGGTTCGCGAGTTTGAGCCCCACGTCAGGCTCTGTGTTGACGGCTCAGAGCCTGGAGCCTGCTTCAGATTCTGTGTCTCCCTCTCTCTGCCCCTACCCCACTTATTCTCTCTCTCAAAAACAAAAAATAAAAAAAAAATTCAAAAAAAGCAATAAATCTGGTACATTTGATTAATGGCGTTGCTTAAAGGCAGAGATGGCCTCTCTGAAATTTAGATAAAAAACAGAAACATCTACGGCCAGTGGAGAAAATCTGAAGAGACAAATGGCCACGTCGGCCCCAGAAATCAGGGGTTACGATCATGGCGATCCAAGGCACTAAAATGGCGTCTAGGCCTCAAGATCCTACACGAGCCAATGGCCACCTCCCCTCTGCTACGGCCTCCACACCACATCACTACAGACGACGTGGCCTTTGACAGTTTTTACGTGTGTGCCAGACGTGAACCTGGCTTTCTTACTGCCCAGGAGCTGTCTCCGATGGCACTTAAACAATCACACACGCATGTGAACAGAGACCCACCGGCTTCCCCTGTCCTCCCAACATGTCAATGCCCTGGCTTCCATCAAGTTCCAGCCAGAGCTCCCTCTCTAAATACTCCTCCAACCAGAAGCTTCTGTGGCATCTGTCACAGATCCAAGTCCTAAATATGGGAAGCTGTACCATAAGCCAAGAGTTTATCATCTTTGATGTTTCCCCTGCCCTTTCAGTGCCCCTATCTCCCATCCACAGAGGCCCATTCCCCTCCAACACCCAAACTTTCTGACCCGCCCTTGGGAAAGGTCCGAGCCAAAGTCAGTTTCACCTGGGAATCATCTGAAGCAAGAGGAGAACACCCTCGAAGTAGAAGATGCTTAGAAGGTATTATATCACCAGCAGGCCTGGAATCATTAAGAGATCATCTAAAACAAGCCGTTTCCTGAATGAGGGACTCATGGACAAACTGCTGTAAGCACCTGGCTTACAAAATCCCCAATCCAGACCAAATGCATGCGGGATCCTAAGATTCCACGAGAAATGACTTTTTCATCATCAACCACTCTATTCTTAAGAGACACTGGTACTCCATATAACAAGCCACACATTGTGTGTGTGTGTGTGTGTGTGTGTGTGTCTTGTGTGTAAGAGGAGGAAGGAAAGCAGAGAGGTGAAGGAGGAAGAGTGGCCCAGTAAGACATGCAAAGCTGGTGTTCAAAGACGGTTATTTACGTAGTCAGGTCAGAGAGGCAACAGTCCATTAAACAGTGTCCACATCAATGTGGTTGTTTGGCCAACAAACGAAAATCCCAAAGACTCACAGGTGATAGAATATAATAAAGACCTTTTTGAAGGGAACGAGATCCATTGGGAGGTTAAGTTCAGCCCCGAAGCCAAAGTAAGGACAACGACAGAGGAACCACCAGCCCGATGCTCTGCCATGATGCCAGACGTGGTCTGTCCACGCTGGACTGCTATGGCCAATGCTATTTCCTCAGTCTCACCTCTATTCCGACGTATTCGAGCCTCATTCACCATATTTCTACCATGAGCGTCTGGGCTAGCTTGCTCACACAGAAAATAATCAAGTGGTACAGGTTGGTTTTCAGGGTTTCTCTTGTGTGTGAGACAGGTCACGCATTGAGTTTACGATGCCACCGAGGTCCTTCCCCAAAGAATCTACCTGACCTTGTTCATTCTGCAGCCAGGACTGCAGCTTGCGTATCGGCGGGACGGCTGTCCTGATCAGCACCTTACACACAGCAACAGAAGGTCAGGGAAAGAGGAAATCAGAAAATGTGGGTAGCGCTGAGAAATTCATGATCTATCCTGTAAAAAAAACCAAAATCATCTTCAGCAAATGACTCACACCTGAAATCCCTCTCTGAGGCCAGCCACTGAGGTTTCTCAGCACAAAACAGTAAAAGGAGCTGAGGGGAGGAGAGAGAACAGTTTGGGGAAGGGTCTGGGGGGCTGACCTCAGTGGGGCCAAGGCCAGCACAGAAAAGATGCAGATCCCAGCTTCCAGAGTTCGAGCCACTGTCCTTAAAAGCTCCCGGAGAGGCTGGGGGCTGGGGGGAGGGAAGTGACCAATCTAGGGGCACCTGGGTGGCTCAGTCACTTAAGCATCCGACTCTGGCTCAGGTCATGATCTCGCGGCTCGTGGGTTCGAACCCCATGTCGGGCTCTGTGCTGACGGCTTGGAGCCTGGAGCGTGCTTCGGATTCTGTGTCTCCCTCTTTCTCTCTCTCCCAAAAATTAAAAAGAAAAAAAAGTGACCAATCTATAACATAAACTCTGGAAGCCACCACAAAAACGGCTCCTCAAGGTGATCTTGAGCCCTTCCCAGTGCTTGAGAACAGCCTGACAGACGCTAATTAACCCTCCTGATTCCACACCCCAAGGGAGATGTAAATGTGTGCAACTGATGAGCACATTCAATGTGTACTATTCCTGGCGCTCTAACAGCTTTTTAAAGGGCCTTTTGAAGAAAGGCATTCTGACAGCATCATTGACTGTCCCAACTGAAATGGCCACAAAGAGCCTCTTTGGAGAGGAAGCAGGGATAGTGCAGAGAATATGGGCTTGGAGGAAGATCCGGATCCAAATCCCGGATGGGGCGTCTACCAGCTTTGTGACCTACTTCAGTCCCTTTATCTGCCAACGGAGGAGGAGGGGCGCCTGGGTGGCTCAGTCGGTTAAGCACTGACTTCGGCTCAGGTCATGATCTTGCGGTTCGTGAGTTCAAACCCCGCATCAGGCTCTGTGCTGACAGCTCAGAGCCTGGAGCCTGCATCCGATCCTGGGTCTCCCCCTCGCCTGCTCACGCCATCTCTCTCCCTCTCAAAAATAAAAGAAACATTAAACATATTAAAAAAGAGAGAGAGAGAGAGAGAGGACACTACCCACACCACAGATTTTGTTGGCCAAATGCCTTGCCTATCCCCGCTTTACGGTGGGCTCTGGTTTATAGCCTGCGGTGTATGGTCAACTGCAGTATGCTAGAAAGTACTATAGCAGTTTGTAATTTAGAACATACTATCCTCATGGTCCCTTCTCCTTCGTAACCACACATCAATCCCAGCCTCTTGGGACATGCCAGCCACTGCAGAAAACACATTCATGAAGATTCTCTGTCCCTGACTGCGAGATGACCAACACATTTGCCTCGTCCTAGCCAGCAAGGTGGGGTGGAGCCTCCCAGGTCCCAGCTTCCCATGCTCTGAGTCACCCGCCAGGAGCCCTGCTGGGCCCCTGTCGGCTCCCTTCCCTAGAGCCTACTTCAAAGCCAGTGCCTTCGACTGCAATTCTCACGTGTGCATCTCAGCAACAACTGGTTTCCTCTTTCAAGGTCCAAAAAAAAAAAAAAAAAGCAAGGAGGCCCAGAGTGGTTTCTCTACACTGTGAAATCTTAAGGAGAGGACTCCATCGGCTTGAACATTCAGGTGATTTTCAAATTATCAACACTTGTTAGGGGCAGCATGGAGGGGGGTAGCTCTCGTGTTTGTCCATTCATACCCATGAGGACATGTCGTTCCCAGCCAGTGGCACCCTGCTAAGCTGCTGTGGGTCACCAGAAATCCCAACCCTATGAGGTGCTAACTTAAAAATATTTAGAGACGGTGACACAAACATTTCGTGAGAAGAAAGTGGCTCTCAATATACATTTTATAGGGGCGCCTGGGTGGCTCAGTTGGTTAAGCATTTGACTCTCGATTTTGGCTCAGGTAATGATCCCATGGTTGGTGGGAGGGAGCGCTGTTTGGGATTCTCTCTCTCCCTCTCTCTCCCTGCCCCTCCCCGCGACGTGCACACACTCTCTCTTTCAAAATAAACTTAAAAGAAATACACACACACACACACACACACTCACATTTTATGAATAGAAAGCCAAGTTGCCCCAAATCACACAGTTCCAGAATCCTGGAATCTTACCACCTTCCCCTTTCCCTCCTCAACCTTGAAGGGGCCTCTGTAGGAGTGGACATGGTCTCCCCAAGACAGGAATTATTTCCTTGGAACAAGAGATGCCTGCTTATTTTCTGGATTTGTGCATTAAAAAAAAAAAAAAAAAAAAAAGATAAATCTTCAACTACTTGTGTCAGCAAAAATGTTTATTAAAAATTTGGCTTGGAAAATAAAAATCAATGTCTCTATTTAAAAACGTAAGATCAGTTTGTTCATGGTAGAAAAACTGAACTGTCTCAAAATTACATCCACAAAGATGGTGACATTTCCTCAGATCTCAGCATCAAAAAAGACAAGGATAACACCATTTTAGCTAGGGAGACCAGGATTAAGGAAATGCTAAGCTCTGTTCTGACAATTCTTAATGGTGACAGGGCAAAATACCAGGTTTCCCCCATAACTGTAACTGCCATCAGCTTCACCCATGAGAAATAGCCTTTCTTAATCCTTGTTATTTCCTCCACAGGAAATATTTGTTGGGGGCAATCAGGTGTTGATATGTGCCAGGTGTTATGGAACAGAACTGTCTGATAGAACTTTCTAGAATAATGAAATGTTCTAGATCTGTGTTGTCCAACACACCAGCTCCCGGCCACATATGACTACTAAGCTTTTGAAATGTGGGTAGTCCAACCAAAGAACTGTGTTTTTTATTTTATTCTATGTTAATTTTTTTAATGTGTATATTTTTCATTTTTGAGAGTGAGCGCAAGCAGGGAAGGTGCAAAGAGAAGGAGACAGGGGATCCAAAGCAGGATCCAGGATGACAGCAGAGAGACTGACGTGGGGCTCGAACCCACCAACTGTGAGATCACAACCTAAGCCGAAGTCAGATCCCCAACTGACTGAGCCACCCAGGTGCACCTCTATGTTAAACTTCCACTGCCTCGCGTGGCCAGCAGCTACCGGGTTAAGTAGCACGGCTACAAGAGATGCCAACATACGAGAAAACAGTCGCTGCAGCACATAGAATCATGTTTCTAGAAGAACAAGATAAGGACATATGAACAACTAATTCAATCACAGTACCTTCTGTAGGAAAAGATGCCGAGTGACTGGCATGGGGAGCAAGGGCGATGGGAATTTGAGGAAGTGAGGGACAATGTTAGAGACACAGCAGAACATGAGCTGAGAGGGCCTACTGGGGAGAATGGTCTTGGTCACAGACAACATGGCGCCATATTGCTTTCCTCAGAATATCTATCTATATTCACACAGGTCCTCAGCCAAGTGTATTAGCTGATCTAATGCTAATGAACTTACAGGGTACTGGGACACCACCAAATCACTTCCCCTTGGCAGGACAGGCAGGGCAGCCCCCTGGGGCCTTCAAAGAATTTGCCGGAAGCAGAAAGAGACCCTGAGATGAAGGGAGTCTGGCAGGGCTCTGAGGGGTTTGGGAAGCGGAGGCAGGAAAGCAGAAGGAAGCTCAGATCGGAGTTATGAGCACTCAAGACAGAGATCTCTGGCTGACGGTGGTGTCCACAGAAAAGGAGGAAGGACACCGTGATAGGCAGAAGGAGGGGGGCAGGACTACCCTGACTCGCTTTACACACCCAGCAACCAGAGCAGGGGAACGGCATTAACCACATTTACATTCTCGGGTTTTAAAAAACGTAACAAGCAGGCAGAAGTCTAAATCTGGACATTCTGCACAGCCATCAGGGCCCTGGGGGTGGTGCCCTTTCACGTGCCTCGCCCCCTCCTTTCCAGAGACAGTGGAGGCCGCTCCACTCCTCCAAGGACACGGCACACTCCTCCCCACCCTTCCACAACGGAAGGGTGGAGGGAACCCTAGGGAAGGCGGAAGAGCCCGCGGATAAATGAGACAGAGCTGCTCGGTACAGATGCTTTGCTCCTAGATGTTGGTACGAACTGTCCTAAGGCCCATCACCCTCCACCAGAGGATATTCTTACCTCTATCCCTTCCTAAGGGGGCTGGGAGAAAACAAAACTTTGAGCCTCGGAGTCCTGTGGTTCGAGGCCCACAGGGCCAGGCAAGCTGCCTTCATCAGTTACCACCTTGGAGGAGAATGTCCACGTAAAGAGAAAATTCCTACAATCGTCCCCCCGAGCAAATGGGCAACAGGGCAACAGGCCCAGGCCTGAAACGGTGGGCAGAACTCTGGGAGGAAATGGGAGAACACCTCCTTGGCTATCAGGCCCGAGACTGACCCTAGGCTGTGCTCGGGGAGTCAGCAGGAGGGGACAGACAGAGCCTGGGATCGGACCCCTGGACTGTCAGTCAGCAGTTGGTGTGAACAGGGCGGGGGGTGGGGGAGTCACTTCCCCCTGCAGGCCTTCACTTCCTCATCTGCAAGGGGCACTGCTGATCGGGTGTCAGCGTGACCATCACCTCTTCCAGGAAGAGGTCTCCAGTTGGTCAAATCCCTCTCTCCCAAGACTCAGCCCACGGACCTGCTCCTTTGGCGGAATGTGGTTGAATGTTCACATGTGTGCGATGATCTGATTAGCCCTTGATTCTCTTATCTGTACACTTCATCGGGGCAGGGACTGTGTTTTGTTTTTTTTTTCTCACGATCGTGCCCCAAGCTCCTAACACAATTATGCGACACATAGTAAGTTTCAAATTAACATGTATTGACAATTGAATAAATGATTAATTGAGCTCCTGCGTGTGAAAATGATCTATAAAATAAGAAGCACAATGAAAGCGTTTGTGATGGTTACTTGGTGTGGATGATGACAAGAGAATTAATCCTCTTAGCTGCTGGAAACCATTCTGCTTTCACTTGAGGAACAAAACTGCTCCATTTGAAGGACACCATAAGGAAAGGGACTCTTACAAGCTATCCCATGGTGCCCTATTTCAGGATTCTCTTCAAGACCATGCCAAAATATCCAGCTCATCTGTGTTCAGATGCATTACTGCTTTATTCTGATTCATTGCTGGCCACTGTGGGAGACTTGGTTGAGTCATCTGAGCATTTCAAAACGTAAGAGGTTTACTGGCTCAGTCTGCTGGGTATCTGGTGTTGGACCAAAGACAATGCAGCCCGGACATGGGCTAGGCTGGGAAAAGCACCCCAGGACCCACCAGCCCCCACGTTTGGTTGAATCCAACTCTATACCCAAACTGCCATGGGCATCAGGAGCCAAAGGAAACTGCAGTGGCCAGAGCCCGGGAGAGTTTGCTCCCCCATGCTGATACATTCATGGGAACAAAGGCCTTCCAAGTTGCACTGAGCTGGTCTGGAGATGGAAAGTCTTTATGCCGGTTTCCAAGGAGATGACTCAGATGCTGTTACCATAGAAACCGTTGCTACCATCTATTGTCCATCACCCCTTGACAGAAAGGCAAGGGGGGTGCGGTTTGATGGAGAAGGAAACAAGAAGAGTTGGATTTAAGTCAAGATGAAAACACACATTGAGATGGGTCTGCCTGAAGACTTCTTTGGTGTAAGTAACAAAGCCTCCGGTCTCCAAAGGAGATGAATTTGGGACCTGAGTGTTTACGGTGTGATGTTATTTGTGTTGGGGTCGGGGTGAGTACTGTGACACAGGAGAATGACCTCCACCCATCTGTTGGGCCCTCCAAAGAAAACACTTGAGTCTAAGGGTCATCAGCATGGTCCAGACCATGACCCCTGAAACGGCAGGGCCGGAAGGAAACTGATGGGAGCGCTCTGTCCCCTCCCCTCTTCCCTTCTGAAATGTTTTTTCAGGTAAAAGGGGGACAGAGAAGTCCCTCAGGTTTTTGCTACCATTTCATAAGACCTACCACCAATAAAGTGCTAATTTCTTTTTAATCTGACAAGAGAAGCTCACAGGTAAATGAGAAAAGTTCCATTCACAGCAAACACATAGAAATGCGTACGGGTCACGGAAGACATACCAGACTTGCCATGAAGTCTGAAGATCGGAACTTGAAGTTCAGTCTCATCCCTTATTATAGGCATGACCTTGGGCACTTTACTTGCCGAGTCTCAATTACCTGTTTTATTCCACAGAGACAGTAATTGCTGGGCTACTTCATACGGCATAAAGCCTTATCAAGGAATTGTCCCTCTTGTGCAAAAAGCACCATGGTGTTGGTGACCGAAAGATGTCACACCCATCGTCACAAAAGGCTTTTTGTTTTTACTGCAATTACTCCAGGCAGGCCTGTCATAACCCTTTGTGTTAGCCAACTTTTTGTTTGGAAAATAACTGGTAACTAGCCAATTACGATGACATGAAAATTAGGGGTGGCCCAACAGAGTATGTCCCCACACAGCTTTCGGATTATTCTCTCATCTAGCCTTCCGATTACTTTCTGGTCAAACTATGCACGGGCATCAAGTCTGACAATTAGATCTGTCTTTTCCCCTGAAGGGGTCTTGGGAAGTCAAATTTCAATTGGGAAGATGTGGAAGTGAGAGGAGGAATTCTTTGGAGCAACGGGGATGACAAGCAGACACCGTGTGGGGGAAAACAAGGAATAATCCGGCAAGCACGCTGTTAAACCCAGTACATGGAATTTAGGGTAGCAAATGGGAGTGCGGAAAGATCTGGAGTCCAGATAGAGAAAGGACAGAGGCGCCTGGGTGGCTCAATGGGTTAAGCGTCCGACTTCGGCTCAGGTCATGATCTCGGGGTCCGTGAGTTTGAGCCCCACGTCAGGCTCTGTGTTGAGAGCTCAGAGCCTGGAGCCTGCTTCGGTTTCTGTGTCTCCCTCTCTCTCTGCCCCTCCCCTGCCCACTCTCCGTCTCTCAAAAATGAACATTTAAAAAAAAAAAAAAAAAGGACAGCAGAGGGGCGCCTGGGTGGCTTAGTTAAGCATCTGACTCTTGATTTTGGCTCAGGTCACGATCTCACATTTGTGAGTTCGAGCCCCACATCGGGCTCTGTGCTGACTGTGCAGAGCCTGCTTGGGATATTCTCATTTTCTCTCTCTCTCTCTCAAAATAAATAAATAAACATTAAAAAAAAAAATAAATGAGAGCAGAAACAATACACTGCTGCTACCCCAGTCTGGAAAGTCTTCCCACCCTTCACACGCTTTATAAAGACAACGCCGAGTCTGAAACCCATCTGACAAAACACGCACTTGCAAAAAGCTGCCCGGTGGGCCTGCAGTCACCCAGGTCCTGCTCCAGGAAAGGAGCCCCACACATCAAAGGAGGCATTCGGGTAGTACCGGATGGGGCAGAGAAAAGGACGTGCATTCGATTCCTCCAATTCTGCACAAGTTCCTTATTTATGTTTTTCTTTCCAAGAACACTGCCGTGCATTGTTGGGACACTCTTAGATCAGGAGCACGTGTCTCGATGTATCAGGAGGAATTAAGAAAGAAAGAGGCGAGAAGAGAAAATGCCTTCCCAATCATGGGATCGGTGGCACTGGCTACTCCTACGTGCCAGGAGAGAAGGCGCCAGGACAAGACAAAACGTGCTAGCTGCTCTAGATCCGGGGCACAGGTCCCCTCTTGATAACGGTCAGGAACCCGGCACCAGTCCAAGACCACATCATCAAAAAGGAGTTGCTGAAGGACAGAGGCCGGAGGGACTAATGCCCTTGGTTCCAGAGTGAGACTCACACTTTGCCTCAGCTTTAAACAGGATTCCCACAAAGTGGCTTCCGGAACTTTAAAAATCCCTGATTCCCACAGTTTGCCCAACCTAATAACGGACCGCGCTTCTTCTCGTCAACAGCTTCACTGCCAGCAGATCTTTCCAGTGAGAATAAAATGGTCAAGATCTCCCCAGATCTCCCCTTGATACACTCACGGCACAGAGAGGGCTGGAATGGACCGGACATATCCTACCCTGTTATCCAGGCTTCTCTTTTCAGAATTAAGAAGACTGAGGCCAAGAGACCCAAGTAAGCGACTTATCTGGGGTCAAGAGCCACCTAGGAGCAGATCCCAGGCTGGAATCAGTTTCTCTTGACATTCACGGCAGTATTGTTTCCAACACATTATATCACTACCAACACACGGCCATCTTAATCCTATGCATACTGACTTTATTTCAGCTAGACGAAAATCTCTGACAGCAAGAACTAGATCTTTTCCTAGTCGCCTTTGGCCTTCATGCTAGAACACTGAGCACCGAGCTAAGATATCTAGGAGGAATGCTGAGGAGTCTCCTGACCAACCCCCACTTCCCTCTTCATTAAGGATCTGGTCTGCATGCTATGCTCACAGCACCAGAAGCCCACCCTCCACTATGGTGTGCCTCATTCTGGACTGTCCTTGTGCACTGATCGATCTTTCTCTTCTCTAGACCGTTAACATCTCTAAAGACAAGACTGGACCATGTCTTACCTCCTGTGTGGACCTCAATGCCCAACACCTATAAGGAGCTCAAAAGAAGATTAAATTAAAAAATGGATTCTAGACCAAGTCTCAACCCACCCACACACATCACAGGACTCTTGGCTACTTCGGGGGCAGGAATTGATCACTCCGCCCTCCCTTGAAACAATTTCTTTCCTTGGCTTCCACTCATGACTCGTAGGGAAGAATTCTAGCCACAAGGGCATCTGGCCTCCCATCTTTCAGAGAGATCACAGTGACCAAGTACATCTTTACTCCCTAAATGTTGTAATGTTGGCATAAATAGAATGCTTTAATGGAGCCAGTCTTTGAAGCTAGGTGTCATCTTTTAAACCTTGAAGTTTAAAGAACTCATCATCACCAAGCACCACATTAAAACTGCCCAGAGGGGACCTAAAGAAGAAAGATTACCAACCCCACTGCCAAACTCCATGGCCCAAAAGAACACAAGTGTCACCTGACTTACTCTAGTGATACTGTGACACATTCAGAAGGCAACTCAGTATCTGGACCCAATTAGATGCTCTCAGTCTGACTCCCTTCTCTAACTAAACCTGATTCGCTGGCAGGTTTGGAAAACTTCTCATTCACAAAGCAATGTCCAAAAAGCAGTGGCTGTTGGAGATCCGGGCTGTTTCCAGTTGGGGCTACGACAGTTAAAGCTGCCACGGACACACGCTTTCATCTGTCTTGGGTAAATACCTACGGGTGGAAAGGCTGACGCACACGGCAGGTGTATGTTTCACATTTCAAGGAACTGCCCAACCATTTTCGGAAGCGGCCGGACCATTCTTCATTCCTGTCAGCTGCGTGCCAGAGCTCTGGGACTTCCGCATCCTCACCAACGCCTGGCACGGTCCGTCTTTTCCATCTGAGCCGTTCTTACAGCAGAGCAGTGGTATCTCACTTCGTGTCCACCTGAGTTTTCCTACAACTAATGACGTTGAGCATCTTTTCATGGTCTTGTCATCTGTAGATCTTCTTTGGTTTAGTGTCTCTCCAAATCTCTTGCCCACCTTCTAAAATAGTTGTTTGTTTTGTTATTAGTGAATTTTGAGTCCTTTATGGATTTTGGATACAAGGCCTTTATACAAGAATGTCTATAGCAAGTGGTTCCCATACCGACCAAATATCCTACCGCCTTCCTCTAACCGTTCCCTCACCCCACCAGCCTCTCCTCCCCTCCCCGTGAGGCCACGGTCTCTCAAATACAAATAAACATTAAAAAAAAAAATACACTAACTCTAACCTGGAAACATCTCAGCCCCACACGGAACATTTGGCAAAGCCTAGAGATGTTTTTGCTTCTCACATCTGGGTGGGGAAAGAGTCGTTCCTGACACCTGATGGGTAGAGGACCGAGAGGCTGCTAAGCGTCCACAAAGCCCAGGTCAGCCCCCGCCACGAAGAATTATGTGGAAACCCTGCGTTAAACCCACTTGCAGGCACTGTTTTCAGATAAAGCAAGAGAGTGCCGATGAAATACCGATTTAAGAGCAGGAAACCTGGAGGGGAGGCGGTGGGTCCTCCGAGCTCTGTACCGACCAGTTGTGTATCCTCAGGCAAAGCAAGTAACCTCTCAAAGCCCCCGAGTCCTCATCTGGGAAATGCACGGGCTGACCCAAAGTATCTTTATGGTCTAAGAAATACGATCTTCGGGCTGTTGAGAACCTGGAGCGGTGACCAAGTTGTCCGTGGGTTTTTTTATGCTTACAGAGCTTAACAAGATGGTGACAAAGGTTGGTTTGAGGCCACGGTCTCTTAGAATGTGTCTGATAAAGGAGGATGGGGAGGTTGCCAGAGCGGAGGGGTGGAGGATGAGCTAAAGGGGTGAAGGGGAGCAGGAGGTACAGGTTTCCAGTCGTGAAATGAAGAATCAAGGGACAAAAGGCACCGCATAGGGAAGGCGGTCAATGGTACCGCAATAGCGTTGTATAGGGACAGACGGTGGCTTCACAGGTGAGCACAGCACCACACCCCATTGTCAAATCGCCCTGTTGTACACCTGGAACTAACTTAACATCGTGTGTCAACTAAACTTAAAAACAGTAACAAAAACATGTGGACCAGCTACTGGCCTCAGCAGGGACCTTGCGTCAACAGGGCATGGCAGATGACACAGGAATGCCAGGACCTCCCCAGCAGGTGCTCCCTAAACAGAACCTGCCCCGCTGAGCTGGGCCCTGGGCCGCCTTCCACTCCACCCACCCCCACAGACCCCCACTCAGCTCCAACAATAAACACGAGCTCCGCTAAGTGCACGTGGGACTCCACAGCAGAGCAGGCGAGAACCTTCCGGGGCCGATGTGCCTCGCAGAGCCTCCAGCTCAGGGGAGAGACGGCACCAATGACGGGGTGTCTTTGAAAATCCAGACAGAGCTCCGGCAGGAGGAGAGTCGCCTCACGAAGGGTCCTGGGACTCCCCTCCGCGCGACACCGGGCGTCCCTGGGGGCCCGGGCAGAGTATCAACTCGGAACGTGCATCAAGTTTCTTCACTCGGGCCCTGTGGGGGAAGAAGATCCTGCCCCAATTCTTACGACAGCTGTTCCGCGGGTTAAATGGGGTTGAAAATTGCTCCTGTGGGTCTCTGCAAGAATGCACGGACAGCTAACATCTTGGACAGCCCAGGGGTGAAGTGCTTTCGTTGCAAACTGACTAAGAATGAGAAACGTTAATTAAGAGAGGAGACTCACCGGGAGCACCTTGCCTCTCGGAAGTAATCCCGAGAGCGGCCAGGAGAGCTTTCTGGCGAAGGCATCCTGTCTGCTGCCAGGAGTGACGGACGAAGGGGAGGGGCAAGGCCAGTGCTGGTGGGGAAGAGATTCTGCTCTTCCTGCAACAATAAGCAGACTGCGCCCTCCCTGCTCCTGTCCTGCGGGGTGAGGGTGACAGTGGGGACGTGCTATCCACCACCACCACTCCGTCTTCCATGAAGACAAAGGAAGGCTTCCCACGGCCTAGCCGCGGGAAGGGCTGAGCAAAGGGGAGCCCCCCCGCACATAGGAAGGCAATGTCTCTGATAGGAAACGCTCCCAGGCCGGGGCCCACACCCGCCGCGCTCACCATCACCTTCCCTGCTGGCCTCCAACTACCCCAGCGCTTGACGGGGGCTCCGAGCAGCATGCTTTGGCTCATCTCGGTCCCCCCCCCCCCCCATCTGCCACCGCAACTACTACACGGCGAGCCTTCGGCAAGGCCACCGCAGACACTTCCGTGCGCTTCATCAGGGCGCCGGACCCAAATAGAGCGGGGAGCGCCATTCATTACCAGCTTAAGGACGGAGAACAGGAGGCTCCATTAGCGACGCCTGCAACTCCCGGTTAATCAGGCCCTTGCACGGCCTCTGGGTGCGCGTGTACAGGTTCGTGTGGAGCGGCGGACGTCAGCTCCAACCCAGGCCTCTTTATTAAGCTGCCCATTTCACGTCTCCGGCTGGCGCCTGCCCCCTCCTTCCCAAGGACCGATTAGCGATACAAGCGGAGACGCAGCTGGAATTTTGACTGTCGCTGTCCAACCAGTTTCCTCTCTCAGGGCTCGAGCCCTGTCTCCACTGGGCGCTGCTCCCCTGGGTCCCGGGGACGATGTCTACCCGATGAATCACACCGTCTCCAATGTCATCACCACCTTCTTCCGCTCACACCTCTGTGGACTAGGAACGTGGGAGAGGCCGGGCTGGCAGCCCTCGCTGGGGGGTCCTCGCGACGTTGCCGTGGGATGTTGGCTGGGGCTGCGGTCCTCGAAAGGCCAGACTGGGGCTGGGCGTGCAAACGATGGCTGACTCACCAGGCTGGCAGATGTCGCTGGCTGCTGACCGGGAGATCGGCCGGATCGGCCGACCGAAGTGCCCACGCGTGGCAGGAGCTGGCTAGCCAGACTCCTTGGCAGCTGGCTTCTCTCAGAGTGAAGGATAGCCGTCTGGCCTTTTTCTGGAGCTGGCTTCAGAAGCCCAGTGCTTTCACTGCATTCTTCGGGCTACCAGGGAGTCACTAAGCTCAGCCCAGAATCCAGGAGGAGGTAGTCACAGACCCCGTCTCTCTCAACCATGTGAGTGTCAAAGATTTTGCAGACATGGTTTTAAATCCCCACGCTGGTTTAATTTTTTTTTAATTTTTTAAAATGCTTAGATTTGAGAGAGAGAGAGAGAGAGAAAGAGAGCAAGAGTAGGGGAGGGGCAGAGAGAGGGGGAGACACAGAACCCAAAGCAGGCTCCAGGCTGTGAGCTGTCAGCACAGAGCCCGACACGGGGCTCGAACTCACAGACTGCAAGATCATGACCTGAGCTGAAGTCGGCTGCTTAACTGACTGAGCCACCCAGGCACCCCTCTTCTTCTTCTTCTTATTTACTTTTGAGACAGAGACAGAGCGTGAGCATGGGAGGGGCAGAGAGAGGGGGAGACACAGAATCCAAAGAACGTTCCAGGCTCTGAGCTGTCAGCACAGAGCCCACTGGCAGGGTTTGAACACAGAAACCTTGAGATCACGACCTGAGCTGAAGTCGGAAGCTTAACCAGCTGAGCCACCCAGGCACCCCTGACCGCTTTAACTTTTAAAGTCCTCGTCCACTTGGGGTCAGGGAATGTGCCTCGTGTGTTACCCATCCTGCCTAGCAGAATGTCGATGCTCGATAAATAGCTGTTGAATGAATGAACAAAAGAACAAAGGAGTTTCCAGAATGAGGATCTGCTCTCTTAGAGTAAAGTTACCTTCCTTGAGACTCATTTCCTCCTCCACTGCTCCAGTGGAAATACTACATTCAGCGGTCATGGGATTGTGGATAAGAATAAGCGAGGTAACTTAGTCATTTTCCCTTGGCTGTTGGAAAAGACTTGAACCGGCACCACGTGGCCTGTCCGTGTCCACAGAGCTACAGTGCTTCCCCACCCCCACCCCGCCCTTGCGGAGATCTGTCATCCTGTCTGGCGCCTGGCTCTCCCTCCTCTCTGCTGCCCGGTCAACTCTTGACGGACGGCCTGTCTCTATCTCGAGCTCCTCCTGGACAGGCAGGGTGGGGATCGGAACCTAGTGCCTTCGTGCGAATCTGTCTCTCCCATTCTACAGAGGGGCCTGGGGCCGGTCACTCGAATCTCCCTGGTCTCATCTGCATCTGCAGGAGGAGGGTAAAATAATATTCGCCTCGTATAGTTGCCGTGAAGGCTAAAAAGGAGTCGCTGTGCACTCTGCGTTCAGGTTACCTAGCATGTAGCAAGTGCAGTGCAAGTGTAATTAGCTGCAATCATCAGCCATCAGCCTCCCCTTCACGGAACTCCTTTCCCTCTGAACTCCAAGCTCTACCCACAATGAACGTCTTTCAGAGTCCGAAAAACACCGTGTTTTCTTGCACTTCTGTGCTGTTCCACAGGCAAATTCCTCTTACGAGGATCAATTCAAAGCACTCAGCCCAGCTCCCGGCACACGGTAATAAGCACCATCCCAGGGCTGGCAATTAGGACTCTGCGCAAAATGTCCCTTCCCACCTCTCCTCTGCTCCCCTTGGCTAAGCCTTAGTCATCTTTCAAGTCTCAGTTCCGATGTTTCCTTCCAAGCTCTCCCTTGCCCCACAAATCCAGGTCAGGGGTCTTTCCAATCAAGGTCCCTGCTGGTTCCCGGGGGCCTTTCTGTACAGGAAGGCTCCCCTTCTCTAAGGCAGCGTGTGTCTGGCGTGGAGTGTGGACTGGATTGCAGCCTCTACTCACCCCTTCAAGAGCCCGTGAGCAACCCCACCCTAAAAGACCACGTGGGCTGCCATGCTTCTGGGGTGCACCCACTGCATTTACCACACCCCCTCAGTGAGATCAGCCCTTGTCCACGTCCCTCCAGTCAGAGGACTCCACAAGGGCATGGCCACAACTGCCCCAAATGAAATCTCCAATACCTAGGACACCACTCTGCACCCCACAGGTGCTCAGTAAATACTTGCCGAATAAACGGAAGGACCACAAAGGATGGACCATGGCCTTCTGTTCTTCCCTTGTGTTGGCTTACATCTTCCGGTGGCCAGTGCAAACACAAAGCACCCCAAGTAACACATGCTGACTGTTTATCATCACCCACGTGCTTGTGGGTTTTGTTCCGAGTAGGTGGAACAGGGAGGGAAGCTTCCAGATCCTTTGACCATGCAGGATAGTTCATCAGGCTCCAGCTGGATAGAGTGGTCTGCTGTAAGGGCCTTCCTTCCAGGGGTCCTATCGTACCTCTGCAAATGCAACCCTCCCTATGAAACAGCAAAGAGCTATCGAGGGCCCAGCTGAGTCTGCCCAGGAGGGGACAGAATGTGGAACCTAAGGTTTCCTTGAATGGCTCAGAAAGCCCTGGACAAGGGCACTGCCCCAGCCGCTGTCCACAGGGCCAGAAGACAGGAATCCTGAGCCGTGTGCCCAATAAGCAACTGTGCCCCACCCCCATACACACCCTGTGTGCCATTCAGTGCGACAGGAGCTTCTGGGCCAATCTGGAAGTCAGCGGGGCCCTACATTTACTAAGTTGGTAGTAGTTGTGGCTTATTAAAAAGGAGAGACAGGGGGCGCCTGGGTGTCTCAATCAGTTAAGTGTTCAACCCTTGGTTTTGGCTCAGGTCATGATTTCACAGTTCGTGAGATCAAGCCCCGCATCCGGCTTCGTGCTGACAGGGCAGAGCCTGCTTGGGATTCTCTCTCTCCACCTCTCTTCCTCTTGTTCTCTCTCTCTCTCTCTCTCTCTCTCTCTCTCTCTCTCTCTCTCTCTCTGAAAAAATAAATAGGGGTGCCTGGGCGGCTCAGTCAGTTGAGTGTCTGACTTTGGCTCAGGTCATGATCTCATGGTTCGTGCATTCAAGCCCTGCATTGGCTCTGTGCTGACAGCTCAGAGCCTGGAGCCTGCTTCTGATTCTGTGTCTCCCTTCTAAACATTAAAAAAAAATTTTAATAAACATATACATTATATACAGATATATATATATATACACACACACACGTATACATATATGTGTACATATATACACATACATATGCATGTATATACATATATATGTAGTAAATTGTACATACATATATGAAGGAGAGCCAGTAAGGCAATAAGACCATTGAATCTGGGCAGTTAAGGTGCTGGTTTCGAAGTGTCTCTAGGGTGGCAGAGAGGGGAGTGAATGTGGCAGGAAGGTGCCTGGCGGTGGGGTAGAACCAATGGAAACACCAGGAAGCCTGGTCAGAGCTCTGGCTCCCGTTACTGAGACAAGCTGCCTTCCCTCTGTATCCGTGCACTCAAGTGTCAGTTACCAGTGCAGCAGTCTTTCTACTCCCTGAAATTCTTCTGAGAAAAAAAATCAGATAAACATAAAAGCAATCTCAAAGTCAGTAATTCCGGAAGTTGCCGTGAGTTGTACAATTCCTCTGTTTTGTCACCCCGCTTCTCCACTGCTTTTCCTGTTGGGATCCTCTCCTGCTGTCTTCATCCTTCATAATGGCTTCTAAGACCCCACCTGTCTTAGCCAGTCATGTGTGACTCCTCTAGACTTATCTCCAGGCTTCTTCAGGGAAATGGTCACATCAGGTATTTTCTTGGGTCCTTAAGGCTCACAGCCCAGCACCTGGCGCATGGGCTCACCGAGTTATTTGCTTAACTGAATATAAGCCTGTGTGCATATACGTGCAGGTGCCTACGTGTTTGTCCTTCTAATCCTCAGAGGAACTGACCATTGGAACAGCCAACAAACCTCTTCAGTGACAGACCGCCAAGGGCAGTGTTATCTTATGTCACGTTTCATTATCCTCAAAATGGAGCTCCAAAAGCTTGGCTGACTCAGTGCACGGAGTTGACAGGTTAAAATCCAATCCAACCCAGTAACTAAGAAAAAAAGAAACTTGCCATAAGAGAACAGATCCGGAGACCCCAACGGTGACTTCAAAGACTGATTCCAGGATGGAGCCACAGCAGGTCACCTGTTAGGCACCCGCACGCGGACAGGAGCCACGCGGGGCTCATATCTGATTGGCTTCAGTAACTTTTATAGCAAAAGACTGCTTATCCAGACTACTATGGTCCATTAATTACAACGGACGTTAAAGCAAAGAATCACAGAAAACGAAATGTGCGTACCTTGGGCCTTTTGACAGAAGCCTATAAATGTAGGTCTACTCGCTGACATTTTTGACGCGGGTGGGTGATCTCTCCTCTAGGTGTGGGTCCACAGATCAACTGCCCGAAGTCTTTCTTGCATAAGTGCCACTGACCCTGATCTCTAGTTGGCTTTCTTCCAAGTAGATGCAGAACTCGAAGACATCGCCTCAGCAGACACCAAGACTTTGGATGCTTCCTGCCCTGTGACTGTTTTACTGTTACCTTCGCCGCTTAACATTGGCAACTTCTTTTGTAGCAGCTCGCTTTCGCCAGTTTTGCTCAAAATGACTTGAGTTTTATAAACACAGCAATTATGGGAGACTAGATGTTAAGCACTCAGAAGAAGAGCGCCTGGCACACGGCAGTGCTCGATGCAAGTCAGCCGTCTATCCTCCGGCTCGTTTGTCACGATTAAGTTACTCGGTTACAGTAGCAAAGTGGCCTGGCGGCAGACGGGTTTAGGAACTCACGCCACTGGCTCTAGCTATGCATTCAGCCTAAATGGAGGAAGGATGAGCGTGGCCTACAAAAGTAACAAGAGCATAGAGGGACAGAAGCCACTGATCTTTTACAAAAGGAATGGAGACCCGTACGTACTAAGTTAAACGGAAGTCACTTAAGAGAGTAGCTTCTCCGATGAGGTCCCTCAAACCCCTACCTTCCTCCCAGCTGTGGACACCATCACCAGCCAGACGCAACGTGTAAGGTAACACAGGCTGTGACCTGCACAAAGGCTCCCGGCTGAGGGGTTAAGTGAGGGTTAAATGCACCCACGCTCCCCTCTCCAAGCCGTACGGCCGTGCATGGGGCTGCAGGTGCCCAAACGAAGAGGTGCTTTCCCAGACTCGGACACCCACTGTCGCTCCTTCTCCCCCAATCCCACCTTCTGCCCTGTGTTCTCATTCGTGCCCAGAAACCAGGCGGGATTATTAGACTGAGGCGCTCCCTGCACGTACGTAAATGATGCCATCACTGGAAACGACAGCACAAATAAAGAAATGCTCGCATATGGAATGTGATGAGCTCTCTCAGGCCTGGTTCACACACACTGGGAATGCACGGCACCCGGCCACGCGTGCCTGGCCACGCACCAAATGCTTCACACTCTTCTCATTGTGCCCTCAGAGGCGGACTAAAAGCAAAAGTCACAGCGACAATAACAGTTTTTATTTGCACAGTAGACTTCGATGTTTTCAAAGCATTTCCCTGCAGAGTCTCCCTTTAAGTGCAGTGGCAGATGACGTGTGAGAACAGGTGACCTGTGTCTGCCTGGGTCGCACATTCGTTTAATGAACAACTTGGTTATGTTTTAATTCTTTAGACCTCATTTTC
Source organism: Panthera leo (assembly GCF_018350215.1). Taxonomy (NCBI): domain Eukaryota; kingdom Metazoa; phylum Chordata; class Mammalia; order Carnivora; family Felidae; genus Panthera; species Panthera leo. The sequence continues at coordinate 62,998,181 of NC_056696.1, forward strand.
ATTCCTGTCAGTCAACTCTCAATTGCCCGCTTAATTTCAGGCAGGGGTAATCCAAAATCCTATGCGCCTTAAAATCCCATTTGAGGGGCGCCTGGGTGGCTCAGTCGGTTAAGCGTCCGACTTCAACTCAGGTCACGATCTCGCGGTCTGTGAGTTTGAGCCCCGCGTCGGGCTCTGGGCTGATGGCCCAGAGCCTGGAGCCTGCTTCGGATTCTGTGTCTCCCTCTCTCTCTGCCCCTCCCCCGTTCATGCTCTGTTTCTCTCTGTCTCAAAAATAAACGTTAAAAAAAAACTTAAAAAAAAAATCCCATTTGACCAGCAACCACACCAAACCAGGCACCGCACTGAAAAAGGGATTGGTTCCCAGTGGGCCTTAATGCTCACATAAGTCCTGGTGCAAAATGGGGGAACAGGGACAGGACGTGAGTGGCCCAAGGCCTCGGGTGAGGGTATGGTTAATGGAATGCTGGAAATCAAATTCCGATCTCCTGACCTCTGGTCCCAGCGGCCACACTGCCTTCCCAGGGCCCAGTGTTAAACGGCATACCAAGGGCTTTACTAGGGGGAAGTCAACATTATAAAAACAGTTCCTACTGGCAGAATCCATGGTCCTCTGTCTCTAATAAGAATTTGCCCCATTGGGCGCCTGGGTGGTACAGTCGGTTAAGCATCTGACTTTGGCTCAGGTCATGATCTCATGAATTCGTGAGTTTGAGCCCCACGATGGGGTCTGTGCTGATGGCTCAGAGCCTGAAGCCTGCTTGAGAATCTGTGTCTCCCTCTCTCTCTGCCCCTCCCCTGCTTGTGCTCTGTCTCTCTCAAAAATAAATAAACATTAAAAAAAATAATAATCATTTGCCCCATTAAATAAAAAAATAGGGCTTACTGCTCAGAGGCCTTAACTTTCAGCCGTAAGTTTTTCAAAAGATTGACTCAGGAGTTCTTACCACAGCGGAAGAGTCAAGAATCCTCTCTAGCAAAGGTGAGCCGGCCTCAGCAGTAAGTGGGAAATAAACCGGTTTAAATCACCACCCTCTCACCAGGCACCAAGATGAATTTAATAGCACATACACGGATCGCGTTTCCTTGAGGGCCAGAGGTAACCAAGGCTCTGATAAACACGTACCATCAAGACGACACCACTTCGCTCCCAAATAACTAGTGGTTTAGCTACAGGAGGCTGTTCTCATGGCTGTGGTGAGGGGGCCACGCCAGGGGACCCACGAGATCTGCACGCAGAGCAAGCCGTGAACCAGCCAGCCTCTCTGCAAGGCGTGGGCCAGGCCCTGGGCTGCGGGTTTAGATTTCGAGAGACGCCATCTCGAAACAATGAGAACAAGAAGCAAGGAGAATGGAGGAACGAGAGTCCCACCCACCCCACAAAAAAGAAAAGGCTAGAATACTGTTTCTAGAAGGAGAAGGGTGGAGAGGAGTCAGAGAACCAGACAGACAGACGTAGACAGACAGACCTGCCCCACCGCATATGGGGAAAAGATGTGCTTTAATGCCAGGCAGGTAGAAAGAGTAAGTCAGGAAGCTTCTCCCGGGGTATCCTCGGGCACACTGCTCAAGCTTGCAGTCCTTCAGCTGCTGCTATGAACGGCCTGTTGTGAGGGATGAGTCAGCTAAAAATACTTCCCTGGGGACGAAGGGAGAGAGCATCTGCAAAATATCGAACACGGATTCAGGCATTCCTAAAGGCTCAATAGAATGGTAGTTTGTGTTGCTGGTAACTCAGGGAACATTAGCACAGTGCCTAATATGGTACGTACTCAAATCCGCTGGTCGGTGTCGAAGCTGGGGAGATCTGCCAGCACAGGGAACGTGGGGTGGAACAGTCCTGCGGCACTCAAGACGGAAGGGAGCCCGATGAGCAGGTCGCAACGAAATCCGAAATAAAAAAGACCTTGGCTCATAGCCGGTGATGGATGAACATCTTTGGAATGAAGGAGAACCCATACAGCTAACATATCTGTCCTTTACAACATGACATTAAGCTGGGACTAGGAGGGGGGCACCTGGGCGGCTCAGTCCGTTAAGCACCCGACTCTCGATCTCGACTCAGGTCATGATCTCATGGTATAGGAGCTCGAGTCCCGCGTCAGCCTCTGTGCAGAGCCTGCTTAGGATTCTCTCTCTCCCTCTCTCTCTGCCCCTCCCCCTTGCCCGTGTGCACGCTCTCTCTCTCAAAACAAAAACTTTAAAAAGCATTTTAAAAACTGGAGAAGGGACGTGAAATATAGGCTCTGTTCCCCACCAACTCTGAGAATCCCTCTGGCCTCAGTTTCACATTTCTGTGGGATGGCACCAAATGACCTCCATGTCCTTTCCAGCACTCCGATCATTTCTAGGGTCCGTTCGACTGATGAGCGAGAGGTACCGGTAGACGACGTGACCTCACGTACGCGTGTGCACGCGCCGTCCTGGGAATGGGTGAGGTAGGCTAGCCTTCCTCCCACACCAGCCCCACCCCCGTGGGCCAAGAGACAGAATGCCGGGGATTAACCACCATCACCTTTTTTGCAACTGCCTCTTTGCTTTTAATCACACTGCCGCGCACACGGGCCTGGTTTTAATTAAGCAGAGCATCGTCTGCATCCGTCTGGCCACTGAAGCTTTGATCTCCCCATGGGGCACGCTTCTGCACTGCTGATCGTGCTCCAGGAGCCTGAAACATAAACCAGGGGGAGCCTTTGACAGTTCAGCCACTGACGAAGCTCCCGGCGGCCCCCGTACAGGTGTGCGCGAGGGCGAGGGCCCACCGAGGCACAGGGGCGGAGCAGAGGGAGGCAGGGAAGGGCAGTGACACCCGGGGCGGGATTCTCTGGCTCAGGGACGCCCCTGAGCAAATGCCTGGTAAGGACCCTGCTGGTTGCTCCGTGAGCCTGCAAATCGAGACAGGGAGAAAAACGTTCTGTTGCGGGGAGACAACGCCAAGAGTCCGCGCAAATTCAGGTGAGCCGTGGGAACCTCTCCACGAAGGGAAAGCTCTCAGAGTCAAGTCCCCAACGTCTAACCTCAGGACCGCTGACACGTTTTTATAAAGTTGAAAACTGCGGGGCGCCTGGGTGGCTCGGTCGGTTAAGCGTCCGACTTCGGCTCAGGTCATGATCTCGCGGCTCGTGGGTTCGAGCCCCGCGTTGGGCTCTGCGCTGACAGCTCGGAGCCTGGAGCCCGCTTCGGATTCTGGGTCTCCCTCTCTCTGCCCCTCCTCCCCTCGTGCTCTTTCTCGGTCTCTCAAAAATAAACGTTAAAAAATTTTTTTCTTAAGTTGAAACACGAAAGGTCCACATACCCTGCGCTGCACCTTTTCCCCGTGTATTAAGGACTCGCTGAAGGAATTCTCCGATTTACCATTAAGTCGCCGCCCAAATCTATGTGAACAGGTAGGCTGAGACGGTTATGGGTGGACACGGGCCGGGCCCTGCCAGGACAGCGCCTGGACACAGCCAAGAGGGGCTAGAATCAGGGCACAGCTGCGGGACCCCAGGAGGGCTGGCCTCTTCTCCTGCATGAACTCTCCTCCACCCCATCTGGCTAAGAACAAGGGGCAGTGGGTGTGGGGAGGGGGTGCTCCTCTCACAGAACCCCGTGAACCCATGCCCGCACTTTCTGGAATGGCCTCAAGAGTTAGAGCAGCACCCACTCCTCCCGTGATGAAGATCTCTTCAAACAGACTGGGATCGTGGAGGGAAGGGCGGCACCATTTTACAGGAGGGAGTAAGTGGGAAGGATGGGGAGGGAACATGACACAGGGTAGAGACAGAGGAACAGACAGGCTCTGCTTGGGGGAGGCGGCGGTTAGAAGGTGGGGCCCTTGGAAGCTGGGGGAGAACAGATGCCAAAATGATCCCGCAGACTTGACAAGAAAAACGCCTCCCAGTAGACACATCCTAGAGCACAGCTCCCACACGGACACTCTCCTGTCCAAAAACCAGAGACCTTCCACCATCTATGGAATGAGATCCACACTCCTCTGTGCGACATTCCATGCCTTCTATGGCAGAAGCCCCATGGAGCTTCCCATCCTCATTCTACTGAACCCACTCTGTTCCAGGGACGCCCTATCACCTCCCTTAAGTCAATTCCAAGGCATGGTCAAGTTTAAGAACCACTGCACTGGCTTAGTTCTTAAGGGCACAGACTCTGAAGCGAGACTGTGTGAATCTGAATTTCTATGAGGTCAAAAGCAAGTTACCCAACCTCCAGGCATAGGTTTCCCTCCTAGAAAATGGGAGAAGCAGCCACGTCCACATATTATAGGGTTATTATGAGGATTACAAGAACCTCTCCACGACAAATATCTCACAACAGTATCTGGTTCGTAAGAAAGTCAAAAAGCATTTGCTTCTTCAAAATGCATATAGTCAAGGGGCGCCTGGGTGGCTCAGTCAGTTGACGGTCCAACCCTTGATTTCGGCTCAGGTCACGATCTCAGGGTTGGTGGGATCGAGCTCCACGTCGGGATCCGTGTTGCGGAGCCTGCTTGGGATTCTGTCTCCCTGTCCCTCTCCCCTGCTGGTGTGCTCCCTCTCAAAAGAAATAAATTAACATTTTTAAAAAGGTGGTCTCGTGGACTTGGCCTTCTAGACCAAACCAGCATAAAGCCGAGGGTCAGAACCCAAGAGAATCCCACAAAATGAGCAAGTCCCAGAAACGGTCTTGCAGCCGTGTCATCAGAACCGAGCCCCCTGCCCCACGCAGCACAAAAGATTCCCCATTTCAGCTTCCCTGAGGAGAAAAAAGAACCTCTACCTTTGCTGACAGAGCAGAGGGGGTAAAACGCACTCTTACAGAAGAGGCAAAATAAATCACCTCCAGTAACTAACGGCCTTTTAATTCCCTGGTCCCCACGAGGAAGAAAAGAAATGAACAAAGACCAACATTCCGAGCAGCTTTTAACGGCAACGGCGTAAGCACCTTCTCTTATCCAGAAATTCAGAGATTGAGGTTTCTGCCACCGGAGGGACTCCTGGTCGTGAGTCTTCAAACTCAGCATGACAGAAGTGTCGTACCTTTGCGACGCTAGGTTCGCGCGCTTGTTGGAGACGACGTCATCTGTCTCTGAAACGGTGACCAACTGCACCTCAAGGGCCTGGGCCCCCACAAGCCTCTGTGCTGTTGAGAGCACAGATATTAGGTAAACGAACTGTGTGCTCATCGAAGACGATCTGAAAACACGGAAGTGTATGAAGAAGAAAGCCAACAGCCCAGTGCTACTTCCCACGGTAACCACTGGGTTTTTGTTTGTTTTTTAACGTTTATTCATCTTTGAGACACAGAGAGAGACAGAGCATGAGCAGGGAAGGGGCTGAGAGAGGGAGACACAGAATCCGAAGCGGGCTCCAGGCTCCGAGCGGTCAGCACAGAGCCCGACGTGGGGCTCGAACCCACAAACCGCAAGATCATGACCTGAGCCGAAGCCGGACGCTCAAGCTCAACCGACTGAGCCACCCAGGCGCCGCCCCCCCCCCCCCAGGATAACCACGGTTAATGTTTTAGTGCATTTCCCTATCCTTCCTAACACACCGGTTTCTGTTTTGAGTTTTCTTGCTATTACAAAATGGACATTCTATTCAGGTGAATTCTACATGCTACTTGACCTACATCATAAAAGCTCCCCCCGCCCCAATTCTTACAACTTAGGAGAACATCAATCTTCCATTATGTGGCCACGTAATTATTATAATTATGTGCTAGTTATCCATTTATAGCATCGAAGTTCCAAATCCACGATGCTACCACAGGCTTTCTCTCTGATACTGGAGCTGGACCCTGCAAATTGTGCTACCCACCATGGTAGCCGCCAGCCAAACACAGCTGAGCGTTCGACACACGGCTGGTGTGAACAGAGGTGTGCTCTAAAGTACAAAACGCACACCAGATTTTGAAGAATTAGTACAAAAACATAAAGTATCTCGATAATCTTATACTGATCACATGTGGAAATGCTATTTTAGATATACTGGCTTATCAAAATTAATGCAACCCGGTTCTTTTCGCTTTTTTATTTTATTTTATTTTATTTGTAGGAGAGAGAGAATGAATCCCAAGCAGGCTCCCCGCTCAGCACTCAGCCTGACACAGGGCTCGATCCCACGACTCTGGGATCCTGACCTGAGTTGAACGACTCTGGGATCCTGACCTGAGTTGACATCAAGAATCCAAAGCTCAATCGATTAAGCTACCCAGGCGCCCCTGGTTTTGTTTTTTCAAATGTGGCCACTAGAAAAATTTAAATCACATATGTGACTTGCATTCTATTTCTACTGGACTCAGCTGCTGGGAACACTCCTCTGCCAGCTGGCACAACGTTGGTCTCGTCAGTAGAGGGTGCTGGAAGGACACCGTGGTAAGAAGGGTTTCTCTTTGAGGTTCTAGTGCTTTTGTTCTTGCTTCCCTGACACAGCAGGCGACTTCCTGGCTCATGGAATGTGGGAGGCTCTGTGGCATATACCCTCCCCTCACCAGTCCTGCTGGTGCCCCAGTGACTTCCCTACCACCCGGTGGCTCCCCCCCCCCACACACAGACACACACATACTCTCTCTCAAGAAGTCTAAATCTCAACTTTGGGGGACTCTCCTTCCTAGCTGATCCTTCCTTGAATATTCTCCCTTAGCCCTACAGCTAGAAGCTGCTCTTGTATTCTGCAAAATTCTCTTTACCCCTCTTATACTTAGTTCTCATATACTACTTAATTTTTTTTTAAGCTTGCTTATTTTGAGAGAGAGCACGCGAGGGAGCGCGGTGGCGGGGGAGAGGCGGGAGGAGAGAATCCCAAGCAGGCCCTGCTCTCCGAGTGAGGAGTTAGATGTGGGGCTGGAACTCACTGTGAGGTTATGATCTGAGCCACCCAGGCGCCCTTAGTTAATAATTCTTTATATTAAATTTTCCCTGGTCAAATTAATGGCTTGGTTTCTGTCTCCGGACTGGCGCCTACACAGATAAAGTAGAAGTCACTGTCAGACTGCCGGCGGGGCTCCCAACACTTGCTACGTGCCTTCCACTCACCTCCGTCTGGTCTTTTCTCCAGTACGATCTTCCCTCTCCCCCACTGTCTATTCCCTAAAGGCAGAAATGCTTCCCGCTGCACCACCACCCTGTTACCATCACTTGGGGAGCATCTGAAGAGCTCCAGTTAGTAAGTCAATCAAGAGAAGGGGCACCTGGGTGGCTCAGTCAGGCGTCCGACTTCAGCTCATCTCGCAGTCTGTGAGTTCAAGCCCCGCGTCAATTCTGTGTCTCCCCCTCTGTCCGCCCCTCCCCTGCTCATGCTCTGTCTCTCTCTGCCTCAAAAATAAATAAAAATATTTTTTAAAAAACCTTTAAAACATAAGTCAATCAAGAGCTATGCCTTGCATTTATTCAGCAAATATTTACTTAGCTTCTGTTACATGAGGGTAGCGTGCTATTGGGTAGAGGATGACTGTGGGAAGAAGAGAAAGGCCACACGCAGGAGAGACAGACAGACAGACAGACGGACGGACGGAGGAAACAAACTGTGGCTTCAAGCACCTACCAGCCAAGCCAATAAAAATAATGGATGCTACAATTCACTATAATATAAAACAACAGGGAAGTGAATAATTACAAAAACAAAAGCAGCCACTAATCCACTCTGGGTGCCCCAACGGGCCACAGGAAAATACATATAAAGGAAACAAAAAGAACTTTTTGGAACTGGCTCTCCTCACCCCAGGCTGCCCTCTCCCCTCTAGGCACCCAGCCAGCCTCTTCTTAATCAAAGGTTCTGCTCTTCATCATTAGCTCTGGATCTGTGTCTGCATAGACCTGGCCCCTCCTCTCACACTGGCCTCTGCCTTCCCTCCCAAGCCACGGGCAAGCTACACACCCAGGGACCCTCCTGGGGACAGAGGCATCAGAATCAGCACCCGACCCCAACTTCACCCCAACTCCTATCGTTAATAGAACATTATTACCTGCTCCCACAGAAATCGGAGCTCTAGAATTCCTAGGATTCTTTCTAGTAGATTCCAGTTCTCTGCTAAAGTTCTCCACCTCTTCTTGTCCCTGAAGCTTACTCATCACGGTTCTTTTCAAGTCCACGTGTGGCAGCCACAAGGCACCAAGATCCTGAGCAGGCCTATTTCTTCTGGGTTTTAGCTTGTTTTTCATCTGGTCGGACTCTCTAACCATCTGGTCACGTTTCTTTGTCCCACGTCGTACAGGAAAAACTAGTGCGTTAACGTGAGGCTCTGGAAAACCTGATCTTCCTCCAGAGAGGAAGGATGTGCTTTTCGCAGGCAAGTAGCTAGAGAGGCACCACCTTGATCCAACCAAGCTGATCAGAAGCTAAGTGCACACCTTGTAAGGGCTGGTCCACTTCCCGTTTGCCCTCGCTCCCAGCATGCAACCTGTCGGGGCTCCAGGCTCAAAGCAGGCGGTGTTTACCAGGACCCCTTGGTAAACTCCCCGTCTTGGGCAAGCCCTGAACCACAACTTGTGTCCCCACTTGGGCGAGATCGCTGAAAGCCCTGTGTACCTATGTGGCCTCTGCCATAGGACAGCAAGCAAGTGAGAGGAAAGTGGAGCCTAGTGTCGGGCTCACCTGTCCTTCCCTCTTCCCCAGGCCTCACGGCCTCAGCAGCCTCCAGACCTTCCTTGTGTACACACACACACACACACACACACACACACACACACACACAGTACTCCTGGTGGAAGGACTGGTGGGATACAAACCACTCGGACAAAACCAGGAAAACCCCAAGAAGCAAACAGCTGGCTGTATGCAGAGCTCCTCAGTCAAAACTCCAGGCTCTTCTCTGTTCAGACGTTCCAGCCCTTTCCACCTCTGGGCTGCCTCCCTTCTGTGTGCAAATGCATGGTTTCTTAGTTATACCCAGTCTGCGGTGGCCACCGTGTCTCAGTCCCCCGCCTTCCACCCTGAGCACAAACCTTAGGTTTGTTTTTTTTTATTTTAATGTTTATTTATTTTTGAGAGAGAAAGACAGTGTGCGAGGGGGGCAAGGGCAGAGAGAGAGGGAGGCACAGAATCTGAAGCAGGCTCCAGGCTCTGAGCTGTCAGCACAGAGCCCGATGAGGGGCTCGAACTCATGAGCCGTGAGATCGTGACCTGAACCAAAGTCGGACGCTTAACTGACTGAGCCACGTAGGTGCCCCACAGACCCCTTATCTGTGTTGGCGAAACTCCTGCTTGAATTTTGTTTAAAAACCTACGTTCATCTTCCCGGTGCTACGATGCCTGTAGTTATCTGCAATTCTATACACACACACTTTGAAAGACGTCTGCAGAGGGGGCGCCTCGGTGGCTCAGTCGGTTAAGCGTCTGACATCGGCTCAGGTCATGATCTCACGGTTCGTGAGTTCGAGCCCCACATCAGGCTATGAGCTGCCGGCTCAGAGCCCAGAGCCTGCTTCAGATTCTGTGTCTCCCTCTCTCTTCCCCTCCCTGTCCACCATTTAAAAAAAATTTAGAAAAGAAAAAAGGAAGACATCTACAGAGTTGCTCCACTGCTTGAGTGGGGGGGGGGGGGGGGGGGGCTGCTGGGCTGCTTCCTGTCTCTCAGGGACATGGTTTTCCTGGAATTTTGTTTGCAAACTCATCTTGGGAGTCTTCCCTCCTTATTTGCTTCTGCTGACAGCAAGGCTGGGCCTTGCCCTATCGGATATGCAACTGTGAACGAGGCTGGAAGGCAGGCTTTTAGGAACTTCTCCTTTATGGAAAACAAAATGCAGGATATCAGTCATATCTGTGGTGCCATACAGTCCGGGTCCCATCGCTGAGGACCACCGTGATGTGATGCCTCCAGTGTCCCAGCAAGGACCACGGCCCTAACGCCACCTTCCTGCCGGAGTCGGGTCCTGCTCTCCCGCCATGTGTTAGAGGCACTGACACCCTTTTCTGGGGCCGGCTGTGAAGTCTGAGACATCACCACCAACCCCGCTTCCACTCCTGGTCCAAAAACTGTCCCCCTCTTGGTTTTGAATTCAATTATGTTTTAAAAAAAAAAAAAAATGTTTCCATGTGTTTGGGACAGAGGAGAGACCGTTCTTAATCTGTTTACTATATTTGTAAAAAGTCCACAGAGAAATGTTAATATGGCCCTCTTAAGTATTAAAAAACTTGCATTCTTTTTAAAAATGCTATAAAGGGGCACCTGGGTGGCTCAGTCGGTTAAACATTCGACTTTGGGTCAGGTCATGATCTCGCGGTTCGTGGGCTCAAGCCCTGCATCAGACCTGTGTCTCCCTCTGTCTCTCTCTCTGCCTCTCCCTGCTCGTGCTTTCTCTCAAAGATAAACAAACATTAAAAAGTTTTTTAATGTTATAAATTTGTTAATATATACATATACTTAATGACAAATGCATAGGAAAAAGAAAAGACCAGGAGCATACAGTCTGTTAAGTGTTAAATGATAACTCTGAGGGGCACCTGGGTGGCTCAGTTGGTTGAGCGTCCGACTCTGGCCAGGTCATAATCTCATGGTTCATGGGTTCGAGCCCCGCGTCGGGCACTGTGCTGACTGCTCAGGGTCTGTGTCTCCCTCTCTCTGCCCCTCCCCCGCTCGGATTCTGGCTCTCTCAAAAAATGAATAAACATTTAAAAACAAAAATGACAACTCTGAACGTTAGATAATTTTACTTTTGGCTTAAACACATTTTCTGTAATCGTGAATATGGTGTCCAGGATGTTTTTCTTGAGTGCACAACCCAAAGGGAAATGAATGATACAATTTCAGGCAGTTTGAGATGCCCCCCCCCCCACCTCCCTGCTCACAGCCCCCAGACAAATTGGCCCTTAAGGGCGGACAAGCTACTGGCCTACGGGAGAAAAGAGTTAAGAGCAGAGGCCAGGCCTGTCGTCAGAGGCTACTAAAGAGGGGAGGATTTAAGAGCTCCCTGAGGACAGCACCAGCTTAGAAAGACACAAAGTGCTAATGGGCATATTTATCACTCCCTCCCTAACGAGCACAGACCTCAGGAAGAAATACAGCCTGAAGGAGGGAAAGTGAGCTGAATCAGCCTACGGGAGAAAGTAAGCACAGAAGAAAGCTAACAACCTGAAGTTAGTAACGGCTTCAACACAACTTCCATAGAAAGGCCTTCCCGACGCCCCCAAACTACAACAGGGTGCTGGTAGGTTCCCACCACGCCTCTTACTATTTCGTCACTGCATCTGTCACAATTCACAAGTTCATGAAACTGCGACAATGTTCTGGGTGTATTTAGGTCCCCGCCCGCCCCTCTGTGCAAGCCCAGGAACTCCAGGACCCTGTGTATCCCCTTCCCTGCTGAAGACCCCAAGCCCAGTAAAGTTCTCTTAAATGAATGCTGCGTACAAGCAAAAACATTACTTTTAATATTCCTTGTTGCTAAGCAAACTTTATGTACCTTCATTTTGTGAAAAGAAAATAACCCGAGCCATTCGTGGTCTCTGGCTAAAGTAGGGGTGACTCCGGGGCCTCATCTACCCCAGGGACACGCTTAGTGATCCAAGGTGCCAGCGGAAGGCAGACAGCACAGGGAAGTCACCGCCCTCTCCCCCTTCGAGCAGACGAGACAGCACAGGTGGCAAACTGATGACCTTAACCTGGATTAGCTGGATCCACAAGAGTGAAAATTTTAAGGAAATGGAAGGCGAGACATCCTGTTTGAGGCACCTGTGGGTCCTTTAATCCTCTTTAGAAAAGCACAGGCACATCATCATGCACGCAAAGTGTTCCCACACACACAGATCTGGTCTCTTTACACACCCTGTCTGAACAGGGAGGCCCTGCAGGGAGGGACTCTGCCCAGTTTACAGGCTGGGGAAGGTAAGCGGAGCCCAGAGGGACAACTGGGCCGGAGCACCTGCTGTGGGAGCCGCGGCCCTGATCTACGGAGCCCGGAACAGGTTGAAGGAAGAGGAGGGACAGACCAGAAAGGACACCTTTCTCATGATTACTCGTGCTTTGTGTTGTGACAACAGTCCAGGCCTTCGGGAAAGGTGAGCGCTTTGAATAAAATAAAACTAATGAATAAGAAATAAAGGGAGTGACCTCCTAACCTGACCCCAGGGTTCAGAAAACACTGAAGTCTGTGCTGATCATTATCCCTGATGGCTCCTGAGGGACGAGAATTAACATTTTGGTTTCAGCAAGGAGCGCACGGGCTCGTGGAGGGATGGAGAGTCATTCCTGGCTTCTGGGTCTCAGGTCTATCATTGGGAAGAGATCATTTCCAACGGGAAAACTGCTTAGAACCTTATTTTTCACTGAGATGTTTCTTACTGGACACTGACTTCTCTCCGTTTGAGTCTCCCCCGGGCCCTGCTGTTTTGCTCTTGACCCATTAGCCCCTGGCCTCCCTCTGAGAAGGTCACTCTGGACCTGTGGTCCCGTCCTGTGAACACCATCAGTCTTAGCCAAAGCCATGGGGAGGATGCTGGCCGATTCCTGGGGCAAGAAAGACAGCTGCCCTAACTTCTCTTTCTCTCCCACCTTCTGCCAAAGTTTCTCTGGATAAAGTCAGGTTCAGGGGATGGGTCCAGAGCATCGCTCCTGTCTTCCTATTCCATATACTCTTCATATTTTATTTTGCTTCGGTTTTTGTTAAAGCAAAACTTTCTTTCAGAAGGACCGTCCCTCTTCCTGTCACAGCAGCCTACCTCCAAAACAACACATACTTTTCTCTTTGACCTTTCTCGGGGCTCCCAGGGTTCCAGTTCTAAGACCGTGTACTTAGAAAGCTCAACAGCCTAGGGGCGCCTGGGTGTCTCAGTCGGTTAAGTGTTCAACTCCTGTTTTCGGCTCAGGTCATGAGCTCACGGTTTGTGAGTTTGAGCCCCACATCTGGCTGCGCTGACAGCACGGAACCCGCTTGGGATTCTCTTTCTCTCTCCCTCTCTCTCTCTGCCCCTCCCCCACTCACACGGTCTCTCAAACTTAAAAAAAAAATACTAATAAACTCATTAAAAAAAAAAAAAGCTCAACCACCTTGAAAACCAAATAATGCCCTTGGTTTCCACAGGCATGTTTCCCCTGCTAAGTTACTGTTCTTCCAAAGTCAAGCCTCCACCAGAGAAGAAAAGAATGTGCAAATGTCAGAAGCAGGCAAAAACTGCCAGAATACAGGCAATCCTAAAAATCAAACAGTGCCTTCAATGGAGAGGCAGGCAATAAATACATGAATGAATGAATGGTCTCAAGAATCAATCCTCACCTTATTTCCTGAGTGGGTCCCTGGGCTGCACACATCCCAAGCCTCAAAGCTATCTACTGTGGACTGAGAAAGGTATTTTTGTCCCCTCTCCTCTCTCGCCTGCAGAAACACTCTGAGATCATGAATGGAAGGTGTTAGGAGTGCCGACTTTGTTAATTACAAGGTAATGATTCTACTTCCTTTAAACCTGCAAAGTGCCGGGGAGTACAAATTAAAAGCGTTTAAACTTCCTAAAAGTGAACTTAGAGATTGTCTTTAGTAGAGTAACTCTCTGGTTAAAAAAAAAAAGAAGAAGAAGAAGAAGAAGATGCTCTCCAGGGCACCCAGGCACAAGTGAAAGGTGCCTTTTGGGTTCAGAAATAAATTTTGTGTGTGTCACGTAACCACGCGTGGCACTGAAACGTTTACCTTGAGTTTGTCATCTCAGGTTCCTTTAAGGTCCCACCTGCAAATCGGCCACAGTACAAACGGGAAGCAGGGCCTCTGCACTGCAAAGCTCTGAAATTTTAATAATTTCCTACATGCTACTCAGCTATGACTATTAAAGGAGACGCACTTAGATGATTCATAAAGAAAATATTTATGAAAACAATTACAAGCACAATTAGGAATTTTTCTCAGAAATCTCTTAATCACTGTTTAATTGAACCCTGATCTCAACATCAGATTTTTATTAAACTTGTTTCTGTGCTTGGGGCGCCTGGGTGGCTCAGTCAGTTGAGCATCTGACTCTTGACTTCGGCTCAGGTCATGATCTCACGGTTCGTGAGTTCGAGCCCTGCATCGGGCTCTCTGCTGGAAGCATGGAGACTGCTTGGGATTCTCTCTCTCCTTTTCTCTCTGTGCTTCCTCTGCTCCCATATGCGCGCTCTCTCTCTCTCTCTCTCTCTCTCTCCAAACAAATAAACTTTAAAACAAAACAGTTTCTATGCTTTGACTTCGGAAAAACAACCCCTTTTGGACGCTTCTGCAAACAGTAAGCTCGGCTTGACTCCAGAAGCCTTTGTGAGCCTGCTTTTCCTCAACCGTGGCAGTGCCTCAGCCCCTGCCCCCCATCCACTTTGGGGCAAGAAGGAAACTTCCCTGGGGCTGCTTTCAAATTGCCACAGGACTGTTCTTGGTTGTTTTCCTGTCCTTTAACGAGTTTCTCTGCTTTCTTAATAGGAGACCAAGGGTGGGGGGGAAAGGCAGCTGGGGGAAAGTGTGGGGTTAGGGAGGTGGGCCTGTGAACTGCATGTCTAAGCTGAAAGCAAAAAATTTCATAAGTGGATTCTAAACAAGGTATTTTTTCACTGAACTCTTACCCAGAATAGGAACAGTCACAACGGTCTTGGATAGAATTTCCAAACCATTTTCTCAGAGATTCCACATCTCTTGTACTCAACATCCTGGATAAAATGTGGAGAAGTCTTTGAACGGAATGCTCAGGTGGTATTACAACCAATGAACAAGCTGGTGAGGCGACTGATGAGGGTCTACCCGTGGCTGCCAAAGGCCCAAATGAGGTACAGCGTGATCTGTAAGCACAGTGTCCTCACTCGGCCACACTCACGTTCTTCCACTCTCTCCTGACCTCCCCGGTCACGTGGGGCCTTCACCTCGCCCCAGGAGGAACGCCAAGATCCATACCGACAAGGGGAACCACTTTTCTTTTCTCCTTTTGTTTTCAGTAGTTTCAGGTGCTCGCCATCACGATCAACAGGAAAATTAAGGAGTCCCCAAAGAGGTAAAACACAGCGTAGCCTCATGACCCCCCAGCAAGATCGACTGCAATGGGCCGCCATGTTGGGCCGTGTGCCTGTCTGGCTTCGGAACTTGGGTGAAGAGTAAAAATCACAGCTGAGGCTGACGGACATCACGTTTTCACTAAAATTTATCAAAACGAAAGCAAAAACCCCTGCTTGGTGAAAGAAGGACCGATGTGCGCCTTTGGTACATAAATAGAACACGAAACCATCCCCATACTATACAGAATCCTGATAATGCAGGGGGCACCCACGTCATAATAAGCCCCTTAATTAACACCAGTCAGGTAAAAAGGGCTCTCAAATGTCCACTCATGCTTGAGGACGAAAGGTCTGAGAGTGGCCACTGTTAGCGTTCCTTGTTTATCACAATAATACTGCTCAGTGCGGGGCGCCTGAGTGGCTCAGTCGGGTAACTGACCGACTCTTAATTTCAGCTCAGGTCACCATCTCGTCATTCGTGACTTTGAGCCCTGCATTGGGCTCTGTGCTGACAGTGTGGAGCCTGCTTGGGATTCTCTCTCTCTCTCTCTCTCTCTCTCTCTCTCTCTCTCTCTCTCTCTCTGCTTTTCCTCTGCTCTCTCTCACTCCCTCTCTCTCTAAAAAAAACACTGTTCAGTCATACTGCGGAGGCTGAAATTAACAGCGGGCACTGAAGCAATTTGATAGTCCCTGAAACACTGGCACGGCCTCCAATTTAGCTATTCCGCATCTAACGAAAAGGTGTGTGGAAATACAAGGTGTGGAGAGACATACAATCACAGCCACTGCAACATTTCTTTATAAGAGCAAAGAATTTTTTAATTCACTGGGGGAATGATTATATTAATTACGACGTAATCAATACAATAGAACACTGTGAGGCTCTTAACAACGGAATGGGATTTTCTGTATACACAGGCATGAAAGGATGCCCGCAATTTACCACAGAGTAAGAAGAAAAGCTGAGAAAGTATGTATTGTATGATCCCATTTCCCTTTTAAAAAAATCAGTAGCTGGCATTTAAAGGCTCATGTTCCAGTGCTATGTTAAATATTGACATGGTTTTTAAATTTAACATTACTAACAGCCCTAAGAGTTACTTAATATTCTCCATTTGAAAACAGAAGAAAGTCAGGCTTGGGGTGTAATGATTTGCTCAAGGTCAAAAAGCCAGTGAGCTGTGGGTCGGGCACTGACGTGTGTTATGTGCATGAAAAAAACAAGAAGAAATCAAAGATTCCCAGAGGTGTTAATGGTGATAAGCTCTCTAGATGGGAGAATGGAAAAGGCGATTTCATTGTCTTCGCTACAACGTGGATTTTTCCTTTTTCCCCAGCAAGAAATTCTAGTTATAAATTGGAAAAGAAGACAGAAAATCAGCAGGCCTTCAATGGGAGTCCCTGAATAGGCGAGCGCCATGCCGTCAGGCAAACCATCGCCTCAAAGACCAGTGTTTAAAGGGTTTGGATTGGTTTTTCCTGGAACAGAGCTCTGATGGGTCGTCAACCAATTCTGGATAACAAGACTCGTCATCCAAAAGACACATCGGAGTGGTGAATCGTATCAACTTTGACCCCTCCCCCCCCATTTGGCCCTAAAGATTCCAAGCATATGCAATACGTAACTAAATAAACACCCGTGTGGAACACGACAGCAGGCCCTTGGCACGAGGCCACGGGGAGAGGCGAGGTTTGCTTGATGAGGTTACCAAAGTGTGAGGCTTTAGAGCCAGCGTGGAAAACACTGACCAGAGCAACACAGAGGGGCTCACGGAAGCTTCTGTCCTTCAAAACGCAGCAAACACTGGGCCCTAGAAGAGCCACAGGAGCCTCCAAAGTCCAGATCACAACTTATCCACCTCCTAAGTGAGAAAACTAACTTCTAGCATCTGCCCTGTGTCTGTCTGGCCAGGCACATGGGTTCAATGTGCGCTCTGGTCACCTGTGTTCTGCTCACATGGTCCACCTGCCTCCACCCCCAGTTAAGATGCCTGCTGTCTGCGGCCACGGCCCAGACCCACGCAGGCCACACGGCAGGTGCTTCAGCTGGACACAAGTGAGGGCGGCCTTTACAAAGAAGGCAGAAACTTCCCGTCACCCGCTCACGTGCCCATGTGACAAGCAGACGCGACTTCAGTCCCGTGTGGATGTGTCCCCTTTCCTGGGGGCACGGCAGAGAGAAGTTGCCTCCTGAAAGGTAAGGGTGCCAGCAGCAGGTTCCCCATCAATCCTGCCCTCAAGCAGCCACGTAATTACAGCGAGCCTGGCGAACCACAGAACAGAGCTTCAAACCTGTTATTCATAGAAGACGAGAGAAAACGTCTTTCTAGAAGGCTGCTGGAACCCAGTCCTGCCCACCAGAGGCGACGAGCCACTCTGAAAGCGCACTTGGTCTCCAGCGGCTCTCCCAGTGAATCCTTACTGCCCCCCACCTGTTTCCTCAAGAGACCAGCAATCGTAATCCTTTCAAGAGGAAAAGGATTCATCTGGTTTGGGTGGGGAAAAAAGGAAAGAGATTCAAGGATGATGGAAGACCCAGGACCTTGATCCACAGCACGTGGGCAAAGAACAGGCAGGGGAGAGTGGTCATTTTTAATTTTTTTAAGGTTTTTCCTTTTTTTTCTTTTCTTTTTTTCTTTTTTTTTTTTTTTTTTTTTTTGAGAGAGGAAGAAACAGCGAGGGAGGGGCGGGGAGAGAGAGGGAGAGAGAGAATCCCAAGCAGGGTCCACACTGTCAGTGCAGAGCCAGACGTGAGGCTCAAACCCACGAACCATGAGATCATGACCTAAGCTGAAACCAAGAGTCAGATGCTTAACTGACTGAGCCACCCAGGTGCCCCAAGAGCGGTCATTTTAAAGAAAGGCAGAAGGACCAGATCCCTGGGGACCAGGAGATGGAAAGACGATGAAACCAGACCTAAACAAATAATTCTAGGGGACAGCCCACATCCCCGGGGACAGCCGCTCCCAGTAGCTAGCATTACTGAGCACGTACATGCACCCCCCGGTGGAGGCTCCGGACATACTGTGTCACCTGTCATGGCAACGCAATGAGGTGAACGTTCTGACCCCCACCCTACCAGCAGAGGCAGGGCTGGAAAGTTCAGGAGCTTGCTCGGGGAGACAGCTGGCAAATGACAGAGTCACGCCCCACACCCAGGTGTAACTGAATCCCCAACCCTCCCCCGCCCCCCAACCCTCCATTAAGCACTACGAAACACCGTGCTTGCACATGAAGCTGCTGTCAGTCACCCCAGAGACCCTCCCCTGGGCCCTTCGGGACCGTCCTAAGACAAACCAAAAACTAAGTGAAAGACTGGCTTAGGCCGAGCCATCAACAAATGCTCTGGCGATATGGAGCCTAGCAGGGCAGAGAAGAGAAATTCCAAACTGGCTGCAGAAACAGTGTGGAACCCACAGCGCCCAGAGCTGTATCTGCCCTCCAGCAGAGGAAGCTCCTGAAAGTGACCCCACATGCGTGGGCCACTGGAGGGGACAGGGCCACTCCTGCCATCCTGTCTGTTGCCTGATAGGCTGGGCTCCAGGAACAGCAGGGGGCTGGAGGAGGGGGCCACTCAGTGAGGCAAACTGGCCTTGCAGGTGTTTTACTGCTCCCAGCAAACTACACGTGACCGTGGCCCCCAGAGACCAGCAAGCCCCTCATCAGTCCTGAAGACACTCTCTCAAGATCGCAGGGTGGTGAGACCTGCAGGACTTGGCTCGGGGGGTGGTAGGAGTGGAAGCCATTGACAGTCACAACTGATTATGGAAACTTCCTGGGATCCCTCAAGGGCATAACCAGAGAGGCTTGGTTTCAGATGGGTCAGAAAGCTCAGAGCCCGGTCATCAAGGCAGTTTATTCATTAACCTGATGTTTGGGGGCTGATAATGCAGCCCGTTTGTACAGATTCAGGGGAAACAGTGGCTCTGTGGGGACAGGTGACCTCATTTCAACCCAGAGTGAGACCTCAGGTCACCAGGCAAGGAAGATTCTGCCTCCCAGTGATTTTCAAACTTTAAAGTCTCGGGACTGCTGCAAATAGAATGTTCCCAGGAAGCTCAGACTTTCGGCTGGTCAACAGTAGAAATGCGCTCATGGGCATAGAGGTGGGGCCTCCAGGAACAGGAAGACCCAGGTTCTGATCCCAAGGCAGCCACATATCAACTGTGATACGTTCAGGAAGTGAGTCTCTCCACAACTCAGTCTCTTCATCTCTAACGAGGGCATCATACTGCTTCCCTCGTGGTTATTTGGGAGAAATCAACGAGACTACGTGAAGGTTCCGGATGCTGAGCCCATGACAGCATGATCGTCCCTGCACCTGCGGGCGGAAGCGGCTGTGGCCCAATGGCTGGCAGGATGCCACCAGTCAGTCGTAAACCAAGCAGAACAGAGGTGCTTTAAAACAAGAGGTGATTTAAAAACCGACGCTGAGCAAATCAGAGAAATGTACCGAAAAGGGGAAAAGAGAAAGAGAAAAGTGTACACACGAGTTTAATTACATTCACAGGGTTAATGCCAAGGTCACGTCCTTTGCTCTGGCATTGGTGACTCAGCCACATACACTCGCTCTGCCTGGCTGGCACCAACAGTAATTGGGACGCCACACTCATTTGATCATACAGAGGCCAACAACAGATGTGGACCCAAATGGGGAGCGGTCCAGTATGGTGAAAAACACCGCCAATTTGGAGCTGGACCAAAGGGTCTGTCTGGATCTTGCTAGGTCTCGCCCTGAGCCTCAGTTTCACCTAAAGGAGACGACACAGGTGCCGGGGGGCGGGGGGGGGGGGGGCCTCAGTCGGTTAAGCGTCAGACTCCTGATTTCAGCTCAGGTCACCATCTCACGGCTCCCGAGATCGAGCCCCACATTGGGCTCTGCGCTCACAGCGTGCAGACTGCTGGAGATTCTCTCTCTCCCCCTCCTCTGCTGGTATGCTCTCTTTTCGCAAAAGAAACACTAAAAAATAAATTAAGTAAAATTATATTATAAGTACTCTAAAGGTCGCCACTTGAGCCAAAGGGGCCCTGGAGGATTCAGGCCTCTCTGGGCGTGAGTGGAGGACTGCGGGGCCATTATGGCAGAAGACGTCCCAGCGGTGCTCAGAAATAACGCAAGCTAGCGGCAGGGCTCAGGCCAGGGAGCAGGGCAATTCTAAGCAGAACACCGTGTCCTGTGGCCTGGCAGCCACGGATTCATGTTTGCATCTTAGGAAAAGACCACAAACAGCACGACTTCACAGAGTAACAGAAAAACACCGCCCAGGGCTGTCCAAGCTGCAGGTAAAGGTCTCGGCACGCCAGAGGAGGGCACAGCAGTGCAGCTGCCCCGGCAGGTGCCGGTGCAAGACCAGTGTGGCCCAGCCAGGCAGCTTCACGCAGCACGGGGGCAGGACTGCAGCGGCCCTCAGCAGGTGCTGAGTGGCTCGACTCTGGTCGTAGGGCCCTAAGAGGGGGCACTTCCTGGGACGCGTCGGGGAGCATGTTCAGAACAGTCACGAGGACGTAAAGGCCACGGGAGGAAAGCGGATATAGGACCCATGAGACACCTCCCAGGGGTGCTCAGAAACACCCGGATAAGCTTCAGGGCAAAGCAGCATAAAAGTCTCACTGTCGAGGGGACACCCGGGTGCCTCAGTCGGTGAAACGTCCAACTCTTTGATTTCGGCTCAGGTCACGATCTCACAGTTCGCGAGCATGGCGTCGGGCTCCGTGCGGACAGTGCAGAGCCCGCCTGGGATTCTCTCTCCCTCTCTCCCTCTGTTCCTTCGCCTTTGCATGTTCTCCTTCTCAAAATAAATAAATCAATTAAAAAAAAAAGTCTTACTGTAGTGCTAGGGGCAGAACCAGAGGAACGTTTTGTTTTGTTTTTTTATACTGAAGTTGCTCTGTCTTTGTACTTTTTTTTAATTTTATGATTGTTTCTTTAAGTAGCCTCCACGCCCAATGTGGAGCTTGAACTCATGACATGACCCTGAGATCAAGCGTCGCACGCTCTACCGACTGAGCCCGCCAGGCGCCCAACTTGTTCTGGTTTTGATGCTCCACTCGCTGATATGGCCCTGGAGGGGGTGGCGGGGAGTGATTTGCAAAATAATTTTAAGATTCAAAGATCATAATGGTGACTGAGTAACTCCAAGCAACTAGAAAGGGCAAGAGAAACAGAGGAACAGAACTCATGAACACATCTGAGCACATACACGGAGCTCCCACGTGGTGGGAGGTGGCTAACGAGGAAAAGGACGTTTCAAAAAGTCAGCAAGATGGACGGGACGGCAGAAGAGGTTCATCAGCCATCTGACTGGGGGTAGGAGGAGAGAAACACTGAGGATTGCTTTTGATCAGGAGACAAATTGCAAAGTAAAAATCCAGCCGCTCCCTCGCATGGCGGCCTACCCTTACCACGGGGGACAGCGTTTCGGCCGTGCGGGCTCACCTCCCTCTTTATTCTTCTCTCCAACTAGACTGTGAGAGAACTGAGGGCCGTGTCTTAGGCTCACCTCCTCGTCGCAAGCGCCTAGCCCACCTGGCAGGGAGGAAGCACCAAACGGGTGTTTCCTGAATGAACAAAAAAAACCGTTAAGGGAACTGAAATGGAAGCGGGCCCCTGGACCCCATGGCGAGAGAAAGCTCTGGTCTCACGAGGTCACCAGAGAAGGCCACTCACGCGTGTGGCGTTTCCCTGAATTCCATTTTATATACAGTAAAACCTTGCATAATTTGTTCCGGAAACATGCTTGTCATCCAAAGCACTCCTATATCCGAGCGAATTTCAAGAACCATTGAGTCAGTTGTGATCATGTGACCTTCGGGGTCAGGTACCACTCGCATCGCAAGACACTGCTGGTTTATCAAGTTAAAATTTATTAGACACGTTTGTTCGTCTTGCAAAACCCTCGCAGAACAAGTTACTCTCAATCCAAGGTTTCACTGTACTCTTTCATGGTTTCCGAAGCACGCGTTCTGTGTCCAGCCAGAAGCCTAAGGTCCTAGAGAACAAGGGCCCCAAATTTCGACACCCCCAGTTTCCAATGCCTGGCACCACAGTGCAAGATTTGGGGTCTTCAACAGTTATTCATTAAATAGGCTTGAATAAAGGAGACGAGAAGAGGCAAGTAAAGTTGCTCCTAGTGGGCAAGGTTCCTTCAGGTTGATTTACAGGAGAAACGAGCTGGCTGTTTATCAGGCTTCATTGCGACAGGCATTCCACAGGACAAAGGCGGCCTTTCAGAACGACAGGAGCGGCCGCACCTTCTCCAGGGCTCCACGGGAGAGCTCGGGGTCGATAGTAAAGTGCGCTGGCACAGGCACATGCCAGGGAAGTTGGCAGGGCACCTGCCCAGGCTGGGACTGACTCCAGGCAGCCTGGCGAAAGTCAAGAAAGCTCGTAATTCATCCAGAGGAGAATTTAAAAACAATCCAATTAGTGGAGTATGACTGCAGATTGGGCAACTGAACGTCAGCTAACTTCAACAGTCAGGGCAGGGAGTAGGGGACGGGCCCATCCCTCTCTCCCCACAGCACGTGACCCAGGTGAAGGTGAAAGGTCTCCCGTCTCTTGGATTTGACAGCTCCGGCCAGATCAGCCTGTCAGCAAAAATGCCTGCACAGGATCAGTGGGAGAGCCTCCTCGCTTAATGCAGAAATTCCTAGGCAGGCAGCTCCCTGTGCAACTACTGCTAGATTAAAGGGGCAAGACAAAGGAGCTAATTAGTAGATAAGGAAAGGCCCTGAGACAGGAAATGCGGTAGGTTATTACAGCTAGTGCTGAAGAGGAGAGTTGCCAGGGTATCTAAATATGTACACAACAAGGCATAAGGGGCCACGATCACAAGTTCACGTCCCTCCTAAGGAAACATACATGCCAGGGTTTTCAGGTCACTGCCTAACTGCACCTAGGTTCCTCACAGTTGGGGAAGTAGGCAGCCAGCCCCGCCCTGATCCCCACCCCCGACTCCAGGGGCCCTCGACCCCCCCCCCCCCCGCCTCGATACAACTCCACACTCCCCCCCATACTGTTCGGCAAAGTCAGGGATGGTTTCGCTGGGCAACAATCAGCAGCTTGCCATCTGAGCTCAAAGTAGTCAAGGCACAGACTTCCAAGGGACAGCCTCCAGGCTCATCGGGTAGCTGGTAATGCGACAGACACCTGCCCTGGTCAGCGGGATCCACTGCCCTGCCTGAGAGAGTTCGGAAACTAGACATTCACAAACACAGCAAAAACTAATTCTAAAATTCATATGAAACCCCAAAGACCCCAAAGAGTCAAAGCAATCTTGAGAAGGGAGAACAAAGTTGGAGGCATCACCCTACCTGATTCAGAACGCAATCACAAAGTCACCGTAACCCAAACAGTACGGTACAGGCGTAGAGAGACAAACACAGACCGACGGAAGCCAACCGAGAGCCCAGAAATAAACCATGCGTACACATATGGTCAGCTAACCTTCAACAAAGGGCACCAAGAATATACAATGGGGAAAGGGTGGTTTCTTCAATAAATGGTTTAAGGAAAACTGGATATCCACCTGCAGAAAAAAAATAAAATAAAATTGGACCCTTCTCTTAACCCATAAAAATCAACAGAAAAGAGAAGGAAGACTTACGACCCCAAGCCGCAAAACTCCTAGAAGAAAACAGGAGGGGCAAAAATCTTTGACATTGGCCTTGGCAATGAGTTTCTGGCTAGGACACCAAAAGCTAGGTAACAAGAGCCCAAACAAGTAGAACTACAACAAATTAAAAAGCTTTGGCACAGCAAAGGAAACCGTCTGCAAATGAAAAGGCACCCTACGGGTTGGGAGAAAATAACTGCAAACCATGTATCTGCTAAGGGGTGAATGTCCAAAATGTGTAAGGAACTCCCGACAACTCAACAGCAACAAGACAAATAACCCAATTAGAAAATAAGCAATGGGCCTGAACAGACATTTCTCCAAAAATGACGTACCAACGGCCAACAGGTACGCGAGAGGGCGCTCAACATCACTAGGCACCAAATAAACTTCGAAACAGAAAGAGATACCCTTTCACACCTGTTGGAGGACTCTTCCCAACAGAAGTGTTGGTGAGGATGTGGAGAATAGGGAATCCTTGCGCACTCCTGGTGGGAATGTAAACTGGTACAGCCACACCGGAAAAACAGTCCGGAGGTTCCTTAAAAAATTAAAAATGGAACTGCCACATGATCCGGCAATCCCACTTCTGGGCGTACACCCAAAGGAAATGAAGTCAGTCCCTCGGAGAGGTATCTGTGCCCCCCACCTCATGCACCATCGTTCACAACAGACAGTACGTGGAAACCACCGAGGTTTCGACAAACGAAGGGATAAAGAAATGATGGTGTGTATAAACACATCGCGAACTACCGTTCAGCTTTAAGGAAGGAGACTCTTTTCAACAATGTGGATGAAGCCGAAGGACGTCGTGCTAAGTGCTATCAGCCAAACACGCAAAGAAAAAACCCGCATGACCTCACTTATATGTAAAATCTTAAAAAATCGAATATGTAGAAGCAGAGAGTAGTATGGGTGACGAGCACCTCGAGGTGGTGACAAGTGGCATAAAGACATCCGGTCAATTACAGAGCGGAACGGGCACTGCATGGAGCCTGACAAAAATGCTCTCGTGGAAAGCAAGGACGTCACAGAGAAAGGCGGTCTCAGACAGCCCAGTGATGGGACAGTCAAGGGCCTGAAGCAAACAGTTTCCGGAGAAGGTAGATTAATTGTGGTCCTCGGTCACAGCCAACTCCCTGGACGACGGATTCAGAGCTGCGCAGAGACCGACAGAAAGCAGCAGGGGAAACCATGTGGCTTTTGCTTGCCCCTCAGTAGGGCAGGACGGCTCCCAGGGAGAGAGCTGGGCAGAGCTGGGCCCAGCACTGGGGCCAGTCACTGGCCCAAGAAGGTCAAGCCAGGACCCCACGGCCAGTAAAATCTCAGATTTACCACGGCCTCTCCAGGCTCCCCCGTGGCAGCCTGCTTCCCACCCAGAAGTTTCTGAAGAAATGTAACTACAGAGATGCTCTCTGCCCATCAGTGTCCTCACTTGAACACCCATCCCACCCACCCCAAGAAATTGGTCTTTAGACGGCAGCTCTGTCCATCTCCCTTCCCGTTCTCTTCTCAAGGATCTCAAGACATAAAGAAAAATCAACAATATAAAATATCTTTTTAATGTTTATTTTTGAGAGAGAGAGGAGAGAGAGAGAGACAGAATCCGAAGCAGACTCCTGGCTCCGAGCTGTCAGCACAGAGTCCTACATGGGGCTCGAACTCACGAACAGCAAGACCACGGCCTGAGCCGAAGTCGAACGCTTAACTGACTGAGCCACCCAGATGCCTCTAAAAAAATTTTATTTAATGCACAGGGTGAGAAAGGACTTGGAGTCACCCAGTCTGGCCACTGATCTGATAGCTCAGTTTCTGCCGAGCCAGGATCAGCCTCGGCAAGAGAACACCGCCAGTGCCTAGAGCGCTTTCCCTCTGCGGGCTATTTCACATTCCAACAACCCTGGCAGCTAGAATGTTCTCCCGGGCCAAATCTGCCTTCCTACCACACCTGGTTCTGCTCTCAGCTTCCTGACAGTCTGTCCAGAAGCTGAAGACGGACGGCCAGCAAGAGCCTGGTCTCCACTAAGTGTTGGGAAGGCCCTGGCCCAAGCCTGCCTCATCCATTTCTCTTCCAGGAGCATGAAAGAAGTGGACTTCAGGGTAAAGGAGAAGTCGCGTGGTGGTCAGAGGCGGAAGGGACGGAAAAGATCCTTTAAATCCTTCTTCTTCCTTCAAGGGCGAGCCCGGGCCTGGAGAAGAGAAGCTTCCTCGCTCAGTCCTCACAGCCACTGGGTGGTAATGTGAGCTCTCCTCAGTTCTGGGTCTGCTTGTACTGAGTTCTCCTGGGGTACGCTCCTCACTTTCCCAACAACACCGTGGGCCATTCTCACTACCGCTGTGCACACGCACACACGTTCAGTCCAGCGCTGCTCCCGACCTACAGGCCTAGACCTCCGGCCTTTGGTTATCCTGGTCCAACCTTACAGGTAAAACTGAGCCCTGGGACACTTGGGCCCCATACTGGCGCCCACACTGGGAAGGGCACAGCAAACCTTTCTGGAAACTACTCCCCAGCAAATTTAGGACCAGCTCGTATAAAAATGGCCAACACACAGTCCCCGCAGAGGTGTGATGCCGTGAGTGAGAATCCAGAGGAGGAAAAACTTTACCCATAAGCTTAGTCTATTAATCAGTTTCTCCAACGTAAATCTGAACGAGGGACGTGCTACCCGTCCACTCCCTCCCAGTGCTGGCATTCTGAACGTAAGGCACTCCGGACCCAAGAGTCAGCAAGGAAAGCAAAATGAAAACCAGGAAATTGTAAGTATTTATCTAATACACGCTGACTGACGATGATGAATACGGCCTCAGACTTTCGGTTCTCCCCGGCCCCAGCTGGAGGAGGTACAAACCAGGAAAATGAGCTGAGCCTATCGAAACGAACGCTTATTAAACATTTACTCTATCGTCTGTATACAGGCATTGTGGAGATAATGAAAATTCTCCCCCAAGGTATTTATAACCTAACTGAGGAGACGAGATACATGGCACGTCTAGAACACAGTAAATCAGGGGTTCTCAACTAGGAGTGATTCTGCCCTTCAGGGGACATGTTTCAGTGTCTGGAGACATTCTGGGTCGTCACACCTGGAGGGCGCTACTGATACGAAGCGGACTGAGGTCAGGGATGCTGCTAACGTCCTATAGGGCACAAGATCCCCCCTCCCGGCCTCCCCCCCCCCGACAAAGATTTATCTGGTCCAAAATGACAGTAGTGATGAGGTTAAGAAACCCTGAAGTAGACGCTCACCAGAATTCATCCAATTCAGGGACGCCTGGGTGGCTCAGTCGGTTAAGTGTCCAACTTTGGCTCAGGTCATGGTCTCACGGTCCGTGAGTTCGAGCCCCGCGTCGGGCTCTGGGCTGACATCTCGGAGCCTGGAGCCTGCTTCGGATTCAGTGTCTCCCTCTCTCTCTGCCCCTCCCCTGTTCACACTCTGTCTCTGTCTCTCAATAATAAATAAATGTTTTAAAAAAACTGCTGTAAGAATTCATCCAATTCAGTATTTATTGAGCACATGCATGTGTCAGGTTACAGGCATATCGTGAATTGGAAGTAAGACACGTCTCTTTTCTGAAGGCTACGTAAAACAACTATAAAATGCAAGGTGTGAGGCAATCCAAAGTTACACTGGGTGTGTAAATGCTTCGGGATTCTGCTAAAAGGAAGACACCCGAAAGCCAACATTACTCAGGAAGAAGATGGGTCCCCAAGCTTGGTCTTGGAGGAGAGGGGAGTCTGGGGTGGGCAGGCTGAGGGCATTCCGGCAGGTGAACGGGCTGACTTAAGGGACAGCATCAGCCTCACCGGTTTCGCTGTGAGAAAGGCGTGCCTGGTGGACCCACACGAAGCCCACCGGCCACATAATCACCAGCTACAGAAGCCGGGAACCTATGTGTCTTCACCAGTGCCTGGGACAGCATGCGGACTTGATGGATAGGATATAATTATGAAATGACCACAAAAACATGAACCACTGGGGCTCCTGGGTGCCTCCGTCGGCTACGCGTCCAACTCTTGATCGATCTCGGCTCAGGTCATGATCTCATGGTTCAGGAGCTTGAGCCCCGCGTCGGGCTCTGGGCTGACAGCTCAGAGCCTGCTTGGGACTCTCTCCCTCTCTCTTTCCCCCTCCCCTGCTCACACGCTCTCTCTCAAAATAAACAAACATAAAAAGAAAAAATAGGAACTACCATCTAACGGCCATCTGCTCCATGCCAGACAGTCTGCTTAACGCCGTCTGCGGAATCTCCTTCACTCCTCACCACAACCCTGGAGAGCGCACAGGGCTGCCGTCCTTAGAAGGAGGAAACCGGGCGATGGAACGCACAGATAAGTCAATCAACAGGTGGGTAAAGAAACGCCCTGAATGGCCCTGGCCTCTCCTCTTAACCTAGAATCCTCCCCGGTCTACTGTTCCCCAGCTTTCCGGCTGGCCCCCCCACATCGGTGCACGTACGCAACGGGGCTGACCGGCAGCCAGTGCGCACAGCAGAGGCGTCCGGTGGGTGGCTGGTGATTTTACAGGGGTCCCTAAGGCCTGTGTCACTGGCACTATGCCCAGCTCTTCCCAGAGTTTCTGCTGGCCAGAGCCGGCCCCGTGGAAGGGAATGAAGCAGGAACACGGTTCCAGAACATCCTCGGGGAAAAGGCTCGAGGTCCCCCGTCCATGTTCCCACAGGCGGCAGGGTAGGGCAGCCTGTCACCAGCACATTTAACAGAGCCTCTAATTATGTGATAAAAATCCTACTGGCGACTGCTTTTCCCGGAGCGGCACGTTACCACCATCCAAATATTTCTCAGTCTCTAAATAATAGGGTAGTTTTACAAGGCACGTATCTACAGCAGCTGCTGCAGCACAAATAGGTACTGCTTAATCCCTCCTGTTTATACAGTCTTCCTACCATTTATAGGATGCTCTTGTGGCTTCAGTTGACTGGATCCAAGCAAGCAGGTTAGGAGACAGGCCCCCTTATGTTCCATTCCACGGCGGAAGAGATCAAGGCTCAGAGACGTACAGTGGCTTTCCCGTGGTCACACAGCAAGGTCCCAGCCCAGCTACCTTTTCCAGCAAACCCTGGTGTGTACCAACCACTTGCAGGACCTCCTTGGCCATGGGGCAATTTTCATCCTCCTTTCCTATCCTATGTACTCTGTAAACAACAAACAATGCCCACTTGTATGCCAACGAGAAGAAATCACAGATCCAAAACCTGATAATCCCTTCTCTTCTTACAACAAGGCTCACCCAATTCTGGGGTTGGCAAACTTTTCCTGTATTAAGGCCAGACAGCAAATATCTTAGGATTTTGGAGCACAGACTATCGTAACCACTCAACTCTACTCTTAATAGTGCAAAAGCCGCCACAGACAATTTATGCATGAATGGGTGTGGCTGTGTTCCAGTCAACTTTATAGAAACAGGTAGGTGAGACTAGTGTGCTGACCCTTAAATTGTAAGATCTTCCTATTTGTTAAGGATTGAACAGCCACCCCCGACCCCCCACCCCCCGACCAAAGCCATACGTTGAAGCCCTAACCTCCAAACTGTATTTGAAGACAAGGCTTCAAGGCCTTCAGGTTAAATGAAGTCAAAGGGTGGAGCCTGATCCCATAGGGCTGGCGTCCTCAGAAGAGGAAGGGACACCAATGTGTACATGCACAGAAGAAAGACCAGGTGAGGACAGAGCAAGGAGGAGGCTGCCCGTGAGCCAGGAAAAGAGGCCTCGCCAGAAACCAACCCTTACGGCACCCGGACCTTGAGCCTCCAGAACGCTGAGAAAATAAATTTCTGTTGTCTGTGGTTTTCTGTTGCGGTGAATTCATCTGCAGCCCAAGCAGACTAAAACACCATGCTCCAACAAATCTGATCGACCCATTAGGGACTCAGAAAAATAAGGAAAAAACAATTTCAATGGAAATAGGTTTCAAATGCCTCAGTCCGCTTCCCTTTCCAGAGCTCCCTGAATTAAAGGGCCCTTTATTCTAATCCAAAGACGTGGCTCCACATTGCTCCCCCACCACCCCCAATTCCACACCCCCTCCCCCCCACCCCACCCCCGTTTCTCTGAGCTTTCCAGTTACTTATGTAACATTCCCTGGAAGGCTGTATGCCGCTGTTTTCCCTTTCCAAATGTAAATAGAGGATCCCCAGGTTGCTTAGAAAGTGGTTTTCACGGGGTGCCTGGTTGGCTCCATCGGTGGAGCATCCAACTCTTGATTTCGGCTCAGATCATCATCCCGGGGTCATGGGACCAAGCCCCCAAGTGGGCTCCATGCTGCGTGTGGAGCTTGCTTCAGATTCTCTCTCTCTTCCTCTGCCCCTCCGTCCCCCTGCTCTCTCTTAAAAAAAAAAACAAAATAAAATTTAAAAAGAAAGAAATGAAGACAAGAAAGGGGTCTTCACTTTCTCAGCTAAGAAAAAGTGGACCGAAAGACAAAGAGGTAGGATCCCTGATGCACACACACTTCTGGTTAGCATCTTAGGGAAGCAAATACGGGTCACATGCATCAGAAGCAATCCTCTGAAAGTGGGGGAGAAACAAACCTTTAGGAAATAGTCTGAGGAGACCTCTGAGCAAGAAAAATGAAGAACCACCAACAGGCTCCCAAAGCACCGCTCGCTCGCAGAACGAGGTCGTCTGCAGAGTTGGGAATTTTGCAGGGTGGCTCACAGCAGAACTAGCGATTAGCACGGCACTGACCTACGGCAAGGCGACTGCCAGTCCCAAACCTGCAATTCAGTGCCGATCACGCCTTCCGCCCATCTCCACAGCCTTCCTTAATAAAAAGCTCCGCCAGCGATGACACCAGAAGACTCCCCAGAGAAGCTGTTTATGTTGTTCTGGACGGAACGCAGAAATGGAAACGCGAGTGTGGCAATACGAGCGTCGTGTTTAGAGAGACGCAAGGAAAACCCTATAACTTTGAGTCCCATTTCCAAGAAGCATCCTGCTTAACGAGTTCTGCTTTCTCCATTCACTTCACAGTTACTCTTTGCCAGAAGGAGAAAAAAAAAAAAAGGCATGGCAGGTAGAGAAAGAGCCAAGCTCGCTCTTAATGCTTTGTCCCACCATCAGCCAGTACAAGTCCACACCGCTCCCCATTAGATAAACATCCGCGCCTTCTAAAACAAATCCGAAGCTCCTTCTTAAAAACTCCTAAAATAGAACTCAAACCGATCCTGGAATTGCGAGAAGAAATGAGGTAACGTGTGTGCAGGCACGAGCAGGCCCAACACAATAATCAACAAATGTTTTGCTCAATAAATGTATACATAACCACCAGGAACCAGCTTCTTATCTGGGGTTCACAGGGCTTCTGGTCACATTCTCATCCTTTAAGAAGTTGGCCACCATCTTGGGGCGCCTGGGTGGCTCAAAGCGTCCAACTCTTGGTCTCAGCTCGGGTCATGATCTCATGGTTTGTGAGTTCGAGCCCCACGTTGGGCTCTACACCAAGCATGGAGCCTGCTTGGGATTCTCTCTCTCTCTCTCTCTCTCTCTCTCTGTCTGCCCCTCTCCCCTGCTCACTCTCTCTCTCAAAATAAATAAATTTAAAAAAGAAAAAGAAAAAAGAAGTCAGTTCTGTTTCATCTCCAGGACAAACTGATGAGCACTGGGATTTCTGGCAATACATTTATGCCACGTAAAGTATTACAAAACCCTTCGATGCCACGTGTCATTCAGCCTCATGAATGCTCGGCTGTGCACGGAGCCCAGTTATCTTCCCAGCCACTTCTGCAAAACTCTTGGGTAAATTTTAGTAGCTGCTTCTCAACGTTCCCCGGTCCTACCCTGTAAACAAATCACCACCCATTCACATCCCACGCGAGCACCCACAGCCACACGTGCGCACATAGAATCCCCAGAAAATGACAGCAACGACTGAGTGATTCAGATTCGTGATCATTTCTAAGAATTAAGGAAAGCTGCAGCTTGACATCTACATTCTTCCATTCCACTCCCTTCTGGAAACCACTCCAACAGCAGCCGAGGGCAGCTGCACCGATCGCAAGCTGGGACTCCACACCAGAGAGCAAGATGCACTAACCCCGAACATGCCCACAGCAGGCATGCACAGGAGAGTGCCAACGGGACAGGAGGACACGGGGCACCTTCCTCCCGGCTCCCACTGTGAACTGTGCTCAGGGTGAGCACACCATTCCAACACCTGCCAGCCACTCGTGGGACCTGGGTTTTTTCATACCCGAGAGGAAGCAAATACATAGGCCATAAGTCTTAGTCTCCCCATCATCGGCGACTAGCCCTTCAGTCTCCCAAACAAACGATGGACAAAAATCGAAGGATGTGACCGGTAATCTGAAATCTGAACAATGACTGATAGCTCTGGGGTGGGGAGTAAGGACAAGTGCACCATGCATGGCAGTCTGAACGCAAGGGACAGCACGGTGTAGCTGAAAGAAGGTGGAGGGGCCAGCGGGAGTCCCATCATTCTTGCGTGCCCTTTCCGGCTGTGACAAAAGAGTCTGTATCATCCCAAGAGCAAGGCTGGCGAGAGTGGCAAGCCCACATTTACTGTATACTTTTCTGGAAGTCCTGATCTTTACGTACGGACCCTCAGCGGCCCTTGAATCTCCTGCCAACCTTCCTTCTGGGCTTCTCTACCAAAGAGGGGAAAAAAGGCCAATTCCTCTGGGGCCCCTTGGGTGGGATCGAATGGCTCCTCTTGGAAGCGAGGTGAACTAGCTTTGATGTTCTAGGTGCTCAGCACTTACAACATCATCTTGCATCCGCGTGGTGCCGTTGTGCGCCTTTTTATTTCAGGTGCTCCCCGGTGAGCCCCTGAGAGCACAGAACTGCAATTAGCCCCCTTGAAGTAACGAGGAAATATGCAGAAAGCAGATACAAAGCCAGGTTCTGGAGTCATGGTGAGTGGCCTGGGGGTGGAGTCTGAAAATCAGGGGGAAAAATGAAGGGACTCTTTGATCATCTTCCCTGGTGGCTCCCAAGCCTGGCTTCCATGGCCACTTCCTCTAATGCGTTTTCATCATAATGCTGCCTTTTAAAATTTGTCGCCTTTGAAAAAGTAAATGCTTTTGAGGATGCGCCCCATCACGGCTATGCTTTGGTCATTGCCCTTAGGGCACAGTGCATTAGGGGGACGGTGCTGGAACCCAGAGGGAAATCCACAACCTTTCCTCCTAACCCGAGGCTCGCTCCACTCCCTAACCTGGGTCAACAAAGAGACAGACGGACAAGCACAGAAACAGAGGGATGAACCAATGGACAATCCCTTGATGGCTCCATACTTACCTGCTCTGTCTAATAAGCCATTTCTCGGGAAAATGTTTTCATGTCAGCAAAAACCAGATGAAACGGGACCAAAGAAAGAAGCAGGTTCCTGTGACAGCCTCTCTGTGCTCAGGCGGTCTGTGCCAGTGGTGAGGACACTTACCCTCAACTATGGCCACCCAGACACACACACCCCTTGGCCACCCCCAACAGGGGTCTTTGGTAGTCAACAAAGCCTCTGTGATGGGGACGGGGGGGGGGGGGGAGCCAAGTCCTAGAGACCCAAGTTGAGCCCCTCTGTTCAGGCCCAGCTGAAGCTAAGCCCTGCCCTACATCTTTCTTTTCCCCAGTTATATAAGGCAATACATTCCTTTTCTATTCAAGGCAGTTGGGCTTAAGTTTTCTAACTATTTGGGGAAAAGCTTCTTAAACTGATACCAAGTGTAAGTGGTAAAACATTTCTGTAAAACCATATAGCAGTACGCATCGATAGTTTAAAACCGTTCCTTCGCTTTGACCTGGCGAAGTCATTTCTAGGACCTTAACCCAAGTAATAATCCAAAACACATGCAAAGATTTATACTTAATGACGTTTGTTGTAAAATCACAAAGCAGGAAATCAATTACGGCCCTCACTGGAAGAAATGTGAGATAAAATCATGTTTTATCTTTGGGATAGAATATTATGAAACCATGAAAAGAGTATGCAGACCACAAACCATTAACGTAAGGTTAACCATTGAAGTATTAAATTAAATTAAATTAAATAAGTATTTCAACCATTAAAGTAAGGTTCCCTGTAACCTTACTTAGAAATTAAGATTCGAAATTGCGTATGCACTATGATTTTAACTTTGTCAAGAAAGGTAAAATGCACAAAAATAGAAGACAATGGGCCAAATGCTAATGTGGCCGCTTCTGAATAAGGGGTATTACAGACATCTCGTGGATTTTTTTTTTATTCCTTCCTCTTCAAATGCTGCACAATGAATACATCATTTTGATGGACAAGCGGGGAAAAAAACACTAAAACTACTCCTCTCCTGTTCCAAATGAAAGTCATTCTTCTTCCTATTAAACAACATTTCTTAAAGCCTCCATCCAAGATTTCTGTGATTCCAATGTAAGGACCTCTGGGATCCTTCCACATGGATCCCCAGGACAGCCTTTCAGATATTTAAGAGCCTGCCACAACCTGAGTTTTGCCCTCTCCAGGTTCAAATCCATTTTCCCAGCCATCCCCACAAACCAGGGTGGCCTCTTCAACCCTCCTCTGAACACGTTCCAACGTACCCGTATTTCTTCAAAAAGGGTTCTGAATTCATCACAATGCTCCAGGTATGACCTAATAACTTATGCCCAGAGAATGGGATTCTCACCTCCCTTCTTCTAGATATAGCATCTCTATTAACGCAGCCTAAGTTCCCATTTCCCTCCAGCTCACAACAGGAGGGAAGAGAGCAGTTCTGGTTCCAGAGACAAAGATGGAATTCACCACAGCAATACACACTTCCTCTCTCTCTCCAGAGAGCTCCTGGTTTTCCAAAAGTCCTCCCACAACCCCCAAAGAATTCCTCAGGGGTGAGGTCACTCTGAACCAAGTCCAGAACTTTCTAAAGCTCAGGGGAGGGGTGCCAGGAGAGATGTAGCAGAAGCCCTGAGCTTCTAAGCCCTCTGAAGGTAATCCCCTGCCTCCAAGGCCAGGCCCCCATGGACTCACAAAATGCATGGGCGCTTCGGTCAGATTTCTTCTGTTCAGCCAGTTTTCATGGGCCTGCACCCCAGGGAGCTAGAATGCCCTGCCCCAAGCACAGGCTTTTGGGAGGTAAAGTGGAAGGTTTCAGGATTCTTCCTGTGTCATCAGGTCCTGAGTGAAGGTCAGGGGGAGGTTTAAAAAGCCAAATTCTGGGCCTCAAGGGTGAAAACTACCCAAGGTCCACACGGAAATACCTGTGCACAGATATGTGCACTCACACACAGGCTTTTATCCCTGCCTGGGCAGCCAGCAGATCCTCCCCACCCCCTCACCCCCGCCGAAGCACAACTTCTGGATAAGGTGGCACCAGGAAAGGGAAGGAAAACAGCCAGTAACTTTTCCTCCCCATTCACAGATGGAAAAACCGAGGCGAAGAAGGAAAATGGGCTCACTACGATCTCACACGGTGAACCCCCGCCACCACCCCCAGTACCAAACAGCTTCCGCCACCAGCTCCTGCTTCCTCTTACAAAGCCACCCCCTGTCAGCTTCCCTCTGGGCTCTGGGACCAAGGAGACCATCTGTATCCTGCTTAATTTGCATCTGCATATGGAATTCACAGTTCTTAATTTCACGTGGGTAAGTCAATTAGGCCAGTCCTCTGCAATCGTCCTCAAACCCAGAAATGATGTGTTCTGGCCACAGGTGACCTGGGGGCTGGCTTGTAAGGTGGGTGGTTTAGCAGAACTCACTCTAGAAACAGGTGAGTCTACAAGGATTTATACACACACAACACAGGCAATCCGTGGTCTGCTCTCCGAGGAATATCAAGGGAATTTGTAGGAGTTCCCATCTCCCAGATACTTCTGGGGAAGGGAAGGCACAACAAATCACTCAAAGCTCCTGATTTCACCTACGTGTACATCCGTACACGCCCCAGAAGGGCTAGAAAAAAATAGAAGAGGACACAGGGACACGGGCTGCAGCCAGTGCTCCTGAGTTATCTTCTGCACATCCTCAGCAAAACGGGGATCACACCATCTAGCGATCCCTACAGAGGTTTGAAAGATTAAATAACACAACTGCACTTTGAGGAAGCAAACAGCACCTGCAGCATAGCAGGAAACCCCGAAATGATGCTGTTCCCTCCACCCACTCTTTTAAGGGACATCTTTGCAAGACACCTTTCCGACAGTAAAATCTCCATCCTGTCTCCTCCTGCCTCAGGCTCCCTCTAGGAGACGTGATGGTCCAATGGAACCTAGAGCCAACCGAACGGTACATCCCAGGCCTACCTCCCCTGAGGCAGGGGCCTGGAGCCTCCCGGTCAGAGGAAACAAGACAGCGAAAGCCCGCTGTAAGGAATGCCCCTGTCATACTTAATCAGTCTTCCCATATTCGCAGAGGGGCCACTGCTTGCGGGGCATTGCGCAGAAGGCCAAAACCTGATCCCACCCTCCAGCAGCTTGCTATCTACCTGGGAAAGTGAGGCCCATAACCCTGAGACTGAGTAAGACTCCTCCCCTCTCCAGCCTCGGGGCGGGGGGGGCGGGGGGGGGGGGCGCACCTCTAAATAGGGGACGGGGCAGAGGAATCTGTCCAGACGGTCTCAAGACAGGCACTGCAGCCTAGGGCCACAGGCAAACACTGAGTGCCTGGTTTGCCATTTACCTCCAGTGCTGGCATAGGGAAGGCTCTCAAAAAATATTAGGTCGGTAAATAAATCAACAGAAGAATGAGTGAATTAAATGTGAGTCAGAGGCACCGCAATCACCTGGACACTGGCTGCATACAGACACCGACAAAGCCCAGGCTGGTGTGACCCACTTCCGAAGCCGAGGGGAGAAGCCTCAGCGGTTCCCAGGTCCTCCCGAGGCCCACCCCCTCAGTCGGGTCAGCAAGAACCACCCAGAAACCTCACCTCGGCTTCAAGTTTCTTTTTGGGTTGGTCTTTGCCTCAAGGTTCTTAAAAGCTGTTCTAGAAAGAGCTGGCTCCTGCCTGCTGTTCACCAAGGGCAAGATGACAAAAGGTTGGACTGAGAGAATATTACAAAGATCAGAAGCTTCAAGCCTCAGCGCCCCGGATTCATATGCAGAGGACTCTGAAGACGGGCAGATAAGGACCATTAGGGAAGATTACAGGTCTGACAACTCAGTCCTTAATTAAAATGTCATTCTCTGGGCGCCTGGGTGGCTCGGTCGGTTAAGCGTCCGCCTTCAGCTCAGGTCACGATCTCGCGGTCTGTGAGTTCGAGCCCCGCGTCGGGCTCTGGGCTGATGGCTCAGAGCCTGGAGCCTGCTTCTGATTTTGTGTCTCCCCCTCTCTCTGCCCCTCCCCTGTTCGTGCTCTGTCTCTGTCTCAAAAATAAATAAAAAACATTAAGAAAAAAAAATTTTTTTTTAAAAATTAAAAAATGAAATGTCATTCTCTCTCTGCCCCCGCCCCCGGCTCCCAGCCCCTAGAAGAGTACCAGGACAGCCCGCTCTCTCCTAAACCCCCGGGCTCTTTCCTCCCACCACACCTTCTCGGAAAGCCTACCAGGTCAGAGCCTGCAGCTGGGGGAGGGGAGGACCCTGGGAGACAAAGTGTCCCCCACACACAGCGTGTGCCCTGAAGCTCTCTCCACTGGAGCCCTCAAGAGCAGCCCTAGGGCCACAAGTTAGCCTGAGGACAGTGTGACCCCAGGCAGGGCAGGGGCCAGGAGGGCCAGGCATCTCTCTCTCCTTCCTCCATCAGGGGAGCCCCGCTGGAGACAGCTGGTGCCCGGCGGTGGGAGGAGCCCAGGGAGGGCCGTACAGCACATCCAGGCTCTAGGTCTGGCCCTGAGTGACCCAGAGGCAAGTGTCTCCTGAGCCTAAAAGGACACGGAAGAGACCCTACATTGCCTTTGGTTTTTTGTCTTAAGTTTATTAATAAATAAACTTTCTCTCGAAAGTTCTCGAAAGTTTCTCGAAGTTTCTCGAAATATCGAGAGAGAGAGAGCATGGGCAGGGGAGGGGCAAAGAGAGAGAGTGGGGGCGGGAGAGAATCCCACGCAGGCTCCAAGCGTCAGCACAGGGCCCCACGTGGGGCTCAAACTCAGACTCAGGAACCGTGAGATCATGACCTGAGCCAAGATCGAGTCGGATGCGTCACCGACTGAGCCCCTCTAGGCGCCCCTACATTGTCTTACTCCTGAAGTCTGCGTCCCAGGCTCCGTCCCCACAGGCTTCCCACTGAAAAGCACTGTGCTTAGTTCTTGAGACTTATTTTTTAAGGACAGACCAGGCTCAATCCACTTGTTCCATTTCGCAAACAGACCAGAAAACTCGCGACGAGACCCGGCAACGGCGGAAAAGCCAGCAGCCAGGACACCCAGGCCGCGCTGGCCGCCCCCACCCCTCCCCGCCGGGCCCTGGGCTCCTCACTGGGCGGCCCAGCACCGCGTGCCCTCCACCCGCATGGGGACACGCAGGGGAGGCCCGCAGCGCGACACCATTAAACACGGCGACCCTTCGTTTCTGCTTGTATGTAGTCATAACGCCACCTTTCAGGTTTGACCGCGTGTGGTCTCTGCGTTGGCCCGAAAACGCTCATCGGAGACAGAGTGGGTATTTCTTGATTACTTACTATACGGCACCCAAGACGATGTCAATGGTGGTTAATTATTACTCAAAGAAATGGACTCTGCCCTCGAAAACGCGTTTTATTGCACCTGCCCACAAACGTCCGCATAGTACGTGGCCTTACTCACGATGGAACCGGGAAATAAAAGGAAAACCACCCATAAACTACTCCAACCAGTCTGCACGATTGCTCATCAGCTTGCGGCTGGCAAAGAAAAGCTGCCGCCTGAACCAGCAAAAGGGCCGGGTGTGCAGAGAAAGACGCCCCCGGGGCCTCCAGCCCGGATTCATTCATTGGATCTGTCGTCTTCACTGACCACCTGCTAAATGCCAGGCAGCGTGCTCCCTCCCAACAGCCTCTCTGCAAGTATTTCAATACTTATTGTAATGGGATGCTCTGCATTCTGTCGCTTGAGGTGGGTCAGAGGCGGTCGGGGTGCTGACGGGATGCTCCCCCGGTACCCCCTTCCCGCTGCTTCCCAGCGGTTCCCTCTGGAGAGCTGGTGCCCTCATCCCTGGCTTCACCGCAGCCCCTGACCAGGCTGCTCCTTCCCACAGAGCGTTTTCCAATCCCGACATCGGCCACGCATCTACTCCGCTGCACACGGCAGCCCCTGAAACCCCGGCAGCCTAGAGTTTTCTGCTGTCCTTCCGGCCTCAAAAAAACAAATGAAAAAACCACATTGAATCAATCGATCGTTCCGAATCAATCAAGCTCCATACAGAAACAGCCTGGAATCAACCCGATGAGGAAATGAACAGAGCGCGCGTCGGTAAAACCCACGACGTCCACGTAAACGCCCCCACGTTGCCGCGAGCCATTCGTGTCGCCTTTATCGCCATCAAAGATGTCGCCTCCCTCCCCAGGGCCAGTGGACGGGTTTTCATTTCACCACATTTGCCTTCGTAACCTTAAAGAAAGCTGAGACGGGCTCACTACGATCTCACACGGTGAACCCCGGCCACCACCCGCCCCCCCCTACCCAACAGCTTCCGCCACCAGCTCCTGCTTCCTCTTACAAAGCCACCCCCGTCTTCACACAGGGTAAGAATCATCAGGAGGAAAAGAAAGTGAACACCCGGCACTGAGCAAGACGACGTGACCCTGAGCCCAAGAGACTGACTAAGGCGCTCTCAGGGCCGCAGCTCCGCGATTCCTTGGACAGGACTCAGCCATCTGAGAGCCAGATCCCATCTCTTTCCAGCCTCGGTACCCTGAGCGCACTGGCATCTCAGGACATGCCTGAGGTCAGGCCAGGAGAAGTGACTGGGAGACACGAGACCAGGAACTGGGAAGACAATGTACAGAAAGCCCAAATCTGGGGGCACCTGGGGGGCCCAGCGGGCTGAGCGTCTCTTGATTTCGGCTCAAATCCTGATCCCAGGGTCGTGGAGTCGAGCCCCGCTCAGCGCAGAGCCTGCTTGGGATCCTCGCTCGCTTTGCCCCTCTCCCCCACTCACTCTCTCTAAACTAAAAAATAACTTTAAAAGCCCAGATCTAATTTTTTTTTAACGTTTATTCATTTTTGAGAGACAGAGAGACAGAGTGCAAGCAGGGGTGGGACAGAGAGAGAAGGAGACACAGAATCTGAAGCAGGCTCCAAGCTCCAAGCTACCAGCACGAGCCTGATGTGGGGCTGGAACTCAGGAACCATGAGATCATGACCTGAGCCGAAGCGGGATGCTTAACCGACTGAGCCACCCAGGCACCCCAAACCCAAATCTAAACAAAACATTTAGGCTCCAAAACCTGCCCCTGCCCACCCCCCACCCCAGGCACATAACCAACTCTAAAGACTGTGTTCCATCAGCCAGGATATTCTTATCTCATTTACCCCTTTATCCAACTGTCTAATTCATGGACCTATTCTGACCCTGGCTTACTTTTTATTTAAAAATGTTTTAATGTTTATTTTTGAGAGAGAGTCAGAGTATGAATGGGGGAGGGGCAGAGAGAGAGGGAGACACAGAATCCGAAGCAGGCTCCAGGCTCTGAGCCGTCAGCACAGAGACGGACGTGGGGCTCAAACTCACAAACTGTGAGATCATGACCTGAGCTGAAGTCGGACACTCAACCAACTGAGCCACCAGGCACCCCTGGCTTTACTTTTTATTTAGAACCAATTACATACCTGGCCCTGGTCCACGACCTAGAGTAGAGAGATACAATCTATGGCATCTGGCTGCTCTCAAGACGCTGACAATCTAGTTGGAAAGCTAACACTGTCACACAAACATTCAATCCAAGAAAAAGGGCTTATGGGTCATAAATGAAATAGGCCTGCATGAATGGGATATGGGATTACTACGGCCTGGAGTGGCTGGGAAGGAACACAGGAAGGAAGGAAGGAAGGAAGGAAGGAAGGAAGGAAGGAAGGAAGGGAGGGAGGGAGGGAGGGAGGGAGGGAGGGAGGGAGGAAGGAAGGAAGGGAGGAGGAGGAAGGAAGAAGGAAGGAAGGAAGGAAGGAAGGAAGGAAGGAAGGAAGGAAGGAAGGAAGGAGGAGGGAGGAAGGAAGGAAGGAAGGAAGGAAGGAAGGAAGGAAGGAAGGAAGGAATGACGGACAGATGCAGAATGGCAACAGAAAAGAAGAATGACATTTTAAAACAAGAGGGCGAGCATGAATAAAAGAAAGGAATGGCAAATAAAACAGTAACCCGGGAAGCAGAACACAGTCCAAACAGGTACCCGGCCTGCACGAAGGCCAGCGCACGGCAGTGTAGGGAACAGGAAGTCTGAGACCAACAGTTAAACAGAGAAGTCAATTAGAGGCGTTTGTTCATTTATTTACTCAAAGCCTATATACTGAGCCCGTCCCATGGGCCCGGCATTGTGCTGGGTACCGGAACGTAATTTCAACAGGTCGGGGATTTCAAGGACCTCGGAGTATAGCCTCAGGGAGACGGCAAACGGCCTGGCCATCAAAGGACAGAGTGATACACACTATGAGCACAAAGTACGATCAGACAGTAAAGATGGGGTACCAGCTTCATGCTGTTCAGAAAGACAGTAGTGGGGCGCCTGGGTGGCTCAGTCGGTTGGGCATCTGACCTCAGCTCCGGTCATCATCTCACGGTTCATGAGTTCGAGCCCCGTGTCGGGCTCCGTGCTGTCAGCTCAGAGCCTGCTTCAGATCCTTTGTCCCCCTCTCTCTCTATGTCCCTCCCCCACTCACGTTCTCTCTCTCTCAAAAATAAACCTTCAAAAAATTAATAATAACCATTAAAAAAAATAGTTATTCTTTTATTATTATTATTAACACTAGGTGGGTTTTTTTGTTGTTAACTCTACCCCTGACGTAGGGCTTGCACTCATGACCCCGAAATTAAGAGTCACATGCTCCTCCGGCTGAGCCAGCCAGGCGCCCCAATACTGTTATTAATGGCAGCTTCCATTTACTGAACCCCTAATGCATGTCAGGGACTAGAGTTGGTATCCATGTGATCCTGAGAGCCCCCCATCACTACCCACCCCCTTTCATCCAAAAAGGAAGCGCATTTTACAAAGATCACAGAACTACTAAGTCAGTGGCAGCCAAAGGTTCAGAGAGCACCATCATTACTAGGCAGGAGCGATTTCAATGCAGACGAGCTTCAGCCCTGGCATCAGCAGGGCAATGCACCCAAGACAGCCACCGGCCAAACCCTCCAAGACGATGCCGCACGTCAAACTCTGCTTCCACACGCTTCTCCAAGACTGAGTACGTCAACCCAATTTCGAATGCCTCTGCTAGAATAAAACACAAGTTAGACTTCCTCGCAGCATTAATATCCTCCCCCTGCCTCCCCGCCCTGTGTCTCT
The DNA here is from genome assembly GCF_018350215.1 of Panthera leo. Classification (NCBI taxonomy): domain Eukaryota; kingdom Metazoa; phylum Chordata; class Mammalia; order Carnivora; family Felidae; genus Panthera; species Panthera leo. Next base: position 63,040,065 of record NC_056696.1, read on the forward strand.
CCGGCCCCAACCCCCAAGGACAGCCAAGGACCGCTGGCCAGACACTGTCTCAGACCCAGCAGCCCAGACCGAAGGTAAAGAGAACACTGGCGATCTTGCCAGCCCCACGGCACACTTTTTATGTGCTTCTTTTGATCATCTGTGAGATCATTTTCAGAAAAAAAAAAAAAAAAGCATTTCCATTTCCAAGAGCCCCTTTGCAACAGAGTACAAACCTTGAAAGGTTATATGGAACTTTCCGCAGACACAGAACTTCCAAGAGGGAAGCAGAAACCACAGCGCCCTTTGAGAAAAGGTCTCAAAACAAAACTCGGGCAGAGCCAGCACTGAAGACTGAGTTCAATATGGACAGGACTCTCCTCAGAGACGGCCTCCCCGACCCCACAGCCTGCACAGACAGACCCAACCAGGCTCTCTCGAGTCCCCCAGGCCAGGCAGAGCAGGCTTGCAAACTGGTCATGGCCAGGGGAATATATAACCCGCTCTACACTCAAGCAGTAAAGGGCGCTTCGGTTCTTTATTTTGCCGGGGAGGGGGAGAGAAGAAAGGGAATACAACAGGGGCCTAGGGAGGTAGCGACGGGCGAGTTGGGAAATCGTGTCTTCAGAAGGGGAGTCAGAGATGGGAAATAGGGCAGATCCGTCTGGGATGTTTATTTAAGGCCATGCATGGGGAGCTCCGCACGTAGCGCGTGTCTGACACTTGTTGAAGCGACAGCCTCGCATCTCCGCGGAGCCTGTGAGACGGGCGGCCCCGAGCAGCTGGGTCGAGCTCCAGTAAGCCGGCAGCTTTGCCTTGGATCTCCCGGCGAATACTTGCCAATAGCTCAGATGGAAAGGTAATCTCTTAATTAAAGAGAAAGAAACATCCATCCAGAAATGGAAAAGAGCAGGAAGCTAACATTCGGAGAGGGGGCGGTGGTCACCGGTGGGAAGGAAGGGCTCCGGGCGTTGGGAAAGGAGTCTGCAAGAAACAGGAAAGGTCTGGCTCGCTTTCTGAGCAGTGCCCCTTTTCCCTGGGCCCCTCTGCAATCAGGAGAGAGCCTTTAGGGAGTGGTCGGGGAAGGGAACGGAAGGCCCAGCTCAATTCCAACAGCGGCCAAGAAAACGCAGAGCCTTTTGGCTGCTATTCAGCAAAACAGACAAACTCCTAGCAAACGGGGAAAGAGAAAAAGGAGGCACACGTAATTATCCATCAGCACAAATTCTTAAACACCTTCTCCTTGCTCTTACTCAGTCCTCGTTCCTGATCTAGTTCCCTTTCCAAGCCCTGGGGCCATTGCTGCTTTATGTGTCCTGGAGGCTTTACAGCTCCCCCCCCCCCCCCCCCCAACATGCCATCAGCTCTGTGCCCTGGGCTCCTCTCTTGAAGCCCAGGCCCTGGGACATACTCTGGTACAGAATGACCCAGCGTCCTATCTCCCTTCACCCCCAGCGTACCTCTGCCTCAGGCTGGGACAGCCCTGAAGTTGGCCTTAAGAGATTCGCAAAGGGACCTGTTGGCAAGCAGAATTAAAACGGGGCGTCTAAAGCCGCCACTACTTCCAGAACAGTCCAGGCTCCCAACTTGAGCCGCTTTCCAGCCACATCAGCGTTGCGTCTTAAGGCATTTTGGGTATTTCCTGATAGCCTGAAAGACCTCTTTTCAGTAACAGTTAAGAGAAGCCCGTAACTGTCAGAATTTCCCTTCAATGTCCTGAGTGTTCTCCAAAGGTAGTGTGCTCTCTCACACAGGAATTTCTCAGCAGGGGCTGCGGGTTCCGGGCACATGGGCACATCGTCGTCACGCACCGGGGGTCAGGGTGGGATGTTAGCGGGTCTGGCTGCCCTCAGGACACTGGGCCAGACACCTTCTCAAGTCTCTTCCGTGGTCTGTATGCATGCGAAGGACGTGGGGATACCTTCTGCCCTGTGAAAAGGTGGCAGTAAGCCAGTCCGTCCCCAGCTGAGCATTTAACTTCAAGTTCAAGTGCGTATTGGATTTACACAGAAAGATGCAAGATCACCTAAAGAAAACAGAGACAGGTGCCCAGACTGGTAAACCTGACTGGTAAAATCGATTTGCTCATACCCAAATCAGAAGGGGACCGGCCACTGGCAGAAGCACAGAGAAGCGGAGTCTTACAAGCAAATATCTACTGTCCACAGAGGCAGAGACCAGAGGAGCCTTGGCCCAAAGACACTCTGCCAAAGCCACATGACGAGGGACCTCCTTTCCGTGGGCGTGAAGGTAGCCATCGAGCCTCTCGGCCTGGTTCCCTGACACGAGTGTTACCTGCGCCTCTTATTCCGACTTTACAACCCATAACAGCCCTTTGCTCATCGCTCCGCTCCAATTCCAAGCCTGCCCCACCAAGTCTTGCGCCACGCTCCGAAGTCTTCCTCCCAACCAGCTCATCGCCAAAACCAAACCACGTGTCGTTGGTTTAATCCCGTAACCAAGCCACAAACCACTCCTCGGACCTTTCCCACCTCAAGAGAAGCACCTTAAGCAGCAGCAAGTTTCGCGCTGGAGTCTGGAGAGATCCTGAAAAATCCCTGGGAAGGGTCACGCTGAAGGCCCAGACCCGCGGTTCTCAAACTTGAGCTGTACCAGCATCACCTGGAGGGCTTGTTAGAGCGCGGACCGCAGGCCTTCACCCCAGAGCTTCTGGCTCAGCAGTTCTTGGGTGGGGCCCAAGACTCTGCATTTCTACCGCATTCCTGCCGCATTCCCAAGGGGCCTGATGATACCGTTCTAGCCACCACACTTTGGGACTCACTGGCCTAGGCCATTCAAGTGATGTACGATACAGAGCCGGGAAACCAAAGACACGGTCGTTGGCTGAAAACTCCAAACAAGTCCCCTCCTGTCTGAGCAGAAGTGAACCCACTAGTCGAACACCAATCACATGCCAGGATCTAGACAAGCGCCTGGGCCCATACTATCCCATCCTCAATCAACAGAGTAATGCCTCAGCCAAAGGAGTGGTGTAATTCCGACAACACTAATTATTATCAAAATTAATGGGCCAATAAATCATCCTGATCAGAAGGATCAAGAGTCCGTGACAAACATCAAGAGGTCAATTACAGGATCAATCTGGGCTCAACGCTCCCTGGCCCCGGACCTCTGCAATGGAGGAGGAAAAGGAAAGGAATTTAGCCAGCTATCCGGGAGAAAGCAAGAATTCCTGGAATTTCTTATCTTCCTCTGCCAGCCCCAACACAGATCCTCAAGCAAGTCAGTAAGTCAAAGAATACGAATGAAGAGTCCTGGGAGACCACCGGGGTCTCCTTCCACTGTACCTCCAAGCTGAAGCCTGCAGCAGAGGCAGCTGGGCCAGAACCCCGTCACGGCTGATGTCGGCTTTGCAGAAACAGAAAGATGCAATCTGAGTGGCTGTGCCCCCAGACTTCTGCTCTGCAGGGTGTTGTGAAGCACTTTCAAGCAGGAAAAGATCCCCCCCCCCCACCCCGCAGGAGAATACCACCCAGAAGAGAGTCATGAGGGCCCGCACTACCCAGGGGAGAGGGTTGACGAGCTGAAGGGGGCAGGGGCAGAAGGATCATCTTCCACTCAAGGGTCCTTTCCAATCTGCATGTCGTGGGAACAGTTCAGTGGTATGGGCACACCGAAACGCTAAAAGAATGGGGGCGCCTGGGTGGCTCAGTTGGTTAAGCGTCTTCGACTTCGGCTCAGGTCGCGATCTCACGGTTTGTGAGGTTTGTGAGTTCGAGCCCCGTGTCTGACTCCGCTGACGGCTCGGAGCCTGGAGCCCACTTTGGATTCTGCGCCTCCCTCTCTCTCTCTCTCTCTCTCTCTCTGCCCCTCCTCTGCTCACGCTCTGTCTCTCCCTAAGATAAACAAACGTTTAAAAAAAAGAAATGCTAAGAGAAAATTAATGAGGCCAAGAAAAGAGCTGTTTTACTAAATAACGTTGGTGCGGGCAAGTTCAGCTGTGGAGTGGTGGATGGTCTTGGTGGGGAAACACCTCAGTCACGTGGGGGGGGGGGGCAAAGTGGGGCCCCTCCCATTCAGGACTCCAGAACAGCAACACCGCAGAGATTCCTTTGCTTCCAGAAACAGTTTTCAAAGACCCTGGCTAGGCTTATGGTAACGTCACATCCCTCTCTTCCACTGCCATGCCCACAAGCACCAGAATTTTAACCATTCCTCAAGTGTGTTCAGAGAGGACTTGCCCATCCACGCAGGACAGGCCGGCTCGTGAAACGAGGGCTTTCAGCCTGGAGGTCAAGGGAGCCAAGCACCTGCAGGGCCGCTGCCACAGGAAAGAGACGTGTGCACCGCACCAGCCAAGGGCAGAAGGTAGGAGCAAGCACTGTCAAAATCACGTTATTTCTGTAACCATCACAGAAAGTGACGTGTCACCAAACCTCACCACGTGCCAACAGGAAGCCCTGGAGAAAACGGGAAACTCCTTCCTGGCCGTGGCCTCGACATTCCTACACACTCTGGGCCTGCCCATCTCTCCAGCCTCCCAGGTGTCACACGCCATGTGAATTTTCCTCCTGTCGCTGGAAGAGGCCAAGCTCACACCTGCCTTCCAGTCTGGTGTTCGCTGATCTCTCAGCCACGAACAGACCGCGGCAAGGCCGGCTCACGGTCAGCATCCAGGCTTCTTCAACCGGTCTTCCCAGAGTGCTCGGAGGCAGGCCACCCCACCCTCCCCACACATCACCCTTGGCCACATCCTCTGTTTCCCTCGAAGGACTGACTTACCCCTACCCAACACTGCTTTGTTCGTTACGTATCCGTAACGTATCCGTACGGTAACTGGCGTTCCCGCCTCAACAGAAGCTCCATGAAGACTAAGAGACCTCACCCCATCTGCTTCCCAGTGCCCGGTGCACCATCAGATAAAGCCACTCAAACATTCGGTGAGGAAATACTTGTTGAAACGCTGGGCACAGCCCATTTCTTTAAGTATGAACAGTCTGGCTCTGTACGTAAAGGTGTGTTCTTTTGCACCTAAATTATAGAAAACCAGTTTGCTGAAACCAAGAATTAGCAGGGGCACCTGGGTGGCTCAGTCAGTTAAGTGACTTTGGCTCAGGTCATGATCTCGCGGTTTGTGGGTTCGAGCCCCACACGAGGCTCTGCACTGACAGCTCAGAGCCTGGAGCCTGCTTCCGATTCTGTGTCTCCCTCTCTCTCTCTGCCCCTCCCCCACTCACACTCTGGCTCTCTGTCTCAAAAATAACATTAAGAAAAAAACTTTTTTGAAAAGGTAGCAGACCACTGACAAAAAATATATCAGGATGTCCATGATAAATCATTAGAACTAAATGAGTACCTTAAACTTTTTCCATGTTTTGAATAAAGCTTGCCTAGATATTTTTGCTTTTTATAATGGCAGGGTTTGTTGTTGTTTTTTTTTTTTTGTAATAACCTATTTTTTTTTTTTTTTTAAGAGACAGGAGAGTGGAAGCAGGGGAGGAGTAGAAGAGGAGGAAGAGACTCTTAAGCAGGCTCCCCACCTAGGGAGGAGCCCAAGGTGGGGCTCTCACAACCTCGCAATCATGATCTGAGTCGAAATCAAGGGTTAGATGCTCACCCAACTGAGCCACCCAGGTGCCCTATAATGGCAGTTTCAAGTGATAAGGCTGGGTGGTTATTAATACCTAAAATGTGCCACATGTGCAAGATCATTCTTAGACCTTCTACGGTAAGGCAGAAGGGCAGGATATAAACATATCACAGCACATATACTAGGATTCAAATCCAAACTCCACAAACCGTATTTGTGGAAAATACTGAAATAATCTTAGTATCTTATCACACGGGTATTGTTCAACAAAACTTTCTGAACTTCAGGGATGACACATAATACCTCTACAATGCAGTCGACCTTCAAGCTACCTCCATCGCTCCTCCCAAGGATTCGACAGTAACCAGGCAGACTGCTCTCCTACAGCCATTCTCGGTATTTGCCAGAGTTGGGTCTCGGGCCACGTGACAAACAGGAGTGGTGTGCCTGCGCTCAAAAAATCCCATTTCAATAAACCCAGTGGTCCAGGTCTTATGAGGGGCATTAACAGTGGAGCATTAATCAAGCATCATGAAAACGGCCTATAAAGAGACTGCATATGGGCCCAGCTCCAGCAACAGAAGTCTAGGAAGAATTCTCATGGAGAAGTTTGTGGCACAGAATACCGAGCAAGCTTCCCAACAGGCCACAGATAATTTGCTAAATGATTGCAAAGGGCATCATTTGCTTACACAAAATTGCATCTTTTTCCTGAAAACTCCAGCTTACCATCTGACCAGAGGCCGTTTCTGTTGAGATGCTAAATAGAAGTGGGAATCCGTCCCAATTCTCTGCCCCTTTTCTCCACCAGGCAGGTGGGAAAGCCATCAAATGGTGATTAGATCGGTTGTGACTTGGGCTGCTGAGAGTTCTCCCTGCTGCAAGAGGCCTCCTCACAATACGAATGGCAAGCCGGGGAAGCCGGGCAGGGGGAATACAGCGCCGAGATGGCTCAACCAGTGTGCCTACTTGGGATTCTCTCACCCTCTCTCTCTGCCCCACCCCCGCTGGCCGTGCCGAGCTCTCGCTCGCTTGCTCTCTCTCTCTCTCTCTCTCTCTCTCTCTCTAGCATTAAAAAAAAGAATGGCAAGCCAGCGATAAAGACTACAAAATGGTATACCACCATATTTCCGTGGCCCCGGAAACTTCTCCAAATGCTCTTCTGAGTCTCATCTCTACAACCACTGCATGAGCGTGGCTGAATCAGGCATGGGCACACACAGCCTGTTTTCCATCCAGGACACCACATGACATCTCAGACACTGGGAAATTCCAAATCAGGGCCGCAGACTAGTGGTCATGGGCTCTGGACACCTGCTGCGAGAACAAGACCACTCTGAATCAGATTCCGGCTCACGATCAGGGACCCATGTTTCCATGAACTAAGCTCTTCAACTAGCTTCACAGATCAGCACCAAACCTCAGCACAGTGGAGAGAGAGAGACACCGAGAACCCAGCACACTCTTACACCCAAAGGGTATGATGGCGGGGGGGAAGGAGGGACAATTTGGCAACCTGTATATCAAAAGCCTTAGAATTCTACATACCCTCGATTGCAACAAGTCCTTTTAGTAATTTATTCTAAAGGAATAATTCTGAAGGTATTCAATGATAGAACTACAAGGATATTGACAGGGAGCTATGAGAAACTAGAAACAAGCTAAATGTCAAACAACACGGTCCTGATTAAATAATGATGCTATATCCATTTCCTCCAATGTAAATATATTTGCCATTCAGAACAATGCTGTATTACAGGATTAATACCATGAAGCAATCTTATAAAATATTAAGTGAAAAAAAAAGATGGCAAAACCTTCTTCATGAGAAGATCTCCTTTCTGTTAAAAGCGTTCCGTTTTTGTTCAAATTACATCTTCTAAGATATACACCAAAAAGCTTTACAGCAGCTTTTTCTGCCCAGTAGGATTACTGGCAAGTTCTGATTTTTTTTTTCTCCTTAGCTTTTAAAAAACTCTGATACAATAAATGCGAAACAGGCTGCACATCAAAGAGAATAGGGGTTATTATTTAAAAATAATTCAATGCACTGTGGAAACATCTCACAGGCTTTAAACACTCATCTGTGGGAGACAATCACAACATCTCAGAAGCAACCACGGTGACATTAAGATTTCTGCCCAGCGACACACATTATAACATGGTGCCAGCCAGAATGCAGTTTCACTGTGTGTCTCCTGAGGTCTTAAATAAATGATGCCAGATATAGACCCATCACACCAGGACTGCCCTATCTCGATGCCGTAATTACAAGTGTTATTTTAACATTTGCATACACACACACACACACACACACACACACACACACACAAAGTTAAGAAAAGCAACTATGAAAGAAGGAAAGAACTTGCTTTTCTGGTCTCAGGCAGAGCTCATCATCAGGCTCAGCCCCTTTCGGGACGTACTCCTAGCGAATCCTGGGAACAACCTCAGAGCCTCGCTGTCTCCTGGAAGAGGAGACAGGAACGTGTCAGCCAAAGGTCCAGAACTGAAATCTGATTCTAGAGAAGGGAGGCGATGTGCACACATTCTTTCTAGAAACTGCAGGCGTAAGGTTTTATATGTCCTTCTCCACAAATCCCAGGGCATTCCTCATTATCATCTTGGCTTTCATACTGTGCATATAGGTACAAAATTATTACTAGAAATTACACTATAATCCTCTTCTCAGTGATTCTAGAGGCACTGAGAGGCGAGAAAGCGGAGACGTCTGGAGAATCAGAAGGCTGTGTAGTTGGGACATGCTGTCTCAATGTGATCACCAGGTGACCGTGCATCAGAGCCCAGGACTGAGGAAGCAAGTGCTGACGTGGCAGTCTCCCTTCAGGCCAGCCCTTTGCCTAAATGGCTGTTCAGATAACCCCCATCAAGATTCTAGAGTTCTTCAGGGCGCCTGGGTGGCTCAGTCGGTTGAGCGTCCAACTTTGGCTCAGGTCATAATCTTGCGGTTCATGGGTCTGAGTCCTGCATCGGGCTCTGTGCTGACAGTTCGGAGCCTGGAGCCTGCTTCAGATTCTGTGTCTCCCTCTCTCTCAAAAAATAAACATTAAAAAAAAAAAAGACTCTACAGTTCAAGTCACCAAGCCATTGAGCAAAAGACAAGAGTTATCCATTAAAGCAACAGGTTCTGGAGAGTAGGGTGGAATCATTTTAGCATAAAATGAACACAGACTGCCAACCAGTGTCCCCAGATAGATACTGGGATAGGCAAAATAACTCCCCCACCCCAACAAGGATGTCCACATCCTAATCTCCAGAACATGTGAATATGGTACTTTCTCCGGCCCTTAAGGGTCTTGGCAGACATGATTAAGTCAAGTATCCTATGGAGACATTATTCTGGATTATCTAGCAGCCCAATGTAATCACAAGGGTCCTTAAAGATGGGAGAGGAAGGCAGGAGCGTGAGGGAAGCGTCTATGGAAGAATGAATGTCAGAGATGTGACCATGTTGACTTTGAACACAGAAGAAGGGGCCCCAGGCCAGCAGATACCAGTAGCCTCTTAAAGCTGGAAGAGGTGAGGAAATGGATTCCCCTCCAGAAGGGACACAACGACCCTGCAGACACCTTGATTTTAGCCCAGGGAGACCCGTGTCTGACTTCCGACAGCTGTAAGATAATAAATTTATGTTAAGTCGCTGAATTTGTGGTAATTTATCACAGCAGTAGGAAATAACAGAGACTATCTTGACTGGTCAACGGTTGGGATCCCGTGACTCACTGCAGGATGATCCACAAGGCTGCAGCCTCCCTGTCACCCAAGCCGCTCGTCTCTGTCCGGCTCGGGGAGCGGTGGGGAGACAGGGCGGCCGGGCCCTCCGCAGGCATCCTCTGGGGCCCTTTCCTACTAGGCTGGGCACAGTGCCGGGGGTGCAGAAAGGACAATCGCTGGAACGCCCCGCAACGAGGAAAGAGGTGTTGGGAGTGAGAAGAGCAGAGTTCAAATCCCAGCTCTGCTCACCAGAAGCAAGCGGCCCATCCAAGCCTCAGTTTCCTCCAACCTCACAGCGCTGTGACCAACTGGAACGATTACATACATGTGAACGTCGACAACCGAACGTCCCATCAGAGAGCAGACACTGTCAGCGGAGACCCTGTAACAGCGATCGCGGCTAATAACCGATCTCCTCCGGGGCCTGCGAGTCACAAACATGGCACCGGGTTCTGGTCTCGCTGGGCCTTGGCTTCCTCGGCGAGTCCACGAGGAAGGCTCCCCACCCGTCTCGCGCCACAGCTCTGAGGATGAAAACTAAAACGGTTGTGGAAACAGTGGGAAACACACAAGCCCAACGCAGATGGGAAGGGGCACCTTTTCATTTCCATTCGGGGTCCCTCGTCAGGGCCTGCCCACATCAGGTCGTCACCGGAAAAGATGCTACTTGTGCTTGAGGAAAACACTAAGCAGAAATCCTAATGCATCAGAGTCACTGACGGCTCACAAGCCACGAATGAAGTAAACTGGACATTCTGGGTCCCTTCCCAGAAGTGAGAAGCCCATGGTCCATCCTCACATGTCACCGGCTGTCGTGAGGGGCTCAGAGGAACAGTCCCCCGGTACGGAAGGCCCTCCGCAAGGCTCATCTGGGGCAGCCGGTTCTATTCCAGGCCCCCGGAAACAAGAGCCAAATCTTACAGCGAACAGTGAAAATATCTGAAAAATACTGCCAAGTGTTGAAAAAGTAAAAGAGCTGACCAAGACTTCATCTTTTAAAATGAAGCCAAAAAGTACATAAATGCGCTCATTGAAAACGCAAGCCACTATATCAAGACGTGAAACACCGAGGTCACGGCGAATTTTGACATCTTCCGCCGGAGGGAGCGTTGATTATCGACTTACCGGTGTACTTTTTCCCCTTTGTTCCAACGTAACGACAACAGGGTGAACCCTTCACCTCTGACTTGCACACACGCTACTTACTGTAAGAGGGTAACCTTTGCAAAAATTATTTCAGGGCTTACGCTTTCTCGGAGGTATTTCCTAACATCCAAAGATATTCAAATCCTCTCGTGAAGCCAGTTTCTTGTCAGCGTGCTGGTTGTTTTCCTCACCAATTATGAAAGGATCTGACCCTGTCTGGGCCTCATTTGTCTGGTGTGAGCCGTCCTCCAGCAATCCTTACCGACTATCTGCAATCCCACATCTTTTGCAAGATTTGCAATTTCACATGTTAATACGTTTGCATGCAATTTGCACTGTCCTGTGGTACAGCCCTTGAGGACGGCCCAGGAGAGAGGCCAGTGTTGAGGGGAAGACACCGAGTGGGGGCGACGGGAGTTTTCTGTTGCCTCCTAACAGGTTACCGCAAACTTCAAGGCTTAAAACGAACCACGTCTATCATCTCCCTGGTCCCCCAGACCCAGCTGGAGTCCTCTGCTCAGGGTCTCACAGGCTGTTCCCGTGTGGCCTTGGCGGTGTTCCATTCCGGACTCGGGGACCTCTTTCAAGCTCCCAGTTGGTGGCAGAATTCAGTTCCCAGCAGCTATAGGACTGAGGCCCCCATTTTCTTTCTGGCTGTCAGCTGGGGGGGGGGTCACTCAGTTCCTACACACCTGTCCTGTCCACATGACCCCTCACTTCCTCAAAGCCATCAGGAGCAGCTCTTACTCCAAAAGTCTGGTTTTCTAAATTTTTATATTGGGGGCGGGGGGGGGGGGGGTCGGCAGAGAATCCCAAGCAGGCCCTGCCCTGCGCTGTCAGCACAGATCCCGACACAGGGCTTAAACCCACAAACTGTGAGATCGTGACCTGAGCCGAAATCAGAAGTCGGATGCTTAACTGACTGGGCCACCCAGGTGCCCCCAAACACCATCTTCTACAAAGGGACACAATCTGGGTGGGGTTGGGGGGGATTATACAAGAGCATGATGCCCTGGAGGGGGCGGGGGGGTCAGGTTAGGGCACATTTACCATCAGGACCATTAGATGTTACAAACGCTGTTGCTTTCCTAGGTGACCCCGTAATTCTGGAGCCCGCCAGTCCCCACCCTCAAACGCATGCTCCCCGTTTCCACCGCCAAGGCTCTGCTGGATACAGCACTTCCTGTCACAGCACGAATGAAATGGCATCCAGTCTTGTTGTCCCCCGGATCCATTCTCTACTCCACCCCTAGAGAGGGCTCGGTAACACCCACACCTCACCGTGTTCCACTTAAAAGGCATCCATAGCCCCCTGGCAGCAGCAGGATGAAATCAATGCTTTTTCAAGGCAGTGCCTTCACGGTCTTGGTGCCCGAGGAGTCCACTGCCACATGCCTCTCTCTCCCGCTCTCCCCTTGAGACCCAGGGGGTTCCATCGGCCTGGAGTTCCCTGCCCCTTACCCATCCCACCCCCTTTTTTTTAATATTTATTTGAGAAAGAGAGGACGAGGGCGAGCTGGGGAGGAGCAGAGAGAGAGAGAGGGAGAGAGAGAATCCCAAGCCGGTTTCTCATTATCAGTGTAGAGCCTAACACGGGGCTCGAACTCATGAACTGTGAAACCATGACCTGAGCAGAAATCAAGAGTCGGACACTTAACTGACTGAGCCACTCAGGTGAGCACCCCTCCCCCGCCCCGCCCAACCATCCATCTTTCTGGAGAACAGCCTCTGTGAGGCCAACCCTGGCTCCCACAGGGTGTCCTGCATGATCTTTCATATTCCACACGACTGTTACACAGCCCTTATCTTCTTTGCTACAGCTACTGGTTTCCAGATTCTTCTCCCCACCATACTGTGGGGGAGGAGGGGGGGTGGTAGGGGCAGAATCTGGAGGCCAAGAGCTCATTTTTTCCTTCCTGAATCTTAGCAGTACCAGGAAACAGGAAACACTAATGGCATGTGAATTAACCCTATTTCTAGCACAAGGTGGCAATTAAGAGCCCGGGGTTATGAAACCACACAGCCTGGGTCTGAAGGCCGGTGACACCACTTACTAGTAGCATGACTCAGGGCACGTTACTCAACCTCTCTGCACCTTGGTTTCATCATCTCCAAATGAAAAATCTTTATCCAAAAAAAAAAAAAAAAAAAAAAAAATTTAACTCTAGAGCTTCTCTAAATTAAAAAAAAAAAAAAAGAATACCTATTTTATAAGTTCACGAGAAGGAATAAACAGGTTCTTATTTGTGAAGGACGTAGAAAAAGGTATGGGTGGGATTGTGACAACACAAATATTTGTTCAGTAAAATAAACACCCCGCAGCCACGTGATACGCAATGATGAGAAATTCATCCAAACGGAGGAGAGACATCACACAGACCGGGGAGAGGAGCCAACGGTAACCCCGTTGTCATCAATGTCGTTCTGAAACACTCTTCGCCAAGAGAGAAAGGGAATGAAGACTAAATGAGGACAGAACAGAGAAGGCAGAAATTTCAGTACGTGAGTGACGGGCCTAAGTAACTCTTCGGGTCAGCTTTCGCATGTTCCGTGATTTCCCGTAATGAAAACAATGGAAGGCTGAGTAAGCCAGCACTGGCCCGGCATCCCGGGAGGAGTCACAGCCCGTGGGCCAGGGCCCCCTCCTTCCTGCGGCAGTGGCCACCCAGCCGTGAGTCTCCAGCCCCGCCAGCCCATGGATGTCATCTCGTAGGTCATCCTTCTCTCCAGAGATGGCCATCCAGAGACGTCCCAGTCTCCAGAGACAGAAATCTAAATGCTAAGTCTGTCCCTAACTATTCGACCTTCTCGGCCTCTCTTTGCTCAGCTATAAAATGGAAAACCCTACCTCCTAAGGTCGCTAAGAGGATTAAATAACGGATGGAAAAAACAGACACGGCGTTTGCTACCTGGCAAGGTAGTCAGTACGCGTGTCTCAAAAATAAGAGTAGGTGAACTTTAGGATATGTCTCAACCTAAAACCCGTGCAGGCCAGCAACCTGTCTGCAAAGTGGGTGTAGCTAACCTAGGCGGGCAGGTGCACGGCACTGATCCTGGGGCTGGTTGTCCTCAGGCAGTGACTCGGTAACCCAGCCACCCGCAGAACACATTCGCCACCCTAAGGTGACCCGGGTCAGCCACGTGTGAGCCAGCTTCTCCCCCTGTGTCACAGCAGGGTGGCCGGCTGTGCTGCGGGAAACTCCCCCGGGCTTGGTGGCCTTCCCGCCACACCCAAGTTAAGGTGAAAACAGCTTCAGGGAGCATGTTAAGCTCCTTTCCCATTCCTCCAGGGCTGGTCCAAATCACATCATCACCGCCCTGTGGGCCCACATCACCTCCCAGAATAAAAATAAAAAAAAAAAAAGTTCTCAGCAACACAGGGGGCAAGGCTCACCGCTCATAAACAAGGGAAGAAGAAAAAGAGAAGAGAACGTCAGCATCTGGGCAGCTCCACAAGAGAACTAGTCCGTTTGCAGAGGCTGCTGACATTGTCCGGGTGAATGAGGGCAGGCAGATCCCTCCAGATTATTTGTCCAATTGGCTGGAAAACTTAGGTCCACGTAAAATTCTGCAGGCCGTTGACAGCAGCTTCATTCCCGAACCGAACTCTGGAAGCAGCGAAGCTGCCCTTCAATGAAGAACACTGAACCGGTGCCCAGGAAGTGGTAGGTACATCAATGGCTCGGAACGCGACCCAGCAGTGAAAGGCAAGCCACACAAAGACATGGATGAATCTTCTTTTTTTTTTAATACCTTTTATTATCACTTAACATTACAGCCTAAACATTTCTTCTTCCCAGAAATATTTGAACACAATTTTAGTGACTACATTATAATTCATTTATGGATGGTCTGTAAATCAAATATTTTCTTACTGCTAGACATTCAGTTACATCCACTGTTTTACAGTGGACACATTTTTCATATTTTGGTTATGTTCTATTTTTTTAATCAAAATGTTTTTTTTTTTTTCAGGAATAGAACTTGCTGATTCATCACTTACACAGGACACCCAGTGTTCATCCCATTCAGTGCCCTCCTTAATGCCCATCACCCCTTTAGCCCATCCCCCTACCGACCTGCCCTGTCAGCAACCCTCAGTTTGTTCTCTGTATTTAAGAGTCTCTTATGGTTTGTCTCCCTCTCCGTTTCTATCCTATTTTCGCTTCCCTTCCGTTATGTTCATCTGTTTTGGATCTTAAATTCCACGTATGAGTGAAGTCAAATGGTATTTGTCTTTCCCGGACTTATTGACTTATCTTCTTAGCATAATGCACCCTGGTTCCATCCACATTGTTGCAAATGGCAAGATTTTGTTCTTTTTGATTGCCGAGGAATATTCCGCTGTATACATATACCACATCGTCTTTATCCATTCATCAGTCAGTGAACATTTGGGCTCTTTCCATATTTTGGCTATTGTCGATAGTGCTGCTATAAACGTTGGGGTGCGTGTGTCCCTTCGAATCAGGATTTTTGTATCCTTTGGATAAATACCTAGTAGTGCAATTGCTGGGTCGTAGGGTTGTTCTATTTTTAGTTTTTTGAGGAACCTCCATACTGTTTTCCAGAGCGGCTGCACCTGTTTGTGTTCCCACCAGCGGTGCAAAAGAGATCCCCTTTCTCCACATCCTCGCCAACATCTGTTGTTGCCTGAGTTGTTCACGGACGTGGATGAATCTTAAACGCGTATGGCTAAGTGACAGAAGCCGGTATGCCAAAGCTGCCCACCGTGATTGTGACCCTGTGGCATTCTGGCAAAAGCAAAGCTAGAGAGACGGGCCCCGCAGTGGTTGCCAGGGAACTGCAAATATGGGGAGCTGAACAGGTAAAGCATAGGGGCTTATTTAGGGTGGGAAAATCACTCAGTGTGACCCTGCAATGGTAAATACAGGACATCTAAGCGTTCATCAAAACCCCGGAGAACGTCACAGCACTGGAGTAACCCTTAATGCACTCAATTAGGACTAAAACCATGTGGCGGGCGCGGGGAGGGGGAGTCCCGGGCAGGAAGGCAAACTGGGACCCAAGAATCTAAACGTATCACGAACGTATGAAACGGCGTCACTTGAGGTGGGGAGTAAGGTGCTGACCTAGGTGACGCTGGAAAGGTGTGGGGTCTGTCCCACCAAAGGCTGGAGGAGGCGTACGTCCACATCGCGTGAGAGTTGACCCAGTGCTTCCCCGCAGGTTCACGATTCTTAAACCACTGCACTGGAACTGGACGACGAAGGGAATGCATGGAGGGAGTTTTCTCACCGCTGGAAAAGGAAGTCCCAGTTAAGCAAAGGGAGAAGGCTAGCATGAGTCATGTGGGGAGCGATTAGACCCGGAGGCCCGGTAGGAATTTACGTCGAGCTTAACACAGATACAGGTGGTTATGCAGAGAAAGTGACGGAGCACGGTATGTGTGCACAAACTCTTGTACACCTGCCTGTGTTGCTCTGACAGCTGAGGGGCCTAGGAGCAAAGTTGCATCAGGAACACACATGCGCACCTGGGGCCCACATCTTGCTTTCCCGGCACCATTCTCCAATGAAACGAGTCAAGGCTCCATACAGACATGATGGATTCTAGAACCAGGTCAGGAAATCTACATAAGCCTAGAGCACCTTGTAGTGCGGGGGGAGGGGGGGGGAGCACTCAAAAAACCCCACAATGATGGGGTTGTATCCAGGGGATATAGGAAAAAGGGGAAGAGTGCTCAATGGCAAAGCAGAGACAATGTGAGCAACAAACTAAAGTAAGTTATTACCCAGAGTGTGAAATAAGGACCAGCGAGTCCACATGGAAATAAACGCTTGAAGAAGTAAAGTGAGGGAGGACAGACAAATCCCCAGGCAGCATTCCATACAACTTGCTAGATACTCCGTCCTTAGGAACCTAACTCTTCACTCTGTAACTATGGACTACATGTGACTTTCTTCCAGAGAGGACAGTAAAGAAAGTGGGAAAGAGAAAGACTAACTTCCCAAACGCTACCTCGAGCCATGTAATCAAGGTTAACGTTAACCGCAATTAAGTCATAGGGACAGAATGGGCCTGTGACAGAATGTGCTGAAAAATGACCCTTCACCTCTGTTCTTCCCCAAACACCCTAGTTCACTCATGACACCAGACAAATCCCAACTGAGCGGCCTTTTTTTTTTTTTTTAAATGCATTTATTTGAGAGAGAGAGAGAGAGAGAGAGAACCCACACAACTATGAGAGGGGCAGAGAGAGAGGGGGGGAGAGAGAATCCCAAGAGGGCTCAGCACTGTCAGCACAGAGCCCGACACAGGGCCCCATCCCATGAACCATGAGATCATGATCCAAGCGGAAACCAAGAGTCAGATGCTTACCCAACTGAGCCCCCCGTCCTATACAACACACCCAACAAGGAATCCTCAAAACTATCAAGGTCATCAACTACGAGGGAAGACTAAGAAACCGTCACAGCCAACAGGAGCCTAAGGAGACATGATGACTTAATATCATGTGCTATCTCAGATGGGATCCTGGAAAAGGGACATTAGGAAGAACTAAGGAATCGCCATCAAGTATGGACTTCAGTCAACAACAGATCTAACTTGGTTCATTCAGGTTTCCCAACGTGCTATGCCAATAAGAGGAGAAACTGGGTGGGGGTATACAGGAACTCCCTGTACTTTCTTTACAATAATTCTGTAAACATAACATCTTTAAATAAAAAGCTTACTAAAAGAAAAGAAAAAAGAAAAGACTCCCATTGGGCAGGGGTAAACTCTGCTCTGTGGGTTCACAGAAAAATAGCACTCCATTAACGGGTGGGGTAGTTCGTGGCCTGGGTAGTGGACTCTGAACCCTCAGCGCCCATGCCAGCAAGGTGACTCAAATGGCTCCTGACTTCCCCTGGCTGGCCCTGAGCTGACAGAATGGGACTAAACACAGCCTTGATCTTCGAAAGCTCCGGCGAGGACTAGCACACCGAACACGGAGGGAACCCCTCCGGAGATGCTCGGTGTCACTCCCCCAGGCACGGAACCCCACACTGATGGGACGCATGTGACCAACAAACGGTTGTCACTTGCTCTCACCAAGTCCCAATTCAATACGAAAGACCGATTATAACACAAAGCAGGCTGAAATCCCTGACGGGAGAGGGGGAGAGAGAGAGAGAGAGACAGACAGACAGATGGTGGCTGAGTTCAGCCACGGCTCAGAAATCGCAAGAATTTCCTAGCAAAGGTTTTCATCTGACGTGGGCCTTGAAGATGAAGACGATAGGCAGGCAGCAAAAGGAGAGAATTCCAGAGACAGGGAAGCACGTGACGGGGACACATCGGACACCACACGTTCGAAGACTAATTATTCTTAAGTCAGTTTGCCCACAGAACTGGACAGCAATGGGAAAGAAGTTTGGACAGGCACAGCTGGTCCCTGCCCGCCCGCTGAGAACTCCGGGTTTCACTCGCTGGCAATAGGGAGCCACTGAAGGCGTTTGAGCAGGGACGTGATGGACCTCCGGCTGGTCCAGAAGCCACGTGCTGGGTGGACAGGACAAGCCCTCCAGCCCTGCCAGCATAGCCTCCTCCGTGAGGCCAGACGCACGCCAGCCACACGCACACAGCGGTCCTGCATGCACACTCAAGAGAAACTCCCTTCTCTTTGGGGACAGGACACTGGGTTCTGTTGCTTGTTTTTTTAATTACAGGGAGAGAGCACGCATGCGTGGGGGAGAGGACCAGAGGGAGACAGACAGAATCTTAAGCAGGCTCCATGCTCAGCGCCGAGCCCAATGGGGGGGCTCGATCCCATGATCTGGGCCAAATTCAAGAGTGGGACGCACAACCGACGGAGCCACCCGGGCGCCCCAGGGCACTGGATTCTTTAAAGGAGCAGCCTGAGTGCCCAGCCAGGCAATTAAATGCAGGGGTGTCTGGGAGTGGATTAAAGTGAAAATCATAAATCAATATGACATCTTTCAATAAACGACCCGGCTACCAACTCCCCACTGGCCCGTTGGCAGGGTGCAGTTGTGTAAAGGCAGCCAAACTCTTGCTCAAATTAATTGTCATGCCTGCTGAAGGAAGGAGAGGGATCTCTGTAGAAGAGAAAACCGGGGGCAGGGGCGCAAGAAGGCAGGTGCCGGGAGAAGAGCCAGGGCCCCGGGGCAGCAGGGGCAGCAGCGCGGAGAGGCGGAGGGGTGCCCGGCACCCCCTCGTGGCGGGTCTCATCCGGAAGCGGCCCCCGGCATCCTGCTGGTTCGCGTCCTGCGCTCCTTCAGAAATCCCGGTCAGGAGAATCCAACCTTTTATTCTGACCTCAAAGCCCGGTGCTTCAAAGATGGCCCAGCCCGGCTCCCCCACGTGGGACAGAATCTTGGGGTCCGAGCCTCACACCAGGCAGGCGGCCCGACCCCAAAGCAGGCCCGGTTTCGGCGCGGACGCCCGCACTGAGCCAGACTGGATTCCGATCCCTCACGACCTCAGCCCCTGAAGCCCCTTATTCGATAAGCCGCGGTCTCCACCACCTAGAGGAGACCGTGGTTGGAGGCTCCGAGCCTCTCTCCCCATCTCATCCTCACCACGACCTCCTCCTGGTGCTTCGGTGCAGGAAGGAAGGAGGCAACAGAGACAGACCGACCTTTCTGCCCCCAAGCCCGAGACGGCGCCTACACCAACCGCATATGGGTTCTCGGCCTTTGCTCTTCCAAGCCAGCAGGTCCCCTGCTGTCCCCTCTCCCTCCGCGGGGCCTGACCCCAGTTAGCAGCTGTTTCCGAGGCTGTGCCAGTGGAGCCCGGCCGAGGACCGGGCAGGAACGGGTGGGTTTGGGAGCCCCACCCCGGCACACTGGCTCACCCGGCAGCTCCAGGAAGCACAGATGGGATGGGACCACTGTCACCGGGAAGGAGCAAACGCAGACCACTGCTGACCCGGTGCAGGGGGGAGCCCGGCAGGGAGGCCAAGGCTGCGCTCTGTGCGAACACGTGACGTCCAACCACAGCTGATCTCAAAAGGGCGTACTTGGTGGGGATGTAGGTCTATCCTAGAGAAGCAGCGGGGAGCCCAGCTTCTGGAGCCAGATTCCTGGCCAGTGAGTGAGTGTGTGACCTTGGGCACGTGACCGGGAGGGTCCCGGAAGACACCGCAGGCCAAGCGCGCAGAACGGCACCTGTCGCGTGACAACCGATGACGGCGACGTTCGACTCGCTGCCGTTGCTACAGTTGAACCAGGCTCTTAATGCCTGCGCGTCTAGGTCTGGGTGCCCGGGTCACCTAGAAGACATCAAACCGTCCCCTCCCTGTTCTTTGCCGGATTTTCCAGGACGGGGCCTTCAGGTTCATCCCTCTGAAGAATGAAGAAGGCACCGAGTCCGATTTTAAAATATTAACACATACCTTGAACTCTGCCAACTGCCTTCTCTTCCAGCATCTCCGGGGCCAGGGTAAACAAAGACCACTCTGCAGGAGAAAGCCAGGATTGTGCACTTCACCCACCTCAAGCCCCGTGGAGGTGACACCATTAAAAAAAAAAAAAAAAAAAAAAAGAATGCCGCTGCTTCTCAGCAGGGTTAGCGGTTAAGGAAACTGCTAAGATCACACCAACGAGGGTGATTCCTACCAGTCAGCAGGGTTGAGTTCACTAAGGAGAAGCGATTCGTCACCCCCGCAGCCGACTGCCACGTGGACCTCTCCGGGGGAACAGCAGCTGCCCCATTATTTTTCACACTGTTGAAAAGCCAAAGGGCCGGCTGCCATACAGGACAGGCAGGCACAGCACATTTTCCATCGAGATCCGGGGAGGGAAGCACCAGATTCAACCCGGGGTTGCGACACCAGGCGGGAGACCGCACCAGTGAGGGTCCGGGGCCGCCCGACTCGCTGCCTTCTGGGTCCAACAACCGCCTGTCTGCACGTGCACGTGACAGTTTACAAAGCCTTTCGCGCAGGGTCTTTTTTTTTTTTTTTAATGTTTATTTTTGAGAGAGACACAGAAAGCAAGCAGGGGAAGGGCAGAGAGAGGGAGACACAGAATCCAAAACAGGCTCCAGGCTCTGAGCTGTCAGCACAGAGCCTGACGCGGGGCTCGAACACACAAACCACGAGATCACGACCCGAGCTGAAGTCGGATGCTTAGCTGACTGAGCCGCCCAGGCACCCCTCATGTAGCACTTCATTTAACCTACACGAAGCAACTACTTCGTGTCCCCGTCACATCCCCAGCAGGGCTGGAAAGGAGACGCCCCCAACTACTGGATTATCGACCACAGGCCAGCCTGTGCTATGGACCAGACACCCATCAACTGCCTTTAATTCCTGCAGGGGTGCCCTGTTTTAAGAAGAGCTAGCAGCTGAGAGACTTCCCCCTTGACTCTCAGGATGATGATTACAGTCCGAGCCCTCCAGGAGACAAATGCGTCGTGGTAAATGTAGAGACAGAGGTCTCCAGAGAGGGAGAGCCTCCAGAAGGGACGAAAAGTCCCCCTGTCTTGTAGAAGATAAGCAGAAGTTCAGCTGAGTCCTGATTGAGAAGGGGGTGCTTCTCAGAGGGAAGAGCAGAGGTGGACCCCCGGACAGGCCACACGCAGGGCCCTCTGAGCAAGAGGACCACCGATGTGGCCTGAGCTTCCCAGCAGCACCCCGTGTGTCTTGCACGGAGTGGAGGCTCCAGCCTGCAGGTGAGGAATCATCGCCCAATGGTTTTAAGCAAGACAACTCTTGCAGACTGGCCTTTAGATAGAGGAGCTGGGCAGCCGTGTGGAGGACGGATAGGATGTGGTCCAGCCGCCGTGTGAACGGCTATTGCAGCCGTCCAAGCAGTAAGGGGACATGGTCCCCCCCAGGCAGGGACTCACGGGGAGACACGCGATTGAGAAATATCTCAGAGGCAAAGCTGGTAAGTAAGGGTGACGAATGTGGGGGCAGACACACAGCGAAACGACCCCGGAGAGAGGGTTCCCAGCAAAGAGAAGAGACCACGAAAATGATGATCTCCGTTTCTGACACAGTGAATTTAAGGAGCCTTTGGGACATCTAAAGGCGGGGGGGGGGGGGGGGGGGGGGGGAGGTGTCGCACAGGATGTGCGAGTCTCCAACTCTAAAAAAGTCGTTTCTAAAAATCAGACGACGGCTTTCTTGACATCTCACGCTGTACAACGTCTGGCCGTGTGCCCAGACTAGAGAAAGGCACAATCAGGGACACGGACGATGCCGCCTGGAGCGACACGCGGTAAAGCAGGGCCCGGCAGCACATTCTCGGAGGTTCTGAGCAGGATGTCTGAGCCGGGAGTGAGCAGGCTGCAGCCTCATCTCGGTTCTGATACCACAACCATACCAGCCCTGTGACTCGGGACGAGTTAGTTAGCCTCTCTGGGCCTCAGTTTCCTCATCTATAAAATGAGATGACGATCGTACCTATGCCACACAGAGCTGTGGTAGGATCAAGTAACACTTGTGAAGGGCTTCGCATGGAACCTGGCACTGTGACAGCAAATGGTACAATCTATATTCAAATTTGGTTATTACTGGTAAGGACAACAATATCCAGGGGCGCCTGGGGGGCTCAGTCAGTTAGCATCTGACTTCGGCTCAGGTCATGATCTCGCAGTTCACGGGTTGGAGCCCCGCGTCACGCTCTCCGCTGTCAGCATGGAGCCCGCCTCGGATCCTCTGTCCCCATCTCTCTCTGCTGCTCCCCTTCTCACACATTCTCTCTCTCAAAAATAAACATTTAAGGGGCGCCTGGGTGGCTCAGTCGGTTAAGCATCCGACTTCGGCTCAGGTCATGATCTCGTGGTCCGTGAGTTCGAGCCCCGCGTCGGGCTCTGTGCTGACAGCTCAGAGCCTGGAGCCTGTTTCAGATTCTGTGTCTCCCTCTCTCTGACCCTCCCCCGTTCATGCTCTGTCTCTGTCTCAAAAATAAAAAAAGAAAGTTTAAAAAAAAATAAAAAAAAAATAAACATTTAAAAAAATCACTATCATTAGTTTGAGCAAGTCACTTCTCTATGATCATTCTTACCTGCAAAGCAAGGGTAATGCCTGCTTTTTACAGGGTTACTAGAAACCAAAATTTGAGGACAATGGACGTGAACACTGACTTAACTATAAAGTACTCCTGTGTAACGGATCGGACCTCTCCACAGGGACAGGGGTTTCCCTCCCGGCGGCTCAGGTCCTCGGTTGCCGGTTCTGAGGTCTTGGTCTGGGGGTGTGCGTCACTCTCCTGGAGGACGCGGCTTTAGATCCAAAGAGGAAACAGCCACACACTAAAGCCTGTGTGGTGTGTGCAGCGCAGAAAAGATACTAGTCAATTAAAAGGAATCAAGTGTTTGACATACGCTACAATATGGATGGTCCTTGAAAACACCTTGCGCGGTGAAATACACCAGAGAGAGGAAGACACGTGTCGTAGGAGATTCTACTTAGGGGAGGAAGCCAAAATAGGCAAAATCATAGAGACAGAAGGCAGAATAGAGGTTACCAGGAGCTGAGGGGAAAGAGGCAGTGATGTTTAATGGGTACACAGCTCGCGTTGGGGTCGATGAAAAGGTTCAGGATACAGGTAGTGGTGATGGGTACAGAGTTTTGTGAACCTATTTAATGCCACTGAGTTGTACACTTACAAATGTAAGCATCATGGTAGGTAGATTTAAAAATCCACAGAAGCCATCAAGACAAGGAGCAGCTGGTCAGTTACACATGGGTCCCCAAAGGCTGGCTGCTATGGCAGCGATGAACTTGGGCTCTTCATATCCTCCGGGTGTGATGGATACACATTGCTGGCTTTAGGTATTAAGTGGGCCAGTGCAAGAATCTGTCGACCTGGCTGGGCAGTATGCAAATGCTCCCGTGGAAACCCAATTACATTATTTCTTACTCTTGAGCATGCACGGCTGTAATAAAGACAGGTGTTTGGCTTTGGTAACAACGGATTCTTACTAACTCCTCTGCTGACGGATAACGCATTTGGCAGTTCCGCCCCAGTTTTAAAATCCTTCCCGAATCACTCACTTCGGGAGCAGAATCACTCACTTCTTGTGCAGGGTGCGTTTTCGCTCTGGTATGGATTCAGGGGAAAGATAAATGCATTTTCTCACATGTGGTCAGGCACCCAGGGATTCACTCGGTGAACCAGATTCTCACGAGGTATAATCTGCCTTCCCCGCGTGGGACTCTTGAGTCTCCAGCCACACTGACGACCTTCTCCCTTCTCGCAGCAAAACCCACTCCTGCCCCCAGGGCCTTTGCACTACTTCTCTCCCTCTGTCTGGATATCTTTCTCCAGATATTCACAGAGTCCTCCCTCCCTTCCATATTCACACCTCTAGAGACTCCAAGGTCACCATAACCCAGAGGCCTTTTCCGGCCATCTGTATAGAATAGCACCCATCCTACCTCCTGACACCATCTATCCTGTTTTGTGCTTTATCTTCCCGCAGACAAGTCACATGTGACACGGTAGGGTAACCATCTCCTACCTCCATCTCAACCAGAGTACAAGCTCCAGGCAGACAAGCCCTTGGTCTTGTAGACTGCCGTATCCCCAGAGCCTAAAACAATATTGGCTCACAAAAGACGTTGATACCTTTTTCTTTTTTAAATGAGCGCAGAAAAAAAATGAAGTTATGCTATCAGCATGCTATTCTTCATATCGATGAGAATGCCTTGCCCCAGCATCCCTAAGAAAGCAATGATCCCTTTCTCGTTTGGCTGAGAAAGAGCCCTAGTAACCTCCCCGTCACACGCCATTCAAGCCACATCAAGTGTTTTCGGAAGTTTAATAAAGTCTGGCCCGCTTTGAAAGAAAAAAAGATTTTCACAAACAGCATTTGAATAAATGACACGTGGTACATCCGCACTATGGAATATTACTCAGTAACGAAAAGAAGTGAAGTGTTGCTACGTGCCACAACATAAACGAACCTCGAAAACATCACACTAAGTGGGAGAAGCCAGACATCAAAGGCCATGTACTGAACGATGCCATTTACAGGAAATGTCCAGAACAGACAAATCCATAAAGACAGGAAATAGATTAGCGGCTGGGGACCTCAAGGGAGAGACTGAGAAGTGCTGGCTAAGAAGTGGGATTTCTAAGAATGAGGTCCTGCCGTTTGTAACAACGTGGATGGAACTGGAGGGTATTCTGCTAAGTGAAATAAGTCAGGCAGAGAAAGACAGAGATCATATGTTTTCACTCACATGTGGAATCTGAGAAACTTAACAGAAGACCATGGGGGAAAGGAAGGAAAAATGAGTTACAAAGAGAGAGGGAGGTAAACCATAAGAGATTCTTAAATACAGAGAACAAACTGAGCGTTGATGGGGGTGGGGGGAGAGGGGAGAATGGGTGATGGGCACTGAGGAGGGCACTTGTTGGGACGAGCACTGGGTGTCGTAGGTAAGCGATGGATCCCAGGAATCTACTCTCGACGCCAAGACTATACTGTATACCCTGTACGTTAGCTAACTTGACAATAAATTATTTAAACGAGAAAAAAGTGGGATTTCTTCTCGGGGTGATAAAAATGCTCTAAAATCGACTGTGGTAATGGCAGCAAAACACCAGAAATAGACTACAACCTGATGAATTATATACACTTTAAACGGGTGAATCGTAGGATATGTGATTAGGTCTCAACAAAGCAGCTACCAAACGAGTGTTAACAAATCGTGCTTGTCACATCATTCAATACGTAGGGCCTAAAACTACACAGCAAGTACCCATACATCCACAGCCTGCACACATTTCTCAATTAAACACAACTTATACGCCCAGTAACTCCAGAGAAGAGTTTATTTCACTGAAATCCCGTCACTGCTCACAAGGCGACCAAGTGACCACCTCACCCAAGTTCTTCTAAGTCTGGGGTACGCAAACTCAGGGGTGATCCTCGGAATTTTGACAACCAGGAAAGCTCAGGTGCCAATGAGTCAGAAGAGATGCCGGCGCTAACCAGGACAAGTGCCAGTCCCATCGGCCACGAGCATCTCAACCAGCGCCCCAGGGACCTGCCTCCCGTCCCAGGCCCCACACACCGAACCCATTCTCTGCCACTTTCCTCCGCTCAAACCGCCGCACGGTCTTAATTCCAAACAGGGCACAGTACAGTCATGTGTCCCACGCCTTACGGGAACTCATCATAGACATATTGTGAACTTTTCTTTCTCCACAGTGCACGATGATGACGGAAGAACTATTTGGTGCCAACGTCAGCAGACAAACACAACTGCGGACCATAAATTAGCTGAAGGCGCTGGGGCAGAGGGGGGCCCTCCCACAGGCCGGAACAGGCTTACGTTACTTTACTAGGATCAAATGAAAACGGACATTTTTTTAAATTCTTACAGAGGACTCTCAGACCCTGGAGAACACACCCATAGATTCCAAGAGTGCCACAGAACCCCCTCTGAGAAACACTCATCTACAGACTAAGGGAAAAAAGTAACTGACGCACAGAGCTGACGAGGTCTTTTCTAGCAAACACTTACCAGGCGCCTGTGTGTGTCCGGCAGCCATCTTGTGCAGTCTTCTCACCCCACTGTCCCTCCCCAATACACACTAGAAAGGAGGGGAAGGAACTATTATTTACAGAGCACCACCCACACGAGGGCTTTGCTCAGTGCTCTGCACGCACACACGTAACCGTAACATCCATCTGCCAAGAAGACATCCCAATTTTACCAATGATTAAACAAAGGCCAATGGGGTAAGAACCTTGTGCAGTCGTTCAGGTAGCACACAGAAGGCAGGATCTGAGCAGACGGCGTCCTGGCCCCACGCAAGGGCACCTCAGTAAAGGGGTGGAATCTTTCCAATCCCTGCTACAAGCCTAACGCTCTGACCCCTTTGTGGTAGGCAGAGTAGGGACACCGCCACCCATGAGATCCCCAACCTCGTCTCCAAAACCCATGACTAGGTTACCCTACACGGCAAAAGGGGATCTGCTGGGGCTCTGAGATGGGAGATAAACCTGGATCGTCAGGGCAGGGCAGGAAGGAGAGGCCTGTGTAAGGACAAGGGTCCTGACCAGGGAAAGGGAAGGCAAGGGGCCCAGAGCAGAGGGCAGAGTGCCGTGGCTGATGGCTCGGGAGATGGAAGGGGGTCCAGGCCCAGGAATCCAGGCAGCCTCTAAGCTGGACAAGCAAGCACACAGGTGTGCTCCTGGAGCCTCAGGAAGGAGAGCGGTCCTGCCAATTCCTTGATTTCAGCCCCGTTTCAAATTTGTGACCCCCAAGCAAGATGATCACCTTGTGGCATTCTAAGCCTCTCCATTTGTAGTCACTGGTTACGGCAGCCACAGGAAATTAACAGGGCCAGGCTAGGGTGGCGAGTGCTAGTTTTGTGTGACCGGTGTTCTGAGGCGGACAGGCCAGCTCCCAGCCCGAGGAGGAAGACCATGAACAACAAAGGAGCAGATGCTGCTGCGGGAACCACGTTACCCGCAGAGGGTTGCACGCAGTGAGGACGTGACTGCTGGGACTTACCGGCCGTGGGGAAGGAGACCCGGGCAAGGACAGGAGACCCTCACCACGGCAGACGCTGCTCCATAAAGCCCGCCAGCCCCCAGGACCCGGATGTTCTCCGGACGGCATTTCACTCATGTTCTCCCAAGGGGTTGGTTTTTTTTCTTTTCCCTTGAGAAAAAGTTCTGGAAGAGTCGGCAATCCCAGAAGGGAGCTGTGGGTGACTGGAGGACTTGGCCACTTCCTGGTCACCAGCCCATTCTGTTCAAGGCCGCATGACCACACCACCCCCGAGCAGCCACCCTTGAGAAATCAAGCCACGATTAAACCAAAAACTCTGGGGGCGCCTAAGTGGCTCACTCAGTTAAGTGTCCGACTTCGCCTCAGGTCACGATCTCACAGTTTGTGAGCTCGAGCCCGGCATCGGGCTCTGTGCTGACAGCTTGGAGCCTGGAGCTTGCTTTGGATTCTGTGTCTCCCTCTCTCTCTGCCTCTCCTCTGGTCATGCTCTGTCTCTCTCAAAAATAAACATTTAAAAGAAAAAAAAAAAAGGCAAAAACAGAAAGCTCTGGTCCCCTGCTGGGCCACTGTGAAAGCTGTCTGCCATGTGGCCGGGACTTCATCCAGCCCACAGCCAGAGGGGCCTCAGCGGGAGACCAAGCATCTCTGAACGCATCTGGATACAAGCAGTACAAGTGACTTCAGGGCCAGGAGTCACAAGCGGATACACGGCTGTGGGGATCTGTCCCCTGGTGTTTTAACAGACAGACATTCGGTCTCCGGCCACAAAGACGGCTGTCTGTCCCCTCTCCAGCACCAAAGGCGCAGCAAGATGCCTCTCCCCTTCCCCACCTGGGGCTTCCCTTCTAGAAGCTACTACACGTTCCAAAGGTGAGGAGGTAAGGCGACACCAGGTGCCACGCTGGAGCCCCGCCTGGCTCCCCACCCACCGGAGTCCAGAGCATTCCTCCTTCCCGGCCCCCCCCCCATCTTGGCACAACCCCTCCTGGGTTTCCCTGCTTTATGCTCACGTGGTTATCATCTAAGATTAATTTTCTGAGTCACTCAACAAAAGTCTACTGAGCACAGGCTGTCATGCTGACAGATTGGAAAGTCACTCAAAAACCACAGAAGAGAGGTGCCCTAGAACACAGGAAGGAACAAAACGATCAGGTGGGGGAGGGCCGCCCCAAGGCAGCGAGGGCTGCACTGAAATCCGTGAAAAGACGTTGCCGGTTTTAAGGACCTGCACGAAGCAACCAAGGGTCTCTCGGTGTATTTACCTGCATTTAACTGCGTTTCCAAAATGCTTCAAAACTCAGGTATAAAGGTTACTGCCATCCACAACCCCAAGCCCAGTCGTCACAAGTACGGTATGAGGAACCCGCAGGCATGGGGACAGTTCAGCCAGGAGGACTCTGTGACAGCAAGCAACCTAGCAGTCACCGGGAAGGTATGCTCTGCTTCCTGAGACCCCCCCCCCCGCCCCCCAAGACATCCCGTCCAGAAAAGGAAAGCCCATCTATTTAAAGGGCCAGCATCAAGAGAAGTTACGTGTGTTACTAAGGAGAAAAAAAAAAAAAAATCTTGAAACCCTCGCGTACCACTGGTGAGAGTTTTAAACGGTACAACCATTATGGAAGACAATACAAAACATTAAAAATAGAACCGCCATATAATTTAACAATCGCCCATCTGGGTAGAGACCCAAAATTATTCAAAGCAGGATCTCAGACATATCTGCACATCCATGGTCACGGCAGCACTATTCACGAGAGCCAAGAGGGGGGAGAAACCCAAGCGTCCGTCAACAGATGACTGGATAAAGAAAATGTGTTCATTACACACATACAATTGAATACTACGCAGCCTTACAAAGGAGAGAAATCCCGTCACGTGCCACAGCATACAGGAACCTCAGGGACGTTATGCTACAGGAACTAAGCCAGTCATGAAATGACAAATACAACAGGACTCCACTGATGAGGTATCCAAGCAGCCGAAATCATAGAAACAGAGTATACAGGTGGTTGCCAGGGCGCCTGGGTGGCTCCATTGGTTAAGCGTCCGACTTCAGCTCAACTCACGATCTCATGGTTCACGGGTTCAAGCCCCGCATCGGGCTCTGTGCTGACAGCTCGGAGCCTGGAACCTGCTTCGGATTCTGCGTCTCCCTCTCTCTCTGCCCCTCCCCCCCCCCCACTCTGTCTCTCTCCCAAAAATAAACATTAAAAACAATTTTTTTAATAGTCACATTTAATGTTTTTTAACCATTGTTTTAAAAAATCTCAAAAGCACAATACAAAAGAAAAAAGATGCCAAAAACACATGACATAAATTTTGAGAGAAAAGCTGTATGGCAAGACAAAGAAGCAGCAGACAGAGGGAAGAACAAAACACAGGTCACATCAACAAAGTCCAAACACTCAGTGGGGAGCCGACACTCCAGTGTGGGACTGAGGAAGGGACGGGGTCCATACACCTGCTGCGGCCTCAGCTCTGAAGGTGCATCTGGCCCCCCTCAGGCCGGTCGCTTCTCTCTGATGCCCTATCCCCTGTCCCGTGCAGAGCTCCGGAGAGATCAGGGAGACTGGCAGGTCAAGGGCTTGGCAAGACACCCAGGTGTAAGACCCAGTCATCCTTCTATAACCTGAGGACCAGCACTCTGCACCGGCCAAGCTGGGAGGCCTGTGTCTCTGGATCTGCCAGAGCAGCCAGCAACCCAAACCCCAGAGTCTGCTGCCCAGCGCTGGCCTGGCACCGTTCCACAGAGAAACAAAGTCAGGAACGGTCATTTACACAGAAACCCCATGCCTCAGTCCTTGACAACTGTAATTACAACCAAACAGCTTGTGAAAGGGAGAGCAGAAAATAGCAGCCCGGACCTAGCCGTGAATTGGAGGTTTCGGGGTAAAACACACACCCAGAGCGCTTGCTGTCATGGCGGCCAGTCTAAACAAGCGACTGGCCAGCCAGACCAAGCCGCTTTCTGGCCAGTGTGTTTCTCCTTCTGATTTAATGAGCTGCTTGCTCATTAAGCGCTAGAAGCAGGTCACAGGGAAGGGACTTGCTGGCACAAGGCCACACGGGCTGACAAGTGACAAGGGCAGAGGAGACGGGCCACTCCAGCCCCCAACACAGGGCCAGTCCTGCCGGATGCCCCGGGGCCTCCATAGCTTTGGGGTGATGCCTTCTGCAGAGGTACGCTCTGTTCCTTCCACAAAGTGGTGTCTCTGCCATGGGCTCCCTCACTAGGGAAGTTCCACATCCTAAGCCTTGGTTCGCCAACTGGGCCGATCACCCAAAAGAACATTCAAGAGCAGGGTCACAGAGGCGGCAGCAGGAAGTTCCACGTCCTAAGCCTTGGTTCGCCAACTGGGCCGATCACCCAAAAGAACATTCAAGAGCAGGGTCACAGAGGCGGCAGCACCGTCCTGGGCGTGAGCCCCAGCTCCACCTACTGACAGCAGCTTGACCTAGAACTACCTCCCCCAAACTCTGTTTCCTCACCTACAAAATGCGATCGTATCCTCGCCTCACCTAGAGTAGTCGCGAATCATTATTTCTAGACTAAAAGGCCTAATGAAGCACCTCACGCATACTTTGTGCTGAGCGGTAACTATTTCCATTGACGGCTAATATTAACAGAGACAGGACTCTGACTATGATAAAGGTATTAACGACAACATAGTCCCCCATGTCTTAGTCCGACATGAAGAAAAGAGGCATTTTCGGTGAAACCCCAAGGACAGGACAGCCCCAGGCTGCAATAACGCCAACCATAGTGAGAGCACAGGCCATCCCAGCACAGGGAACGCCTCCCCCAGACGCCCCCCAACCAAGGCTGCTGGGCTTTCTATCTGAACGGGAAGATGAAGAAAGTAGAGGTAAGACCTGGAAATATACTTAATGCCAAGCCTGAAGCCACAGGGATGAAGAATCTCACGGTCTCTCGAGAGCGAGGGGAGAACTACACACAGGTCACATGCCCACCATCTCCTAGACCCCAGGATTCCTCAGGACCCCTCTCTCTCTGAGCTTTAATCTAAAAAAAAATGAGGGTTACAGGACCCCCCCTCCACAGCTTGCTGTGGACATCAAATGAACCCACATGAAGGTGCTTTGAAGCAACTCATTCTCACAACCATGAAAAACAGCATTGTTTTTTTGATAGTTTCAACAAATACAACTTAATAAAAAATGCTGAAGAATTGGGAAGATCAAGGCAGTGAAAAAGTGGTTTGTTGTTGTTTTTTTTAACGTTTTATTTGAGAGAGAGCATGCACCAGCAGGGGAGGGGCAGAGAGAGAGAAAGAATCGCAAGCAGGTTCTGTTCTGGAAGCTCAATGCGGGGCTCAAACTCACGAACCGTGAGATCATGACCTGAGCCGAAATCAAGAGCCAGACGCTTAACCGACTGAGCCACCCAGGCGCCCTGAAAAAGTTATTTTAATAGGCTAACGAACTGCTCAGATAAACAGGGACAAACATGCTAATTTTCTTCCCAAATCTGCTGTCCCCGACCTGAGGTTTCTGCAGGGGAGAGGAATTGGCTGGAAGTAAAATTGGTGAACAGCCAACTGGAGCTCCCAACATCTGCTACATGTTTTCCATTTAGGTGGTAGATTCTTCTGCAAACAAACAGCCCAAAACAGGCTGCATCCTGGATGACCAATCCAGCCACCTCCGACACCCATTCTCTCCAAAAAGTTATGCAATGCCATTTGACCAATCGCTAACCTACCTTCGAAATGTACAAAATTTCAAGTAGCTCCTATGTCAATGAAGAGCACACAGACAAATTCCTTCACGGTGATCAGAAGGCAGCTTCGTTTTTGTTCAGTCTCTGCTCTGTGTACCCGAGTCGGAAAGCAACGGGCTGGAATGTTTTCCAGACGCTGCTAGAAGGTGCCCGAAATGCCACAAGAGAACGCACACACACCCTTTCGGGGCCCAAAGCAACTGATCAAGGAAATTATGCTCAAATCCCACGTTTGTTCTTAAAAATTCAAGTCAACCTTCTTACATACCACAATAAATTGCTTTACTTTTTTAGTGTTTTTGAGTCAATTAACAGCTAATTATCAGACATTTCCCCTAAAATCCGAATTAAAAAGATACGTCAGCATTCTCTCTCACTCCCCAGCGGACCCCACACACCCTCAAGGGCACCTGCATCTCCGTTTCAGGAGCAGCGGGGCAGCGGAAGAGTGGGGGGGATAGTGTCCCTCCAGCCACCACATCAATTTAATCCTTGGCCTTTAATCCAGATGAACCACCCGACTCAGAACAGCTTCCCTGGAGAGTGGAGGGAGAGGGGTCTGCGGTTTGCGGTGGGCGCAGCCTCCCACCTTGGTACCCCCAGCACATCTAAAAGGGCACCAGCTAAGATGCTCGAGTTGACCCCACCCAGCCCCACCTCCGGCCACTCACCCGTATCCGGCGCATGGCCGCCACGATCTCCACTCTGCTATTGGGCCTCGGCACATCCAGGCTTCCGACGTACTGCGGGGAGGAAGCAAGCACTCATTGAGAAGAGGGACGGCAAGGGACCCTGGTCACAGAATGTTAGCGGAGGGAAGGAGATCCAGTTAAGCTCCCTATTTTGTGGAGGAGGAAACCGAGAGCCAAAGGGGTGTCTCGTTCGGGGCCTACTTCTAACTTTATAAAAATCAACGCAAGAAACCACTGCTTCCTTTTTCATCCTGCTCCTCATCAGAAATGAGGCCGAGCATGGTGTTCAAGCAGGTTCCTGAATCAGAAAGACTTGGGTGGGATGAATCTCCCACCGCTATCTTTGGGGGGAGGCGCTTGGCCTTTGTCTCAATTTCCTCACCTGTAAAATGGGATTCCAGTAAAGATCAAATGCAAGGAGGTATAAAATGTCTTACACAGATATGCTTTGCTTACATTAAAGCAGACCCCCCCCTTCAAAAAAAAAAAAAAAAAGGAATACGTGCTTTTTTCAATTAATGGCACTTCATTGAGTTAGCTCTCCATGTTATAGGGACCTCACACACTTGATTAAGTTCCTAACTGGAGGACAGGAACACGCTAATTATGTTTTATTTAAAATTTGAATCTTCTAAAAAAGAAAAAAGAAAACTTAATCTTCTGAAACGTTTCAAAACACAAAATGACATCCAGGTTAATGTTTAATACATGGATACTTCCTCACGGTATACTATTCTAATAATGTAGAAATATGCTGAGCAAAATAACCTCCCCCAGCCCGTTGATAGTCTGACATACTCTTTTTGTATGCTGATGGGCACATGTATTCGTAGACACAAAGGAATTTATTTTACGTAAAAAGGTTCGCTCTTCGCACTGTCCTACAACGTGATTTCTTTTTAACTTTTTTTTAACTTTATTTTTATTTATTTTGGGGGGGGGGCAAGCAGAAGAGGGGCAGAGAGAGAGGAAGATGATCCCAAGCAGGCTCCGCGCTATCGGCACAGAGCCTGACGCGGGGCTCGAACTCACAAACCGTAAGATCGTGACCTGAGCCAAAGTCAAGAGTCGGACACTTAACCAACCGAGCCACCCAGGCGCCCCTACTTTTTAACATTAGACACAACTTGGACGTTTTTCTCTGCCAATGCGTACAAGTCAGTCACGTTACGTGTGGTGGCCACCAACCCTACATATGTCACTATTAACAACCCTGCTTCCATTACGTCCTCATCTATATACCTCCGAGCTCATCCAGAGCTCTGTAGGCGGGGCTTCTACAAGCAGGACTGCTGGACCAAAAGTACAGAAAGATCTTGAGATCATTCCTAAGTAGGATGAAACAAGAAAAGTGGGGGGACGTTTTTAAACACATGTATTGGTTCCTTCACATACACCATCCCATTCCATACTGATATTGGGGTACACCTTTCCTTTTTCCATTCAAGTTATATAAAATAGCCTGGGGGATATCCTAGAAATCAACAGCTTCTAAATAACTTAAGAGTCTGCCTGGGCAAAAATGGCATTAAAAGAAGAGGGTAGTCATCCCTGTAAGAAATGCGTTTCCTGTGGTTATAGAGGAATAGAAGGTTCTTTCTGAAATTTAGAGTGAAGGCTAGCCCCCGGAAGCAAGGTTCCAAGAGCTTAAAACTGCCAAAGGTTTCCCCTAGGATTGATCCAGTTTGTGCTAATCCCCTGAGGAGCACAGTCCCAGCACCCAGTGGTGAGTTGTGAGCCCATTACATTGTGGGCCCAAGGCGGACAGCCCCACGACGGCAGGCGGGAAGCCATGTACCTGTTGATAAAGCGTCTGGCAACCCACTTAGGTGAATGAAACCCCCTAGATCTAAGAGTGTGGTCAGATTTAAATATGGATGGCGCTTCTCCCCGCTCCGAGCGCTGCTGGGACCCCACAGCATCAGGCAACGTGTCCGTGACCTCCACGGCCCAGAGCGGCAGCCCGGGCTTGTGACCACCCATCTTCGCAGAGCCCCCAGGCAGGGGCAGTTTCCCCCTCCCTGTCCCAGACCCTGCGGGCCCGAGGGTTCCTTCCCTGAACTCCGAGCAGTCAGACCTCCAGGGACTCGTGTTCCCTCAGCCGTCACGTGAGAGCCAGGACCTCGAGACCAAGCAAGGCCGCTCGTTACAGGTGAGCCCGGGGACCCGGCCCGTCTTCCCACGCTGATCCCTGCCACGCCAGGAGATCCACACCTGTGCGTGAACACGAATGCCCAGAGGGGACCGGTCCCCCCTTGCCTCCTTCGCTCCATCAGCCACCAGCCGTGCACACACCACACACCTTCACACACGTACGGGGCACGCATGCTCACACCCACGTGGTCATCGCACATACTAGCCTCCGACACTCAATTCACA
The DNA here is from genome assembly GCF_018350215.1 of Panthera leo. Classification (NCBI taxonomy): domain Eukaryota; kingdom Metazoa; phylum Chordata; class Mammalia; order Carnivora; family Felidae; genus Panthera; species Panthera leo. The sequence continues at coordinate 63,074,738 of NC_056696.1, forward strand.
CCACGCACGCACTCACTGGTCTGCCTTCCTTCCCGGTCCCACGAAGTCACAAATCCGCCCTCCTGACAATCTGTCCGGAGGAGGGAACCTACGAGAGGTGTAGCTCAGGGTCAAATTCCCCACGACAGATGTCCCTTAGGGTCAAAGAGATGAAAAGGTCACGCGAGGTACGGTTCAAGTCCACATCTAGGCAACACCTAGATATTCACACCAAGAACGTGAGGCAAAAAGCGGAACCGTGACGCCAAGGAAGCCGGAGAGCGGTCAGGTCAGAAAGCCCATTCCTCGGGGCAAAACCCGACGGCCAAGCGAATACGATGTCCCAGGCTGGCCTCGCAACAACCCGTCTCAGGCACGAGCATCACCCCCTCCCCAACGAACTTCAGTCCATCTGAGTATCTTGAGATGGAGAAAGTGTAAGACACGGTCTGAGACCAGTCCCTCCCCCCCCCCCCCCCCCGCTGGAGGCGGGTCCTTACATCCGCTCAACTTGCGCTCAACTGCGGTCAAGGTGGCCCGCATATCCGTGTAAACGGAAGAGAGGCTTCCCACTCACCTTCGGGAAGTCGGCTCCCAGGCCTGAACCTCATGCACCTGCTGAGCTAACAACCTTTGAAGATCCTCGCTTCCGTCACCTCCTGCAGGGATCAGGCAGAAGTCTATTCCCTGCCTTCAGTCAAAGGCTGACGCACAGTGACGGGCTCTCGGTCAGAAAGGGCATCCCCTTTATCTGCCTCTCCTGCAGGAGTCTGGGTGCCACAGGCTCGTTTCCAGAAGGGAAACGTGCCCCAAACGCCGTGCCCCAAACGCCATGCTCACCTCGGCTTCTTCATCTTGACGAACAGCCTCCAGAACGTCTACCAGTCGTTCAAGCCTGAGATCTGGGAGTCACCCCCGAACGAGCTTCTCCCTTGGCCACCACAGCCAGTCGGCACGGCCGACCAGGACCTGCCGGGTCCCTCCCCTCCCACACTCACCACCTCATCCCCCAAAACCCTTCCCTCCATCTACCCAATGTCTCCTCACGGGTTTCTCCGCTGTCCCCAGGGCCCCTCCAAACCACTCCCCACAAGGCCATCACAGTGCTCACTCTCAGATGCAAACTAGACCGTATTCCTCCCTCAAGACCCTCGGGTGCGCCGCCAACGCTGAAGGTGACCGTCAGGGCCCTCGGTGGGGCTTACACTGCCCATGGGCCCGCACGGCACAGCTCACTCTCACACCACAGGCCTCTCCGTCCTTGGGAAAGGCCCACAACACATCCTACACCCAAGAGCTTCTACACGTGGGCCTTCCCTGGGCACCGATCTACCCTCCCTCTCCAGCCCTCCAACATCCACGGGCCCTGCAGACCTCTGCTCACCTCTACTTCCCTCTGCTGACCACCAGGGAAGGCGGCCCCCTCCGGAACACTCCCGCGATCCCCCCCCCCCCCCCCAGTTCTCTTGCAGAACATCGACACGCGGCTCCATAAGGGACGCCCCCCTCACGGGTTAACCGAGCCTACCTGGCTGGAACCCTCCAAGAATGAGCATATTCGCACCCGCCCCGTGCACTCCCCACGGACAATCACCACACTGAGGAGGGACGGGAGAGGCCTGAGCCCTGGATCCTGACCCGTGTTCCGACATCACAGGCATCAGCCATCCCACCCTGGACGGTCCCTGTGGTGATTCTATCGAGTTACCTATTTTGTGCGGGTACCTGAACTGGACCTAAGCCAGATGCTCTCAGAGTAGCACATGCAATTCCTGGCTTGCCAAGAGATGAAGTACGTGGGGTGCCCGGGGGGGGGCTCAGCCGGCTAAGCATCCGACTCTTGATCTCTGCTCAGGTCACGATCTTGCGGTTTGTGGGTTCAAGCCCCGCGTCAGGCTCTGCACTGACAGCGTGGAGCCTGCTTGGGATTCTCTCTCTCCCTTTCCCTCTGCTCCTCCCCCACTCCCCCTTCCCTCAAAATAAATAAATAAATCTTTAAAAAAAAAAAACAGATGCCAAATAGAAAAGTTTAAAAAAAAAAGGAAGATGAAGTACATCCCACCTTTGCATTGGTGGATGTTTAGTCACCTGGCATTCTGCTGGACTTCTGCCCGCCTTCCAGAAATCCCTGCGGTGAGGCATCTCCTAGGGCTCCTATTCAGAAGAACACCTACCACAGAGCTTAAGGGGAGAATAACGGCGTTTTAAAATACCCAGGCCTACTGCTTTTTCATTAGCACAAGAAAAAAAAACTAGAAGGAAGATTCAAATTGCAGTGGTACTCAAGATACAAATGACCTGTGTCCAATTTATCTGCGGCCTCATCTTCCAGATAAGGAGGAGTTAGCTGCAAATGAGGTTAATCAGACGGACTTCAGGTATTTTTTTCTTTTGAAGCTTCTGGACAACCTCAGCGTCGTGCTAGATTAATACCTCATGAAATTACTTTCATTTTCTTGCTTCCGCTTCCCAGAGATGAACTCCTGGAGACACTGATAAACTGCACCGTAGCCATGTCTCCCGGTGATGTGCATGAATCACAAGGCTAAAAGGCAGCAAGACTTAACAGTCACCCATGGAACTTGCTAGACTTTCTGCCATCACGTTCCTCAGGAACTCCCTTTATTTACAAGGTTTCCGTCAACTGTTTCCAGAGACCAACCCCCCCCCAACCCAAAAAAAAAAAAGGAGAAAGACAGAAAGATAGATAGATAGATAGATAGATAGATAGATAGATAGATAGATAGATAGATATAGGAGTCAAAAATATTTATAAAAATAAAATGTATCAGATGATTCTGCTTCTGATAATGTTGGAGGAACTATATCACCGGACTAGGCCTCCAACAAGCAATAAATAGGAAGTCTGGAAAAGATTATTTAAAAAAAACAACTTTGCAGAGAATGTACAAAGAGTGAACCGTAATATAAACCGGGACATTAGTTAATAATAACGAATCAATATTGACTCAGTCATAACAAACGCACCACCCGATGCAAGGTGCTAACAGGGGAAGCTATGTGCATATGGGGACGGCCGGGGGTGGGGGGTGGGGAACAGTAGGGGTATGTGGCAATTCTGTCCTTGCCACCCAATTTTTGTCACCCTAAAACATCGAGTCTGTTGGCTGAAATAATAAAAATAACTTTGAAGGCACTGGACAAGAACAGGCAGGGCTTAGCAGGGAATCGTCCCTGAAAGAAGGCCACTGCCCTCAGTGACGCTTGGTTTGTGCTGTCTCCCACCCAGTGGTACAAAGTGCAAACACGGGGCCAGGGAGCCGGAGGTCAGGCCCAGAGACCCAGTCAGACAGCCTGGGGGGTCCGGACACCAGAGCTGCAATAGCCTGAGGAACCGGACGGTGGGGGGCAGAAACCCCCAGCAGAGGGGGGTCGTAGAGGGGGCTCCCAAATCGTGTCAACCCCACCCAGGCCCGTAGACGACTTCCAAACTATACATTTGCGAAGCAGATTCCAAGGAGCCCAGGAGAAGGGGGCAGGGGCCCACCCCAGGAGCGGCAGATTGAGGATTTAAGACCAGCCACGTTAACCGTCATGAAGAACAAAATTCAACACCCTTCAGAAGAGAATAGCAGAATGCTGTGTCACAGGGCCGTTAAAACCCTACTGACTGACCAGTGCAGGCAAGGCCACGGGCAAAGGCCACAGGGCCACGTTTTCCCAGGGCAAAAGGACAAGGGCCCCCATAAAGGGGCACCACGTAAAGGTCCCTAGACTCTGCCTTCCCGGCGCTCCTCTTCTCTCTGAAGACCACTAGGACAGCCCCAGCCCACAGCAAAGACCATGTGGGATTCAGGAGGAAGCCCCTCCTGTCCCAGAAAAGGACAAAGGACCCGCGTAAGGCGGGTCCGAACCCCCCTGCCTGCATCTGTACGAACTCACTCCTTCCGGGTCCAAACCCAGCCTGGCTTCTGTTCTGCCACCCTGCCCACCCCTTCTCGTATCCCCCGCCAGTCTCCTGGCCACACTGTGTCCTCTCCTCAAACACACGCACGAGCAGTGCGATATCCTGCTGGAATCCAGCAATCCCCAGTGGGGGGCCCATCTCAACTAGTCCCTTAACCAATGCTGCCCCGATTACCTTCTAAAAACTCAGAGTCGTAGAGGCAGAGGGTGTCAAATCCAAAAGGGACCTTAGGAGTCACGTCCTAGGAGGACGTGACCAAACAGCACAGAGAGGCCGGGTATCCTGCCAACGCCTCCTACACGACCACCATCACGACCCGCCTACGTTGTCCTTTTTCCCATCACCCTCTGGTTTCCGTCCCAGCACTTCCCATGGTCTGCAGGTGTGAGGTGTGCCTCCTTCACGGGGTCCCCCTCTGCCTTCCCCGGGACCTTGCCCTCCCAGCGTCCGCGTCCCCACCCCTTGGAAGAGGGCCTGGGAGACAAAGGCCCGAGCATCTGCGGAATGAATGAGGGGGCCACCTGTCCGAGACCCAGTGTATGGCAGCAATGGGGCCAAGAAGCCCACTCTCCCGCCACCGCTCCCAACGGGAAAGGTTCTCCCAAGCCTCAGAAACTGCCCTTGGTGCACAGCTGAGCGTCCTGCTGAGCGGGATTATGAATGTGACCTGGGTGAAAGTTCTCGCCTCATTTAGCATCGAACAAAGCAGCATTAACTGCAGGCAGCAGCGGCCCCAGATTCCAGGGCACACACTCAGCCAATGACCTTCCCCCCACCCCCCCCAGATGCTCTGGGGGAGGGGAAGGAAAGCGTGGCCTCGGGGCGGCACACTCCCCCTTTCTGAGGCCGGTTCTGCGTTCTCTGTGTTCTCCAGGTGCCGAGGTGTGCGGGCGGGGGCAGGGGGGACTTAGAAGGACCCGTATGGACATTTAGCAGCTCAGGGCAGGTTACCCGCACCCCTCCTCGCCCTATACACTCACACCACCAGAAAAGCTTCCAAGATGCTTGAAATGCAGCTGCATTTATTTGTAGTCTAAGAGGAAAGAGGCATTTATATTTCTTCCCCTCTCTCCCAGCCCATCCAAAAAAGGAAGTACTATTTGAGGGCCATCTGATGGGACTGTGTCACTATTGATCAGGGGCTCAGCGGGGGCCGATGAATGTGCCGGAGATCACAGCAGAATCCTTCCTGCTCAACATGAAGGGGCTGGGTGCAAAAGAATTGTGGTGAGTCGTCTTTATGCTAATGCCATGCGACTCTCTACAAGGGACAGAGGGTAGGACTGAACCATCCAGCACACCCGCCCGTGGAGAACATGGGTTCTGTGGGTTCTTTTAGTCCATTAGCAAAAGCTCAGATGGGTTGGCCTGATTATTTCTCTTTATTAGGAGGATCTGAGAGATCTAGCAAAGGGGAGAGAAAAAGCAGGAAGGCAGAAAAAAAAAAAAAAAAAAAAAACGTTCTGGTCTTTCAACTATCAGTTCCCGAATGAAAGCCTGAGCTCTGGCTCGCATCACAGAGGCAGGCGTGTGGGAGAGGCCAGGGAGGCACTTTCTGCCCTGCCCATCTGGGAGGCTTACTTGCCCAGTGGGTTACTTCTCCCCTGGGTGGGGGCGGACAAGGGGAAACAGGCAGAGAGAAAAACACTGACCAAGGCTACGCGGTACTTAAGTCGTCACCCGTACATCAACCAGGTAAACCAGCGCTGGAGAGATGGACAAAGAACACCACGAAATCAGAGGGAAGGCAGACCGCCATGACCGAGCGTCAGGTGGCCATAGAGGTCATTTGATCCAAATCTTCATTTTACAGAGGGCAAAACGGAGGCTCAGAGAGAATCGAATCACAGCGGCGGGATCAGAACCAAAGTGGGTCTTCCCTACCCCACACCGCCAGCCTGGTACAGCAGCAATGGGGGCGAACCCGGGCCGATGCCCCACTCAGGGCTGCTTCACTACATTAACCTTGGATGGAGGTGGATGAGAGGGCCTGTGCACCAGCACCTGAATGGTCGTCAGCTCAAAAACAAACCAGTCGACAGAGGCAGGGCACCAAGATCTGCAGTAAAAGGACAAGGGCTCACTCGCTGATTCATCAGAAGATTTAGGGGATGGAACTGTAGAAAAAGAGAAGACCCCCCCCCCCGCCCCCCAGGGGTCCCCTAATTCTTCACATCAAGAACAAAGGCATTTGCCTTGGGGCAGCAACATTCTCTACCAGCCGAACTCTAAGTACTTAACCTCTCCAAGCCTCAGTTTCCTCCTTGTAATACAGCTAGTATCTGGACTGCCTCAAGGTCGGGGTTGTCCTAGAATCCAAATTAGATAATGCAGATGAAAGTTCCAGAGCTTCTAAAATACCACATAATCATGAAGAGGATATTCCCTGTATCATTATGTTCCTGCTTTATGGGCCAACAAGACCTTGAGGATACAGAATTTGTAGCTTTACAATAATCGCCTCTTGGATTCTCACAGACTAATGAACGGACAAAGCAAGGTGATCCAAAATGCCATGGGGTCAGTGGAAGGTGGAGTGGAGAATTCAGTCCAATGGTCAAGCAGGAGTGAGGAGGGAAGGGGTGAACCCTGGAGCAGAGAGGGTGCCCGGGCAGCAAGGACCAGCCCACACCAGTAATGGCCATCACACTGCTCACAGAGACTCACGGGGGGGGGGGGGGGGGGGGGGGGGGGGGGGGGGCCGGTTGGGGTGAACACCCTGCCACTTTTCCTTCCTGACTGAATGAGCTGTGACCAGGAACAGCACCTCCCCGCCAAGAGCTGGGGGTGCAGGATCATTAACCCAGTCATTTATCAGTATCACCGAATGAAACCCCACAACCAAGTAATATTTCCAGATCACTGGCTGGTACCCCATTAACATACCCAACTCTTCTCTACGTTGGACTGTTTTGAGTAGGACCTCCCTACAGCGTATTATACTCTGCCCTAAAAAATGAGATTCTGTAAACGAGCACTCAGTGCATTTCTTCAGGATTCAAAATATATAAACATTATACACGTCATTTAGTGCACAAGCTCTAAAGCAATGAGAAATGGCTCCAGACTACTATTATGCCTTCTGAGTCCTTGAGGCTGATTTTAGAATTTAATGCTTCCTACACTGTTAGTGGCAAGGATGGTAACAACAGGCTATAAATATGCCTCTGCCTTTAACAATAACTGCCCCCAATCTTCAAAAAGGAACTAGCAATACAAATCCAGCAACTTATAAAATGGATTATACACAGTGCCCAAGTGTGATTTATCCCAAGAATGTAAGGTTGGTTGAACATAGAACAGTTAATAGACCATTTAATAAAACAAAGATCAAAGACCATTTGATCAACCCAATTGACAAGAGGTATTTGATAAAATCCAACACCCTTTCATGATGAAAATACTCAACCAACTATGAATGGTAGGAAATTTCTTCCATCTAATAAAGGGTGATAAACCAACAAATGAGCCCACAGCTACTATCCTACTAAATGGTGAAAGACTGAATGTTTTTCCCCTAATATCAGGACCATGTCAAGGAGGTCTGCCCTCATCACTTCTATTCAACACGGATCTGGAAGTCCTAGCCAGGCAATTTGGCAAGAAAATAAAAGGCATCCAAGGTGGAAAAGAAGCAGCCAAACTATCTCTATTCATAGATGACATGATCTTGTATATAAAACATCCCAAGGAATACACACACACTACCAAAATCAATGAATGAGTTAAAAATGAAATTAGGAAAACAACTCCATTTACAATAGCATCCAAAGAAATACTTAGTAATAAATTTAACAAAAGAAGCATAAGACATGTACCTTGAAGATTATAAAACAATACTGCAAAATTCAAAAAGACCTAAATCAGCAGGAAGACTGCTCATGTTCATGGATTGAAGACTTAAGATAGAAATGCTCCCCAACTAAAAAAAAAGAAAGAAAAAAAGAAATGCTCCCCAACTGATCTACAAATTCAATGCAATCTCCATTAAAATCTATAACCTGTTTATAAACTGGCACTTCCACTATCAAACGTGTGGGTTTTCCACACCAAGTAATTCTCCAGTTCTCTGCAAACACCAACTGGGTATCCTACAATTTAATTCAATTCTGACGCACACTACCCAGAGTTCGCACATACCCGACCTGTTAAGAGCTCAACTCCACAAAACTGCCCCCAACTTCAGAGGCTGGTCAAAAATCCCGAGCCTCCCATACTTCTGACCAACCACCCATAACTCAGGGATTCCCATGACCCCCTCACAGGTTCCATAATTTGCCTTTATCAGCTCACAGAACTCAGGGAAACATTTTACTTACTATGACCAAATTATTATAAAGGATGCAAACGAACAGCCAGATAAAGAAGTACACAGGTATGTGGGAAGGGACACAGAGCTCCAGTGAGACTCTCCAGGAAGGCCACCCAACACCTCAAGGTGTTCACCAACTTAGAAGCTCTCCAAATCCACCGTTTAGGGTTTTTATCGAGGTTCCACCACACAGGCATAAGTCACTGGTCACTGAGACTGAATTCAGTCTCCAGTCCCTCTGCCTTCCCGTAAGGTTCAAAGTTCCAACCTTCCAGTTACATGGTTGGTGTCTCTCTCACAGCCATCCCCCATGCTGAAGTTACTAGGGACCCACCAAGAGTCACCTCATTAACATCAGCTCAAGATAAGGTACAAAGAGGCTTCTTATGAAAAACAAAAGATGTTCCGCTCACTCTTATCATTCAGGAAATTCTATGGGTTTTTAAGGAACTCTGTGCCAGGAACTAGAGACCAAATACATATTGATTGCATTACAGTATCACAAAATCCCATTGGTCTTTCTTGCAGAAATTGACAAGTCCATCCTAAAATTCACGTGGAAATCCAAGGGACCCAGAATAGCCAAAACAATCTTGGAAAAGAAGGTCGTAGGACTCAGACTTCCCAATTTCAAAAATCACTACATAACTACAGTCATCAATATAGTGTGGTACTGGCATAAAGCTAAACATATAAATCAATGGAGTAAAATTGAGAGTCCAGAAATAAATCCTTGAATTTATGGCCAACTGATTCCTGACAAGCATGCCAAGACAATTCATTGGAGAAAAAGTGGTCTTTTCAACAGTGGTGCTGGGACAACTAAATATCCACACGTAAAAGAATGAACTCGGGACGCCTACTACACATTATTATGTAAAATTAACTCAAAATGTACCATACATCTAAGAGTTAAAACTATAAAATTCTTAGAACATAGTAAATCTTCATGACCTTAGATCAGGCAATGGTTTCTTAGGATAAACAAAAGCACAAACAGGAGGAAAATAAATTGGACTTAATCAAAATTAACAACATTTTCGCTTCAGGGCGCCTGGGTGGCCCAGCAGGTTGAGCATCCAACTCTTGATGTTGGCTCAGGTCACGATCCCAGCATTGAGGGATCAAGCCCCACGTTGGGATCTGTGCTGAGTGTGGAGCCTACTTGGGATTCTCTCTCTCCCCCTCTGCCCCTCTCCCCCACTCACACCCTGATGGATGGATAGGTAGGTATGTATGTAGATAGATAAAACACTTGTGCTTCAAAGGATATCAAGAAAGTCGAGGGACAACTCATGCAATGGGAAAAATATTTATAAGTCATATCTGATAAGGCACTTTCATCCAGAATATAACTCTTACAAGTCAACAATAAACGACAAACAATCTACACAAACAATGAGCAAAGAAGGGGAGCTTGGGTGGCTCAGCTGGTTGAGTGGCTGACTTGATTTTGGCTCGGGTCATGATCTCACAGTTCATGTGTTCGAGCCCCATGTCGCACTCTGTGCTCACAGCGCAGAGCCCGCTACAGATCCTTTGTCTCCCTCTCTCTGCTCCTCTAGCGCACACGCTCTCTCTCAAAACTAAATGAATGTTAAAAAACAAAAAGGAGCAAAGGATATGAACAGACACTTCTCCCAAAAAGATCAATGGCCAATAACCACATGAAAAAAATGCCTCATCATTAGTCATCAGGGAAATGTAGATCAAAACTACAATGAGATACACTTCACACCCACTAGGATGGCTAAAGGAAGACCGATAATAACGAGTATCGATGAGGCGATGGCAAAATTAGGATCTTTATACATTGCTGTTAAAAAAAAAAACAAAAAAAAAACCAGTGCAACCACTTTCTCAAGAAGTTATACGGAGTTAACATATGAACCAGCAATCCCACTACTAGGTATGCACCCCCCTCCCCCGCCAAAAAAAAAAAAAAAAAAAAATGAAGACGTAAGGCCACACAAATACTTGTGCATGAACGCTCATAGCCACATTATGCATGATAGCCCCAAAATGGAAACGACCCAAGTGTCTATCCACGGAGGGATGTGCAAAGAAAACGTATTGTTATTCGGCAGTAAAAAGCACTGGAGTACGGACACATGCTACCTCACGGATGAACTTCAGCATCACGCCGGGTGGAAGCAGCTAGTCACCAAAGACTACGCCTTATAGGAAGCGTCCAGAACAGGCAAATCCATAGAAACAGGAAGTAGGTCAGCAGTTGCCAGGAATTGGGAGATTAGGAGCGATAGGGTCCTTTGGGCAGGATACAAATGGTCTGCGATTCGATAGCGGTGGCATTTGCGCTACAAGGTGATTATTCTAAAAACCACTGAATTGTACGGTTCAAATTCACATACCATAAAACTCACTGCATCTTCTCAGCAAAGCTGTGATCTTAAAAACCCACGCACGAAAAATAACCGTCCTTCTTTTGATTTGCTGTGGACAAGAAAGTGGAATTACAACCAAAATGGGTTCTGACTGAGCCTCTGAAGTGCTCTCTTTAAGGCAAGGCCATGACCCTCAACATCCACTCTGGCTGCCCAAACGCTCTTCCGTGAGAGTCCACACTGCTGGCTGTCATCTAGCTGCTTAAATTCACCAGATAAAGCATTCCAAGGAAAAAAATATGAGCTATAACTGTACTGAATTTTAGTGCTAGTTCTAGAAGATATATTTCCCTCCCCCAAAGAATACGCATTTTTCCACACTGTAAGAGTAGAGCAATCTCATTTCACATTCCGACTCTCCAATGCAATAAAATGAAACAGAAGCTCACAAAATAGATTCTTTCTGTATCACGCTGAACCTTCTAAAGCAAAGAGTCCAAACACCATGACATTTCTGGGACTGTCTGGGTGAACCAGGCACACAAGGGCAATCCCAAAACACAAACAGTGCTCATCTTCTAGGCAGGAATAGATTCTTAAAGACACGCCAAGAAAAAAGATAAAATAACGTATCCTACGTTTTGCAGCTTAGAAATTTCAATGTTCAAGACCGTGAGTGAAAGGGGAAAAAAAAAGAAAAGGTCAGGCCACAGTGAGACTAAGGAAAGGAAGTAGATTTCAGGGTTGGGAGGGACAGTAAATACAGATCATGTTGCCTGACCGCCCACGCACATACATACACCTGGAATTTTAATCCCTTCTGTAGGTGCCCGCCACATCGTCAACCAGCCTATGCTTAAATACCACCCCCGATGAAGAGATCACTCCCTCAGACGACAGCTGCTAGAAAGTTCTCCCTTTTATGGAAGGCTAACATTGGTCTCTATAAAGACTCAGACTCCAGCGGCGCCTGGGTGGCTCAGTCAGTTGAGCATCTGACTCTTGATTTCGGCTCAGGTCATGGTCTCATGGTTTGTGGGTTCAAGCCCACATCGGGCTCCGCACTGATGGTGCAGAGCCTGCTTCCGATTCTCGCTCTCTCTCCCTCTCTCTCTGCCCCTCACGTGCGTGCGTGCTCTCTCTCTCTCTCTCTCAAAATAAATAAGCTTAAAAAAAAAAAAACCAAAAAGATGCAGACTCTACTCTGTCCTCAAGATGTTTCTCATCGCCCGGCAGCCATGGGCCTGCTCTTGTATACATTAGAGCTCTTCTCCTCTTTCAAGTTCAAGTTATGGGTAAGGCCTCCCCACCCTCCTCAATAAGGGGTCTCAGGTGCTACCAGCTCCATCAAGCACCACCATGGGTGCCCTCTGGCAGGCTTAGGCTGAGGAGGGGCAGTCTAGATCAGAATAGAGCGAGGAACAACAAAGTAAGTGAGAAGGGGCACGGGAGGGACACCAGAGGCGCCGGGAAAGCCAGCTGCCCCAAGAGGCTACGCTTTCACCCCGACGCCACCCGAACCCTGAGCAGCAGAAGCTCGAGAACTCCAGCAGACGCCTGAGCCGCTCCGCTCTGGGCTCAGCCACGAGGCTGCACTGGTCTCTAATCCGTGTGCAACGGAGGCCACGGATACCGGTTCCTTTTTCCCCCACAAGAGCTGAGAAAACAAAAGGATCGTGCGCTCCACCTCTGAAAGGAGAACTAATGCAGAGACAGACCGGTTATTGAGAAGAACAAGGGAGGCAAAGCTGGTCTCTAGTGACCTTTTACTCCTCATTCTCGATCCCTTTCCTCACCTTTCCGGGTACCCTGTATCCAGCCCTCCTTCCAGGGCGGCAGCCGTTCTCTCCGCGATCTCCTCGCCCCCTTCCCTTGTCCCCACCAAAACTCCCCTGTCCTGGGTTCTAAGTCCCTCTCCCCACTCCGCGCACAGCCAGCTAATTAGATAAACCAACCCGTGGTAGGACAACACTGGTGCCAATGGCCGGACTAATGAGCCTGCCTTCCTAGCGTCTCACGGAAACCCAACATCCTCAGCAGCTATTCGCTGGCCAGAGTTCCCAGCACGGAGCATCAGACCATACAGTGGCTATTTGGGGACCGAGATGCCTTTTCACCAGCCCCTTCAAATCACGACATGGAAGCTTCCATGTTTTCCACCCGAAGACAAGCGGAGCCTCTGCACAGAGAATTACAGAGGCTGGGATCAAGGACCGGTCAGGGAGGGAGCAAGGTAGAGCAGAAAGAACCTGGACTTTCGAGTCAGATCTGGATTAAAATCAGCTGCGGTTTCTTCTTCTATAAAACAGGACGAAGTCTACCCTCTTTACAGACCGGCCATCAATGAGATAGGGGCGCCTGGGGGGCTCAGCGGGTTGAGGGTCCGACTTCGGCTCAGGTCATGATCTCAAGGTTTGTGGGTTGGAGCCCCGTGCCGGGCTCTGTGCTGACAGCTGGGAGCCTAGAGCCTGTTTCAGATTCTGTGTCTCCCCCTCTCTCTGCCCCTCCCCTGCTCCCGCTGTCTCTGTCTCTCAAAAATAAATAAATGTAAAAAAAAAAAAAAGATTCAATGAGATAACGCACATAAAGTGCTCAGTTCATACATCTTTTCAGCTCTCTAGGTCAGCTCTCCCCGTTGTACTTGGCTCATTCATCAGTCGTGAGTTCTGTTTGATTCTTCAGATTAACTGTGCCCTCCCTAACTAGACTGCAGTAACTAGGGGCCGCTGTTGTCATCAACACCGTTTCTGAACACCTGGCACAAAGCCTGGCCCATCAGACAAATGAACAAACACGTGGCAGCTTTTCCTGTGAGGCAAAATCTTTAAGATGTTGTTCTCTTACCTCCCTTTAGGCAATCCCAGACTGCTAGCCTGCATCTAATGACCCAGCTTCCCATGGTGATCGCCCAACAGTCCTCCTAGCACAGTAATTAATCACCACCACCACCCACCGCACAGCAAATACTCTTGCAGTGACTTTTCAGATACGCTCATCCAGGTAACCTAAAGGAGGCAGGAAGCCTAGGAAATCCAAAGTCACAGTAACAATTCCTCTTACCAAATGGTAGAGGGTAAGCCGCAGAGATAATCAAGAAGTCTAATCAAAGAGAAGAGCCCACAAGGGTAGCCAGTGAGAGGAGGCAGAAACGAGGAGAACACCTGGACTGTGAAGACGGTTTCCCAGGGAGAAGAAAGGAAGGAAGTGAAGCATAAGCACAGGAGGGCACCTCCAAAGGCTTTCACCCCCACCTCTTGTTTTACTCCGACAAGGCAGGACACAGGTGTCCAACGATCAAGTGCTTTGCTCTAAGTCACCCAGTTAGAGTCAAGATGGGACTACGACCCGGGTGTCCCGGCCTCCAAGTCAATGCTCTAAAAAGAGCATGACAGAATTGAATCAAAAGACTGGGCAGTCCCAGTCGCAGCTAAACTGGTCTGCAAAGAGGAGCCAGCTGGTCAACCTCCTTGCATCTCGTCTTCTTCATGGGAAATGGGACTTTATCAAGGGGAGTAAACGAGACTATGTAAGAGCATACAGTAGCCTATCAGAGAGCTCCAGGCCTTTATTAAAAAGTTAAAGAGAACTTTTTATCTGCCAAAGATCAGGGAGCAAGAAGAAGAGATTGTAAGGGGGGGGGGGGGAGTGGGTTATAAAAATAATAAGGAATAACCAAGCTCTATCCTAACAAAGAACTAGGTTTGGAAGGTATCGTCTGGAGGACCTTGAATGAATACAAGAGGAATCAGGTTACAGAAAAGGAAGTGGTCCGGGACAGGGACAGAAGGGGCTGCAGGCAAAGGTCCCTCTGGGACCTGGAGAAAAGCTTTAGAAAACAAGACTCTGCCAAACCCGGCCTGAAAGCTGAACTTCAAATCACACTCTTTGCCTCCCATACTGAGATGCCAACAAAGCACAGCCAGTGTCTAGATTTTTAAGGAGAAATGGGTATTTTAAGTAAAGATTTTTGTGGAGAGGTGGAAAAGAGCCACGTTATGTAGCACAGAGCTAACTAAAACCTGTTGGCTGTCCTTGTTAGCGGTCTACCGGATCCTTGTTGTTCTGGGAGATTCAGAGAAGAGAACACTTAGGGAGGGGAGGAGCCAAAAGCCAGCATGCGTGGAGAGGCAGCCACCGGGGAGAGGACCCTCATCCACAAGGAGCCTTCCCACCAGATGCTCGCCTGTCATGAACCATGAAGTTCCTGGAGCATGAAGGGCAGGGCGGAGGATGGGAAGGGGAGGCCAACCAGGAGGCCAGCCATCTCCATTTATCTAGAGATAGCCTCGTTTTTACTTTTTTTTTAATATTTATATTTGAGAGAGAGAGCGTGTGCGCAAGCAGGGGAGGGTTAGAGAGAGAGGGGGAGACAGAATCCAAAGCAGGCTCCAGGCTCCAGGCTCCAAGCTGTCAGCACAGAGCCCGACACTGGGCTCAAACTCACGAGCTGCGAGGTCATGCCCTGAGC
Source organism: Panthera leo (assembly GCF_018350215.1). Lineage (NCBI taxonomy): Eukaryota > Metazoa > Chordata > Mammalia > Carnivora > Felidae > Panthera > Panthera leo. The sequence goes on from NC_056696.1 coordinate 63,089,770, forward strand.
TGGAGTTGGATGCTTAACTGACTGAGCCACCCAGGTGCCCCTACAGCTGTCCTGGGTTTTAGCACTGAAAATTCCACATCAGAGAAATCCCCATTCCAGGGTAAACCTGTCCCGGTTGGTCACCCCAGGCACTGTGTCCCCTTTCCCCCTCTATCCTGGTTTGCCCAGCAAGATGGTGAAACACTCCTGACGCCTGGGCGGCTCAGTCAGTTAAGCGTCCGACTTTGGCTCAGGTCATGATCTCGCGGTTCAAGAGTGGGAGCCCCGCAACGGGCTCTGTGCTGATGGCTCAGAGCCTGGAGCCTGCTTCAGATTCTGTGTCTCCCTCTCTCTGCCCCTCCCCCATTTGTGCTCTCTCTCTCAAAAATAAACAAAAAAAATTTTTTTTAACTCTATTAAAAAAATGACCACAATATCAAGGTACACATTTCTGTACAAATCCCAAGAAGTGCAAACTCCTCACCCACTATGACCACGGTTTCATCCTCTTGGGCCACTCTTCCCACGCTTACAAAACCAAACCAAAGGAAAACCACGTGCCCCATCACCACCACCACCCCACTACCCAACAGAAGGGTGCATTGATTTAAAGCAGGGAAGGGGCAGAGAGAGAGAGAGAGAGAGAGAGAGAGAGAGAATATCCTTAGCAGGCTCCATACTGTCAGTGCAGAGCCCGACGCAGGCCTCGAACTCAAACTCACAAACCGTGAGACCGCATCCGGCACCAAAACCGAGAGTCTGACGCTTAACCGACTGAGCCACCCAAGCGTCCCAAGACGTGAAGTTATTACAGGGGCTCCTGGGTGGCTCAGTTAAGCGTCCGACTCTTGATCTCAGCTCAGGCCTCGATCTCGGGGGTCTTCAAGCCCCGCGTTGGGCTCTGTGCTGGGTACGAAGCCTACTTGAGAAAAACGGTGAGGGGAGGGGGCGGGGCAAAAATCTTAAAAGGTGATATTATTGCCATAGAGTGGAAATGTGGCACCGGCTCCCCGCCTGCTAAGATGGGGAGCAGGAGGTACATCAAAGGGAGAAGGGAGGGTGGGGCCAAACCAAAGCACCAGCCTTTCTGGGCGGGGGGGGGCGGGGGGGGGGGGGACCACAGACTCTCCCTTTCTACAGCCCTACCTGCTCCCAGGACGCAGAGCAATGTGCTCCAGTCGGGGGCTGCCCTCAGTCACCACTTCTCTCCTGCAAAGGGAGAAGCAGAGCCATTCTCCAGATGCCATGGCGCAAGACTGGAACCGTAAAGATCACCAGACTGGTTAGTACAATCGGCTTCCACTTTGGGATAGCTCAGAGGCGGCCCGGCATGGAGTGAGCCTCAATTTCTTCATCTGAAAACGGAGATGATACTTCAGTGAAGGGCTTAACGTGAAAAATAAGACATGTAAAGTACAGGGTGTACCTCACTACACGGGAAGTCTTCCGCGAAGAGCTCTGAATTCAAAGGAAAGGCTTCGGACATATCCGTGCCCTTCGGTTGCTGAAAACACACAGCTTGATGGCATCATCTAACCCCCTTCGCGAGATCTTGTGAGTTCTGGCCAATACAACGTGAATAGAAGTGATGCTCACCACCACCAAATCTGGTTATTAAAAAAAGATGCCCATGGGACATCCTTGCTGTCTTTCCCATTCAAGGAGGATAAACTAGATGGAGAGAGTCTGGGTCCACAAGGAACTAAAGGACTGTGCGGTGAGAAGTGAGAAATGCTGAGTGATAGAAGTCACTGAGATTTGGGTGTATGGTAACCAGCCTCTGAGATGGCTCTGGATGATTCGTTTCCTGGTATTCACACCCCAGTGTAGTTCCCTCCAAGCGTGAATAGGCTGAGCTGAGGAACAAGATGTTACAGAAATGACAGAGTATGAATTCTGTAGTTGGGTTTTTAAAGAGAGTAAAGCTTTTACCCCTCTCTGTTCAATCGCTCTGGGCAAAGCCTACCGCCATGTCCTGGAGCGACCTGAGCAGCTCTATGGACAGATCCGTGAGGCCACAGCCAGCTCCAATCTGCCAGCCATTCAAGTGCGCCATCTTGGAACTGGATTCTCCAGTCCCATCAAGTCTTCAGATGACTGCAATCTCCGAAGTGCCTTGGAACAAGAGCCCCCAGCTAAGCTGTTCCCGCAAACTTGACCCACAGAAACTATGTGATGTCATAAATGATTATGGTTGTTTCTGGGAGCTAAATTTTGAGGTAACTGGCAACTGATACACAATATGTTTGTCACGTTAGCTGGAGTTGTTTAACAAATCAATGTATTATGTATCCAAAGAAACTGTCCAATGCATTCTGTTCCTTCAGGTTATTTCATGTGAGGGACAGACAGTGGGCTCCCCTGACCACACCAGCACTCCTTCTTACACACTTACACAGTTTCTCACTCACAGATACAGATATGCTTACACACATGCTCCAAGCCAATCCACAGCTGTTGTAACTTTCAGTTAAGGAGGGTGTTCTGTCTATGATTTATGGACGGAGAGGAGTCTGAGTAACCCCAGGAGAAATGCCAGCCTGCGTATCTAACACGATAGTAAGACAGAATCGTGTGTGTATGCAAGCACATGTGCGTGTGTTAAGGCACAGGACAGATGTCGAGCAATCACGGTAGAGAGAAGGCATCGGGTTTTGATTAATGGGACAGCAGAACGGGAGGCAGGCAACTGAAAAGGCTGAAGAACGGGGTTAGAAATCAAGGAGAAAGGGCGGAAAAGGGTCCCCACACACAGACTTCTAGAAAGAGAGAGCTCTGCAGTTTACCTCTAGGGCCTCTACATCCCTGGACTGCCTCATCTTTAAAGAAAACACAGCAACCCACCATGCTGCTCCCTCCGCCCCGAGAGCACTCCTAGAAACTGTGGTGATGGGTACCATCAAATCAGATCAATAGATATAAAAGCATCCGGAAACACACGCCAACCCAAATCCAGTTAAATTGCATGCAAATGGCAAATCAATAGCCTTGCAGAAGCACGGAGGGACAGACACATGGCTCTGGGGGTAGCAGGAGTGGCCCAGAATTTGAATGTACACAACAGTGTGGCTGAGAGGCTGAAATTGACCAAGGAGATAGATGGATAGGAAATGTCGGGAGGCGGTTCTGCCGTAGGAGGCGGTGGTGTCCCAGTGCCAACCTTGCCTTGCCTCCTAATTGGGGGTGGGGAGAGCATCTATACGTGACAAAGTCAAAGAAGTGAAGGAAGATGGCACTCCAACGCTCAGCTTCCACCTGTATCACCAGGAGCAAGGGCCCTGAGGACTCAGGGGAGGGGCGAGATTCAAAGACCAAGTCCCAAGACGCCCAGGATCTCCAAATCCTCGTACGCTTTCCCAGGCGTCCCCCAGGAAGCTGGGACCTGCTGCACTGTGACCTGCGCTCTGGCTGGCCTGATGCAATCTCCCGCTTCCACAAATCCCAGGGCGTGTTTAGGAGGGCAGCACCCGTCCCGCAAAGGCCAAGAGGCACTTCTGTCTGCTCAAAGGCAGCTCCCTTCATGCCAGCTGAGAAGCAATGAAAGACAAACACTATGGTTCTGCCACCAACTTGTCTCCTGAACTTTGGCAAGCCACCCAACATGAGATTTCCCACCGGCGAAAGGTAAGGCATTCACCCACCTCCACAGCATGGCGCGGGGCGAGGGACAGAATATCTCCAGAAGGCAGTGGGAAAATGAGAGCGTGAGCCCGGGGTGCCATACCAGGAAAACAGAATCCGAGGTTCTAATTTGACATTTTCATTTCAAAATCTGCAGTTGATTCCACTTTGCAGTAGGAGGGAGTAATTCACAAGACTGAAGCTCCATAAGGAGAAGGACACGATCTTGCATTTGTTTTCATATCCAGCCCAGAATCAGAAGAGGTTAGACAAAAGAGCAAGGGGGCGGGGGTAGGAGGATCACAAGCCCAGATTCCTATAATTAAGTACTTGGTCGAATCAACACCGTAACTTTTTAAAGTATTAAAAGTATGAAGGATCCCCATCTGGTTGGCTTTGCACGTACAATTTTCCTGCCCTGGAAACTCTTTCTTTTCTCTTAAATCTCTTCACGTTCCACCCTCTTCACGACGTGGTTCGATCTCATTTTCTTCCCTACACGACGTTCTCCAATCCCCTCCAGCCCACAGCAGAATCTCCACTTCTGACGAGGTTTGCAGCATTTGTTGAAACCGATTGTCACAGTACTAACCTGGGTTGTTTTAATGTTCTCACTTGCTCATATAACAGTTTTTTTTTAATGTTTATTTATTTTGTGAGAGACAGAGTGAGACAGAGTGTGAGTGGGGGAGGGTCAGAGAGAGGGAGACACAGAATCCGAAGCAGGCTCCAGGCTCTGAGCTGTCAGTACAGAGCCCCACACGGGGCTCGAACTCACGGACCGCGAGATCATGACCTGAGCTGAAGTCGGATGTCCAACCGACTGAGCCACCCAGGTGCCCCTCATATAACAGTTCTCACTAGACTCCCAAAATCTCAGCATCCTAGATTGCATTGTGTGCCTAAATCGTGCCCCCTATGACACTTAATCACATATACACAGGCAGGCAAGTATAGAAGTTTTCAAATTAAAAAAAAAAAAAAAAAATGTTTGGAGTTCCCACCTCAAAAGTCGATTCATAATATTCCATTTCCTAAACAAATTTAAGGGACACGGACAAACGAAATGGCATGCAGTCCACTTAATGAACTCAATTAACTGCTAAAGCACTTTAGCTAGACGTTAAATGCACGCTAAAGTTCATTTAGGATGAGGCCTTTGGTGTTCTAGAAAATAGGTCTGTTTGTCACCGCTGCTCTCGAAATTCAGTTACCCTTCCTGAGTTTCCACAAAGGTCAGAAGTGTCCCCGACATCCTCATGCTTTAAGGCAGAGCCCCAGATGGTGACAGTAATTGCCAAGTTACAAGGTAAACTTGGGTCTGCCCCCTCCCCGCACGACCTGGCTGTCCCCCTGGGAGACAAAGAAACGAAGGCTTCCGTTTCTCAGAGTCCCCAGTAAATGCCAGTTCTGTGGGTAGAACAGGTGTTCCCCTATCAAGATCATATCCACACATTCAGGACATTTGTACCAACTGTTCTTGTCCTCCAGTACTGGAAATCTTCCAGAATGAGAAAGAAATTCATCTTCCCACGATTCCAAGAGCCTGTCTTTCCCTCTCGTGATCTGTAAAAGTCAAAAGCCTTTGTAGATACTCAGCACGCACACTGTCCTTGAGAAGCCTGCAGCCCGAAACCACCCGGCCGGTCCTTCCTCCGTCACCCAGCCCGCAGCCACGACCACTGAGGATATGAAAACTCGAAGACACAACACCGATCTTCTACGAGAACCCAGGGTACAAGGACAGACCTGCGCTTCGACAAGACAAAGTACTCAGGTCACCGCTGTGATGAGCTCCTACCTACGAGACACAGTGGCCGCACAGAAGGACAAAACCTAAGTTGATCGGGTCAGGTCAGACGCCTTCACTGAAGAGTCAGCTTGAAGGAGAAACAGCTCCTGTCACACGGCAGCTGAGGAGGAGCCCGTTCCCGACGGGAGCACAGCACGCACACACAGAGCCGCGGTCCACATGGCTTCTAGGGGGCCGCACGTCCTCTCATCCGGGGACAGGAGGACTTACGCAAACTTTGTTCAGATGCATGTGGCCGCTTCGTGGAGGACAGACTGGTGAGAGAGAAGGACCTGAACCAGAGCAACAGAATCAGGGCAGAAGGGGGGGGATACCCACGAGGCATTGAGACAGGCCTGGGAAACTCATCAGATGTGGCCGTTCGGGAGGGGGACAGAACCAGGATGATTTTCGGGACTCCTCTAAACATCTACATCCCCGCTTGTCACCCTCTTCCCACCGCCCACCACCCTCACCTGTTTTTGAAAGACATTATCCATTAATGTTATCCATTATCCATTATCCGTTAATTAATTAACGCTTGCTATGACTCATTCCTTGGATTTGTGTAATTGACCATAAACGCGATATTGATGGCAGTGTCACCTGTCTTTTATCCCATTTAATTCCTAAGGTGTCCCTCTGAGCTGATTTCATTTTCTCTCCCTTTTCGAATACATATGATTTGGGGAAAATGTCTCCCCTTCCTTCCCTCCTCCCTGCCCAGCCCACTTTGCATCAAGTTCGTGGGGCAGGAACTAGATCTGCTTCTGTGTCTGCTTCACGCCAAGTAGGTTCTTGGCACTCGGTGAATGCTGGTTACTTCTACCAACCACGGAAATAATAACAACAATCTATAAATACCTCGGCTTCCTGCAGCGAAGAGGAACTAACCACACTGCAATTAAGGAAAAGCTGGAGAAAACATTTAGTTAGCAACTTCTCAAGGCAGACAACAAGATTAAGGCAATAAATACCAGTTCCAACATATTTCCTTGGTGGAGTTTCATATTAGTCCAATAAAATGCTGAAGACCACCCACTGCCACAGCAGAATGCTAACAACATATGAGTCACCCGATGGCTAAAACTGAGCAGATTCATCTATCACGTAAAAGAGAATAATAAACGTCAATAATTTATACTGCTGTCGGATTACAAAAAGGAGAGATTGTTCTAAAATCTCATTCGTATAAAATACCACTTTTAGAAAAAGAGAACAGCACGAGAGCATGACCTCATTTATAGACTTGAGGGAAAACTATTAATGGTCCCTGGGTTCAGACACAATGGTAACCAAGAGGGGTATGCAATCTACTAGAGTTGCTTCTATCAAAAATAGGTAAGACACACAAGGGATATAAACTGTTCGGTGGGATTAAAAGGTCTCCTGTGGCCAAGTGAGGAAAATAGAACCAAATGCTGGGAATCTAAGATAACAATGACTTGCCTCTGCCGTTAAAGACTTTCATGACAAGTGTCTAAGGCTTGAACACCAAGAACATAGACAAATTAAGTAGACTAACATAACAAGCACACACCTGGAGAGTAGTTTAGGTAAATGGCTGCTAGAGAGCGAACACAGATGGAACTGGAGTGACCAACCCGGAAATCTCAGCCAACGCATGACCTCGTGATATTCCATCAACTACTATCACTGTACCTTGTTAACACCAAAGTTTCAATTAGGTGCCAAGTCAAGAGACCACAAAGGAAAAGACAAAACGCCTACAGCTCAGAGAAAACAGCCAGGGCAAACAAGGAAACCGGGACGCCTTCAGGCAAAGCCGGAAACCTTACCTAGCGGAGAACTCTGGTTTCAAGAAAACAGATCTCTACCCCACCACGGATGACCCAGAGAGCACTGGGGATACTGGGTAACTGGGGTCAACCAAAGGGGTCTTGAGCCCAAGAGAGGCCGCTCACGGCCCACAGGGCTGAAGGACTCAACAGGGAGACATGTGCGCTGGGAATTAGATCATCATCAGAATACTGTACCCTAATGTCAGTTTCAGAACACAGTTACCACCACTTTCCGTATTCCTTTAATAAGCTGAGATTACACTGAACACCTATTAAGTGCTATTATTAAATAATAGTCATCCCATTCCCGTGATCTCACATCACCAGGTTAATTCTGTCCAAAGGTAACCTTCCGTGTTCCACTGTCCCTGAAGCTCAGGGAGGAATCTAGGTTTTTTTCCTTGGCTACTACTCTCTACACCAAAGTCATTTCTCCTTTGATCTGACCAAGGCGGATAGGAAATGATCGCACGGTGTCACTGCCTTGCACCCATCTACCCAATCTCACCGGACATAAATCTCCTGTCGTGAGCTTCCCACAGATCCCCTGTTGGAGGAGACATCTGTGACTTGGGCTTTCTCCAACGGGCTTCACGTCCCAAAGGGTCTGTGGATGCCCTCACTTCCTGCTCAAAGGAGTATTGTGTTTGATGTAATACAGCCGGTACTTAGCTGAGTCAGGTGTCCCGTGACGTCCTCCCTCCGGGGGACTCCACCTTCTCCCACCTCCCTCCACCACGATTAGAAGGCTTTGGGTCCGCCTTTTCATGCACACCTCGGGTCAGCGTGTCTAGAACACACACGTGCCAGTGCCACCAAATGAGAAGTCCTGACGGTCACAAAGGGCTACATTATGCAGCTCACAATTTTCAGAGTAGTTTCACACATGGTTTCATTGGATCCTGCTAACACATCCTAAAACGCAAGCAGACAATGTTGCTGGCTCTACTTCCCAGGTGAGAAGCCTGAGGATTGGAGAAACGGAGACCCTTGGCCAAAGTTTCACAGCAGTGCAGAAACTGAAAGGCAGAGATTCTGACTTCCTGTCTGGTGCTCCTTCTACCTCTAAATCTCAATCAACAAAAAAGATGCCAACAGATAACCCTGGAGCCCAGGGACTAGTCCAAGAGGCCCATAAAAAAAAAAAAAAAAAAAAAAAAAAAAAAAAAAAAAAAGGGCTGTTTCTGCTGAGCTTGGACAGCAACTAAATCAAGTCACCTCTGAATACTTTCCAACCTCCCAGGGAAATGTCCCCGCAAGGACATTGTACTTTGGGTCAGCCTGTTTACCGATCTAAATTAGAAGCCTCTTTCCATGGGAAATCACAAACTTTAACTGTTTCTGGCCCATCTACCCCAACAGCTCACATAACGAAGACCCTTCTATCTGTGTTCCCCCTCACATCCGGCCCCCTGTCGTGGAATCAGCTTTAATGAAGTCCTTGGCTCACCTACTTGCCCCTCACTAAATTGACAGACCCCAAGACCAAAGACCTCATGAATCCCAACACCCAGCACCCAGTAGAGGGCAAGCAGGCATTCAAATGTGCAAATGCAACACATACACGAGCCCTGAGGGGACGTGCTTCCCCCTACATTCGTTGAGCCCCCACCGCAGAAACGCCTCTGGCCGCAGAAAACAGTAAGAAAACAGGAAAGCATTCCTGCTTCACTCACACCCAAGACTTCTTCCAAATCCATTCCCCCAAGTCTCAATGGTCTCTTCTCTGGAGAAAGATGGAGAAGGACTAAATTTGTGGATGCTAAACCTGGACTATCAGACCTACTTGAGCCCAATGAAGAGAACTGTAATCTGTTAGACCTTGGGTGGGACCTGAGAAGCCACAGTGTTTTAACTCACTAGGTGGCTCTGATGACCAGCCTCAACCAACAAACATCATGGCACACAGTGGACACTAGACCAGGTGCCTGGTTTTATTTTAGTACAGCCGACATGGCAACTGCCTCGTGAAGTCGACTTCCAGAGCCCAGTGTGAAGATTTTGGACTAACTTATCCCTGCAAGGTCTCATTCTGCTCAATAGCGAGAGCGCCTCTGGAAAGGCCTCTTCCCTGCCTTGGACGTTGTACCCTGATGTGAGCCGCAGCAGAGAGGGCCCAAAGCACTCGGTTTCTCCTGTTCTTGGGAGGTGACAGAAACAGGGCTTTCAGCAAGTGTCATGTGGATATTGCCCGAGAAATAGAGCAGAGCAGGTGAACACTCATCACCTGTAAAAGCGACGCCGATAAACGGCTCCGGAAGGGTCACGTAGGAAGTATCGGCTGGGTGCAAAGCGCCACAATCAATTCTGTAGGAGAAATGAAGCCTCATGCGACAACATATTTGTTACTGAGCCTTGTGGCCTCAAAAGTCAGAAAGACCTAGGTTCAAATCCCAGCTCTGCCGCTTACAGGCTGAGAGAAACTGGACCGGTTACTTAACCTCTCTGTGCTTCTGTCTTCTCATCTGCCAGACGGAAGCAATGCCACGCGCCTTCTGGGGCTATCGTCATTACAGCCGGTATCAGAAACGGCTGTGGGCTCCCAAAACAGCTCAAGGAAAGTAGCAGGTATTTCCATATCGCAAGACTAGGTCTGGCACTAAGACGGAGGGAGCCTAGCACAGCATCTCCCCTACCGAGAGGCTTATAGGCAACAACTCCGCCAGTATATTCGTGACGGCGGAGAGAGGTCTCTGACCTCAAGGGACTCGCTTCAGATGGGAAAAGTTAACACGCGTCAACCAAGCCAGAAAATACGTGCACGACACTGCGTTCAGCTTCGTCACCAACTCTCTCAGCAATGCCTCGGTCAGGGGAGCCCCGGGTGGCTCGGTCGGTTAGGCTTCCAGCTCTCGATTTCAGCTCAGGTCACGATCTCACGATTCGTGAGATCGAGCCCCACGCGTTGGGCTCTGCGTTGGCAGCACGGAGCCTGCTTGAGATTCTCGGTCTCTCTCTCTCTCAACAAATACACTTTAAAAAAAAAAAAAAAAAAAGCCTCAGTCATAGCAAGAGAAACAGTCCTGCAGGGGTGGGAGCCAGACTCCGCAGTGGCTGAAGATCTGGACTTACTCATTTCGCAACACGCAGGGATCGCCTGCCGTGGGCCCAGCACAGGCTTCCACGACAAAGGACAGTTTAACGACATGGGATCAGCAGCCTGAAGGAACTCACAGCCTCTTGAAGACTGGCATTTGCATATGAAGGGTTCTACAGAGACCGTGCAATCTGCTAACGAAGCCGAGATCAGGGGCAGCTCCAGAGAATGTAGCGTTTGAGCTCGGCCTATCGGGACACACGGATATAAAGAAGTGATAAGGGAGGACACTTCGAGCTGGGGAAACGGGAGACAGGACACATGAGACAGAGGAAGGAAAGCATCATGGTGTATTTGTGGCAATGACAGGACACTGAGGAGGAGGGAGAGGAGGGAGTCAATGCTGTGGCCAAGTGAGCAATGATGGCTGACCAAAAAAAAGAAAAAAGAAAAAGGAGGTCAGATGACAAAGAGCCCAGTTTATTCAATTGGGGGAGGAGACCCAGAGAAACAGTTATACAACAACACGTGGCACATGTGACCACAGGTCAAAGGGGGGAATTCTGAGAAGAGAGGGAGCACAGAAGGCAAGAATGGTCAGATCGTAGCCAAACCAGAGAGAGGAGTGCACACACAGACAACCACAGACACACAAAGAGAGAAAAGCTTACATGGGGACCCAACACACCTGGGCATGAGCTGATGGGAACTTTCACAAAAACTAGTACATTTAAGGGTACCTGGGTGGCTCAGTCGGTTAAGCGTCGGACTTCCGCTCAGGTCATGATCTCGTGGTCCGTGGGTTCGAGCCCCACGTCGGGCTCTGTGCTGACAGCTCAGAGCCTTGAGCCTGTTTCGGATTCTGTGTCCCTCTGCCCCTCCCCCACTCATGCTCCGGGTCTCTCTCAAAATTAAATTAATGTTAAAAAAAAAAAAAAAAAACAGTATATTTAGCATCTTCAAGTCGTCGTGAATCCTGGTATGCAGAGTAAAGTGTAAACTTCAGCCAGGGGTCATGGGAGCCCAATGAGAATCCCCCGGACTGGGTAAAGAATCAGCGGCTTCATCGGGACCCATCCTGTGGTCACTCAACAGCCCTCCCACCAAAGTGATCAGCTGACCGGGAAGGGAAGGCCCAGGCTGGCCTCCCAGCCCAGCAGCTGATCCTTGGTGGGGAGTCTCGAGGCTCAAACGGACTTTCGCAAATTACGAGAGGAAGCAGGGGTTGAATGTGGGACAAATTTGTCCTTGTTTGTCCAATTTGCAAACTCCATTGTACCGCCTAAGTAAATAGCACATACTTCTGTCTTTTGGAAAGGAGAGAAAACAACGATAGTGGGGAAAACCAGGAACCTCTACCCCTTTTAAACAAAGTGGAACAGATCAACTTCAGTTTGGAATACAAAATTTTTTTTGAGGCATTTTCATTCAGGGATATTGGATAATGTTGAAGAAAATGATCAATATTTAAAATACCACTGAATATTTCGTTCGGATATGATGAACTTTTTGTAAATATGCACAAGGAATGAATTCTCCGTGAGGAGGATGAGCCACAGGGTAACAGTTGTGGAGTGAAATGAAATACAACTAAATAAATACATCTCTAAAAGACAATGCAAAAGACAAGTGCCAAAACCCCCCAAGTGTATACGGAAATGAAGTATATGATAAAGGCAATATTCCCCTCCAGTGGTAGCGGGAAATTTACTTTAAAAAATAGTGCTGGGACTGCCAGAATGCATTTAGAAGACTGTAAAATCAGATCTGCCCCTCATCTCAGACACTAGGGTAAATACCAAATGAGAGAACTGAATTAAAACCATCCAAATACTAAAAGAAAACATAGACAGGGGCGCCTGGGTGGCTCAGTCAGGTAAGTGTCCAAGTTCGGCTCAGGTCATGATCTCGCGGTTGACCAGTTCGAGCCCTGCGTCGGGCTCTGTGCTGACAGCTCAGAGCCTGGAGCCTGCTTCAGATTCTGTGCCTCCCTCTCTCTCTGCCCCTCCCCTGTTTGCACGCTCTTTCTCAAAAATAAACATTTAAAAATTTTTTAACTAAAGGAAAACATAGATAAATTTCCTCCCATCTCTCACAGGAGAAAAACCTTATTATGCTTCAAAATCCAGAAGCACTAAAAGATAAATTTAACTATATAAAAGCATATAAACTATATGAAACTATAGCAGAAACAATTCGATAACCATTAATTTTTTTCCAGTACCTTATTATAGTTACATAGAGGTGTGCCCTTATTCTTAGGACAGGGATCTTTAGTATTTAGTGAGAAAGAGTCATAATTTCTACAACAGACTTTTAAGTGGAACAGCAGTACTGTGTAAAAAAGGAGATGTAACAAATACGGCAAAATTATTAAATACCGGTGAACTTAGATAGAGTTTAGAGGTTCACTGCACTGGCCTTTCAACTTTTTAATTTTTCAAACACGAAAAGTTGCATGCAGTTGGGTGGAGGTGGGAGGCACAGAACACCATAAAGAGTCAAAAAACAAATGACAAAGTAGAAGAGATATTTGCAACTGATCTCAAAGGACTTGTGTCCCTAATAGGCAGTGAGCTTCCAAATCTTAAGAAGAAGACCAAAACTCTGATAGAAAAATGGCAGAAGATCTTAACACTTTCCTGAAAATAAATGCTGGTGGCCCTTCTACAAAGTAAAGGGTGCTCAATCCCACTCAAAATAGATGCAAGTTAAAACTATACAGGGATACGATTTCTCACATATGAGATTAACTCAACTCCATGCTTCATGACACTGTTGGCCGGGGTATGGAATGTTAAATGGTATCATCTCTGTGGAGAGAAGCCTGGCAAAACCTATCAAAAATGCATATGCATTTCCCCTTTGGCCCAGGAACTCCCCCTTCTAGGAATCTATCCCCAAAGCAAAAAAATAGCAAAACTGTTAAAAGATTTTTGCCTAAGGAGATACATTGTGACACAATTTTTAACAGCAAAAGACTAAAAATGATCTAACAGTCAATACGGAAGGAGTTGACAAATCATGTTCATCAGGATACAATGCCATACAGCTATATGGAAGGAAGAAAAAAAAGGAAAACGAAGAGGAGGAAAGAAAAGAAAATGAAGAAGAGCTCCATACGCTTACGTGGTTTCCAGGATATATTGTTAAGTGAACAAAAACGATATGGAGAAAACAAGGTTAACATCACCCGTAATGGAACAAACCAACATCGTGTACCTCCCAATAGGACGCACCATGAACGATAGAACATCACTTCTGCAGCATTCCTGTCCCAAATGGTAACCCTAAATCTAATCATCAGGAAACATGAGTCAAACCCCACATAAGGGACACCTGCAAGTTGAGCTGTAGTCTTCAAAAATGTCAAGGTCATAAAAGAACAACTGAAGAACTATTCCAGATTAAAGAAGACTAGAGAGACAGAACATACCATACCATCCAGGACTAGATCCTGACCATAAAAAAAAAATTATTTTAGTGGCAATTAATGGTAAAATCTGTAGATAATGTGTGTGTGGATGGATGGATGGGTGGGTGGGAGGGAAGGAAGGAGAAGCAAGGTGAAGAATAAATTGCAATTCTTCCTTCTGTATTTGCAACTCTTCTGTTTGAAATTCAAAGAAAAAAAAACAACATGGCAAATGGTAAATAGAGTATGTTCCCTTTTCTGTTGGGATTTAGGGAAGAGATGGACACATACACACAGATGAACAACGCAGGGGCTGGGACACCACCTCCCCGATCAACAAAGTGCGTATAACTTTTGACTCCCCCAAAACTTACCTACTAATAGCCTACTACCGACCAAAGCCTTACCAGTAATAGTCAATTAACATATGTTTTGTATGTTTGGTTTTACGTAGTATATTCTTACACTATGTGCAATAGTGAGCTAAAGAAAACCTTAGGATAAAATACATTTACAGTAATGAATTCTATTTACCAACACCCACATCATCTAATTGGACCCGCGGTTCAAATCCGTGTTGTTCAAGGGCCAGCTTTATATCACATACATTTACATCTGCAAAAGAGAAACACCAAAAATGTGTTATCCAAAAACTAATAATGTTGTTTACATACAGGATGACAAGAGACCCAGGGCAGATGGTGAACATCTCAGAATACACCATGTGAACAGCTGTGAATCTGTAGTCCTAGGTTATTCAAAAATTTCACGTAAAAATTTGAAACAAGTTGGAGATACAATCTGTAAGGAAAATCAGTATTTCACAGGCCTTCAGAACACAGTATTTGGACAATACTTGATGACAATAAATACTTGATAGAATAGATTCTAAGGACAAAGAACTGCAATGAAATCTTCAACTTTATTCAGTATTAATAGTAGCAATATGGGTATTTGGGGGGAGAAAGTATTCTGTATATTATAAGACAACATTGTGAGGAACCAAGATTTTTCAATAAAAAAAAAATACACAAGTATAAAATTAAAGAAATTAAAAAATCTGTAACATTCATTAAAATAGGAAATGGCAGTATAAATTTTTCAAAACTATAGGTTTCCTCATTTTAACGATGAAAAGGCCTAGAAGCAAGCAGTGAGTACCCCCAACACCCAAACTATAGTCTCTAAAATCCTTTTCTATGAAAACAGGTCTCCTTGAAGTCGAGGCTGCTTCCAGGTCTGGGTTGGGAAATGTACAGACCCAGCCAGGAAATAGATCAGCCTAGGATATCTCCGCGAGCCACAAAGCAGGGAGGCCGTAAAAACTAATGGGAAAATTGTTTTTTTGTAATGAATGGGGTCATGTCAAAAGGACACTAGAGTGGAAGAATCATCCCTCTCAAAACAGGACACAGCAGGAGCATCAAAATGAGTCATGGCTGTAAAAGTAGTGAAACACACTGAATAGATCATGATATAGGTGTTCAGGAGTCCCCCAAAATTCCAGAGTGGAAGAACATTCCCCCAGACAACTGAACCAGTTTCTTCAAAGTCGCATCACAGGGGTAAAATAAAGGAGGCAGGGGGTCTACTTTTGCCAATAGTCCAGAGTCCTAACCACCCAGTGCAATGTATATACCTGCATTCGGATCCTCGTCCCAACAAACCAAGTATAATTTGAAGACAATTGGAGGAAATTGAAAGGACCAGTACAGGGATTTTGTTGCTAACTTTTGTAGGTGGGTAAGAGAAGTCCCCATTTTTATGCAGATTCATATTCAAGGATAGAGTGGTGAAACGTGATCTCATGACTTTACCTTAAAAGATTTCAACAAAATAATGGAAGAAGGTTGTAGATAAAGCAGATGTGGCAAAATCTTAAAAGCAATTAAATCAAGGTAATGAGTATTCAGAGGCTCATTATATTACCCTCTCTACTTTTGTGTATCTTATAATTTTTTCAAAATAAAATGTCTTAAAACAGACTTCCCAAAGACCTACTACATACATAGTGCAATGTGACCTTGGATTCTGGAGGGTTTGCTAGTCTTCCCAAAAATTCAATTTAAGATTTATGGACAACCTGTATGGAATAAAAATTAAAAGAGTAATTCTCATTTTCTTACATGCCCACCAGATAGTTTAGTACACTTTCTAGCATCAGGATTCCTAAGCACCATTGAAAGTTCAGAGCACAGTTTCTGGACACTTATTCCATCATCAGAAGGCAATTTTAGGGGCGCCTGGGTGGCTCAGTCGGTTAAGTAGCTGACTCTGGATTTCGGCTCAGCTCATGATCCCGTGGTTTGTCAGTTCAAGCCCCGCGGCAGGTTCTGCACTGAGAGGGTAGAGCCTGCTTGGGATTCTCTCCCCCTCTCTCTCTGCTCTTCCCCCACTCGTGCCCTCACTCTCAAAAATAAACTTAAAAAAAAAAAAGACAATTTTAACAGATTACATGTCTTGCTTTACATCATTTTCATTCTGCTAATTACTGCACACGAGAAAACTGTCCATGAACAATCTTGTCATACTCAATAGGAGGTTCTCTACTTCAACATAATGACCTTAACTGTTCAGGAAGGGGTTACTCCACCCTGACTGTAAACACTGAATTGTTGCTTTATGTCTCCCACGTGGGGACATTATCTGAACGATTATCCCACATCCCTTAACAGGAAAGGGTTCCACTTTCTGAGCAGGTACAGACAATAACAGAAAACTCCTTCCTCTTTAGTAATAACAATAAAAATTACTAACTTTCGCTGTTATTTTTATTTTCATTTTTTATAGCAGATCCACTTCATACATGGCAGGCACCTCATAACCTCCAGTTCACAAATGCACCCACTGGGGAGCCTGGGTGGCTCAGCTGGTTGGGGGTCTGACTCTCGATTTCAGCTCAGGTCAAGATCCCAGGTCAGGGACTCGAGCCCCGCGTCGGGTTCCGCGCTGAGCATAGAGCCTGCTTGGGATTCTCTTTCTCTCTACCTCTACGCATCTCCCCTCCTTATGCTCTCTCTAAAAAAAAAAAAAAAAAAAAAAAAAAAATTTTAAATAAAAAAAATGCAACCACCGAGACGCTCAGATTTTTCCCCCAAAGTCACACAGCTAATAAAGGGCTAAGCCAGCGTCCTCCTCTGTAAAAGGGAGGAGGCGCACCTGTCACCACCAGCTGCACCATTCCGAGCCCATCACCAGGCCTCAGTTTCCTCACTGGCAATATGAGGAAGCTGGACCACAGACGCCCTCAAACTGTGATTAGTCTACCCCTTTTCAAACACAGTTTCGTAAATGGAAAAAATCCTCAAGTTCCAAGTCCTTTGGCAGAAAGGCATCTCGCTATACCCCAACACGGCTCCACAGGGATCCTTTGTCTTAACTCCGCAGGAGGAATTCTGCCCTGGAGATGCGGGTAAATAGAAAATTACAGAGCAGGGAGCCTTTTGAGAACGTGTACCCGAGAGAGAGGAACTCGGGGATTAGAGAACAGAAGCATCAACACTTCTCCGAGAGCCGGAGGAGACAGACAGACCCGGGAGGAGACAGACAGACGGCAGAGGAAAGAGACAGACTGCGGAGGAGTGTGGTGGGCAGATAAAGGAACTGGGGGGAGGGGGGCCAAGGAGGGGGGGGGTCTACAAGGAAACTGTGCAGAAGCACATGTTAAAAAGTACGAGGGGGGCGGGAGGACCTGAAAGGATTCTCCCCTCCTCTCATGCACCAGATCCCCAATCTTTCCCTTGTTTCCCCACTCAAGGAGCATCACAACTGCACAAATGTCCCCCCCCTTTGAAGGAACTGCCAACTTGCATAACAATTCCTCAGTTTGTACTCCCTTAAAGCTGCCTTTCACTTTTTCACTGGGCTGAACATGCGCAAAATCACTTCTGTTTCTTTAGGACAGATCCCCAGAAGCAGGAGTTATTTGGCAAAAGGGTAGGAAAATGTTGAAATATCTACATACAGGTGCACATACACACATGTATATAATCAAGCTGTGTTTTTTCTTTTTCTTCTTTTTTCCTTTTTGTTTTTTGAGAGACAGAGTGTGAGCAGGGGAGGGTCAGCGAGAGAGGGAGACACAGAATCTGAAGCAGGCTCCAAGCTGTCAGCACAGAGCCCGATGTGGGACTCAGGCTCAGGAACCGCGAGATCATGACCTGAGCCGAAGGCGGACACTTACCCGACTGAGCCACCCAGGCGCCCCTAATCAAGCTGCTTTCTCAAGGTTGTACCAACTGATGCTCCTACCGGCAGCAGAGGAGACCTTCTATTATTCGTGGACTAGGATCACATTTGTCACCTCGGCCCGTACACCGGCTTATCAGCATGCCCACTGCCTCCGCGATGCCCTCCGTCTCCCATCCAACAAGCCCAGGACCCCCAGCGTATTTCCCTCTCCGAGACTTCAGAGGGCCACTCAGGGCAATTTCCAAATGGCTCCGCAAATCCCCTCACCAACGAGAACACCCTTCCCTACCCTCCCATACCCACAAAGACAAGACAGAGATTCCTTAGCCCTGGCTGTTAAGTGCCCCGGAATCCAAGCGAAACCCACAGCTGCAGAACAGAGTAGGGGGACTCACGTACTTCTTGTGCGTGTATAATTTTGTTACATTTTTTTATCTGAATTCCAGGATAGTTCCCACACCGTGTTATATTAGTTTCAGGTGTATCACACAGGGACTTAACACTTCTATACATTACTCAGTGATCATCGTATGTGTCCTCTTAATCCCCATCACTTATTTCATCTATTTTTTTAATTATTATTATTATTCTCAAGTTACTTAACACACAGCATAGCCTGGGCTTCAGGAGTGGAACCCGGTGTTACATACGGCACCCAGTGCTCATCCCAACAAGTGCCCTCCTTAAGGCCCATCGCCCATTTAGTCCATGCTGCCACCCCCTTATTTCCTGTGCTTTTTAACTTAAAAAGTCACACAAGTAGTTCCTGCTAAGGCTGACTTAACCCTCTTCACGTTGCCAATTTTTAAATAAAAAATGAACAGCAGCAGTATAAGTTCTTTGCTTATTTTTTGCCATTTGGTGTTTTGTTTTGGTTTTTGGCTTTTCTGAGAATGTGGAGTAAACCCAGCGACGTCAGCTCTATGTAAACAGAAGCAGAAACGCAGGGACATCCCCATACGGTCCTCGGGGACGTGCGGGCACCCAGGCGCGCTGTCTGCGGAGCAAATCCCTCCCTATTACTCAGACAGCACATCGCCTGTGTCGGGCACTGAGCCCAGACCCCGTTTCCAAACTGGAGGAAGGTGAAAACCTCTCTGGAATGACCTCCTAATACCTCTCCCTGCCTTCCCTCAGGGGCTAGTGAAATAGCTTCCCTCCCCCACCCCTTCATGGACTCCAAACAGACCCTCTTCTGGTTAGGACAGTGAAATGGTCCAGTTTCTAGATTTTTCTTTAAAAGGAGAATATGAAAAAAAAATTTTTTTAAATAAATAAATAAATAAAAGGGGCGCCTGGGTGGCTCAGTCGGTTAAGCGGCCGACTTCAGCTCAGGTCACGATCTCACGGTCCGTGGGTTCGAGCCCCGCGTCGGGCTCTGGGCTGATGGCTCAGAGCCTGGAGCCTGCTTCCGATTCTGTGTCTCCCTCTCTCTGCCCCTCCCCCGTTCATGTTCTGTCTCTCTCTGTCTCAAAAATAAATAAAACGTTAAAAAAAAAATTAAGAAAAAAATAAAAATAAAAATAAACAGAGAATATGATGTGAGGGTTCAGAAGTTACTATCCCTACCTCCCAAAATACCCATGACAACATATTACCAGGCAGCTTTAAAGAGACTGGTCGGTCACATCATCAAGACAAGGGGCTCCTATGTTGGGGTCCGAGGAATCCCCGTGAACTTTCTCACAGGCTCCATGGACCCCCTGAAATGAGATGCTAGGTTCAGTTCACGAGCAGTTTTCGGAAGAGAGAGGCCAAAGAGCTCATTAGATTTCCACGGGGTCCGTGACTCAAAGGAACCAAGCGTCCACCGGGTGTGGAGTTCTGACTCATCCCCAGCGAACCCACACTCGCCCCCACCTCTCGCACAGCCCTGGATACGCAGCGCGTGTTCAGGACGTAGGGAGCAAATCCAAAAATATCAAGTGACTCCTCAGAAACCAGTGGTTACACAGAAGGGCTCTACAAATACTGATCAATCACGCAGGAAACACTGGAGGCCAAGGACGGTTTGGGTTTTTGGGGTGTTTTTTTTTAAATGAAGAGTTGACGGAATATCAGCCAGGCACAGTGCCCACTAAGCAACTGTCATTGATGAAATAGCTCATTCTTTTGATCTCTATCTTCTCCTAACACCACTGGGAAGAGGGGCCCTAGGATGTGCCAGGGCCTGGAAGGCAGAACAACATTCACGGGCTCATGTCTGGCGAGAAAGTGGAAACCAGTGTGGAGTATGTGGGCTTGTCCCCCCTCGGATGGGTCTCTCAGGCTCCCAGGAGGCTGTGAAAACGTCTCCTGTGTTCACGTGTACAAGCACACATACATGTGTATGCACATACGTGCCAGGCCAGGCAGCTTTATCTGCACAGGACCTTCCCAGAGGGCGGGAAGGGTGCAGCCCCAGCAGCTGTCCTGGGAGAGCCTACAGGGGTCTCCCCGTAGCGGCCCGACAAGGTGCATTCGGGACACCAGCCCCTCTTTTGATTCCAGGAGCACAAGGGCACACTTGTTCACCGATGGGTTCGACGACCTGTCTGAAAGGCCAGGAGGGAGGAGGCCAGCAGTCCTGACCTGGAGGGCGACTGGGGCTCCGTGGGGCTCGGGGTCCTGAGCTGCCAGGGTCCACGATGTGTCCGTGGGCTTTCCTACGTTCCCTTCCCTTCCCCTCAAACAAGAAAGATGAGAGCACTAGGTTGCACGAGTTCATACCCCCGTGTCTAGAGAAGGAGAAATCTCATGATGAATTACCTGGCAAGAATTCATCAGTTTAAAAAAAAAAAAAAATAGCTACCAAGAAGTTGGCACTGAAGCATCAGACACGGGCTGAGATCCATTTAAACAGGAGCAAGTAAATCCACGCACGCATCTCGTCGCTACTGGCCGAGACCGATCCGATAAAGACGGGAGCCATGTGTGGAGAAGGGCAGTATCTGGGGAGACAGCTGATGCAAACAGAGCAAAATGCACAAAATGAGCTCCTATCCCCGGGAAACCGAAGCCAGCATTTTCTGATTAGATAATGCCCCCAAAATGGATTAATGCTGTCCACACGGGCACTTTCAACGCCTGTCCTCCTCCCTGGCGCTGTGGTCTATAGATCGGCAAGAAGCTGCAGGAGAGCTCGAGAAACTTAGAAATGAAATGGGTTTCACTGTGATGCAGGCACTGGAACGAAGGCTGCCCCTCGTTTCCAAAGCTGATGAAATACACGCTTAACCCGCAAAGAAACTACGGGTCTATGTGGGAACATGAAGACTTCTGAGACACCCACCTGTCCCGGATCAGCAACCAAGTCAACAAATCAGAATGCTAATGTGGTCAAATCACAAACTATGCCTGTCCTCTGCCTGCCTGGTTGACTTTTTCCCACCTGTCACCTCTGGGACACAAATTCTTTTTTTTAATGCTTTTATTTATTTTTGAAGAGAGAGAGAGAAACAGAGCGCAAGCAAAGGAGGGTCAGAAAGAGAGAGAGAGGGAAACACAGAATCCGAAGCAGGCTCCAGGCTCTGAGCTGTCAGCACAGAGCCCCACACGGGGCTCGAACCCACAAACCGTGAGACCGTGACCTGAGCCGAAGTCGGACACTCAACCGACTGAGCCAGTGAGGTGCCCCAAGACACAAATATTGTTTAAAGAAACCCCTAGAGCTTCTAGTCACCCCTAACTAGAATGGATTTTGAGGTGAAAATACTATGAACTGATCGATCTTATTAAGCTACCAGCTCACCCAAGAACTTTCTAAGCTGTAGCTGGCGGAAATACAGGCCTCAACAATGCCCAAGGGAGAAAGGTTTGCCCTCTCGGGGACACGGCACACGAGAACAGACATCCCACGGGTCAGGGTTAGCTGTTGACGCAAATTCACTGGGCCGCAGCCTATTCCGGAAACTCGGACAGATGATGCAGTCAACTCCCACAAGGCATCAAAAAGCGGTCAACCTCCAAGGCGATCAGCACACTACAGTCCGAGAGTCACAACTACAGTGGGAGATAGTGACACGGGAGCCCGCGCACGGAGGTGAGCCCTCACCCAGCCTCCGGAGAAGGGGACGGTGGCTATGTCAGCAGGCCGCACGCTGGAAGCTGGGGCTGCTTGCGGAAGGCTGCAAGATCTCAAAGGGAAGCACCCCTGAAGCCAAGGAACAGGGTACACCCAGCCGCGGCGGCCTGAACAGCCTTTGGATAAAAGCCACTTCAGCTTCGGGATCCTCTCCGCACAGCCGCCCACTTGCGTATCCGACGCCCGGCCACCAGAGCAAATGCCCACTATTTGCCTCCTGTGACGATGTAACCAACTGGCAATCCCGGGAATAAGGCAGTTTCCTACCAGTCCATTCTTCATGGACGGACCTCACTCAGGACACAACTGGGAAAACGGACCCTCTGCGTGCTTTCTTTCCTCCCCGTTTCCCTCCCGAATCCAGGGATTTCTACGAGTTGCTCTATCAGCCTCTGAAGCACCCTCAGCCTCTCCGCTCCGTGGGTCTCAAACTGGAGTCTGTGCACAAGTCACCTGGGGATCTTGATAAAATGCAGACTTGATTCCGTGGGTCCCGGACAGGACCTGAGAGTCCGTGTTTCTAACAAGATCTCCAGGGACATAGAGGCCAGCTCTGCAAACCACACCCTGAGAGAAGCAAAGCTCCTACCATCCCAAAGAACTCCTAGATAATTCATCTTCCTTGGGCCTCTTCTCCGAAACCTACAACAGTCACCTCCCCCACCAGGCGGCCCAGACTCCCAACATTTGAGATTCTTATCGTAGACAGAACGGAGGCCCACAGAGATAAAGGAATCTGCCCCACATCACACAACTAGAAAGTCATTATTTGAACTCAGAAAGGGACCAGGTTTAGTCCCAGCAACCTGCTGTATGTACGTCCTCAACGCACTCACTCAGCACCATCTGACATCGGCCTGTGTTTCGTTTGTATGGCTGTTTGTTATTCTCCCTCTTCCCACGTCCCCAACACCCAGGCCAGTTTGTAAAGCTCCAAAGGAGCAAGGATCATGTTTGTCTTGTTCGTTGCTAGATCTCCGGTACATAGAAAAATCCCCAGCTCATAGGGGACACTTGAAAATATCTGTCGCGTGAACAAAAGCGAACGAAACAAATTGCTTTTTCTTCCAAAAGGAGACAGAGCGAGAATCTCGGCCGTTCTGGGACCTGCAGAAGGGTCCTCAGTTTCAGCCACGGAGAAGCCTCTCAGGGCACCGTGGCATGGGTTCAGACCAGATACAGACGAACACGACAGAAGCCACCACCCACCCTGGCAAGAGCTCCCAACTTAGTCACGGGGAAATGCCACAGACACACAAGACTTAAGCATACTTCGGAAAAAGTATGACGGGCGCCTGGGTGGCTCAGTCAGTTGAGCATCTGACTCAGGTCATGATCTCACGGTTCATGACTTCGAGTCCCACATCCAGCTCCTCACTGACAGTGTGGAGCCTGCTTGGGATTCTCTCTCTTCCTCTCTCTGTCCCTCCCTGCTCTCTCTCTCTCGCTCTCAAAATAAATAAACTTAGGAGGAAGGAAAGAAAGAAAGAAAAGAAAAGAGAAGAGAAGAGAAGGGAAGGGAAGGGAAGGGAAGGGAAGGGAAGAGAAGAGAAGAGAAGAGAAGAGAAGAGAAGAGAAGAAAAGAAAAGAAAAGAAAAGAAAAGAAAAGAAAAGAACGAGTATAAATATAACCAAGTCCAAATAGGACACAACATTCTGAGCGCACGGGTCCAGGTGGGACCAGTAGGATTCACATTAGAGCTGGTAAATCAGGGAGGGCTGCAGGAGGAGGGGTTGGGCTAGCAAGGCAGGTGATGCACCCAATTTTCCAAATTAATTTTCAAACAGGATACTTGACCAAATGATTGTTTTTTGTGGTTTCTTTTTTCACAGCTTCTTGGCTAAGATACAGTCCCCAGTCATTCTACCCAACACTCATCTAGGCGTTGCTGTGAAAGTGTCCTGGAGATGTGATTAAGGTCTGCAATCCTCCTTAAGGAGGTTACTCTAGATCATCTGGATAAGCCTGATGCAAGCAGTTGAAAGGCCTTAGGAGGACAGCTGCCGCCCGTGCCCAAGAGCTCCAGCCTCGGAGCTGGCCCTGTGCATGTGGGACGTGCCCACCTGCCCCTTACAGTAAAGCTTTTCACACGCCTTTCCAACCGGCCCATTTCTCGGGTTGAACCCTGGCTGATACTCCTGCAAAGCGGGGTGATCTTGCCCCGCAGGAGAGCAAACGTGGCCTCTTCCAGCCCTGGGTGGTGGGGGCTCATGATGGAAGTTCCTTCCATTCATACTAAGTACTGCCTGAAGTGCCTCAACGTCTGGCACATAAAACTGAGATTACAGAGGGGTCGAGGAAACCCCATTTGCCACCCCACCACTTGAAACATTCTCCCACTGACTTATGTTTTTCTGCATAAGCTCTAGGTTTTCAAGCTGCCTGTGACAGCATTGTCTTCAGAATAAGTCATAATAAGTCAAAGAATAAAAGAAAATAAAACAGATTTGTAACTCTCCCGCCTTGGAAGGGCACGCGAGAGCAACCAGGGGCAGGAGCTCTACTGTGGCTGCCTCTCCACGGGGGGGGAGGATGGGCAGGAGGGAGGAGACGCCTTGGCAGCCTCAGCCCCAAGCACGTTCCACCGTGGGGGCGACAGGACTCCACGGGGCCACCCGACGCGCCTTTGGACGCTTGAGTCATAGACGTCCCGCGAGCTAAGCCGCAGACTGCCTCCGTCCTGCTGCAACAACCCTTGGTTCCAACAGGAACCAAGACTACCCACACCCTACCTGCTGCCAGCCTCCAGCTCCATCCCCCACCCCCCCAAGGCCACGGACAGGAGAGGCAACAACTCCCTCTCGCCCCCATTTCCGGGCACCCGGAACGCATACTTGTGATCCTGTCGCAACCTGCCTTCTTCAGGGACCCCTATGCCCCCCACCTCCCAACCGGACACCCCCAGTAGGACACGCTGTCCAGACAGCGGAAAAAGCCATCAGCACTCAAGTGAGACACAAGGGAGGGGCCACGTCACCTTCGGAAGGCTACTTCCTCTCTCTGAACGCGAGCATCTCTTTGCTGGAGATCAGAGCAGCTCGCCCTGCAGAGTTGCTAGGAAGAACATAAATACTCTATGTAAAAAGCGGCTGTTTCGTCCGGGACGTGCTTACGGAGCTCACATACGCAGCACACGATACACGCACGCCTGTATTTAAGGGAGTTCTCAGGGGAAACAACGTAACCGAAGTCGTGAAAACCCAAGCAGACGCACACATCCTTTTCTGAGAAGTGACGGCTTCATCATGCCATCCATCCAGCCACCTGTCGGGTGTCCGTCTTTAAAAGGTGTGCACGCGTCAGACCATCCTGGGTGGCGAGCTCTGACAAGTCAGGACCCGAGAGTCCAATTATGTTCCCGACGGTGCAGAGCACGGGCCCAGAAAGTTCCTGACTGACCCAAGAGCTGGACGGGCCCTTCCGAGAGCCACAGGTCTGATCTCGTCAACTTGTTCAGAGATAAAAGAATTAGCCCAAAGGCGTTGAAAGAAGTGGCCATTGGGGCGCCTGGGTGGCTCAGTCGGTTAAGCGGCCGACTTCGGCTCAGGTCATGATCTCGCGGTCCGTGAGTTTGAGCCCCACATCAGGCTCTGTGCTGACAGCTCGGAGCCTGAAGCCTGCTTCAGATTCTGTGTCTCCATCTCTCTCTCTGCCCCTCCCACACTCCTGCTCTCTCTCTCTCTCTCAAAATTAAATTAAAAAAACATTAAAAAAAAGAAAGAAGTGGCCATTGGGGCACCCGGGATGGATCTAACAGTTGAGCATCCAACTTCAGCTCAGACCATGATCTCACAATTCATGAGGTCAAACCCCACATCAGACTCTGTGCTGACAGTGCAAAGCCCACTTAGGACCCTCTGCCCCAATCTCTCCCCCCACCCTCCTTCTCCCCTCCCCACCCCCCGCCTCTTTCCCTCTCAAAAATAAATATTAAAGGGACACCTGGCTGGCTCAGTCGGTTAAGCATCCAACCTAGGCTCAGGTCATGATCTCGCGGTTCGTGAGTTCGAGCCCCGCGTCGGGCTCTGTGCTGACAGCCCGGAGGCTGCTTTGAATTCTGTCTCCCTCTCTCTGCCCCTCCCCTGCTCATGCTCTCTCAAAAACAAACATTAATTTTTTTATTAATAAACAATAAAAAAAAAAAAAACAGACAAAACCCAGTGACAAAGGAACTGGAACCCAGAGCCGCCTTGCAAGCTCAGTATGCTAGGAACCGGGATGCTCTTACCCCGAGAGGACAACGCAAGCCCTTGCTCCAAGGCTTTCGCCAGCTTCCGCAGATGCCGTGAGGTCCCTCGGTGGACCGTGCCAAGTGCAAACTTTAAAGCACAGCAAGTACAGAGACGCAACTTGTTCCTAGCCCGTCAGAAAGGCAGGCAGGCTGGTGACAAGGAGGCAGCTCCGAGAAGTGTGACTACAGACAGATGGTGGCGGTGAGCTGGAAAATCTAGAACTGCACTGAACACCACTAAAAATAATAGGGATCCCAGAGTAAACCAGGGGCCTGGTGTAGTCGTGCAACGGGAGGGAGCCCCGGCCTCCAGCGCGAGGCAGCCGGCAACAAAACGCGTCTCCCGTAAATTGCTACTAACTCTCATTGCCATTGACCTCCACCCCGGTAACGAGGCTGCGGGGACTAGGCGTGGAAGGCCCACAGCGATCCCCCCAGGCCACCTCCTCCCCTGCCCCCAGCCACGCCTGAGTCATCTCGAAACACTCCGCACGACGGGCAGTCTCGGAGCTCCACATCAACCGAGGGAATGCAGCAGCTTCCGAAGAAGCCTCTTCCATTTTTGGCTGGGACCGCGCTCCTTACGTTTGGCAGACATCTACCCCTGCTGACATCATCCGTCGGGAAAGCCTCCGACAGCAACTTTTCCGGCAACCAAGTCACGCTGTTGACGTTACTTCCTCCCGATGCCATTTAAGACCCTGGGATCGTTTTCACACATTTTGGGTCTCTGCATCTTAGACCTGTCCTACTGGTTTTGAGACGAGAGCGCCAGGACTCTTGAAGAGAGAGACCAGTTCTCCGGGAGGGATCTTGTCTCTTCCAAAAAATGAGACCTGTCGCAGGTCAACGAGCGCCACGGTCAGAGGCGGTCAGCAGACGCGGCCCCGGTCACGCCTGGGTCACCAGAGACCAAGGACAGGGAATGTGGGAAGTTCACTGCCAATCTAGACCCGCTACTCTGAGCAACCCCTCTTCTCCAGTGGCTCCCACGTTCTCTCCCGCACACTCTCTGTTCTCTCCCGCAGACCCACCAGGCAAGTTCCCACTCCGCGACGTTTAGTGGTCACTCGCGCCTTTTGACTAAAACGCTCGAGTCCTGGCTAACCTCAGAGAAGCCCCCTGACCGGCCGACAGCAGCAGCCCAGTCATATGCTCAAGACATCCTGTGTCACATTACCCAGTTTCACTTCCTTCAAACCACTCATCATCGCCCAAAAATATCTCGCTTACTCTGTCTCACCCCACGAGTTGTAAGTGGTTTAAAGACGGGAGAGCGAGTCTGTCTCGTTCACAACTACATCCCCAGTGCCTGGAAAGTACTCAGCATAGAGCGGATGCTCGGGGGGGGGGAATCTGTTAATTGAATGAATGCCAGTGAATGATTTAATGGGGAGACAGCAGGCCCTGGGATCAGACCCGCCTGGGTTCAAACGCCGGCTCGGCTCTTTATTAGTGCCGTGACCTCGAGAAAGTCACCTTATCCAAGATCACGCAGCTGGTAAGGTTTCAAGATGTATGCCGCGGGGTGTGGATGAAAATTAAGTTTTAGGATTTTTAAGTATCAGGACTCCAGCTTCTAAACATGCCTGACAGACACTAAGTCGTAAGAGGACATTAGTGGTAACCTTGACTCATTTGATAAAGCTGGTGGTGGTGGCAGTGACGGTGACAGCAGTAGCCTACGCCGTAATAATGACAGGCCATTGGCACCTCAAGATAGCATCTGTTACCATTTTCAACTTCTGCTAAAAGAAGGAGGCAGCGTGACAAAGTGGCACTGTCATGGTCAGAAGACCCTGACTGGAGTCTCCAACTTGACAAGGCATTCCATCACCGATAACAGCAGGTGCAAAGAACAAACGAGACGCTAGATTTACGTGAAGCACTTTCTAAACTCGAAGGCACAACATTTATGAGTATTATCAATATTAAAAATGTTCTCGTCCCCAGTTTAATATTCCTCACACCCTGGGAGGCAGCGCTCACTTCCTCGGGCAGGTTAAGAGTTATCTGGCTACGGGCACCTGGGTGGCTCAGTCGGTTAAGTGTCCGACTTCGACTCAGGTCACAATCTCGCGGTCCGTGAGTTTGAGCCCCGCGTCGGGGTCTGGGCTGATGGCTCGGAGCCTGGAGCCTGCTTCAGATTCTGTGTCTCCCTCTCTCTCTGTTCCTCCCCCATTCATGCTCTATCTCTGTCTCAAAAATAAATAAACGTTAAAAAAAAAAAAAAAGTTATCTGGCTAGTGAACGTACACTCAGACAACCACAGTGGTGTGTGAATTATTCAGGGCAAAACCTCGCTCTAAACAGCACAGCGCAGGCTCAAAGAATGCAGTCACCCCTCATCACCTGGGGAAACAACAGGTAGCAGTTAGCTTCTCGGAGAAGAGGAAAGCATCGAGTACAGGGCAGTGGAGGTCCAGAGACTCAGGTTCGAATCCCAGCTATCCCATAACCGGCCGAGTGATGCTGGGAGGTCACAGACCATCTCTAGGTGCCTAGCGTTTCAAAGGCCCTTAAATATTTGCAAACAGAGCAACGGGCCCTTTTCCATCAAAGAGACTATAGCCTCTTTGGCTGGAGGTGGTGAGGAGAGAAGACAGAGCCAGGTTACAAGAGAATCATCATCCACACCGGCAAGCTGTCTGACGAATGGTCTTCCAGGGGGCGAACTTGGGTTGCTCCCTCAGCAATCACGGGCCTCGGGGTCTTGGTGGGAGGCTAAACCACTGAATCAAAACCAGAACAAACTCCAGTCCCTCCAGGACTGTCCCTCTCATGTACGAGGATAGGAAAATCAAGTTTAATAGAGACTTCTCATTTGACAACACTTTTCAGAAATTCACCTCCTCGGAGCCACATTTATGCGAATTCTTCTTTTGTTGAAGGCTTTACCATCGAAAACCTTATACACAAAAGTAGAGCGAGAGCACAAATGAACCAACTCCCAGGAACTCTTCACCAGCTTCGGTCACCCCCAGCTCAGGGCCACTCTGGTTTCATCCATACCCACCTGCTTCCTCTTTAACCCTTTATTATTTTTAATTTTTTTTAATGTTTATTTATTTTTGACACACAGAGACAAAGCATGAGCGGGGAAGAGGCACAGAGAGAGGGAGACACAGAATGCGAAGCAGGCTCCAGGCTCTGAGCTGTCAGCACAGAGCCCGATGCAGGGCTCAAACTCACAGACCGCAAGATCATGACCTGAGCCAAAGTGAGCCACCCAGGTGCCCCAAGCCCTTTATTTTTTTTAATTTTTTTTTAATGTTTATTTTTGAGAGAGAGAGACCGAGCATGAGCGGGGGAGGGGCAAAGAGAAAGGGAGACACAGAATCGGAAGCAGGCTCCAAGCTGTCAGCACAGAGCCCGATGCGCGGCTCGAACTCACAAACTGTGAGATGGTGACCTGGGCCAAAGTCAGATGCTTAACCGACTGAGCCACCCTGGCGTCCTTGGTGGTGTCCCCTCTAACGTTGTCTGGCACTGCTGATCACTACCTGGATCGCAGAGTTTATCAAGTATAATAACATAGTAATGATTTCATCATTCCTTCATTTCTTAGCTATACTTCTGTACAGAGAAACTCCCCTCTTCCCTACACCAGCTCTCTGGTCATCCTAAAGCACCATTTATGAAATGTTTGTGTTCATTGCTTTTCCAGTTTTCAAAACAATGAGCTAATTTCAAAGCATCCTACAAAAGTGATGGCTTTTCATCCATATCATTATAAACTCCGGTATTTGGTCCCGTGTGATAGGTTTCAATCTACTGCAGTATCATCCCTAATGATGCTCCAGGTGGGCTCTCTTGGGCCAACGGGAGCCTCTTCAAGTTGGTTCCTGGGTCTTTTTTAATTTTTTGGTTTTCTTTTTTTACATTTATTTATTTTTGAGAGACAGACCGTGAGCAGCGGAGGGGCAGAAAGCGAGGGAGACCCAGAACCCGAAGCGGGCTCCAGGCTCCAAGCTGTCAGCCCAGAGCCCGACACGGGGCTCGAACCCACGAACCGCGAGATCGTGACCCGAGCCGAAGTCGGACGCTCAACCGACTGAGCCACCCAGGCGTCCCCAGACTTGAAAGCAGCCATTTCTCCAAAGAGCCCTGATCCCTTTTAATAGAAAATGGTATTTGGCAATCATGATCTGGACACCAAGAATGCTCACTGTCCTGGTTTCTTGGCCTTGCCAGTGGACAAGGCTAGAACATTTTAATAACGAAATGCTTCATGAGTTCATACTTCACATCCAATTCAAAATCAGGACGGTAGGGATTTTACTTGACCTCATTGTTCGTACGTTAGTGTTTTCTTCCCACCGACGTAATTGTTCTCTCTATCCCACCACAAATATAAAGGGTCTCAGAACAACACCAACACCACTATCACCAGTGATATTAAAAAAAAAAAAGTCTACAAAAGTCTATTTTCTGCACGTCTGGTATCTTTATGGTATGCACCACCAACAATGCACAATCACATCACTGTGTTTTATAGCCAGTTGGCAGAGTTCCTCACTTTCTCTCTGCAGGTTACGCCAACTAGCTCGACGCAGCGAGATTCACTTGGTTTTCTCAGGGATTGCTTCATTTTTAAATTTAAATAGAAAAGCATGTTAAAAATTTACACAGTTCTAACTTCAAACTAGCAAGGAATCTTCAGAGAAGACAAAGTTTTATTCCTTTTCCCTCCAGGCTGTTTCTTTTCTCCTAAGAGATTTAAAAAAAAAAAATTAAGTGGCAATTAAAGGTTTTTTTTATATTTATTTATTGAGAGAGAGAGAGAGAGAGAGAGAGAGAGAGCACGCGTGAGCGAGCATAAGCAGGGGAGGGGCAGAGGGAGAGGGAGACACGCACAATGTGAAACAGGCTCCGGGCTCTGAGCTGTCACAACACAGAGCCTGACACGGGGCTCGGACTCCCAAACTGTGAGATCGTGACTTGAGCTGAAGTCGGACGCTCAACCGACTGAGCCCCCCAGGCGCCCCAACATTTTAAGTTATCAGTACACCCAACATGGGGCTCAAACTTACAACCCCGCGATCGAGTCGCACGCTCCACTGACGGAGCCAGCCGGGAGCCCCCACCATTTTTTTTTTTAATGTAAATAAATACATACTCCCTCTCGTTTCAGATAAATTACCTTGCCCTTTTGCTCAATAGATCTGAGAGATGGCTGCATTACAGATACGCCCTGGATTCCTTTCTTCAGCTTCATGTTCTCCATCATGTGGAGCCACCATAGTTTATCTGCACAGTGCTGCTCCAGGGAAGGGCGGGCGGGTCACGGTCGGCTATTCCAGAATGAGCCACTGGGCGCCCTGGTGTTTTGTTTGTTTCTTTGTTTGTTTTAAGAGACAGTGCACATGCACGGCATGAGCAGGGGAGAGGGGCAGGGGTGGGGAGAGGGGCAGGGGTGGGGAGAGGGGCAGGGGTGGGGAGAGGGGCAGGGGTAGGGGAGAGGGGCAAGGGAGAGAGGGAGACAGGATCCCAAGCAGGCTTCATGCTCAGCACAGAGCCCAACGCGGGCTCGATCCCACCACCCTGGGATCATGACCTGAGCCGCCATCGAGAATCGGATGCTTAGTGGAATGAGCCACCCCGGTGCCCCCAAAGGTCTATTGTTGACCAACCTAAGAACAGAGACCTCTGCCGCTGGGGAGATGGGAAGCATTTAGCATCAGCCCACCCGTGAAAAAGAGCCATGAGATACAAGCGCAGAATACCAGCCCCCAGTGAGAAAAGTTTCAAAAAGATACCTTTTATTGTAGCAACCAAAACTATAAGGCACTACAAGTCAATTCAATAAAAGGCAGATGAAAAATTCAAAAACTATACAATTTTATTAAAAGACATTAATGAAGATCTAAATAAAGAGATATGCCATATTCATGAACTGGAAGACTATCATAAGGATGTCCGTAATCGCCAAAATTATTCTAGAAGCTCAGTTTAACTGTGATTAAAATAAGGATCTTTAGATCAGTGTTTCCTTTACTGGTATTTTTTTTTTTTTAACATTTATTTATTTTTGAGAGAGACCAAGACAGAGCTGGGGATGGGCAGAGAGAGAGAGGGAGACACAGAATCCCAAGCAGACTCCAGGCTCTGAGCGGTCAGCATAGAGCCGGACGCAGGACTTGAACTCACGAACTGCGAGATCGCGACCTGAGCGGGTCGGATGCTTAACCCACTGAGCCACCCAGGATCCCCTGCTGGCATGTCTTTTTGTCTTAAGTAAGCTCTATGCCCAACGTGGGGCTTGAACTCATGCCCCCAAGATCAAGAGTCACCTGCTGTGTACGGACTGAACGAGCGCACCCCGATTTGTTTTTGGGGGGTTGAGATTTTTAAAGAACTGACTCAACTAATTCTAAAACTCTACTGAAAGAGCAAAGTCCCACGAATTATCAAGACCATAAGGTTGGGAATCATCCTACCGAATGACAAGACTTACAATTAAAACAGATGTTCCGGGGCATCTGGGTAGCTCAGTCGATTAGGTAACCGACTCAGGATTTAGGCTCAGGTCATGATCCCAGGGTCGTGGGGTGGAGCCTGCTTAGAATTCTCTCTCCCCCTTTCTCTGCCCCTCCCCTACTTGCACTTTTGCTCTCCCTCAAGATAAACATTAAAAATAATAATAAATGTTCTAAAGGAAGGAGAGACAAAGAGACCGGGAAAACAGAGCAGGAAGCCTTGAAACCAAGGTCTACATTTTACAGACACTTGATATAGGACAGCAGCGGTGGAGCAAAAGTAGTGAATAGACCGACTAACACGGTGCCAGGGAAACTGGTTATCTACATGGAGGAAAAAATAAAATTAGACTCCTATTTCAAGCCATGCATAAAAATAAATTCTAGAGCTAAATGTGAAAGGCAAAGCTTATAAAACTTAAAGCTATAGAATGGCACCATTATGATCTCCGAGTACAGAGAATTTTTTTAAAAGACAAAGCATATGTGAAAAGGAAAAGATCAATACATTTTATATTAAAATATAAATCTTTCATACATCAAAAGATACCACAAGGATGGTGAGATGACAAGCCAGCGTAGGAAAAGAGAGTTGTAACACGCATAACCGAGCTCAGCACGGAGATAAAAGTTCTACAAGTCAAGAAGGCAAACTCTGAAGACTCTGTTGAAAAACAGACAAGAGATAGGAGCATACACCTCATGCGAAAAAAAAAAAAAGACGAAACAGAAGAACTGATGCTGACTGGTGACGAAGGAAATGCAAATTCTGAAAGCTAGCTCACATCCAGCATATTTGGCCAAAAAAAAAAAAAAAAAAAAAGTTAAGGCTAAGGAAACCAAGCGTGAGCATGGGTGTGAGGCAACTCACAAGTACACACTGCGTATCAATTCACCTCCCTCCAGCAATCTTAACGGTATTTCACAAGGCGGAGAGCTGTGTGATCTTGCATAAGTCACCAAACTTATCCAAGACGGAGCTCCAACCGGTAAAAAGTCAAGAAGGAACAGATGACCTCAAACAACACAAGAATGTGCCACGTGTCCATGTCTGCCTCTGGCCAGGTTCAGGTTCAGGACAGGCCCAGGGCATGCCTGCAGAATCAAGTCAGGTGCTCAGTGGCTATTAAGCCATCCATCCATCAACAAGACCGCTTATGGTTAGCCCTAACAAGCACAATTAGGGACTGGTTCTCTAACTCTGTTTTATGGGTTTTGTGGGCTCCAGGGGAAGAATAAATCAAGCATGAGTTTACCAAGTCTGGCCCAGCACACACCGCCAACGTTTAAATGAGACCAAGAGTCTCCAAAAGGATCAGAGACCACCCTCCCCACGCCAAGCCAGCTGCTGTCCCGGGGGGAGATTACCGTCAACGGAATCACGAGCATGAGGGAGAAGGACCGAGGGACTCCACGCATGTTTATGAGACCGTCAGGGCCGCCCCATCAGAGAGCCAAGTCCATTTTCAGGGGGAGGCAAGGGTACGCCAAGGCCTTCTCCCCATCCCTAGGGGTAACAACTCAGCCCCATCCCTCAGCCGAGAGCTGAACGAACACGCTGCCACGAGCAGAAGTCCCTCGGTCGATACGCACGAGGACGTAACAGACTTTGAGGAAGGCTCCAGAGCAGCACTTTAACACCTGCCGAGTTCTCGGTCACAGAATCACCAGAATGCAGAAAGGAACTTCACGGTCCATCTTCCCGGTCACAATCAGCCCAGACAAGTCCTAGAGGACAGAAGTTGTATCGTGGCCCCGTTAGTACTGCCCAGCTGTTGGGTACGGCTGCATTTTTCAAGAATGCCCACAGCAGGTTCACCACTAACCTATATGGAGCCTGAGGGAGAGACAAAATGCCTAACGCGAACCTGGCGTCCCCACGTGGAAAAACACTACTCACGCCTGCTGCCTGGGCAATCCTGAAAAGTCCACAGAATCGGCCACCTCTGCATGATGCCCCATCTAGACCACACGACCCTCGCAGGCAGTCCGACCTCGTTCAAAGTCATCGCCCTAAAACCCAGCGCTGTGCCAGACTTGCCGGAACACTCAGCAAGTACTTACTGGTTGCAGTCACGAAACTACCTCCCGTGATCCTCTACTCTCAGCACGTTCCCACTTGTCCTCTGCTGGGGCGCCAGGTTGGGGGATATTTTTTTTTTTTCAGAACCAGCTCCGAGAGATGGCCAGGCAATATGGCAGGGGCTCTGGCGTCCCAGCTCCACTGGGAACGGCCTTTCACTAGCCGAGGGAGGGAAAACGCTTGGAGGCTAGGACCTACTTTTCCAACCTATAAGAGGAAATAACTGTCACGAAGAAACTCCATATCAAATACAGTAATTTAAGAGGTTGAGAAACTGCAGAAGCAAGCAGGCGGGGTGAGGGAGGAAGAAGCTGGGACACCTGGCTGGCTCAGTCAATGGCACGTGCAACTCTTGATCTTGGTTGAGCCCCACATTGGATATAGAGAATTCTTTAAATTTTTTTTAATGTTCATTTATTTCTGAGACAGAGCATGAGTAGGGGAGGGGCAGAGAGAGAGGGAGACACAGAATAAGAAGCAGGCTCCAGGCTCCGAGCTGTCAGCACAGAGCCCAATGCAGGGCTTGAACTCACAGACTGCGAGATCATGACCTGAGCCGAAGTCGGATGCTCAACCGACTGAGCCACCCAGGCATCCCACTTTTTTTTTAATTTTTTTAACTGTTTATTTTCAAGAGACAGAGAGAGAGAGAGCATGAGTGGGGGAGAGGGGCAGAGAGAGAGAGAATCCGAAGCAGGTTCCAGGCTCCGAGGTGTCAGCACAGAGCCTGACTTGGGACTTGAACTCGAACTCACGAGCTGTGAGATCATGACATGAGCCGAAGTCAGATGCTTAACTGACTGAGCCACCCAGGTGCCCGAGAATTCTTTAAAAAAATTTAAGTAAAGAGGGGTGCCTGGATGGCTCAGTTGGTTAAGCATCTGACTCCTGGTATCAGTTCAGGCCACGATCTCGTAGTTGTGGGATTGAGCCCCGCATCGGACTCTACGCTGAGCACCGAGCCTGCTTAGGCTTTTTTTTTTCCCTCCCTCTCCTTCTACCCCTCCCCTGCTGTCACGCTATCTCAAAATTAACGTTTAAAACAAAAAAAAGCAGCTACTGAACTTGCCTTTCCAAGAAGTCACTTCTTCTCTCTGATGGCAAAACACACTTTTCCTGTGGTCATCCCTTATTTACGGTGACTATCACAGTATGGTGGTTATAAGGGCTGGTGCCCAGGAGCATAGGAGAGGGACTCGCATTCAAATCCTCTCGACCATTTCATCCAGGAAGTTTTGCCCTACTGCACCTTCTAAGGATCTATGGATTTAGGGCTCAACAATGAACGGCATTTGAGTATTTTTTTCCACCTATTAGTTTTATTTCTCCAGATTCTGCCCATAATACATACAGAAATCATATACCAGGCACTGGGGACACAAATGTGACTTATGATCTCCTTAGCCAAAGAAACAAGTCAACCATTAGGAGAGAATCTGTGGAGATGAATCAATGTCAATTCATTAAATCATCAGTCGTCAACTATTGTGCAATGGGTAGCACAGAGCTTTCAGAGAAACATTTCCTTTTCTTGGAAATGTCCACAAACACCAGATTTATCACTGGTGGAGTGAAAAGTTCAGTGGGACGAGGTCAGGCCCTCAGGTTCTGTTCTTGATTCTGCCATAGGAAAGCAGAGATACCGTGGATGAAATCCTCGGCTCTGCCCCTCAATTATTCCACACAAACCCCCAATTATATGTGCCTCTATTTTAAGAAAACCTACTAACTGAAACACTGAACTTCTTAAAACAAGAGATTGAATACCCTTCAATTTACTCTACAAAAGGCCTCTTCACTTGACAATACTCTGTTTACCCTTTACGCAGCAGGGAGGCCAGGGTCTGGGAGATGGGATACGGCACACAAGAGCTCTGGAAGCCTGCGGAGCCAACCCTAGCCTTGGAGCAACGGCCTTGACCTTGTCACTTTCATCCTTTTGTACTCTGTCCCCTCGCCCGTAAAATACCAGAGCTGACTCAGAACCTAAATCTTACATGACCCCGGAGGTCCCTTCCCACACGAACGCTCAGAGGCTCTTGTATCCTTCCCGTTTCTTCTACAGACCATCCCCCCTTTCCTGGTGAAGTCACATCCCAGTTACCTAATGTCCACATCCTGGCTGACGGATCAATTCGAGCAAACAGCCAGAACACAACAGGACTGCGCGTGGTGCTCACCACGTCCCCGGGTGGGGAGGTGCCTGCTCTCTGAGGCGTGGGAGGTGGGAACTCGTGTTCTTTCTTCCCTTAACTGTTCATCAATATGCTGCTCAAGCATAACTACCCTTAAGCAGCATTTATTTGTTACTTGTCCTATGTCCTCAAATATTTACACCTTTGGCTACTCCGTGGGGAGGAAAAGCCCTTTGAACAATCTCAGCAGTGTGGCCTATTGTAGGGGAAACAAAAAGGTGGCATCCCGGTTTGGGGAAAATGGCGGCAATGGTGACCGTATTTTTTGGGCCCTCCGCGATCCTTAAAAACAGAGCAACTACGTAGCAGAATTAAAACCTCATGGATGAAAACTCAACTCCAACAGGGCCAACAGAAGACCACTCGCTGAAGACCACAGAAGCGGAGAACTACAGCCGTTGTCAGGGGCCGACAGCAAGGTCTGAAGGGCAGGGGCAGCCCAGCCCCTGTCAACGCTCAATTGACTCACCAGGACTGGATCCCACAGGGAGGAGAAACCATCTGGAGCAGAATCGAAATTGAGCGGGACAGGTAACAGGGACAAAGGAAAGAAAAAGGTTGAGAGAGAGAGAGAGAGAGAGAAGGAAACAGAGACACCACGTGTTCTAATCTAAATGAAATTGGAAAAGGAACTGTGAAGTCAGAAATCCTCCTGAACTTACCATCCTCTAAAAAATTAAGGAAAACAGGGGCGCCTGGATGGCTCAGTCGGTTAAGTGTCCAACTCTTGATTTCGGCTCAGGTTACGATCTCACAGTTGCTGGATCGGGCCCCACGGTGGGTTCCACACTGAGCGTGGAGCTTGCTTAAGATTCTCCCTCTCAAAATAAACATTTTTTTTTTAATTCAGGAAAACAGGTTCATAATAAAAATTAATGAAAATATCAGAGTCAACTCCACAGGCAGTTCTGAAAGAAAAAGAGTAAGGACCAAAATACCTCTGGAGATGTGGGACAATGAAAACATGCCAAAAAGACATTCAAGAAACATTAAAATGTAACATCATTTCAAAATGAGCTAAAAATACTGTAAATTATGCAAGACATGAAAACAAATTAGAATTATGAAAATTCAAAAGTGACTAAATTCAAGGAAGAATCAAAAAAATTTTTTTAATCATTCTAGAAATGAAAACTCAACTAGAAAGAAGAAAAAATAAATCTGACAAAAGGCCTGGAAAGTCAGGAACATACTCAAATGAAAAACACAGAAAGATCAAAGGGATTTGAAAGCGGCAAGCACCGAAAACGGACAAAGAAGAACCAATATACGGTTAAGAGGGGTTCTTGCAAAACAAAATAAACCAAAGCAAGGGAACAGAATTCTGAGAATAGTAATTCATGAAAACTTCCCCCCTCCCAAAATATATATATCGAAACCTTATGAAGAGCATATTATGTATCTGTGAACACAGACTCAGAGTAAAGACATATCCTAAGAAAACTAGAAGGCATGTCTATACCTGGGAATATTGTCCCATGCATGAGCTTTTCCTCAAGATCCTAGAGAATGAACTTCAGAGGACCTAATGACGAGACACATGGATAGAGGTATCCAAAGTATTAACCAAGCAGTTATAAAGGAATAAGGCTAAGTGAGGCTTAAAAGGATCTATTACAATGTGCAACGACTACGCAATGGTATTCGCTTCCTATGGCTGCAATGACAAATTATCACAAATGAGGTAGCTCAGAATGACAGAAGCGTATTCTGCTATAGGTCTGGAGGCCACAAGTCCAAAATCAGTTCCACTTGACCGCAATCAAGGTGCTGGCATGCTGTCCCCCTCTCCAAGGGTTCTAGAGGAAAACTCCATTCCTTACTCTGCCAGCTTCTGGTGGCTGCATTACTGGGTCTCTGTCTCCAGGATCACATGGTTCTTCCCTTTCTGTGAATCATCTGTCTCTGCTTCCTCCTTCTAAGGACATCTTTGGTGGCATCTGGAGCCCACCCAGATCATCCAGGATAACGTCCCCTCTCGACATCCTTCTTCCTCACCTCTGCAATCTCTGCCATTTGTGGGTGCTAGGGATTAGGACCTGGACACCGTGAGGGGCCACAGGTTATTCAGCCAACCACAATGATCTAGGGCAGCCATTCTCCTCAATGGTGGAGGACGGGGATGGCATAGGAAAACAAGGTTTTTTAATGTTTTCAGCATAACAACTGATGCTGGTCTCAATATTGCTATTCTGAGACGGCAGACTGGGTATTATGGGATAGAGCAAATGAGTAATTCCAGGATACTCCATTCCATTGTTCCCTACGCTCTTGAGAACCAGAAGGTGGTGTGGCAGAAAGAACAGAGGAAATACAGAAGAGGTTAAGTAGAAACCTCGTAGTCTTGAGTTGTAGTTGAAAATAGGAGTATGTGGGGCACGTGGGTGGCTCAGTCAGTTGAGCGTCCGACTTCGGCTCAGGCCATGATCTCGCAGTTCGTGGGTTCGAGCCCCGCGTCGGGCTCTGTGCTGACAGCTCGGAGTCTGCAGCCTGCTTCGGATTCCGTGTCTCCCTCTCTCTCTGCCCCTAACCCACTCACATTCTGTCTCTGTCTCTCTCAAAAATAAACAAACGTTAAAAAATAATTAAAAAAAAAGAGAATAGGAGTACGAACTCACAAGTATGTTTAGATCTGTCACCTTCATTCTTGTGCTCTCTCTTTATATACCAGATTCAAGTCTGAAGCAGAAAATGTATCAGGAGTCAAAGAGAGGAGAAGGGCAAGAAAGCAGGGGACGGGGGTGGAAATCTCCGAGGCCCAGTAAAGACGTCAGCTACCAGACTGTATGTATGCATAAAGGGAAAGAAAGATGGTGTCACAGGACAGGGAATGAGGCATTGATCGGCCCTCATCATGGTCACACACAACACAGAAAGGCAAATACTTTGGCCTACAGACTTGGGTACTCTGGCTTCACCACCGTGTGGGTGCACACCTCAGAGCCCCTAGGTCTGCTATCAAACAGATCAACCCGCCTTCTGATGGAGAAGGTGGCCCCTTGAACCCCCACCCTCTTACCTGCAAGGAGGCAAGCGCTGGGCGTATCCAGCCACTGATTCAATTACGCACCTCATCGTAAACCCACAAAAAGGCATTCTGGTCCAATAAATCAGCTTGTCAATCTGAATAACCTAGGTCTACTCATACATGTGCCTCACTGTGTACACATTGGTTCTCCTGGCTGCACGCGGCAGCCACCTGGGAGCTTTTAAAATCACAGTGATGGAGGGACACCTGGGTGGCTCAGTCAGTTAAGCATCTGACTTCAGCTCAGGTCGTGACCTCACGGTTTTTTTCAAGCCCCACGTTCGGCTCTGCACTGACAGTGTGGCGTCTGCTTGGGATATTCGCTCTCTCTGCCTCTATCATATGTTGCATGTGTGTGTGTGTGTGTATATATATATATGTACACACACACACACAACATATATGGTAGATATGTATATATATATATAGATATATATACACACACACAACATATATGTAATATATTTTTATATATATTTTTATATAGAATATATATTTATATATATGATATATATTTGTATTTATATCTTTTTATATGTATTTATTTATATATTTATGTTTATATATAGCTTATATGTATATATTATACATTTATATATTATATACGTTATATATGTTCATATATTATATATATGGTTATATATACTATATGAGTGCTATATAAACATATGTTGTTATATATTATAAATCTTTATTTTATACATATAGGAAAAGAAAATTACAGTGATGGAGGAGTGCCAGGGTGGCTCTGTCAGTTAAGCGTCCGACTCGATTTTGGCTCAGGTCATGATCTCCTGGTTTGCAGGATGGAGCTCCGCATCAGGCTCCACACGGTCAGTGGCGAATCCTTGCTTGGGATTCTCCCTCTCCCTCCCTTCCTCCCTCCCTCTCAAAATAAACACACACTAAAAATTAATAATAAAACAAAGTTACGGTGATGGAAAGACCCCAGTCCAGGAAGATGAAACAAGAAACTCTGGGGAAGCAGGATCTCTGCTTTGAAGAGCCTCGCGTGATCCTGAGGTACAGCCGGGTGGCAAGGCCCTGTCGTAGTACAGGCTTAGGCTTCCGCGGCAGCGGGACCGAGGGCTGACCCCCGAGCAGCGGGCAGCGAGGCTGTGCCCTTGAAGGCCACGACCCTGGCCCCCAGAGCTGTCAGCACCCGGAGGCCTCTTCCTGCATGAATTTCTGCAAAACCCAAGACCGAACTCATTTTTTTTTTCTTCTTCTTCTTCCATCTTCCTGCAGAACGTGACCCTGTACGGTTCTACAGGTTTTCAAAACTTCTCTTTTGACCGCATTAGGGACAACGCAACAACCGTGACTTAAAGGGTCTCCCCCGCCCCCGCAAGGAGGAGTGAAAGGTGTAAATGTTTGAGGACACAAGGCAAGTAACGACTAAATGCTGCTTAAGGGTGGTTATGCTTGAGCAGCATATTGATGAACAGTTAAGGGAAGAAAGAACACAAGTTCCCACCTCCCACGCCTCAGAGAGCGGGCACCTCCACAGCCGGGGACGTGGTGAGTGCCACGTGCAGTCCTGCTGTGCTCTGGCTGTTTGCTCAGATTGATCCGTCTGCCAGGATGTGGACATTAGGTAATTGGGATGTGACTACCAGGAAAGGGGGGATGGTCTGTAGAAGAAACGGGAAGGATACAAGAGCCTCTGAGAGTTCTTGTGGGAAGGGACCCCCGGGGTCATGTAAGATTTAGGTTCTGAGTCAGCTCTGGTATTTTACGGGTGAGGGGACAGAGTACAAAGGCATGAAAGTGACAAGGTCAAGGCTGTTGATCCAAGGCTAGGGTTGGCTCTGCAGGCTTCCAGAGCTCTTGTGTGCCGCATCCCATCTCCCAGACCCTAAGTACACCCTCGTGAAGAGGCACGTCACTCCCACACGGCACACCCAGTGCACAAGCCCTCTGCCGAAGAAGAGGGGAGTCAGCAGCCGCCAGTGTGTGCTTCAGACACGTGTGTCACGAGAAACAGGTACAAGGCCCTGCTGGAAAAAGGAAATCATCATGAAATGCACCACGGGCAGGAGGCACCAGACGTCTGAAGGACGCTAAGGAGTGGCCTAACCTTGGTGAACTAAATCCGTGAATTCCGCGCCTGCTTACGTGTGTTTAGGGAGCAGCTACTACATGCCAGGCCGTCTGCCAAAAATACAGAAGTTCAACCACCTCTTACAGAGCCTATGTTACGGACACAGACAACAGATTATATGTGAAATGGTGCTTAGCAATCCAAGGAAGGGCAGCAAAGCTGGGAGAGCAGTGGAGAAACCAGAATTTGAGGAGGTAAGCCCCGCAAGAGGACCGTGGGGAGGATGCGTCCATCCCAGGTGTGCGAGAACCAAGAGAGCTTCGGGCCGCAGGCTGCATCACCTCAGCGGAAGAAAAAGGAGTCTCGTACCATAGAGATCTGCAGCATCTTGAAAGGGAAAGGCTGAGAGGGCAAAGCCAAGCAGCAAAACCAACACAACCCAGGCACAAAAACCAACACAACCCGGGCGCAAAAACCAACACAACCCGGGCGCAAAAACCAACACAACCCGGGCGCAAAAACCAACACAACCCGGGCGCAAAAACCAACACAACCCGGGCGCAAAAACCAACACAACCCGGGCGCAAAAACCAACACAACCCAGGTGGCAGCTGGGCCGGGCCAAAGAAGAGTTACTGGCAGCAAGAGTCACACTAGGGACCCCACGCCAGACACGGGCTTCCAGGGAAAGGTAAGGGGGAGCAGAACCGGGCGAACCCAATGGTGTTGTCTTCATGCATCTGGTCAAGATCAGTGGTGCGCCTGCAATGCGTCAGAAGCAAATCAAATATGGTGCTCGTTTCAGGATCGCACGCCCCCCCAGTGGGTACCATGGTGGGGGGAGGCCATAGAAGACAGAAGTCCTTGCAGGACAGGCAGTGGGTATTGACAGAAAGCCTTAGGGACACAAGGGAAGTTGCTAATACCCCTAACAACCTAATTAGCCTCGGGAACCCATTACAG
Organism: Panthera leo; assembly: GCF_018350215.1. Taxonomy (NCBI): domain Eukaryota; kingdom Metazoa; phylum Chordata; class Mammalia; order Carnivora; family Felidae; genus Panthera; species Panthera leo. The sequence continues at coordinate 63,132,694 of NC_056696.1, forward strand.
ACTTGTCACCAGAGACTTACAGAATCCCTGTCTGAACTTCTCATGTTTCAGCAACTTCCACTCCCAAGAAAAGGCTGGCGGGAAGAAAGGGCCGCCCCTTCGCTGCGATGGCCGACTGTCCAGGGGCTGTGTTTTTACAGCCCTTGCAAGCATCCCACTCAGCGTTTCCCCGCATGTCACAAGGGGCTCATACGGCCTCGGTCTCGTGCTCATCGTTTTGCCTCAACAGACCTTCAAGTGCCAAGTCTCTACAGCCTGACAACGTGCTCCCTCAATTCGGAGGTAGTGAAAGAGATCAGGACTGCTCTAAGAAGTAGAGAACTCCACACGGGACCCGAGGACATCGGGCAGCTAAGGGCCTAACCCCTGGCGACCAGCTTAGGACCAGATACAGAGAGGAGGCACCTTAAACCACCTTTCCAGCTCACGCAGTTCAGGTATTAGAGGATCCTGCAAACGGATGGCATCCAAAGCTTTGTCATGTGAGTCGTAACGATCCGATCCAAGTTCAGACTATTTAACTCCGCAACTTTTCCGATTCTCCTTCCCAAACATGGACTGGCCCAGAGGACACAGTAGATGCTGTCTTTGTAGTTTCTCCTACATTTATCCCTTCATTTCCACGCGCCCCCCCCCCCCCTTTGGTCATCCTGGTCCAGGTCCTACACCTGGGCTTTAGCAATGGCCCTCACTGCAATTTTTACAAACAGCTCTCATCCCTTTCCTCGTCCTAACACAGGACACCTGTGTGTGCGTATATACATATATATGTATATACGCACGCACACACACACACACACAGGTACACAGCTCATCCCCTAAAAATATCTTTTGCTCCCCACTGTTTACAAGATTAAGCCACATTGCTCAAGCCTGGTACTTAAAGCCTCCTGGGATATAGGTCTTCCTACCTCAGTCATTTTTTCCTTTTCTTTTTTTTTTTTTTTTGTCTTTTAAAAAAAAAAAAAAAAAAAATACTAAACCCTACCATATAAACCCTCCTCTCCCCTACCCCAACCACAGGACCACCCTTCCCTGCACTTACCTAAAATCTGCCCCTTCCTTTCATCACTTTCACACGTGGTCGTTCCAAACCGAAAGATGCCTTGCGCCTCTTGGCAACTTCCGGAGTGGACCACGCGCCCTCGTTCCAGCTCTCATCTCCAGTAGGTGATGAGCCACTCTCTGGTCCATTATAACCCACCCACCCCCTGCCACAACCCACTCCTCACAGAACTAGTATAGTGACATTTTTTTTTTTTTTTTAATATTTTGAGAGAGGGAGAGAGAGCACACACATGAAAGCAGGGGAGAGACAGAGAGACAAAGGAGAGAGAGATTCCCAAGAAGGCTCCGCACTATCAGCACACAGCCCGACACGGGGTTGCCTCTCACCAACCGCGAGATAATGACCTGAGCCGAAATTAAGAGTCATGTAACGCCCCTGCAAGACCCCTTCCAAAGTCACAGACCAAGCCACTCACAGCTGCCTCTGAAAACTGTCCCGGGGAAGAATATAAACACATAAGCTCTCCCCCAACACAGCAGAACCCACAGCTCGTGAAGAAACCTCAGTGGAACATTCCTTTGGAAAAAGCAAGGCCTTGTTTTAGCAAATTCGTGGTCCAGTTTTGTCTCAGATTTGGACATGGAGCGAGCAACCTTGGACAAGTCACTTAATACCGAGCCTTCAAAACCTCCACGGTAAAAGGGAGAAGAAAACGTCTATCATGCAGTGTAGTTCAAAGGATTAAATGAGAAAGCTTAGAAAACAGCTGGCAGAAGGCCCAGCACACAGTATGTGCTCAATACATAATCCTGCCATCACACCTGTCTTTCCATCTACCCAGACCTCCCCATCTACATGGATTTCCCTTAAGTCACCATCTGGCCTTCTGACTCTCTGACCTCCACACCAAGCACTGTACCCCAAAGACAGAAGCACAATAAATACTTCCTATAGGACCGGATCAATTTCTACATCTGCATTTAGGAGCATGTATTTAGGGAACCCAAGTTAGGTTCACAAAGGGCTAAACAGAGGGGAAAAATAAATCTATGGAAGGAAAGTGAATGTAAGTACTATAAGGACTTGGGAGGGAGGACACGATGATTCATAAAGACCACCACTTGGGGAAGAGCCCAGGTCTTTCTGGTCTTTCCACCCAAACTGCCTTGGCCTGCTCCAGCGCTGACCCTGAGATTCTCAATTGTGCGTCTTGATTTGATCACAATCACCCCGGGAGCTTTACTGACGTCTGACAGGGTTATAGTTCCAGGTGTGCAAGCTGTTTCGACGATTCCATACCCCATGCTCACCAGGACAAGTGCGTTCACCATCTAATCACCATGCAACTTTATCACAATATCATTGACTGTGTTCCCTCTGCCGCATTGCTCAGCTCTGACTTATTTTTTTGTAACTAGAAGTTTGTACATCTTCATCCCCATCACCTGTTTCACCCACCCACCTCTACCTCCCATATGGCAATCGCCAATTTGTTCTCTGCATTTATGAAGCTACGTGTTGTGTTCTTTTCCAGATTCCACATATAAGTGAAATCACAGGGCATCTAACTCAGCACAATACCCTCTACGTCCATGTTGTCACAAATGACAAGATCTCATCCCTTTTTTATAGCTGAGTTAATATTCCATCATGTGTGTGTGTGTGTGTACACACACACACACACACACACACACACAACTTCATCATCCATTCATCTTTTTGGTTTTTCTTAATTTTGAGAGAGAGAGGGAGCTAGCAAACAGCTAGCAGGAGAGGGGCACAGAGGAGGAGAGAGCGAATCCCCAGCAGGCTCTGCACTATCCGCATGGAGCCCAATGCAGGACTCGAACCCATGAACCAGGAGATCATGACCTGAGCCGAAATCAAGCATCGGTCGCTTACCCGACTGAAACATCCAGGCACCCCTATTCATCTTTTAAAGTTCCAAATGTGCAAAACTCCTGTTTCCAGAAACATGGAGGAGACAAACTTTTCTCTATTCCTCCTGCTAATAACCAGCAAACTCCAGCCATTATACATAAAACTAGCAGAAGAGGACTTGGAGAGATGGAAAGAAGGCCAGCCAGCCGAGGACCTCAGCACCCAAGGCACAACGTGGCACCTGGCTTCCCTGGGTTTTCCTTCTGCCTCACACATCCCAGGCCGGTTGCTGGAGAAGCCAGAGACCCAGAAACGCCAGAAGACAATTTAAAAAGTCCCGGGGCACCTGGCTCAGTCAGAACAGCATGCGACCCTTGATCTCAAGGTTGTGAGTTCGAGCCCCACGTTGGGTGTACAAATTGCTAAATAATAATAAACTTAAAAGGAAAAGAAAGGTCTAAGAAGAGACTGCTTTCTCCAGCCAAAGGACCAGGACAGGGGCAGCGTCACAAGACAGACAACAGCTTTGCTCAGCCCAGCGCCATACAAGAAAACCGTACCTCCCACCCTCACTCCTACCTGCGGGGTCCAGAAACCCGACTTTGGCCTTCACCAGGCTGTATGGAGACGCCTGCACCCTTACCTTCCTCCAGGGCTATCAGGGAAGGCTGAACAGAAGCTGGGCCACGGGGGTAACACAGCCTCCTCCCCTCCTTGCTGGGGGGGCAGAGGAGGCCTAGGGGAGAGTCCAGAACTTTCACCACCGCCCAGCAGTTAAAAAAGGCAGAGCATCAGGGGCGCCTGGGTGGCTCAGTCGGTTGAGCGTCCGACTTCGGCTCAGGTCATGATCTTGCGGTCTGTGAGTTCGGGCCCCGCATCGGGCTCTGTGCTGACAGCTCAGAGCCTGGAGCCTGCTTTGGATTCTGGGTCTCCCTCTCCCTCTGCCCCTCCCCCGCTCATGCTGTCAAAAATAAATATACATTAAAAAAAATTTAAAAAAAAAAAGGCAGAGCGTCAGCGGAGGCCCCATAAGGGAGGCAGGTGAGGCCCTCCTGCCCGCCTCCAGCGTGGGGTCAGCCGAGGCCCAGGAGAAGACTCTAGACTTCCGCCTCCACCTGACAGTAATGAGGCAGCACTCCCCGCCAAGGACAGAGGAGCCTCGCTGAAACAGAAGATTTAATTAAGATCCAGAATCTCATAACATAATACCCAAAGCGTCCGGCTTTCAATCAAACATCATTCATCCTTCTGGGAACCGGGAAAACCTCAACATGAATGAGAAAAGACAATCAAAAGATGCCGACACAAGAGGACAGACATATTAGAATTACCTGACAAAAAATTTTAAGGCAGCCTTCATTTAACGTGCTGGAGACCAAAAAAAAAAAAAAAAAAAAAAAAAAAAAAAGTCTCAGCAAAGAAACCGAGGACATAAAAACTGCAACTCCCAGGCTATAACCCTGTACTAGCTGGATTTATTTTTTTTAATGTCTATTTATTTTCGAGACAGAGACAGAGTCTGAGCGGGGGACGCGGGGCTCGAACTCATGAACCGCGAGATCATGACCTGAGCCAAAGTTGGACGCTTAACCGACTGAGCCACCCAGGCGCTCCTGTATGAGCTGGATTTAAATCACTGGGAGCCCCCAGTCATCAGTCTTTTTTTTTTTTTTCCTTCTTCACCTCCCCAATGAGCGACGATGTTTCAGACCCAGGACGTCTGTCAGCATTGCCTGGGAAACATGATCAAGACAGAGGTCAGGTCCTCTCACTACTTCAACAAGCCTGGGCCTCCGTATTTTTATTCGTTTCCAGATGATTCCGAGAGACGCCAAAGTTTGAGAACAGCTGCTTTCACTAATCAAAGGAATCTGCAGGTGATTCTCCTCATTGAAAGAGGCTGCAAAATTCTGGGCCTGGAGGAGGACAGAGTCGCATTTCAATAACCTTGAGTCCAGAAGTAGTTTCCATCACACTTTGGGTATGGGCGCCTGGGACATAACGCGCTTCACCTGGGCGGCCACGTTGAAAAAAACGAAAATCCAGGGGCGCCTGGGTGGCTCAGTGGGTTAAGCGTCCGACTTTGGCTCAGGTCACGACCTCACCGGCCAGTCCATGAGTTTGAGGCCTGCATCAGGCTCTGTGCTGACAGCTCAGAGCCTGGAGCCTGCTTCGGATTCTGTGTCTCCCTCTCTCTCTGCCCCTCCCCTGCTCATGCTCTGTCTCTCTCTGTCTCAAAAAATAAATAACAACATTAAAAAAAAATTTTTTTTTTTAATAAAAGAAAATCCACGCACAGCGAGGGCCGGTTTGCAAAGAGAGCTACAGCCCAGGTCCAGGTTGTGTGTGTTTATGTGGAAATAGCACGGGAGTGAGAGATTATGTTACCTGTCACTTGGCCCCTGGGAGACATTCATCTTCCTCTTGGCAGAAAAAGAAATGCTTCCACATGAGCGCCTCTCCCCGTCCAAAGACACCAAAACAAAAAGGGAAGAGTTTATAATCAAGAGAGAACAAAAAGACACAACTCAGGGGCTTCTCTGTTGTGCACGGAGATTTCCAAGCCAGGGCAACAGCAGCTCCCAGGCTGAAGTTTTCCAGCATTTGTAGTCTCCTGGGCGGGGGTGGGGGGGGCCTCAGAAATGCAGGAAAAGGCAGGGAAGGGGGCGTGGAAGTTGCTGGGAGGAAGAGGTGTGGTAAGGGGGGTGGGGGGGGAGAGGAACCCATCACTAGACAGGAAGTGCGTGGCAAGAGCCCAGCAAATAACACCCCTCTCCAGGAAGGAAGGGCCCCCAAAGCTCCTCTCCCCTCAACTGCTATCGCTCTCACTAATGCCTCATGTCCCTGTCTAGAGCTCAGCCACACGGCCCACAAGAGCGGTCTCGGCAGGTGGCCCATCGCCTGCTGGCACACAGCAGACCAGTCCCTGGGCCACAGGCAAGAAGACCACCACCTTTAATGACCATTTGCCCATTCAATCTAACCTAGAAAGATGTGCCTCAGTTTCCTCATCTGCAAAACGGATACAATAGCACCTACTCTCACGGGGCCGCTGTAAAGATTAAGTTAATTAACATACGTAAAAGGCTGAGAGGGGCACCTGGCTGGCTCGGGAGCGCGTGTGACTCTCGATCACGGGGTTGTGAGTTCGAATCTCACACTGGGTGTAGAGATTACTTCAAAAGAAAAACTTTAAAAGCTAAAAATAAAACGCTGAGAACCAAGGGTAGAAGGTGGTAGTTGACAAATATTAGCTCTTGGTATTTTGAGAGATATGCAGAGATGCCTTGGGCCAAACTGCCTGGCTTTGACTGGAAGGTCTGTCCATTACTAACTACGGACCTTGATCAAGTTACTCTGTCTCTCTCTGCCTCGGCTTCCCCATCTGTAAAAGTCGGCGAGAGAACCTTAACTCAGGCAGCTGTTGAGAGGATTAACCATTTCACAGAATGTGAACAGTGCCTGGAACCCAGTAAGTGCTTTTAACGTGATAATGGCGATTCTGTTAGCTTTCTCTGATGCGGACCATACGAGGCTGAGGTAGGGGGAACATCCCCTTGGCCCTCGAGCAGCTCATAGCCCAGATCAGGAGATGAGAAATGCACACCCAGAGCCAGCAGGGAACAGCACCCAGAATACAGAACATGGGACAATTCTGCAAGCACACGCTTCCCACCCACGTGCTCACACACGGGCTAAGGGAGCTCAGACTCTTCTGCACACAGGGTGCACTGGGTGGCAAGTGCCCCCTTCCCGGACACCCCTTAGTAGGGAGTCCCAGGTCTCCCTCACCTCTCAGGGCCGATCATTTCACCAGGTCTCCTGGAAAGCACCGTAGCCTCTAGAGTATGTGGGGGAGAAGCCACGGCCCTCAGTTCTCATGGATGGACCACAAGGGTGTAAGACACACAAGTCTCCGGGAAGCGCTGCACCAAACCACCTGCCTTGCCCGCAGCGGGACAGGCGTAGGGGTCTGAAGCGTTCCGACACTCTGGGCACGGAACTTGCTGGAAGTGCCATTGTAAGTAACTTTTAAACCAGCTGCTCTGGTGCTTAAAAGGAAACATGATGCTGAATAGAAAAATTGCAAAGGGAAATGTAAGCATCACAAGATATTAATTAATCCCATGATGCGAGATTCCTTCTGCTTAGATTACCCCTGCTTAAAGAAATATTTATCCAAGAAATTTCAGAGAGAGACAGGGCAGACAGACAGCACACCGCACTTAACGAGATTCTGTGGTTTTTAATCCTAACGAGGCTCACGGTCTGGAACACATGGGATGGGGGCATGCCCCAGGAGCTAGTTAACCCTTCTTTATTCCCTCCCAAGGAGGCTGACAGCTATTTTAAGCCCACAAAGTAGTCACGCTGCCTGAGTTGCAACTTTGAGAAGCACTCTGGCCGACTTGGCTGGATCTTTACCCCGTGTGCAGAACGGGGATGGTGCACCAGGAGGCCTCTGACTTATCAGAGAATGAATCTGCTAACTCCACAGATTACAACCAGATGAAACACACATGAAATTTAAGGTGCAATTTGTCGGATGAAGTAACAATAAAAATAGCAGCCGGGCCTGGGCCGGGCACAGCACCAGGCGTTTCCACGTGTAACTCATTTACTCGTGAACCCCAGAAGGTACGTATTCGTACCCTCTTTGTTCAGACCAGGGTACCACAGGAGAGAGGCTAAGTAACTCCCACGGGGTCACGCAGCAAGACAGGGCCAGGATCTGAACCCAAAGACAGTCTGGTTCCGGCATCCATGCCATGCCGCACGTCAACCAAATTCATGTCACCAAACTTACCAAAGAGCAAGTTAAAGGAAACAAAACAGTGAATGAGGGGGGAAAGGTGTCGATTCGTCAATGAGAACACAACGGGCTGCAAATATGTTTTTTTACTAATAAATGGCAATTAGGTATTCCTGAAACTGGCCATATGTTCCGTAATCAAAGATTCTAATTCCACCGCACGCCCATCACAGGAATTCCATTTCATGCAGGAAAAAAATGCTTACTCGGCAGTTCCCCTGGGAGGAAAAGCCGCTCTGTGAGGTGGGAGTACGGATGCGTCCTGGGAGGCCGGGGAGGCCCTGAGGTCCCCAGGGACCCAGGCAAAAAGCACGGGAACTGTGCTTGAGAGGGGACTGGAGCCAGCTGAGGCAAATGCATTTCTTGGGCTCACAGCAGGGCCCTCCTGGCAGTCCTCGTAGTGAACATCCCAGGAATCATGTTCCTTCCCTCCAAATGCACATTCTATACGCAAGTTGCTGCCTGAGCACGGCAGAAGGTACAGGCATTGGGGGGGGGGCAGAGTGACAGGGCCCCCGATGACGACATGCGGAGAAAAACATCAGAGTAAGCAGCCCAGCACCACCGTGGGGTCTGGTCAGTCCCTTCCACACAGAGGTGGGGCTGGTAACATCCACCCCACCAAGTGACACTGGGTGGGACGTGACAAGGGGGCCTAGGGAACGGGGTGTGCTCTGATTGGGTCAGAGCGCAGGGTGATAAAGGGAACTATTCAGAAACAGAGAGCGCTGAATATCATGCTAAGAATCGGGACCTAATACAATAGGCCCAGGAACTCACTGTGTTTTGGAGGAGGAGGGACAACATAATTATACTTCGGGAAAATTACCAGAGCACAAGTTTATAGGATCAAGTGGAAGCCTCCAGAAAGTTACTCAAACAGTCCGGGGAGAGGCGGTGAGAGTGTGAACCGGCCAGAGGTGGGAAACGATGGGATGGGCAGAGGTGCGTGGACGGAGGTCACGGAGAAGATTCAAGAACACGGCAACTGACTTCGTGTGGAGGCTAGCGGAGAGAATAGCCTGGCCACGGTAGGGACCCAGTGAACAGCCAGTGAGTTTCGGCTGTTATACGAAAGGGTCCAGGCAGTGCTCCCAAGTATCAGGCCCGGGTACCCGAGAGCATGCTGGGGTCGCTAACCGAAGCCCCAAGCCAGAGAGGTTTGCTATCCAGCTTGTTGAGGGGAAGGAGCCAGCAACCTGTTCCTCGGTGCAGAGACCACGAGCAGGAAACAGAAAATGAAGATCCGGACTCTGGACTGGAGTTAGGGGTCCAGGAGCCAACCCGCACAGCAACCAAGCCCTCACACAAGAGGTCCAAGGGAGGAGAAAGAGCAGCCAGCAAAGAGGAGATTCTGCTCAGAGAGCAGACCACGGAGGACGGGCTGAGCAGGAAGAAAACTCAGGAAGCACAAAGACAGAAAAGGGTAACAGTAGGACAATTTCTTTTTTTTTTTTTTTAAGTTTATTTATTTTGAGAGAGCAAGTGGGGAGGGGCAGAGAGAGAGGGGGAGAGAGAGAGAGAGAGAGAGAGAGAGAGAGAGAGAGAGAGAGAGACAGAGAATCCCAAGCAGGCTCCTACACCCAGCATGGAGCCCGATGTAGGGCTTGATCTCCCCACTCTGGGATCGTGACCTGAGCCAGAATCAAGAGTCAGACGCTCAACGAACGGAGCCACCCAGCCACCCTGCAACTCGGTAACTTTTTTTAAAAGGACAACCCAAAAAATGGGTAAAGGATCTGAACAGACGTTTCTCCAAAGAAGATATATAAATGCCAAATAAACGCGTGTTCTATATCATTATTCATCAGGGAGATGCAACTCAAAGCCACAAGGAGATAGCGCCTCACACCCACTAGGACGGCTAGAATCAAAAAGTCAGACAATTACAAGTGTCGGTGAGGATGTAAAGAAACCAAAACCCTGCTGGTGGCCAAGGTGCAGCCATGCTGGAAACCACCTGGCAGTTCCACAAATGGTTAAACCTGGCTACTACGACATCTAGCAATTCCACTCCTACTTATCTACCCACAAGAAATGAAGCCATACCTCCCTACAGAAACATGTACACCAGTGTTTACAGAAGCAGTATTCACAGTAGCTAGAGCATAAACAACCTTGGGGCACCTGGGTGGCTCAGTCAGTTAAGTATCCGACTGTCAATTTCGGCTCAGGTCATGATCTCGCGTTTCGTGGGTTTGCCCCACGATGGGCTCTGCGCTGACAGCACGGAGCCAGCTGGGAATTCTCGGTCTCTCTCTCAAAATAAATACGCTTAAAAAAAAATAAACAACCTTAATGTCCGTCGATGGATGAGTGGATAAACAAATTGTGGTATGTCCATACAATGGAATATTATGCAGCCATAAAAAGGACTGAGGCTTTGACGCAGGCAGTATGGACTGAAAATACTATGCTAAGTTAAAGATGCCAGTCATGCGCACATGTGCACACACATAAATCATACTTTATGATCCCACTGATACGAAATGTCCTTTCTAGAGACAGAAAGTAGATTAATGGTTGCTTAGGGCTGGGATGGATGGAGGGGTAGGGGGATTATAACCAGAGGGTATATAGGTTCCTTTTCTGTTTGTTTATTTATTTTTTTTTTTTTTTTTTTTTTTTTTTTTTTGAGAAAGAGAGAGATGGAGTGCAAGCAGGGGAGGGGCAGAGAGAGCAGGAGACCTAGAATCTGAAGACGCTCCAAGCTCTGAGCTGTCAGCACAGAGCCCGATGCAGGGCTCGACCTCACAAACTGTGAGATCATGTCCTGAGCCGAAGTCGAACGCTCAACCGACTGAGCCACCCAGGCGCCCCCAGAGGCTTCTTTTTGAGGTGATGAAAATATTCTAAAATTGACTACAGTGATGGTTACACGTATCTGCAATATACTAAAAACCACTTAATTGTCTATTTTAAGTTAGTGAATTGTGTGGTGTGTGAATTATGTCTCCATAAAGCTATCAGAAAGCAGGGGAAAGGAAGCTCACTTTCCAAAAAGAGGAAGGAAGAAGGACGGCGAGGTCACTGAGGAGCTAAAAGCAGCCTTGAGGCAATGAGGCTGTGAGGAGGCAGATAATTATAGTCAAAGAAAGCATTCTGAAAGTTTCAGTTCTTGGAAGTAGCAGCATTATGAGTAAGCGATAATAAACAGTGCGTCTGATTAGGGTCTTGGGGGTAATGACTGTGGCAAAGGTCAAATTCCGTGTGGCTGCACGATTCCCATCACTAAAACAACTGGGACGTTTGGGGCCAAGGAGACCAGACCGAAAGCCATCAATTCATGAAATGTATGGCCAGGTAGATAGAAATAGACTTGCCCATCAGATCCCCAACGCCAGCTGTGGAAAAACACCCTGGGACACCTTGACGCATAAAAAAAAAAAGGCATCATTTCAGAGCAGCGCTGTATCTTTGAGACTTACTGCCCCCCAAAAGTGGTCGGAGAAGGTAACAACAGGAGGGGCGCCCGGCTGCCTCCATCCGTAGAGCATGGGACTCCTGATCTTGGGGCAGTGAGTTCAAGCCCCATCTTGGAGGTCAACTTGGTTTAAAAAAAATAAATGAATAACAATCAGTTTGAAAGCATCTGGACAAATACACAAGAAGGTGAAATAAACCATGATGCTATCCGTGTATACAGCAGGCCCTGCATCTGGATCCCCGCTGGTCCAGAACCCTAGAAAAACAGGACCCTGGAGGCAGAGTTCACACACCCAGGATATAGTGAAGTCGATGGGAGCCTTTACCACGCTGCAGGCTCAAGTGTGAGTCAGAACACCCCTTTTATGGCGAGCCAATAACGTTATGTCCTAATCTGGAAGCCCTCCCAACAGCATGCTGTTCAGGGTTACCGGCATCTCTAAAATCCGCATCATGGAAAACACCAGCCAGTGAAGCCATTTAGCAAGGAGGGAAGGAAACAGGGCCACAGAATTGAGTTCAGATTTGACCAAGAGCTCCCAAACTGCAAAATCACTCCGCAGGGTGACGATATATACTTACTGCTTTCAGACTTTCTACAACTGGACATTTCTCGCACTTGACAAAGGATTTGTTATTGCTGGCTATGTAGGTTCCTGATAATGGGGAAGGGGGCTATACACAGAAGCAGGAGACAAGGTCCTCAACACTCAGAACACTGGAGAAGGTGTATGCAGAGGGAAAAGAACACAAAATTTTGTGGCAGACCATGACCCAAAGACAGCTTCGGCAACCTCTCCCGCCCCATGGGCACCCCTGCGATGTGACCTTAATACACATCCCCCCCAAGAATGAAGTCCATTTCTTCCCTTGAATCTGAGCCAGCCTATGGCCTGATTTGACCAACAGAATACAAAAACGACCCTCTGTAACTTTGGAGGCCCATCCCTAAGAGCTTCTACCTTCCCTGCTTGGAACACTCTCTCTTGGAAGCCAGCTGCCAAATACAAGCACCATCAGGCTGTGAGGACATCCAAGCTACCCACTGAAGAGAACCATCACGTGGAGGACCAGCCATGTGAGTGATACCTTCTAGGACCTTCCAGCCCAGCCCAGCCATGAAGCCAAATGAGTGAGCCAGTCGACATAAGAACGGCCCAGCCAAGTCCTGCCTGAATTCCTGGCCCACGAATCATGAGCCAATTAAACAGATACTGTTTTAAGCCACTGAGTTTTCAGGTAGTTTGTCAAGTGGCAACAGATTCCTGAAACTAACTTGAAGCCAGGAAACTAGGCCAGAGTCCTGGTTCCCGTTCGCATCTAGCCAGGTGACCCTGGGTCAACGACTTCCCCCTGGACTGCAATTTCCTCATCTGTAAAATGAGAAGGTTGTTGCAGGTGCACTAAAGTGCTATCCAGTTGTGACAACGGGCGAGGCCATCGGTGCTGTGGATCTAGAGGGGCAACTACTTCAGCATCAGAAGGAACCGTGGACCAGGAGACAAAAGTACTGGATGGTTAACAGAGGGGACAGCTACATGGCTCATAGTAAGTGCTCACTAAATACCAGCTCTAATCATATTGTCTTAGCAGTTCTGTGACTATAGACAAGTTAATCCCTCTGATCCCCAATTTTTTTTTCATTTGAGAAATGGAGATAAAACCAATGTTTCTGTTTCTACGTGAAGAAAACTCTTTGTATGGGAAAGTCCCATGTAAATCAAAAATCACCTACAAATGGAAGCCATAACTATGTTAGTAACGCTTGTATTGTTCTTTGTGCCAAAACCATTAGCAGTCTCCTCCTCGCCCAGCAAGGGGAGAGAGTCAGGAGATGGCACTGGCCACCAGGAAGACACCCCGGGAAAGGGAGAGGCCGGTCCAGAAGGGCCATACAAAGCGAGTGAGATTTTTACCACCCACCCACCAGCAATGATCAATGGGCGAGGCACCCATGCTGAACACGGAACGCAGGTGATCCCTCAGGAGCCACTACCAGTCCATGGGGACATCTGGAAACAGCCCAGCATTAAAAATTTAAGTAATTCCTACATCAGAGTCCAAGAGGCCAGCAGCCTGAGGATGCCCCACCAGTGAGCTGTGAATGAGGCCACTGCCCGGCATAGAGTGAACACTCCATAAAAACGACTAAATAAGCACTACCTTTGGGAGTCTGAAGCCAAAATTCCCAGGTTGAAATGCTGGCTTTGCCATCCACAGCTGTGTGCACCAAAGCAGGCAACAACCTCCCTGAGCCTAGATCCTCATTCATAAGACATGAGGAGACCCACCTCTAGGGAAGGGGTAAGAATTACACGATTCCGCTTAATAATGCACGATGTTGTTTGTAAGTGCCCAGACCCTCTGACTCCCAGACGCCCTTCAACCCCAGCCGCAACCTTTCAAATCTCTGCAGAACCCTGAAAATGAGCGGCATCCATCCAAACAGTCACTTCACCCAGTGTTGATTCTGAAAAGCTGCCAGCCCTTGGGACAGAAAGACATGGGCTCATTTTCCAAGGGTATCTGACAAGGCAGCAAGAATACATTTACATTTTACAGCCTGTGATTTTCCAAAACAAGAGACGAATGTGGTGTGGATTTAACCCTGAAATCCCAGGGACCACGCAGGCCCACAGACACTGCTCTGGTGGGAGGCGGAAACCAACCAGAGGCGGCGCTAGCCCACGGGACAGAAAAGCTTCCGCTTCCACCTCTACTCAGGTCTAGACTGACCGGGTCTGACGGTACTGGCGTCCGGCGTCAATTACAAAGGGCTGGGGGTTAAGACCCAGCTCTGAGCCCCGCCCTCGCTCCTCTACCTTGCAGAACTCAGAGCAGGCCTCCTTGGTCCCCTAGGTCTCAGGTCCGCATTGGGAACACCGCCTGGACCAACTGTGAAACCCCCTCTAATCAAGCACCACTGCGAGTGAACCCAGGGAAGTTACTAACGATCGGCACTACGTCATGCAGCCCCCCAGGCGTTCCCTTAGGAAAAAAAAACTGCATATGGGGAAAGTGAAGGTAAAGATCCAGCCAGCTGGAGGCCAGCCTCAAGCCCCATGCTTCTCAAAGTCTGGTCCCAGTCACTTGCATTAAATCACCTGGAATGCTCATTAAAGGTACACAGTCCCAGGCTCCCCAACTCCCCAGATGTAGCAAATTAGACTTGGGGGGGGGGGGGTGGCAAGAATCAGACTTTTCAGTCCCCTCACCTGGTGATTCTTACGCATACCGGGTTCTGAGACCCAGTTGGGACCAAAGGCAGAGACTGAGAAAAGAATAAAAGGGATTTATTTTATGTACTTGTTTATTTGTGTTGCATAAAAAGGTTTTTAGAACACTTTAATTCTGATCCCCGTTCTTGCCCTCATTCTTGTGGAGCACTGGTGAGCCACACAAGGCGAAGCCAATTCCCCAGTTTCAGTACATCCAAGAAACCTGAGTGATGACCGTGATGAAAATTTCATACTTTAACATGAAAAACTTGCTCACCAGAGCAACAGGCCTCGACAAAAATTAACCCAAACACCCCATCTTAGACCAACCAGGTCTATTCCCGGAGAAGCAAGATAAGATCTCGGCCACAGCCCCACTCTGGTCCCAGCCATACCCAGCAGTTCAGCTGTGCAACCCACGCAGGGTTTGACGGGGGGTGGGGGGTGGGGGGCAGGGGGTGTCCTAGCGCTAGCAAATATGGCTGAGAGAAGGTTATTCGGGGGGATTAAAAAAAAAAAGCTTAAGATTCACCAAGTCACACATCTCCAGGAGAAGGAAAAAAATCTAAAGATAACTGACTGCATGGGGCGCCTATCAGACACTCCAAAGATGGTTCACAAATTGAAGGAAAAAGCCACCTGACAGAGTCATCCTTGCCGGAAATCACACCCTGCATCCACGAAGTCGTCAAGGAAAAAAAGGGAACGAAGAGTAAAACTGCCTCCACATCGGAAGTACTGTCTTTTCAAAACCAGCAAGAACCTAAAAAAAAACAACCCACTCGGAGGGGCAGTACTTTCCGTCACTTATCAGTGACAGGCACACTGAGAAACCCTGGACCTTTGGGGGCGGGCGGCATAAAGAAAGAGCAGAAGCACTCTTCCCAAGTGATGGGCAGCGGGAGCCCCAGCGGGGATCGCAGAAACCAGACCGCCTCACCCCGGGGAAGTGCATCCCAGGGGGCCAGCCTTTATCCCGCACCTACTGGTCCAGTCCCGAGGCTCGCGCCCCGCCCCCTCCCCGAAGGACGGACCTGCTGGGGCTCCGGCCTCGGCCCTGAAAATTCCAGTCATCCCCGCTAAATTCTTGAGCAGCGGTTCCCTGCTGGCTGCTGAAACTTAACATTACGCCACAAAACTAGCAAATGGGCAGCTTTCACCCCTCCCCCCTTCAATGACTGGCACTTGCAAAGGAGTCGTGGCAAATCAAGCATTTAAGAAGTGACTGACACTTGGACCCGGTTACCTGGAATAAAAAAAAAAAAAAAAAAAAAAACACTCCGGTATTATTTTCCTCGATCAGGAAGCAGGCATTCCCCCTTTAAAAGACCTTCCTGAAAACACCTCTCCCAAGGGATCCCAGCAGGTAAATAACACCAGAGCTTCCCTAAAGCGATTCTAAAGAACCAGGGGACCTGGCTGCGCTCCCCCGCCGGCTGCTCCTCCGCGGAAGGAGGGATCGGCAAGTCGAGCAGTCCCGGGAGGTGAGGATGGGGGAGTCTGCAGGTGGGAGGAGGGGGCGAAGCCATACCGCCCAAACTTCGCAGCTGCTCTGTAGCAGTTCTGGGCAGGAGCCCGGGGAATTCAGTCCCGAGAAGGGAAGTCACCTCCCTAACATTTAAGGCCCCCCGCCAGCCCCGCGTCCGCTCGGACGTGCCCCCTCCCGGGCAGCGCCCCCTCCCCCCGGGACCCCTCACCTTGGCCTCGAAGCAGATGCCGTGCTGGAAGGCGTCTTCGTTGTGCAAGGGGATCCGCAGGTCGTGCCCATCGTCCACAAGGTTGTACTTGGTTTTGCTGGGCATGGTGACCCGCGGTGGACCGGCTCCTCCAGAGGCGGCAGCGGGAAGGGGCCGGCCAGACCGGGCAGGGGAGCGGAGGGGAGGGGCGCGCGGCGGCCGCGGGAGCCGGGACCCGAGCGGCGCCGAGGGCCGGGCGGCAGCGGGCGGCGCGGCTGCGGGCGGCGCTGTGGCCGCGCGATTTCTGCGGGCGAGGAGGGCGGCGGCGGCGGCGGGAGCGGGCGGGAGGCGGCGGGCCGGGGGAGGGGAGCGGTGGGCGCGCGGCCCGAAGCGGGACCCGGCGCGGCGGCTGCCCCGGACGAGGAAGAAAAGGCGGCGGCGGCGGCGGCGGTGGCGGCGGAGCGGGGTGCCTGTCACGGAGACGCCGGATCGGCCGCCAGCGAGCGGCTCCTCCTGCGGGGCGGGCCCGGGCCGGCTCCTCCCGCGGGCGCCCAGGCCCCGCCCCGCGCCCGCCCCGCGCCGCCCGCCCGCCGAGCAGGTGAAAGTCCTCGGGAGCGCCGCGCCCGCCCTGCCCGGCCCGCGAGCCCTGCGGCCCGGCCCGCGAGCTGCGTGCGCCCTGCTCCCGAGCGCGCTGCTGTTTTTACGGTCACGTTCGGGGCCAGGCTGCTGAGGGTTAGACGCGGTAGCAGCGCCTTGGATGTTTTGTGTTTGTTTTTTTGGAGGGGGGGGAGGGGCGGTGTTTACGGTCGTGTGTTTATGTTCTACCAGGAAGGCCCCAGTCCTGGCCCAGATCTGTGCAATCGTGAATTCGGAGTGTTCCCTTTCCCTGGAGAATCAAGACTGTGCTCACTGGGGACCCATCGCAGGCGCCTTTTCTTCCTTTGAGCGGTGATTTGTGACTTCTGTCATACAGGCTTGGGGGCGGGGGAGTGCCTTTTAGAATGGTTGTAATATTAAAAAGCCATCAGCCCCTGGAAATGGGATAGGCCAAAAAAGGAATACTAAAGACAAGAGAATCCTCAACGTTTTTGTTTTTCTTAATTAAACCTTCTGTAACTGGGTATGGATAAGGTGAACTTCCAAGTTCTTTTAAAAAAAAAAAAAAACATTTATTTATTTTTGAGACAGAGAGCACGAGCTGGAGAGGGGCGGAGAGAGAGGGAGACACAGAATCCCAAGCAGGCTCCAGGCTCTGAGCTGTCAGCACAGAGCCGGATGTGGGGCTCACACTCATGAACAGCAAGATCATGATCTGAGCCAAAGTTGGGTGCTCAACCGCTCAATGGACTGAGCCACCCAGGCGCCCCGCCCCCCAAGTTATTTCTGACTGTTCTTTCCACTTTGGCAAATACTTCAGTCTATTTGCCTGTTGTTAAGAAGAGACCCATTTACTTCTTTCCTTTACATCAAGAGCTTCTGCTATGCGCAATGTGCAAATGAGGGGGTCATAGGATTATCTGTGAAGCATTATAGGTCGTGGTCCATGAAAGCTATGATCACCGTGCCTTCAAATTATTACCTCCCAAAAGCGGGTGCCAAAGCCAGTCCAGCCTGAGATCACTGAGACCAAATGGTTAGCTCCTCTGTAGGAGGAGGAATGATGGTTCAACTCATCATCTTAATCCTGCTTTTGGTGCCCTGTGGACACATCCACGCGAGACAACTCCCAAACCAAACAACACTGATTGTCATAGAGGCAAGGCTTGGAATCACCACAAAGCAACACAGTATGGCTTGCAAAAGGCATAGCTTCCTAGACGATTTCCATGATAAGTTTATATAAGAGAATGCATTACTGCCATAATTGTATTTCTCATTTTGTCTCCTAGTGCTAAAGTACAATTGTCCTTTCCTATATGTTGCCTGCTTCCAATCTGCTGAAATTCCTGGCCAAGATACAGCATCTTCTGAGATATCCCCTTAAATAAAGGCAAACTGATGACTAGAACAAATTCATCACCTACTTTATGCTGTATAGACTTTACTACAGACATAAATATTAGTAAGAGCCAAAAATCATTTGCACTGAGGAAATGCACCACTAACATTTTTATAAATACAGAACATGAAAATCTAATCGGGCATGTCTGACTCTTTGAATGTCATGGTGGTTTTAACATGCATCGTGATGTACTCTCTAAAAGCTGGCATCAGAACTCGACCACTTCAAGGCAAGACCCTAAGCAACTACCTCGCTTACATCTCCTTTTCCCTCCTGAATTTAAAGTCTTTTGACTCCAAAGGGCCTTCTTTCTAGATTTACTTGGGTCCCGTTGGACTGCTGAAGTTTTGGAATTTCCTGTGTAACTCTGTAACACTTTGTAGACCAGACACAAAAAAGCTGAAGCCCCAAAGATATTTCAGGGTCTAATACAGTGACCACTACCTAGTAGATAGACCTCTAGTAGTTATGTATGGAATCAATCACTGTAGCTAATATGCATTGAGCTTTTTCTATGTGTCAGGCATTATTCTTAGAGCTTTACATGTATTATCTCATTTAATATTTAAAACACTCCTAAGGTTCATCCCATTTATGAGGAAACTGAGGCACAGAGAGGTTATGAACGTACCCAAGGTCACACACTTAGAAAGGAAAGGAGCCAGAATTTAAATCCAATTCTATGTCACAAGGTGTTTCCATCATGGCCCGGATTGCCATGAAAGTCTTCTTTATTGCAAATGAGACGCCCGTCAAATTCAGGGTCCGTGTTTTATTTAGATGTGTATTGTTGCTAAGCTGTATTTGTTCCCTTTCAGTTAGAAGAAATGTTCCAAACAGGAGAGGCCTATTCTCTGTTTTGGCCTCCATTTAATACGTCAGAGCCACACAGTCATGAAAACACCCTTCTTCCAGAAACAATGGGCGTCCAAAGTAAATTTCCTTATTTTTTAGCAGTGATTTCAATCTTGTTTTTGCACCTTTAAACATAATTGAATTTCCCACAGCATTTCGAAATCTATTTTTTAAATGAATCAAGTTTTATCACTCTCCATATCCTTCTGTATTTAAAAACTGCTTAACACAATTTTAATCTGAAGTACATTTAATTAAGATGTAAATTGCTTAAGCGTATAAGTATAATACTTGCTATGTTAAATTTTATTAAAACTTTGTTTAAAAGTGTTTTAAAAAATTCCTAAATCCCTTTAGAAGTGGAAGTTACTAGGGGGTCCTCTAATTCAGCTCCTCTGTTGGAAAGACGAAAAAAACAGAAACCCAGGGAGATGAAGTAGTTTGCCTAGTCCTCCCTGTAAGCTACAGCTCCTACTTCAGTAATCTTTTCATCACACGATGATGGGTTATAAGTAAACTGACAGCAAACCGAAACCGTAACACATATTTGGAACTGAGAAAATTGATTTGCTTTTGGTCGTAAAATACCTGCTTTACAATGCACTTCCTGTGCATTGTCTCACTTGGCCATATGGGATAAGTATGATCAGTATACCCATTGTACAGATGAGGAAACTGAGGCTGAGAGAGGGAAGGGTAGGTCATAGAGCAATAGGTCCTGGGAATCCTTCTGTGAGTTTAACCAACAAAGAATAAAGATTGTATCAGCTTGCCTAATACTGCTCAGATGCACACCTGAATAGAACTCATCAAATCTTTGCATAAATAATATAAAATATTAAGAACACAGAATAATTTCCTCCTATTAGGTAACACTTAGCTTCAAAAGGTTGATTCTTTTTTCATGCTATTGTTTTTAACCCAACAGTGTCTCCTGGGGCATAGAGAGCTAGAAATCATTAGCCCCCCCCCCCTTCTTTTTTCCTCAATTGATAAGGAAGGTTTTATTCAAGGCTGTTGCAATAGGGGAGAGAACTCAGAACTCACATTCAGAACTCAATCTGAGCTCAAATCTACTGAAACAAAGGACTGGAGAGTTGTTTTTTTGTTGTGGTTTGTTTTTTTGTTTTTGTTTTTACTTTATAGAGTAGTGAATTTATTCCTGATAAATAACAAATGAAAGTTTCACATAAAGAACTTGCAAAGATACCTAGGGTGGGCCTACGATGTATACATGATAAAAGAATCTTAGCATAAGACTTTCAAGCTGGAAAAGCCATTACTTGAAGATCCTTTTAGTCTCTTATTTGATAGCAGAGAAACGGAGACCCATATTGCCTAAGATGTCAGTTAATGAATGGCAAAGGCAGGATGAGAGACCTGGTTTTTAAAAAAAAATATCTGGGGGGCGCCTGGGTGGCTCAGTTGGTTAAGCGTCTGACTTCAGCTCAGGTCATGATCTCGCAGTCCATGAGTTCGAGCCCCGCGTCAGGCTCTGAGAGCCTGGAGCCTGTTTCGGATTCTGTGTCTCCCTCTCTCTCTGCCCCTCCCCCGTTCATGCTCTGTCTCTCTCTGTCTCAAAAATAAACGTTAAAAAATTTTTTTTAAATAAAAAAATATCTGGTCCAGTGTTCTATCACACTGTGCTATCACCTGCTCATCAGGCCATTTTAAGCTGGATTTTTTTTAAAATTTTTTTTCTAACGTTTATTTATTTTTGAGACAGAGAGAGACACAGCATGAACGGGGGAGGGTCAGAGAGAGAGGGAGACACAGAATGGGAAACAGGCTCCAGGCTCCGAGCCATCAGCCCAGAGCCCGACGCGGGGCTCGAACTCACGGACCCGCGAGATCGTGACCTGAGCTGAAGTCGGACGCTTAACCGACTGAGCCACCCAGGCGCCCCAAGCTGGATTTTTTTTTAAGTTAATTTATTTTGAAAGAGACAGAGACGGTGCAAGTGGGGGAGGGGCAGAAAGAGAGGGAGAGACAGAGAATCCCAAGTGAGCTTGACACAGGACTCAAACTCATGAAACCGTGAGATCATGACCTGTGCCAAAACCACGAGTCAGACGCTTAACCAACTGGGTCACTCAGGCGTCCTAATCATCAGCCCATTTTAAAAAGTGACAATAAAAATATTAAGTAATTTTCCTGCCAAAAAAAAAAAAAAAATCCTTCTATCACTAATGGTGTCTAATCCAATGGTTTATTATGATCTTTTATTACATAAGCATTAATTTGGGTTGTTTGCCCTATAAAAAAGCTTACCCTACAAGGTATCACATTTTCTGATGCTGGCCTGCATCATCTTTCCCCCTTAATTGAAACTGACTCCTGTGACCTAGGCCCCTGTACCAAGGGCAGGTCACATTTCTCATTTATTTCTTTTAAAGGCAAGCTTCTCCACAAAATTATGTATATTATGTTTTTATAAATTAAGCACTCTTTCAAATCGACTTCCACGAGGAGGCTGGCGCTGGTGCCTGCCTTCCCCCCCCCCCCCCCCCCCCCCCCCCCCCCCCCCCCGGCAGAGGAACACGGTGGGAAGACATGATTAGCAAGGAGCCTACACCCCCCCCCCCGCACCCCCCCCCCTTTCTGGCCTTCTCCAGCACTTTCCCCACCCATCTCCCTGGACCCGAGAGGCAAGAAACAAACCGTTTTGAAGGTTTGAGACATTCTGGGAGGTTCTGGAAGAGGCCTAACTGCCTTCTTTCTCTTGGAACACTTGTGGAATGAGATCTGGAGAAGGGAGCAGGGCCTACTGAATTTTGACTCCAAGGACGCGAGGGCTGAGTGCCGTGCTGGGTCTGCCCGTCCTTTCTCATGGAGATTCTTCTAAGCTCTCCCTGACTATGGGACCATTGCTTGCTTTTTGAATTCAGATTCAAGTTAACAGCCTTGTTTCTTGGCCCTGCTTAGCATCTCAGGAGAGAAATATTTATTAATGCCACACCTTGTCGCCACAAAGCCTTTTGATCAAAGGCAATAAAATCATATTTAACAAAATCTAACAAAAGTTTCTATGGGCGGAGAGGCGGCGGGTTGTAAGAGAGGTGTGGATACACAGTAATGAGATACTTTTAAGGGCAGGAGGTAATGGGTGATCTAAGCATAGGAGAGGCGTCGTCTCTAAGGGTCATGGGAGGGAAGGGAAGGCTTCAGGAAGATGAGGCTTGAGCCCGGTCTGAAATAGGGAAAGAATTCAAGAACACAGTAGAAGGAGCGCAGAAGACGTGGAGACTGGGTCTGCAGTGACACTGATCTACAAAGGGTCTTCCGGAGTCAGTGAGGAGACAAGCTCCCCGGAGGGAGAATCCTGCAAGATGGATGGAGCCGAGAGCGCCGCTGGGGGTGATGCAGGAAAGCAGAGGCTGGAGGCAGCGCGCAGGCGCCTTCCACACGCAGGCTTCCAGGATTGCGCTCCTCCCCCGTGGGAAACATCTGAACTGGGATGGGACCCCGGGTGCTAATTCAGAAAGAGCACCACCACCCCCCGGCCCGCCCTTCAGAAAAGGAAAAGAAAACGTATGTTCCCTGACCCTTTTATTTGAGCTACAACTGAAAAAAATGTCTGGCGCTAAAGCAGATGATTGGATTTTTCCAGATCGCAGGAGCGAGTTCTTCCGCACCCAGAAATAAAAGGAAACAGAGCGGCAACCCGTCACCCCTCAGCCTGGCGGGCCCCAGAGTACTTCCGCGCGGCTCACTTGCAGATGCTTCTTAATCCTTCCATCCCACTTGGGCGTTGGGCCTTGCCATTGGGTGGCATTGAGTATTCTGTACGGTCCTCTGCTTGGTTCCGCGTGGTCTATTCCTTTGTCTTGGTGTTCCTTGATGGCAAGGAGAATTTTCTACTCCGCTCAAAGTTGGTTTTAGGCCTTTCGCCATCATTCCTCCAAACTTAGATCCCTGCACCTAACTCTGGGACTATTTTCCTTCGTTATCTATTTAAAACAACAAAGTAAGCCCAGCTGTTCAAATTGGAGCTTATCTGTTCCGCTAAATCTACTCTGTCGTTGTAATCGATCTTGGTTCCTCTTTATAAAACCCACATTCTTAAGATAAGAAACCATTGGGTGGGGGAGCCCTGACCATTGGGGAAGAGTATGGAAACACTTGGAAATGCAATGTAAGTAAATAAATGTTTTTTTAAATTTTTGGTAATGTTCATTTATTTTTGAGAGAGAGAGAGAGAGAGACAGACAGACAGAGCATGAGAAGGGGAGGGACAGAGAGAGGGAGACACAGAATCCGAGCAGGCTCCAGGCTCTGAGTTGTCAGCACCGACCCCAAGCCCAACACAGGGCTCTAACCCACAAACCTGAGCCAAAGTCAGACGCTCAACCGACTAAGCCACCCAGGTGCCCCGATGTTAAGTAAATATTTTATTTTCAGATCTCTCTTTGGAGGTGCAAAGCTGCTAAGCAGCTTTTATAACTGCTTACAAAAATAAAGTTTCCTCCAGACCCCCGACTAGTGTGGTTTAAAAAAAAAAAATGAGAAAGAAAGGAAAATACAGATGTGCAATGCACCCAGGTGTGTTTGGGCATTTAATTTTCCCTCCCAGGTCCCGGATCACGCACTTTGGGCTTTATGTCTTCTGAGAGCTCAGTCTCAGTTACCCTAGACTCTGATCCCCCTAACCCCCCCTCCCCCGAACTTAATGTTGTCTTTTGAACCACATGTAAAGGGAGGGCACAAGATGTTCTTTAAACATCGCAAGCGTTTCAGGATAAGTAGCATAATAAGGGTTGGGGACTCATCCGGGGACGGCATTAGTGGTTCCCAGTTAGCTGTTCCCAGTCGTCAGCAACTGCCTCATTCCCTTAAAAGGTCTTGAAATCTCCTCTATAAATCCCTTGACATCACCAGCTGGCCCCCCTCCACACCACTCTGAACATTTTCCCGGAAACAGTGCTGGAGGGGCCTCAGAAATTTCCAGGTCTCTGAGCAGCCAGTCTCTGTGCCATTCCCTGGCCCAAGGTGGCCTCTGTAATTTGAGCTTTACATACATGATAACACTTTAACTGCAGCCAAGCTTAATTCAGAACAAATGTTCCTCGACTTGTTACCTCTCTAGAAAAGCTGCCCGTCTAATAGCTGGGACACTGACGGGGTGGGGGAGAAGGTGGGGGTGGGATGGGACTGCCTGACGCAGACCTGGTTGTCCACACCGCGTGCCGGGCACACTGCTGGTGCCCAGTCATCTGCCTCCTGTGGCCCGTGTCCATCTGTGAGACAGACACCATCACTGCCCACGGCGCTTCTAACACATGTTCCAGGAAGTCCTTACAAAGCCTAACGGGGGAACGGACTATTCTAATGAGTCCCATTTTCTGGTTAGTGGGAAGTTACCATGGATATAGGATTTTACCAAGGACAAAAAGACTCTGATACAAAGCACATTTCTGAACAGATATTTGTACACCTGTGTTCCTAGCAGTATTAGTCACCATAGCCCAAAGGCAGAGACAACCCCAAGGTCCATCAACAGATGAATGGGTGAGCAAAACGTGGTCGATACGTACAATGGATATTATTCGGCCTTAAAAGGAATGAAATTCGGACACGTGCTTCGGTCAGCCAGTCACGAAAGGACAAATATGTGCGATTGCATTTACACAGTAGAGACAGGGAGTAAAATCGAGGTTACCAGGGGCTCGGGGGAGGGGTGCGGATGGGGACTCACGGTCTAGTAGGTAGAGTTTCTGTTTGGGATGATGAAAAAGTTCTGGAGATGGCCAGTGGTGGTGCTGGTATACCAGTGTGAATGTGCTTAATGCCACTGAATCGTACATTTTATTTCGTAGTGGTAGTAATCTCCACACTCAACGTGGGGCTCAAACTCACGACCCTGAGATCAAGAGTCGCACGCTCTTCTGACTGAGCCAGCCAGGCGCCCCTGAATTGTACCTCTTAAGAGGGTTTTTAGGGGTGCCTGGGTAGCTCAGTGGGTTGAGCAACCGACTTCGGCTCAGGTCATGATCTCACGGCTCCTGAGTTCGAGCCCCGCCATCGGGCTCTGTGCTGACAGCTCAGAGCCTGGAGCCTGCTTGGGATTCTGTGTCTCCCACTCTCTCTGTTCCTCCCCCACTTGCACTCTGTCTCTCTCAAAAATAAATAAACACCAAACAAATTTAATGGTTTTTAAAAAGCGCGTTCCTGAAGACGTTGTTAACACTTCCTTATGGTATTTGGGTTTCTTGTGGAACCGCAGGGTCACTCCTGCGAGTATCCGTCATTGTTCTACTGATGAGCAGAAAAGTTCTGGTTAATCACTTGTTCTAATGGAACACGTACTCTGTGAGGTTTCAGGTTCCTCTGGAGACAATTTTTATGGTTATTTTCATGGGAGTTTTGACAGATTTTAGAGCTTGAAGGATTAGATGAAAATGATTTCCATCTGAACATCGAGGGCAGGGAAAAAAGGCTCTTACATTTCCTGGCTGTTGGAAATGGATGTTGTTTCATTCAGTATGCATTTAGTGAGTGCCTACTGTGTGCCCTTGCGAGACACATCACTTATTCAACAGACATTTTTTTTTTAAGTTTATTTATTTTAAGAGAGAGAGAGAGAGAAAGCGGGGAGGGGCAGAGAGAGAGAGACAAAATCCCAAGCAGGTTCTGTGCTGTCAGCACAAAGCCCTACATGGGGCTCAAACTCATAAACCGTGAGATCACAACCTGAGCCGAGATCAAGATTCGGATGCTCAACCAACTCAACCACCCAGGCGCCCCTCAACAGGCATTGTTGGTCGCTAACTATGGGTGCTGTGAACAGCTCTGATCAGCAGAAGGAAATAGATCAAATGATTCCTCTTCTGTGACCCCTGGCTGGCTCAATCAGTAGAGCATGTGACTCTTGATCTCAGGGTCATGAGTTCAAGCCCCACATTTGGTGTGGAGCCTAATTAGGGGGAAAGAAAAAAAGGTTTCCACTTCTCGAAGAACTCACTTCGACCTATCAAGGAGTTAACGGAGTAAGAGAAGTCACTTTGTATGGCAGCCAGGGGTGCGTCGTGGTAGAAGTTGGGAGGCGACGTAGGGAAAGCTTTGTGGGGGAGGCAATATTTCAGGCTGGCATTGGAGGACTGTAGTACGTCCATGGGCAAGAGCAGAAAAGGGCATTCCAGGCAGAGGAAATGGCCAGACTCTCGCTGTCACTGGGTGTACTTGAGGCAGCAGTGCCCCTCCCCCATCCTCCTCTGCAGGTGATGCATTGTGGGGTTCCCCGAGACGCCTCTGTGGTCAGCCGGGGAACCCTGTTCAATCACCGGCAGAGCTCTGCTCTCCCTTCCCAAATTAACTCGAGGGGCTTGGCCCTTTGAGAGGGGGATGAGCAGAACTTGGCAAGACCTGTGTGATCTCAGACTTCCTTCCTCTGGTTCTGCATTATCGGGCCAGAAAATTATGGGGTCCCCACAAAGGGCATTTTCCTCCCATTTAAGCCAATAAGAGGAAAAAGGGATAGAAAACGTGGCTGTGTATTTAAAGGTCACAATTACGTACAGAAAAGAAAGACGACGTCACGCTCTGGAGCAGGGAAGAAACTGAGCTTGTCCGTGGGCCTGTCTTACCCATTTGTGCACACACACATCCACCCACGTCTGTGATTTCAGGGACAAGAAGCAATCATACCGGGGCGCCCGGGGGCTCAGACGGTTAAGCACGTGACTTGATTTTGGCTCAGGTCATGATCTCGCGGTTCGTGAGTTCGAGCCCCGCATCGAGCTCTGTGCTGACAGTGCGGAGCCTGATTGGGATTCTCTTTCCCCCTCTCTCTTTGCCCCTCCCGCGCTCGTTTTCTCTCTCTCTCTCTCTCTCTCTCTCTCTCTCTCTGTCTCTCTCTCAGTAAATAAATAAACATTGAGAAAAAAAGGATTCAGCACTCTGTTCTGTACTCACCGACACCCCACACCGCAACGTGAAAGGAATAGAATCCTTCCACTTCACGAGACAAACCCCCCAGCAGCAATGACACGCTGACCTCCAAGAGTCACACTCTGGCGGTGTGTGTTTTCTTGGCGTCTGCTCCTGCGGAGAGAAGCCGGGCGCCCCAGGCCCAGGAGGGAAGGGAAGAGTATGCAGAATGACCGCTGTGGCAGGCTGCTAGGTGCCCAGCGCTGACCTTATCTCATCTAATTCTCACACAACCCTGGGGAGTGGGGACCACTGACTCTTGGACCTGAAGACTTCAAACTCAACGCCTGTCTGTTCCACACTCCACACGGCATCCGGATGTGGGAAAAGATGTAAGAAGAGGCACCAGAGGCAAACTTGTCCCAGTGTACAAGTTTGCCCAAAGTTGACCTGATGCAGGTGCATATGTGTATACAAGAACACACACACATACACACACACACACGCAGAGTTGTGACAAAGGCTCAGGAGTACAGGCCCATCTGTCATACAGAGGTTTTTTTGTTTTGTTTTGTTTTGTTTTAATATTTCTTTTTCTTCTTCTTTTTTTTTTTTTTTTAAAGTAAGCCCATGTCCAACATGGGGCTTGAACTCACCACCCGGAGATCAAGAGTCGTGTGCACTCCTGACGGAGCCAGCCAGGTGCCCCCACGTGCCTGAGTTTCAATCCCAGCCCATTGTTCACGAGCTCTAACTTTGGTAAGATAATTCATTAGACTCCCTGTGCCTCAGTTGACCCATCTTTGAAATGGACGCAGTCATGGCAGGTATGATGTTTGAGACATGCCTCAGAGTAACGTGGGATGAGAGAATTAGATGCGGATACAGATGAGACACGATGGGCCACGAGTCGATCATTGTTGAGGAGTTGGTAATTGTTATACATAAGGGCTCATTATATCTTCTGTCCACTTTTGTACATGTTTGGAACTTTCCATTAAAAAAAAAGCTGTAAGCAGTATAATTCACAAGAGCCAAAAGGCGGAAATGACCCAAATGTGCATCAACAGATGAATGGATAAATAAAATGTGAATAAAATATTATCCGGTCCTAAAAAGGAAGGAAATTCTGACGCATGCCCCAACACGGATGAACCACGAGGAATCATGCTAAGTGAAATAAGTTGGTCACAAAAGGGCAAGTATTATGTGACTCTGCTTATAAACAGTACCTGGAATAGGCAAATTTATAGAGACAGAAAGTCGAATAGAGATTGCAGGGGCTGGGAGGAGAGGGTGATGGAGAATTACAGGGGTCTATTTGATGAAAGACTTCCGGAGTCCGGTAGTGGTGATGGTCGCCCAACCCCGTGGATGTACAACTTCATGCCATTGAGTTGTACACTTTAAAATGGTTAAGGAGCGCCCGGGTGGCTCAATCTGCTAAGCGCCCGACTCTTGATTTCAGCTCAGGTCATGATCTCACAGTCGTGAGATCGAGCCCCGCAGGGACCCTGCTTGGGATTCTCTCTCCCACTCTCTCTCTCTGCCCCTCCCCCACTTGCGTGCAAGCACACACTCTCTCTCTCTCAAAAGAAATGGATAAACATTTAAAATAAATAAGGGGTGCCTGGGTGGCTCAGTCAGTTGAGCGTCCGACTTTGGCTCAGGTCATGAACTCACGGTTCGTGGGCTCAAGCCCCGCGTCGGGCTCTGTGCCGACAGCTCGGAGCCTGGAGTCTGCTTCAGAGTCTGTGTCTCCCTCTCTCTCTCTCTGCCCCTCCCCCGCTCATTCTCTCTCTGTCTCTCAAGGATAAATAAATGACTATTAAAAAAAAATTAGATGATTGTTTTATCATGCCCTCCTCACAGTTTGCCAAACCCTTTTGTTTCTACTGCCTCATTGAATCCTCATGAGACCCCGTTGGGGAAGGTGCGTGTACCGCTCCCATAGTGCAGGTAAGGAAACTAAGGCAAAGGAGGTTATAGGGTTTCCTGGAGAGCACATACGCATGGAGCATGAGCATAAGCACGGAGCCAGGTCTAGAGGGTGAGCCCTCCACGCCTTACCACACACCCCCTATGCATTCCTTCTGTTTAGTCCTTGACTCCCATACTCCACTCCACGGTCAACCCATCTGCCTTTATGAGAGGGACTTTGTGGAAAGGGGCATATTTGCAAAGCCAAGACCAAAGACAAGGTCCTTGCCATCCTCATGGCTCCTCAGGAAGAGTGATGAACTCTTCTGTCTCTAAGCCGTCTTCCCCAGACTTCTGTCTTACTTGACTGAGCCACGTCCCGTGTGGCATCCCTAGAAAACAAGTAGTGAAGTGTCTGATGTTGCCCCAGCAGAGGGATAACGTGGTTCTCCAACATTCAGAACATCCTCTCTATCGTCCGCATTTCCCACAGAGTGTCTTTGGGGTCCTCTGCCACACCCTGGACTCTGCGTCTGACCTACATTCAAGCACTGCTTGGGACAGCTAATTACACCCCATCGGCTGGCCGCCATGTTCTCTCTGCTCAGAAGCTAGGTTCTGCCACCCCAGAGGGCTCTGCCTCAATCAGAATTGCCCTTTCTCTCCTCACAGCCAACACTCCCTGTCCATGCTCATTCTTTCTTCCATCCGTTGATTCACTCATTCATTTATTCGGGAAAAATGCTACATACGTGCCTTATCACACGGAACTCAGGAGTGGAAATGAATTGTCAAGGAAAGCTCCTTGATACCTCAGAATACCACGGACGCCACTACCCACATTGCAACGGGGCTGGTGAGTGGTACTGACCCCCACCTGGGCAGGCCTGGGTCATACTGTGCCTCTTACCTGTTCCTCCATACACAGCAAGGCAGCTGGGGATGGTTACAAAAAAGTGATTTAATCTTTGTCCAGATTCTGCTCCCAGCATTGGCTGGGATCCCAGATGAGGGACACCTTGTGAAATTTCCACCCCCAGTTTATCTCCCGAGCCTCATTTCCCTATGTTGTCATTCACAGTCCTGACGTCACCGCCATTCCCAGCCGCCTTGCCATTCTCGCTCCCAGTCAGGGAGGCCAGGATAGGGACGCGTTGAAAGGTTTTAGGAAATAAGAATCTATACTATTCTATCATTTCCCATTTTCCCTTATTATTTAGAGCAATTTAAAACACTGAAGGAAGACACTTTTTGGGCTGGCTCCTTCTACCCCCATCCTTTTAAGACAGGAGGAAACTGACGCCCAGAGAAGGTAAGTGACTTTTGAAAAACCACACAGCTAGCTGATTGCATGGCTGGAGCGAGAACTCAGGCTTCTGGGTCCTTCCGTGACCCCAGTAATTTAGCTATTATCTACCTGCCATGCAGAACTCTGCAGGGCTATGCCCGTGGCAGGACTATCCCGGCAGGCCAAACACTGACTGCTCATAGGTCACACGGCTGATGACCCAGAACCTGTCTGCTTTCTAAGGGCCGGTCTCTGTACGGTAGAGCAGTCTCTGGTGCCCTCAAGGGGCAGAACAGAGTAGTGGAGAATTACTCACACGACAGGCTCTGGAGGCCGTCTGAGAAATAAAACCCTCTGATTCACCTCCACCCAATTTTACAGAATGTGTTGGAGACACCTTTTCGTTTCAAAGATCATGAAACATGTTTAAAACCATCAAAATATGTTCAAAACACAAATTGCCCCCAAACACCTTTAAAAGCATTGATTGACTAGGGGCACCTGGGTGGCTCAGGCAGGAGTCCAACTCTTGATTGTGGCTCAGACCATCATCTCACGGTTTGTGAGTTCGAGCCCCGCATCCGGCTCTGTGCTGGCGGTGAGGAGCCTGCTTGGGATTCTCTCTCTCTACCCGCCTCTGTCTCCCTACCCTGCTGGTGCTCTGTCTCTATCTCTAAATAAATAAGTAAATAAACGTTAAAAAAAAAAAAAAAAAAAAAAGCCTAGACCTGATCCCTGTTTTTTTTTATTTTTAATGTTTGTTTTTGACAAAGAGACAGAGCATGAGTGGGGAAGGGGCAGAAAGAGAGGGAGACACGGAATCCGAAGCAGGCTCCAGACTCTGTGCTAACAGTTCAGAGGGGCTCGAACTTGCAAACCCAGAGATCATGATCTGAGCTGCAGTTGGATACTTAACCACCTGAGCCACTCAGACACCCCCAGATTCAGTGACTTTAAAATCTTGGTTTTCTTTTTAATGTTTATTTTTGAGAGAGAGAGAGAGAGAGAGAGACTTAGCATGAGTGGGGGAGGAGCGGAGAGGGAGGAGACACAGAATCCAAAGCAGGCTCCAGGCTCCAAACTGTAAGCACAGAGCCCAACGCAGGGCTCAAACTCACATACCTGGAGATCATGACCTGAGCCAAAGTCGGAAGCTTAACCGACCGAGCCGGCCAGACGCTCTCGATAATATAGTTTACATTAAGGGACAATTCAGTGTTAATCATTATATCCCAAACAGACTGCTTCTGTTTGGGATATAACAACTAATGCTTCCCTCCTCAATCAGAAAAATAGGTACAAATATTGCCCAAGCCTAAAATCCTGCCCAAGCAGGCCCTTTGGGTGGACCTGGGAAAGAGGAGGAGGGGAAGGGTCAGTCCAAGGGCTGTATGGTGAGCTCTGTAGAATGAACCAACTAACTAGTGAGAAACGGGCCCCCTAGAAGTAAGGGGGATCCTATAGTATGCACCCACTCCCTTCCCCGGAGCTTTATACCAAACCCAGAGAACAAGAGAGGGGCCAGAACAGATACTGAAGTCACTGAATCATCGCTCTCAATGCCTATCTCTGGCTACGGACCTGTGGATTCTAAAATTCTCGCTGAACGTGTGCAGGACTCATCCCAGAACCTAGGTGGGGACTGACCTGTAAGTAGGGACTGAGTTAGGTCTAAGTATAAGGGGTTGAGAAGCAAGAGCTCGGTGGACATTACATGATCATCGCCAGAGAGTACAGTAAGAAGCAAGCACCCTGTGTGGTTGGTGGTGTTTAAACTAAGATTAAACTGTCCTTCAGGGGGCGCCTGGGTGGCTCAGTTGGTTAAGCAGCTCACGGCATGATCTCATGGTTCTTGGGCTCAAGCCCTGCATCGGTCTCTGTGCTGACAGCTCAGAGCCTGAATCTTGCTTTGGATTCTGCGTCCCACCCCCCTCTTTCTGCCCCTCCCTTGCTTGCCCTCTGTTTCTCTCTCTCTCTCAAAAATAAATAAACATTAAAAAAAAAGAGAGAACTGTCCTCCAGGCTGATGATCTAAACTTAGTGCATGTAAGTATCATCCTGGGAGTAGGGAGGAGAATGTGTCAAAATGCAAAGTCCCAGGGCCCCAACTAGAAGGGTGATTTGGGGTAAGACCAGAAATCTGCATTTTTAATCAGCATGACTA
This sequence comes from Panthera leo, assembly GCF_018350215.1. NCBI lineage: Eukaryota > Metazoa > Chordata > Mammalia > Carnivora > Felidae > Panthera > Panthera leo. The sequence goes on from NC_056696.1 coordinate 63,164,812, forward strand.
AGTATTTCTCTGGTATGTGCTGGGGACTTAGCTGAAAACAACTGTCAGCTAAGAGGCTACGGTTTGGTGGATTTGACAGAAATAAAAAAGATTTCCATCACCCTCCAAGAAAAATTAAAACCTTTTTTTAAGGAAAATATTCACGTCACTCGGTATACTCTTATCATAGAGCTTTCAAAAGTTGAATATGTATGTTTCATTTGTTGGCAACGCACATTTTAAATTTTAAAGCAGGGATCCAATTTTTATACGTTTGATTTTTTGTCTCAAGAAAGCTAAATGTTGGGGCGCCTGGGTGGCTCAGTCAGTTGAGTCTGACTGCAGCTCGGGTCATGATCTCACGGTTCGTGGGTTCGAGCCCCGCGTCAGGCTCTGTGCTGACGGCTCGGAACCTGGAGCCTGCTTCGGATTCTGCGTCTCCCTCTCTCTCTGCCCCTCCCCCGCTCACACTCTGTCTCTCTGTCTCTCTGTCTCTCTCTCTCTCAAAAATAAACATTAAAAAAATTACTTAAAAAAAAAAGATTAAGTGTTGAGTTGCTCATTTAGGTGCAGATGGGTGGAGTCCCTGGGGGTAAAGGTCTCCAGGGTGGCAGGGGAGTCACAGGTCCTTTAGGAAACAGGTGGTAGCATTTCAACACGGATCTTACAAAACACAAACAGTTGTACAAAAGTGTTTTGTTTCATTAAAACGTGCATATGAATTCTGAAGAAAAACTTCTTCAAAGGCAGTAGTGATTCTAATTAAACTGGCCTATAGTTGATTTTTTATTTTCTTATAAACTTCTTTTTAATGTTTATTTATTTATTTTTGAGAGAGGGAGACACAGAGTCCGAAGCAGGCATCAGGCTCTGAGGTGTCAGCACAGCCCGATTCGGGGCTCGAACCCACGAACCGTGAGATCATGACCTGAGCAGAAGTCGGAGGCTTAACCGACTGAGCCACCCCTGTGCCCCCAGCCTATAATTGATTTTTTTTAACTACTGTTTTTATTTTATTTTACTGTATTCTATTTTATTTTATTTTAATTTTTAAGTAATCTCTATGCCCAACATAGGGCTCAAACTCACGACCCTGAGATCAAGAGTCGCGTGCTCTACCAACTGAGTCAGCCAGGTGCCCCAAAACTATTGTTTTTCATTTGAAATGTTTCTTTATTCAGAGAGAATAGCATGAAATATTTCAAATGTTAGTTTTTGTAGGAATAATATAAAACTCTAAATATAATAGGAAAAATAATAAAGGACTCTGAGTTGAAAGGGTCCTTTCTTTTAAATTTTTTAAAATAATGTTTATTTATTTATTTGGAGAGAGAGAGAGAGAGAGCAGGGGAGGGGCAGAGAGAGAGGGAGACAGAGAATCTGAAGCAGGCTCTGAGCAGTCAGTGCAAAGCCCGATGTGGGGCTCAAACCCCCGAACCGTGAGATCATGACCTGAGCCAAAGTCAGATGCTTAATCGACTGCCTGTGGCTTACGTTTTTCTGGACTTCAATGTCCCCATCTGTAACATGACAGGGTGACCGCCACTGTCTCTTTCAGCCCTAACATTCTGGGAGTATTGTCTTCTGACAATCTTTACTTTCCTCCTCGTATTTATTCATAATCTGAAGAAGAAAGATGAACTGATTTCTTCTTTGCAAATTGCCCCTCAATTTAGAATGAATGGATTAGAACATACATATGTACAAAGATTTTTTTTAGAGTCTGTACCTAAAATCAAAATGTCCTCATCTAAAATGCCTAAAATGTGAATAAATTAACTCCCAATAAACTCAGAATGGAAGAGCCGTCCCTGATATAATGCTTCAAGCAGACAATGGCAATCACCCACATCAACGATGCTGTTCCTGGAATAGGATGTGTCTCTGATGTAGACGTACGTGCTCCTCAATACAGATAAATAGGGCCATCAAACATATAGTCGTTATCACAGATGATCTCTGGAGATCATTCTTTGAGAACTAAAACTCCAGGGCACCTGGGTGGCTCAGTCGGTTAAGCATCCGACTCTTGATTTCGGTTCAGGTCGCCATCTTGCAGTTCATGGGTTCAAACCCCAAGTCCGGCTCTGTACTGACAGCACAGAGCCTGCTTAGGATTCTCCCCCATTCGCTCTCCGTCTTTTTCAAAGTAAACAAATAAAAACTTAAAAAAAAAAAAACCTAAAACTCAGCATCTCTTTGATGCTTAATGGGAGGCACCATCCTGACTGAACATGAACATTTCCATCAGTAAAGTGGCTTCCTTTTATCTTTCTAAGTAATCTGTGTAAGAATATCTTACAAACCTTCCTTAAAAGATCACAAGGGTAATCACCTAAATTTTAAAACTATGAATTCAAGTAAATAACTTTTGTTCAGTGCTTCTCACTGTTAAAGCACACCGTATGAGCTCATTGAATGATTGAAATTGAGTAAAGCACCAGGCAGTCGACAAATTGGATCATTGGTATAGTTGAATCAGCCCTGGCATCGGAGTCTTGACTGCCTCTTGCTAGCTGCATGATCGTAGAAATTTACATAACTTCTTTGAGCCTCAGTATTCTTATCTGTAAATGGGACTAGTTCTACCCGAACACTAAGCTTAACAGGGGAATTAAACAGATAATATAGAAAAGGAAATCTAGGAAAACTTCACCTTACTTTTTTCTTATGGTGAAAGTTTGATTTCTTTTTTCCCTAATGGGTTCTGATCACCAATTCCAACGTGTGGGGCTTTTTCCCCACACCAAACAATTCTCAGACACCAGTTTGTGTCCTATTAATTCAACTCAATTCTGACACTATCTATCTGGAGATAGTGTTAGATTCTGCAGGTTAAGGCTTCGGTCCTGTAAGACTTCCCTCACTCTACTTCACGTGCTAATTGCAAGCCCAGATTGTCACCTGTCCCTTCTGACCAAATGGCTATAAATCAGAGGCTCCCATCACCCCCTCTTTGGGTTCGATTAATTTGCTAGAATGGCTCACAGAACGGGTAGCAACATTTTACTTACCTAGATGGTTTTTTATAAAAGGATATAACTTCAGAGCAGCCAGATGGAGGATGCATAGTGCGAGGTGTGGGAAAATGCGTAGAGCATCTGCCTCTTTCCGGGTGTGGCCACTCCCCCCAAATCTCCATGTGTTCAACAACCAGGAAATCCTCTGAACCTGTCCTGTTGAGTTTTTATGGAGGCTTCATTACGTAGGCATGACTGATGAAGTCATTGGCCTTTGGCAACTGACTCAGCTTCTTTTTTTTTTAACGTTTATTTATTTTTGAGACAGAGAGAGACAGAGCGTGAACAGGGGGAAGGGGCAGAGAGAGAGGGAGACACAGAATCTGAAACAGGCTCCAGGCTCTGAGCTGTCAGCACAGAGCCTGACGCGGGGCTCGAACTCACAGACCGTGAGATCATGACCTGAGCCGAAGTCGGCCGCTTAACCGACCGAGCCACCCAGGCGCCCCAAGTTGGTTTTTTTTTTTAATGTTTATTTATTTTGAGAGAGAAAGAGAGTGTGAGCAGGGAAGGGGCAGAGAAAGAGAGATAGAGTGGGGGGAGGGAAGGATGCCCCAGCAGGCTCTGCGCTGTCCGCACAGACCCCAACGTGGGACTTGACCTCATGAACCACAAGATCATGACCCGAACGGAAATCAAGAGTTGGTCTCCTAACCAAATGAGCTACCCAGGCACCCCCAAATTTAAATTTTTTAAATGATCAAATATATCTGTGAGATAAGTTAGTCCTAATCATGCCTACTGTCTTACAGGGTGATGGGTTCCTTCTAGAAGTCCTGAAGCTCTTCTTGCAACTTGAAAAGACAAAAGAGGGCTTTTTCTTGTGACAGTTACTAACCTTCAGGATGAAATGAATATTGCTTATGATCACCACCTCTCCGAGAAAAGAAATCAAGAATTTGTTATAATGCAGATGAACATAGGAGAAGAGGAGGAAAAATAAGATAAAAATGGAGAGGAAGGCAAACCATAAGAGACCCTTTTTTCTTTTTAATGTTTTTATTTATTTTTGAGACAGAGAGAGACAGAGCATGATCAGGGGAGGGGCAGAGAGAGAGGGAGACACAGAATCTGAAGCAGGCTCCATGCTCTGAGCTGTCAGCACAGAGCCCAATGGGGGGGCTTGAACTCAGGAACTGTGAGATCATGACCCGAGCCAAAGTCGGACACTCAACCAACTGAGCCACCCAGGCCCTCCCATAAGAGACTCTTAAATACAGAGAACAAACTGTGGGTTGCTGGAGGTGGGTGTGACGGGGGTTAAATGGGTGGTGGGCATTAAGGAGGGCACTTTTCGGGATGAGCCCTGGGTGTCATATGATAAGAGATGAGTCACCTGGGTTCTACTCCTGAAGCCAAGACTACACTGTATGGTTTTTTTTTAATTTTTTATTTATTTTTGAGAGAGAGACAGAGTACTAATGGGATAGGGACAGAGAGAGAGGGAAACACAGAATCTGGAGCAGGCTCTGGGCTCTGAGCCATCAGCACAGAGCCTGATGCGGGGCTTGAACCGTGAGATCATGACCGAAGCTGAAGTTGGACGCTTAACCGACTGAGCCACCCAGGCGCCCCTACGCTGGACGTTAACTAACTTGAAGAAAAAAAAAGAATTTATTATAATGGGATTGACGTGACACTTTTAACGGATTTGTTAAATCTTCATGCAGTTCTCTAGTGGAAAAGACTTCCCTGTGGTTACAGCAGGAAGTAAATTTTTCTATTGCTATAATAGATTCTATATGAGAAATAAACCTTCTTATTACTCTTGCAAATAACTGGGAGTTTCTGGAACAGTCTTCGATATTTTGCCGAAAAGGATGCAAACACTCATTATATGAGAAGCCATATAAGTGATCTACGCCGTCTCTAACATCAGTAATTTTCTACAACAGAAGATCCAGTTACTGGAATTTGGCAACACCCACATACTTGCCGGAGCACGTCCTGTGTTTTAGGAATTCTGACCAAGATTTTCATGGCACTCGCTACTTTAACCCCTGTCCCATGCAAAAGCCTGAGTCATCAAAGATTTGAAATATAATTCATTATACTTTCTAATAGGTGGTTAACTAAGACAACTGTTAAAATAAGAATGTCTTCCCACTTGTCACGTAAGGTTATCAGACATCTCACCAGCGGTGTGTACGCCAACTTGGGAAATACTCTTACAAGGGGGAGGAGCAATTAGAATTGGAGCCAACATACCTAACTTCAAATCATGGTTCTGATGCTTTGACCTTGAAACGCTATTTGACCTTGAAACGTTACTTAACATTTCTGAGCCTCTGTTTCACTTTCAGAAAGAAGATATGCAACAAAAAGTGTATTTGGGGGGCGCCTTGGTGGCTCGGTCGGTTAAGCGTCCGACTTTGGCTCAGGTCATGATCTCACGGTCCGTGGGTTCGAGCCCCGCGTCGGGCTCTGTGCTGACAGCTCAGAGCCTGGAGCCTGTTTCAGATTCTGTGTCTCCCTCTCTCTGTGACCCTCCCCCATTCATGCTCTGTCTCTCTCTGTCTCAAAAATAAATAAACGTTAAAAAAAATTTTTTTAAAAAGTGTATTTGGGGATCATCCAGAATGCCGTCGTAGATGACCAAATACCGCTACTTACTAGTAGTTCAAATAGAAATGCGGGAAGAATTGAGTCACAGGGCACAGGCATGCTGAACTCAAAATCGCTGCGTTTTAGGCATCAACACTATAATTCAGGAGTTTTATTTCTCTAAAAATATGAATAATGCTTCATGCCAATGGAAGACTATATGATGTTGCAGCGTGAATTATCCTTGCAGAAGAAAAGGTTTGTCCTTAAACCATTAGAACTCAGGGGTGCCTGGCTGACTCAGTCAGTAGAGCGTGCGTCTGTTGACCTTGGGGTCGTGAGTTTGAGCCCCATGTTGGGCACTGAGTACTTCAAAAAAAAAAACTATTAGAAGAATTTGCCGTGGTAACAGTCATGGGTCACGTGGGACAAATAACAGTCATGGGCCAATTATCATTTGGACATTAGAACATATCAGACTTTATCTTAACACATTAAAAATCAAGCACTGTCACTTAGGGGATCACTGGGTGGCAATGCAACCGTCAACAGAAATGTAACTATGAGCCCTGTTCTAGCATACTCTGACATCTGACTCCTAAAATACTTTCAAAATGAAAATATAAGATGAAAAAATTATGTTGGAAAGATAGACGTATCATCAGATTTTTCCTTATTGTGACATAGACAATCATAATGTCAGATTTACCCTCACCTGTTCTTATGTCTACACAACATGTAGGATATTTTGATATGTATATATGAGTATATGTGGTTGATAAGATCACGAGTAGAGGGAAGAGGTAGGCTAACAACGTGACCAAGAAAAAGAAAACGTCCGTAGGAAATTACAATTAGATATCAGATTTCCAAGACAGTATCACTCACAAGTAGACAATCTTTGTCTTTATTTTCGTAGGAGTTGCTGATTCACTCCTGGCCCTGAAAAGATAGTACATGATTGTATCCCACGAATGGGAACCCTCTTCCATCCATCCATCTCTGACTAATACAAATCTAGGCTTATTCACCTAAGCCTTGTGCAGACCCATTCTGTGAGTTTGCAGCGGGCACAGAAAATCCATGTTCATTTTGGCTTCAACAAAAACGACTCGTATTTTTTCTCTGTCATAAGGTATTCAGATGTTGGGAAGTTCCACATAGGATTCACCAACCTCCAACTCCTCGTCTCTATAATCCTGGTAGCAAGATGGCCGCAACAGTTCTAAATGTGGTACTCAAACACGATATTCGGAGAGAGGAAAAGCATTGTCTCTCCTGGTGTGTCCTCCTTGGGAATGAGAATAACTTCTCCCAGAAAGAGCTTAGTCATTGGCCAGAACCGTGTCACCTGCTCACCCCTAAATAAGCAACCATCGATAGAAATGAGACTAACCTGTGTGGCTTAAACCAGTTAAGACCTAACCCTGAGCAGGGCATAGCGTTACCTTCTGATGAGTCACGTGGGTAAGAGAGAGAGAGCACTGTGAAGAAAAGGGAAGAAATGGGTACTAGATGGGCATAAATACATAAACAAATAAACCACGTCTTCCATTCACCAAAATGCCTGAACCGGACATAAAAAGAAGAGTTGGCCAGTTTAGCTCTATAAAGACTTAGCTGGATTGTTTTTTACACCTGATGAGGCTGTCTACTTTCTAATAATCAAGTAATATTATTGACTATTTTCATAATTCCATTTAATCTCCACTTTGGGTTTATCAGCTGTACTGGACGTTTATCCAGTGTACTGTACGTTCCCTGGAACACCACTGGAACAAGGAATGTGGCCTTATTTGGAAATAGGGTCTTTGCAGATACAGTTAAGATGCGGTCATACTGGACTAGAATGGACTCTAATCCCATGACTGGTATCCTGATAAGAAGAGAAAGCAGAGACATATAGACACGGAACACCACATGAGGGAGACAGGGATTGAGTGTGGCATCTATAAACCAAGAATGCCAACAATTGCCAGTAACCACCAGAAGCTAGAGAGGGGCAAGAAAGGATTTTCCCCTAAAGCTTTCAGTCACCTTGGCCCTGCTGACACCTTGATTTCAGACTTCTAGTCTTTACAACTGTGAGAGAATAAATTTTGGCTGTTTTAAGCTATTCAGTTGGCAATAGTTTGTTATAGTTGCCCCAGGAAACTAATACATTAGCTATATGCCTCTTAAACTTATTTTTTATGGGGTTGCTTTAGAGTTTATAATATTTAAAAAAATTTCAAGTTTGTTTATTTATTTATTTATTTTGAAAGAGAGAAAGGGAGAAAGAGAGAAAGAGAGAGAGCATTAGCTGGGGAGGGGCAGAGAGAGGGAGAGAGAGAGAATTCCAAGCAGGCTCGGCACTGTCAGTGAAGAAGCCGGTGAGGGGCTCGGACTCACAAATTGTGAGATCATGACCTGAGCCGAAGTCAACATTCGGATACTCAACCGACTGAGCCACCCAGCTGCCTCGTCTTTTCTCAGCTTCTGATTCTCTAAAGAGGTCTTGATTTTCCCTTCATCTCTGAAGAATATGTTTGCTAGATATAGAATTCTAGGTTGATGGGTTTTTAAAAAAAAATAATTTCAGCACTTGAAGAAGTTCATTCCATCGTCTCCTGCCTTGCACTGTTTCTGATAAGGAGTCAAGAAATTCTTGTGTTTTGCATTGCTATATACTGTGTGCCTTTATTTTTTTTCCTTCTGGTTGCTTCTAAGATTTTTGTCCCTACAATTGGTTTCCAGAAATGTAATTATTACATTCCTTTGTGTGGTTTTTGTGGGGGGCAGTGTGTGTGTGTGTGTGTGTGTGTGTGTTTATTTCTTTTTTTTAATTTTTTTTATTTAAAAAAAAATTTTTTTTTAACGTTTATTTATTTTTGAGACAGAGAGAGACAAAGCATGAACGGGGGAGGGTCAGAGAGAGGGAGATACAGAATCCGAAACAGGCTCCAGGCTCTGAGCTGTCAGCACAGAGCCCGACGCGGGGCTCAAACTCACGGACCGTGAGATCATGACCTGAGCCGAAGTCAGCCGCTTAACCGACTGAGCCACCCAGACGCCCCAGTGTGTGTGTTTATTTCACTTGAGATTCATTTAGCTCCGGTTTGTAGGTTTTATCAAAATGGAAGTTTTTCAGTTCTTGCATGTTGAAATATTTTTCTTCCCCACCCTATGACTCCAATCTCACATGTAGTAGACCCCCTGAAATTGTCCCACAGGTCACTTGGCTTCTAGTGTTTTTTTTCCAGCTTTCCCCACTCTGAGGTTCAATTTAGATTGTTTCTATTGCTGTCTTCAAGTTTACAAATCTCTTTTCTATAGCCTCTAATATTCTAAGTCCACTCGGTGAATATATTTTCCAGCTCTAGAGAGACCATTTGATTCTTTTATGTCTTTCATTTTTCTTCTTATATTTTATATTAAGCCTTTTTTTAAGGTTTTATTTTTAAGTAATCTCTACATTCAACATGGAGCTCGAACTCACAATGCCAAGACCAAGAGTCTCATGCTTTACTGACTGAACCAGGCAGGCACCCCCTACATTAAACTTTTTTAAGGGTTGCTTTGTTTATTTTTTGTTGTATGGGATAATCTATATATTTTTCCCATTAAATCTTAAACATATTTTATTTATTTTCATTATTTAAAAAAAAATTTAATGTTTATTTTTGAGAGAGTGAAAGTGCGAGTGGGGCAGGGGCAGAGAGAGGGAGACACAGAATCAGAAGCAGGCTCTAGGCTCTGAGCTGTCAGCACAGAGCCTGATGCAGGGTCAAACGCACAAACCACAAGATCATGACCTGAGCTGAAGTTGGACACTTAACTGACTGAGCCACCAAGGCGTCCCAATTTTCATTATTTTTTAAGTAATCTCTACACCCAATGTGGGGCTTGAACTTACAGCCCTGAGATCAAGAGTTGCATGCTCTACTGACTGAGCCAGCCAGGTGTCCCTTGAACATACTTCAAATATATGTTTTAAAATTTTGTGTACTAATTCCATCTGGGTCCGTTTTTTTAATATAATTTTTTTATGTTTATTTATTTGTGAGAGACAGGGAGACCATGAGTGTTGGGCGGGTGGAGCAGTCAGAGAGAAGGAGACACAGAATCCGAAGCAGGCTCCAGGCTCTGAGCTGTCAGCACAGAGCCTGATGCAGGCCTCAAACTCATGGACTGGCCGGTGAGGTCGTGACCTGAGCTGAAGTTGGACGCTTAACTGACTGAGCCCCCCAGGAGCCCCACTCTGGGTCTGTTTCTATTGACTTATTTTTCTCTTGGGGATGGATCACATTTACTTCTTTGTGTGTTCAGTAGTATTTTTTTTTTTCATTAGATGCTGGACATTGTTGATTATATTTTATGCTTTTTTAAAGATTAAAAAAAAATTTTAAGTCATCTCTACACCCAACGTAGGGCTCAAACTCAGAACCCCAGGACTCATGGGCTCCACCAACTGAGCCAGCTGGGTACCTTTTTGCCTTTTTTTTAAAAAGAAAGTTTAGAGTTTATCTATTTATTTTGAGAGAGCGTGGGGAAGGGCAGAGAGAGAGGAAGACAGAGGATCCAAAGCAGGTTCTGTGCTGACAGCAGATGGGGCTCAAACCCATGAACTGTGAGATCATAACCCGAGCCAAGTCAGACTCTCAACCTATGGAGTCACCCAGGCACCCCCAAAAATGAAAGCTTAATTTTGTGTTCAGATGTGGTTACTTTTAGACTACCTTGAATCTTTTAAGAATTTTTTTAAAGGCTTTCTTAGGGTAGACTGTGTACAGTCTTTACTCGGTGGTATTGAGAAGTTTTTTTCCTCTGACGCCAACCAATTCTGACACCAACTGGGTGTCTTATAGTGCTATTCAGTTCTGTCACTAACTACCTGGAGACAATGTCAGACTCCACAGGTTTCAGGGCTCAGTCCCACCAGAATGTCAGCAACAAGTATTGGGTCCCGAGGTTATCCACTCTTCTGTTCAACGTGGCTCCAAAGTCAGAGGTTCCCGCAACCCCTCCCCACCTTCAGGTTCCATAATTTGCTAGAATGACACAAAACTCAGGAAAGCACCTCACTCACTATTACTGGTTTATTACGAAGATACAACAACTCAGGAACACCCAAATGGTAGAGATAGAGAGGGAAAGGTATGGGGGAGCAGTGTGGGGCCGATCACACCACCCTCCCAGCACATCGATATGTTCACCAACCCAGAAGCTCTTCAAACCCCATCGTTTGGGGGTCTTTATGGAAGCTTCATTATGTAGGTACAAATGATTAAATCAGTGGCCATTGGTGATTCACTCAATCTCCAGTCTATTTCCCATCCCCAGGGGTTGGGCAGGGGGGCTAAGAATTCTAAGCTTCTTTTTTTTTTTTTTTAAGTTTACTTATTTACTTTGAGAAAGAGGGAGAGAGGGAATCCCCAGAAGGCTCTGCACCATCAGTGCAGATGCCTGACATGGGGCTGGAACCCACCAACCATGAGACCGTGACCTGAGCTGAGATCAAGAGTCAGATGCTTAACCGACTGAGCCACCCAGGTGCCCAAGAGTTCTAAGCTTCTAATCAAGCCTTGGTCTTCCTGGCAACCATCCCTCATACTGAGGCTATCTAGGGGCCTGTCAATAGTCACCTCATCAGAACAAAAGACGCTCCTATTACCCTTGTAACTCAGGAAATTCCAAGGGTTTTAGGAGCTCTGGGCTAGGAACCCGGGGCAAAGACTAAGTATCTTTCTATGATACCAAAGGCATGCTGGTAATCCTATGTGAATTCTGAGATTTGCTCATCAAATATCTCTCCAGCCATTGCTCCTTCTCTCGGATTTTTACTCGCCTGGCCTTCACGGGGTTTTATTCACACGTACAGCTCAGCATCCAGGCAAGGCTTCACCTTATGCAGGTTGCTGAATCGTTCTCTTTTTACCTCCCTTCTTCCTGGCACTCTGCTTCGTGCACCCGCACCACCTTCACCTGCCTGAACGCTCTCTCCTCACCTCAGTGAAATTGCCGTGGGCTTCTTGGGTTTCCCACCTCTGTACCACATTCTAGAAAGGGCTTCCAGGCCGGAAACTGTTCGTCGTAGCACTTACTGTGTTTTCTCCCTTTCTCTCCGGGACCACGGTTCTATGTGGTCTTACCGGCCACCGTCTACCACAGGTGTTTCTCACATTTCGTCCAGTTTTCTAGTTGTTGCCAACAGGAGTGCAAATCTGCTGTCCATTACTCCGGTGCAGCCAGAAGAGGGAGTCATCTTCCTGTTCCCACTTAAGCAAAGCGGATTCCTTTCCTATAGGGAGATACCACATTTCGGGTTTCATATTTTCCTGTTACAGAAAAGGAGCTTACTTTAGTTCTGTCTCCCCAGAAACCATCAGCTTGCTACTCTTGCTTTAGTGGATGGATTGCCCTCACACTCTGGAATAAGTCTTGCCAAGCCAGCATTCTGGAAGGGGCACATTTCATCCGGGTTATCCAACCAGAGCACTGCAATCTGAGGAACAGACAGAGATGGCTATACTCAGGTACCACTGGGACCAGCATCATCCGTCACGATACCGGGAGGACGTCTTTACCCCAGGAGATTGTGAAAATAGCACGAGGACTGATTGAAAGTAACTGAATTCACATCGCAAACAAGAATAAAGGACTACGTGTTACAATTAGTCAAGCATAAAATAACAATCGCTCAACATTTGAGTTTTGTTTATATTAACTTCAAAATTTTCCTTATGAGGCAGATGGAAAAGTCTTTAGCCAAGTGTGCCTAAAAGGCTTGTGCCTGTTCTGGAACAATGTCGACTTCCCTTTTTCAGCAGCATTGTCTGGCTTGGCCGATCCCCTTCTGAGCGTCCCATGCTGTTTCTGCCTCATGGAAGGGTGGGCTGGACGTCTATCCATCAGTGCCTTTCCTGCCAGAGGCACAACTGATGTTTAGCCTCTGTCTAAAATTGCTCATTTCTACTTTGAATGTCAGGGTCTTTCACAACCAAATCAGGAGTGATATTTTTCTTTCTTCCAATAATAATGTTTTTCGTGCTCCACTTCTGCAAAAATGCCTCCCGCACCCCCACCACCAGTGGTTACTTATCGTCAAGGGAATGGCTTGTCTTTTTTCACCGGTGTCTCGTATTAGTCTCCTATGGCTGCTGTAACAAATCGCGACACATTTGGCGGCTTAGCACAACAGAAAAGTAGGCTCTCACAGTTCTGGAGACCAGATGGCCGAAATCGGCTCCCCTGGACCCACATCAAGGTGTGCAGAAGGCTGCATTCCCTCCAGAGGCTCTAACAAAGAATCTGTTCCTTGTCTCTTTCAACTTTCAGTGGATGCTGGCTTGCCTTGCCTTGGGGCTGCCTTCCTCCAGTTTCCAAAGCCAGTAACTTTAAATCTCTCTCCGCTCCTTCATTACCTCTCTTTCTCCTCCATGTGTAGCAACTCTTCCTCTGCCTCTCACCTATAAGGACATTTGAGATGGCGTTTAGGGCCCACCTGGAGATTCCAGGTAACCTCCTCATCTCAAGATGCTTGAAAATATCTCAAAGCCTCTCTTTCCAAATAAGGTAACATTTACAGGTTCCCCGGATTAAGATGTAAAGGGGGAGGGGCATTTTCAGTCTCCTGGGTAGGGAGTTGGTGTCTGTGTGTATTCCTTCAGTTACTGCTGAATTCTGTGAGCATCGTCTTCTGGTTGTGGCACTTTGAGGACAACATCTAAAGAAAGAAAACCCTAGAAAAATTGAACTGAGTAGGAATACGATGCCATGGGCCCCTGTGGACCGTCATTGAATGAAATACCCTTTCTGTCTGCAGCAACTAAAGATTTTTCTTTCGTCCATTTTGGACTCACTCTAGCCAAGGTTACCCTGTCTCTGTAAGAAGCCTGGTGACCTATCTCAGAGAGTGTTCAGGGGACATTACTATCTCTATTACACCACCTTCATTTATTCTAGAACTGCACAGTCTCCTAGCCTCAAGAGAACCTAGATCAGCAAGGCAATGCTCCCGGCCACCCTTAGTCACCTGAGAGTTTACATGGGGAGGAAAAACTAGAAAATGCAAAAAGAGGGGTGGCCGGGCAGCTCAGTTGGTTGAGCATCCAACTTCGGCTCAGGTCATGATCTCACGGTTCATTAGTTTGAGCCCCACGTCGGGCTCTGTGCTGACAGCTCAGAGCCTGGAACCTGCTTCAGATTCTGGGTCTCCCTCTCTCTCTGCCCTTCTCCCACTCGCCTTCTGTCTCTCTCCCTCTCAAAAATAAATAAACATTAAAAAAATTTAAAAAAAAGAAAATGCAAAAAGAAACATCCTGGGTCAAGACAGATTGAAGGAGAAGAAAGAATAATAAAGAAGTGAAAATAAAGGAAAAAGTAGCCTCATCACAAGGAAAAGAGTCAACCAACAATTTAAGAAGCGTTTAACGAGCAATCATAATGCAGCGGAATGTGCTAGGCTCTGTTAAGGGAAAGAAAACAAGTATGACATCATCCTTGTCATCAGAGAACCTCCAATCTAGGAAGACAGAGATGAACTTATGAGTCCCAAAGAGGCAGTGACAAGAAGGGGCAAGGCACACAAACTCAACGTAAGTCCAACTGACAGACCGTGGCAACAGAGGGGTCTCGGGAGAGGAGGGAGGAGAAAGCATCGCCAATGGCCCTGACCTGTTCAGCCCAGTACCGGGCTGCAGGCAGCGGAACAGGGGAGTGGGGGGAGGAAGAGCAGCGGGTGCGGGGATGGAGACGGGGAACCGCTGGGTTGGAAGCCCGACACCAGACAGCAGGTGTCACTCTGCTCCCAGTCTGAAAAATCACGAAGCAGCCACTGAGCTCCCAAAGGATCATAAAAAGCTGTGACCTTTTATAGCCACCTCCTGGTCCTGACTGCTGTCCTGACTTTGTCTCCAGCAGGACTGGTACAGAAGCTTTAGAGACTCACACCGTGTTAGTGACATCCACGCTGCTGGTGGCTCCTGGGAGCTCTGGGCTCTGAAGTCGCCCTACTGAGGATTTTGATCTCGGGGAAGATAAGGCCTTAAACCAGGGGTCACAGGCTCATATGCCTTCAGGGGCCCGGGGTTACCTACCTCACGTGGAGGTGAGGTCTGTGCAAACCAGACTGGGTGCCGTCCCTGAAGACATTCAAACTCAGAAATCGACAACAATCACTGCGTTGGCCTAACTAAATACATCTTCGGCCAACCACCTTGCAACCTATGACTTCAGCCCTTCTCTAAGGGATATGTTGACAGATACCTGACAGCAAAGTCTTGGATGCATAGGAGACGTGGCGGGGGGGGGGGGGGCTGGGGGAGTAGATATGAGAGTATCCAGACCAAGTAAGTCTTCCAGATACACAGTTTGTTTCTTTTCCCCCCTTCATTTTTCTTTTTCTTTTTTTTTTTTTTAATGTTTTTTAAGTTTATTTATTTTTGAGAGAGACAGAGACAGAATCCGAGTGGGTTGGGACAGAGAGAGAGGGAGACGAATCCGAAACAGGCTCCAGACTCCGAGCTGTCAGCACAGAGCCCAACGCGGGGCTCAAACTCACGGACCGCGAGACCATGACCTGAGCTGAAGTCGGACGCTTAACAGACTGAGCCACCCAGGCGCCCCTCTTTTCCCCCCTTCAAAGGGCTCCAAATGCCCAAGAGCTGGAGACACAGTACCAGGTGCTCAGGAAGAGGCCGTGGTCCTGCTCTGTCTTCATGGAACCAATGAACATCGGAATATATTTATCTGATTCAGCGGTCCCCAAACCTCAGGCATTTGTAAAAGTCCCCACCTTTGCGATTTTTGTCCTATCACTTAGACGGACTTAACCCTTTTCTTTAAATAGATATTAAATTAATTCACGCTTTGCATTTAGACTCTTCCTTTAGACGTTTCCTAAGAAAGCCTGGATGTAGTTGGGTGTTTCAGAGTACTGGCTTTGAATAAATAAGACCGAGTTCCAATCCAGACGCTGTGACCTTGCTCTAATCACTTCTACTTTCTGAGTGTCGGTTTGTCTCCTCTATACGATGGAGAAAACTGCACCTGCTTTGAGAATCGGTAGCGACGTTCAAGCCAACTGTGTTTCAGAACGGTACACAACGGAAGGATCAATAAATCAAGTCGCTTGGACTGAGGAATCCAGAATGTTTGGGCTGAAAGGCACCGCCCTGGGAATCACTCAGTCCAACCGATTCTCTTGGCAAAGAGGCAAAACTGAGGCCCGTGACTTCCCAGAGAGGCCAAGGACTTCCCGAGTTCGCATCCACAGCTGGAGTGGCAGCGTTGTGACGGGGAGCGGGGTCTCCCGACGGGACATCTCCCGGCCCGCTTGTGGCTGCAGCCAGTTGTGTTCCCAGAGGTGTGCCACTTTGCACGCCAGTGGCCAGAGAACCTGAAATACGGGCTTCTAGAAGAAGAGGTTGCGTGTAGGTGAGACGCCGAAGTTGAGTTTTAAAAGTTAAATGTGGGAGGACATGTGCTGGGTGATTCACGGCATGAACTTGGAGGCAGACAGACCTGAGGTCAATGCTGGTGGACCCCTCACTAGTTGTGCGGTCTTGTCCCTGGGTAGGTCAACCTCCCTGCTTCTGTTTCGTCCACCCAAGCGCAGGACGGTGGTGAGGATGACGTAAGATTTCTGCACCCGGCTTTACTTAGGGGCGCAGACCATCCTGAACCCCAGAGGACAGACGTTACACTGCCGGGCGCCCCCTGGAGTTTCGCAAAGGCAACAGGTCACTGGACGTGCAAGTCTAGGTCAAGAAGAATCGACCCTCAGACGCTGAAAATCTCCAGTGAAGGAAGGAAACCACACCCGTCACTGAGATAATGGTTCTGAGTGGCTTTTTCCTTGCAAGCAGAACGGGAGGGAAGCAGGGTGTCATCGATGGGGTGAAGGACGGTCGGGAACGATGGGTGGAAGAGGGGGACGGGGGAGCCCCAAGGTTAATCGGAACAAGCTTGAGTTGCGTTTTCAAATGGGAGAAAGTAATTTCTTAGAGGAAGGGGGAGAAAGTCGGGGGAGATGGAAACCCGTGGCGCTGCCTCTCCGTCCAAGCGTGTTGCTGCTATTTTAGGTGTCTTCTCCTTGGACGGGAGGGTTGGCTCTCAGAGCACGGAGCTGGCTTTCCTCCTGTCTGGAGTGAGGGGTCCCTTGGGTTTTCACTCGGGACTCCGTGTCAGGCCGGGGGTGCCTCGCTCTGCTCACTGCCTAGCTCCAGGCTATGCTGCTGGTCCCCCCTGAGGACCCCCCCGCCCCCGACCTGGGCCACCGCAGCCTCCAGATGTGCCTGGGCTGTCCGGCCAACAAAAGCAAGGGGCGGGCAGCTGCCTCCAGAGGCCAGTTGCTGAAGACACTTCAGGAATCGTTCAACTTTCAGAAAGTGACCTGGTTGAACTTTAGTCCCTGGAACAAACCAAACCCCCAAAAGGGAAAAACTTCAGTTTGTCTAAACCATTATCCCCAGGTGGAAGGGACAGAGAATCAAAAATGATGGTTTCCTGGGGCGCCTGCGTGGCGCAGTCGGTTGAGCGTCCTACTTTGGCTCAGGTCATGATCTCGTTGTTCAAGAGTTCGAGCCCCGCACGGGGCTCTGTGCTGACAGCTCGGAGCCCGGAGCCTGCTTCGGATTCTGCGTCTCCGTCTCCCCTGCTCCCTCTCTCACTCTCTCTCAAAAATAAATATTTGAAAAAAAATGACGGTTTCCTTTTTCAGATAAAGAAATCGAGGCACAGAGTTCCTGCTAAGGTCACATAGTAAATCAGAAACAGGCATAATAATATTGTAGCATTTAATCAATGATTCCTATGTTAGCAGCCACTCACCATTCAGCAAATATCTGTGCACGTGGCAAGCCACGGGCTAGGCCTTTTTATGTATCTCTAATCGCAGCAACAACCTAGTAATATTAGAAAAGTGAGGTTTAGGAGAGAAAACTCGCCCAGGATCACCCACTGGATAGGTGGCAGGATTAATATCAACCCAGGTCTGTGCTTCTGAAGCCCCTCCAAAGCTCAGGCTACAATCACTTCTCTTGCTCCCAAGTAAACCTTCACCTTCGTATCAGTGTCTGGGTTTCCTCTCGATGCTCAACACGAGAACTTTATTAATCCACCTGCGATTTTTTTTTCTTTTTTTAAATTTTTTTTTTAACGTTTATTTATTTTTGAGACAGAGAGACACAGAGCATGAACAGGGGAGGAGCAGAGAGAGAGGGAGACACAGCATCGGAAACAGGCTCCAGGCTCTGAGCTGTCAGCACAGAGCCCGACGCGGGGCTCGAACTCACGGACCGCGAGATCGTGACCTGAGCCGAAGTCGGACGCTTAACCGACCGAGCCACCCAGGCGCCCCGATCCACCTGCGATTTTTATATTTCTCATTATTTTTAGCATTGGAATTGGGGGGTGGGGTTCATTCCTCAAGGGGCAGAGAAAGCAACATTGCTGAGCACATAGTAAGCACTGGATGGTAGCTGCATGATTCCCATGTTGGAATGAAGAGACCAAGGCTCACGGAGGGGAAGTGACTCATCCACTTACTTACTTACTTACTTGCTAGGTCACTAGTACGTTTGGAAAGGCCAGATTCCATAGCCCATCTGTCTGAGCCCGGAGCCCGGGCTCCCCATGGCCCCTGGCTGCCTGATGAGGCTAGGATTGGAAGCTGTTCAAGTGCCCCAGTGAAGGAAAGGGAGCATCCTGAAGAGAACGTGTGTGGATTAAATATTTTCGGGGGCTCTTCTGCCAAGTGAAGTGTCTATAACGAGCTGAGAGCTATTGGCTATGGTTGAACCTAGTGAGAAGTCACATCTGGACAAGTTTCACGCCAAGCTGGAAAAGATATCTCCTGGAGATGTGGACACACAGAAGAGTTGCCTTTGACATTCCTAGATACTAATTTGGATTCTCTCTCTTTTTTTATGCAGGATGATTTGGATTGTCTCTTATAGAGAGATATTTCTGCTTTCCTATAAGATGATTACTTTATGTTAAGTAAGTGCGTCTTTGGAGGTCGAGGGGACACACAGAGAGAGCCAGCCAGCCACGGGCAAGAGTGCAATGGATCCCTTTTGACTTGTCTGGTCCTTCCTGGGGCCTGCGCCTCTCCCCACTTTCTTTCTACAAAGTTACCTGACCCCCTCGGCACCTACCTTATGTGATTCATTCAGGATTAGGTACCTGACCATGTGAGATAGGACTCCCTTCTTTGGGCATTTGGAATTGGCCCCGAGAAGGAGAAAGCCTTACTCTTCTCTTCACGTAACTGTGGCCTGGACATCTTCGGTCTCTTGTATGGACCCTACTGACCTTAGAGACCTCGGGTTCTGTGAGACACTCCTGTATCTTTATAATAAGTCTCCTTCTTTGCTTTGTTACTGACCACTAAGGATTCTTACCAATATCCCCAGCCTTCTGTCAACCCTCCCCTGCCGTGCACATGCACATGCTCTCTTCTAGAGACAGTTTTTCCGTCTCCCTCTCTCCCCATAGCCTTTGACTTCAATTCCAAACTGCCGGCATAGTGTAAAGGCCTCGCGTGATCTGGCCCCTGTTCTCACCTCTCTCTGTTTCCCCTTCTCTTCCTTCCCTGTAACCCCCGTGCCTGCATTTCCCAATCTGGCACGTTCCTCTCCCATCTCTGTTGAACAAGCTTCTATTCATTCCTAATGCTAAGCAACAAACGTGAGTCCTTTAGACCTCATGTCAAAGTCCGAGACCTCTGGGATTGTCCCATAATGAGTCTTTTTTTTTTTTCCGAAGATTTTTAAAAAATTTTTATTTATTTATTTTGAGAGAGAGAGAAAGAGCACGTGCAAACAGTGGGGGAGGAGGGAGGGCAGAGAGAGAGGATCCCAAGCAGGCTCCGCATTGTCGGCGCACAGCCTGACGTGGGGCTTGAACTCAGGAACCGAGAGATCAAGACCTGAGCTGAAATTAAGTGTGGGAGGCTTCACCGACTGAGCCGCCCAGGCCTCCCCCTGTAATGAGTCTTTTTAACTTCCCAGTGTCTTCCCTCTGTTACTTCCCTAGCAAAACCTGTTACCAATTATTTATTTCCTGGTATAGGTTTAAGGCAATGAGTTACCTCTACCGGGAGTATTTGCCTGTAAAGGCTCCCCACTGAGGCAGAATTATTAAAGCCACATTAGGCATGTGTGAGAAGGCAGGGGAGCCACACAGCCTGACGCACATTATCATTATCGGCATCAGAACTGCTCTGTTTGTGATCACGGAAGACGGGGCACCGGGAGAAGAGGGAGGTAGAGGGCTGGGGTGGGGGTGAGAGAGGGCAGGGATACGATGGTGGGCAGGAAGGAGCGGGCTGTCTGCAGTGTTCCTGACCTGGCCTGGTTGGGGGCTGTGCCTGCCTGATTCTTGGGGGGCGGGGGGTCCATTCACATGGACTGTGGTGTGACTGCTCTCTCCCGGAGCTGTGCCACAGAGCAGAGCTGGGAAATCCCACGGGACAACAGAGGGCCTCTGTCCACCCGGCCGTCCCTAGGTCACCACAAGGCAAGGGCACTCCTCTCTGAGCCAGAGCAATGACCCATCCAGCATAGGACTCGGGCTCAGGCAGGGCCACCCTGGGAGGCCAGGTGGTCTGCAAACAGAAAACTGTGTTTGCCGTCTTGCCTCTCCCTCTGCGCTCTGCTCTCCGCCGCCCTGATCAACCCATCTGGTCTGCCCAGCTGACCACGGCACCCTCTTCCCGGGCCCAAACCCTTTCACGGCTCCTCCCTGCCTACCAGACACGCTCCCATCCCTCCCGCAGGGAAGAAAAACGTTTTGCTTTGCTAAAATACCTCGAGGGGAGTGAAAGCTCTTTTGTGTGCTTCCCCAGAGTTACGTATCTATAAGCTTTAGCATAGGAGCTCCTGAAAGCAGGGGTCTGGCCGTCTTTATCTTTGTGTGTTCAGCAGGCCACAGAGCACCTGGCTCCTAACGTATGTTCAAAAAGTGAGCTAAACTGAATTAAAGAAGAGAGAAAACGTGGAAGATCAAAGACGAACTAAGAAGCCGAGAAAGCAGGAAAGCGAGGTGAACGGGGGTCGGGGTGGGGGGGGGGGCGGTGGTGGAGAACTCTTTTTCAGCCAAGCATTCCATCACCCCTTTCCAGCTTTTTATGGCAGTTCCCTGGCAGGGCTCCCACGCTGCAGCAAGCCAGGAGAGGGGGGGCGGCAGAATGATGTTGCTCGTGGGATTTTGTCCCGTTCTTTGATTCTGCTGCTGTGGGGCAGGTGCATATGCTAAATTACCCACTTAGGTGGCAGGTCATTTATAGCCACCCCAGCCCCACCTGGCAAATGGAGCCTTGGTTTTCTGCAGGCAGACATTTCAGAGCGAGGCCAAGAGGCTCCCAGATACACTGGAAAACAGATACTCTTGCCAGCAGCAGACTTGGCTGGGGAGGCCTGGTGGATGCAGCCGCTGACCAGGGATTCCTGGGACCCGGCAACCTGCGGGATAAGGGTCCTGGGTCCCAGGTGGCTGAAGTGGCACGTTCGGGCCTTTCTAAGACCCTCTGAACATTTCCATCTTTGAGCCTGCTTTCTCATTTGTAAAAGGGGATGACACTACCTACCTCAGGAGTACTCTGAATACCAAATAATGTCCGCACATGGGAAGCACTCTGGGCAGAGTAGCTACAATACATCTCATTGTCTTTTTTAAAAAAGTTTATTTATTTATTTAAAATTTTTTTGATGTTTATTTATTTTTGAGAGAGAGAGAGACAGAGTGCAAGCAGGGGAGGGGCCGAGAGAGGGAGGCAGAGAATCTGAAGCAGGCTCCGGGCTCTGAGCTGTCAGCACAGAGCCCGAGGCAGGGCTCGAACTCATGAACTATGAGATCATGATCTGAGCCAAAGTCGGACACTTAAGTGACTGAGTCATCCAGGTGCCCCTAAAGTTTTTTTTAAGTTTATTTATTTATTTTTGAGAGGGACAGAGACAGCACAACTGGGGGAGGGACAGAGAGAGAGAATCCCAAGCAGGCTCCTCACTGCTAGCACAGAGCCCGATGGGGGGCTTAAACCTATGAAGGAGCCATGAGATCATGACCAGAGCCGAAACCAAGAGTCGGACGCTTAACCAACTGAGCCACCCAGGCGCCCCTAAAGCTTATTTATTTATTTTTGAGGGGGGAGGGGGGCATAGAGAGAGGGAGAGAATCCCAAGCAGGTTCCGTGCTTACCAGCACAGAGCCCGATGTGGGGCTCGATCCCACAAACCGCAAGGTCATGACCTGAGCCGAAATCAAGAGCCAGACACTTAACCAACCGCACCACGCAGGTGTCCCCACCTCATTATCTTAATGCCTCAATGTTTCCACCTGTCAAACAGGGAGCGTAATACCTATTTGATGCTCATCTGCTAAGGATCGAGTGAAGTCGAATCTGTAGGTGTTTTAAAGTCTCTCGAGAAACGCTTATAGATGTGAGGAAGCCCTGGGGTCTAGGCACCAGCACCTCCGACTACCTAAGCAATCACACACCAAAGGACGTAATATCAATAAGGAAATACTTTTTCTATGGGTGTAGGGCTCTAGAATCTAGCTGTATTCGAATGACTATGACTTAATAAATTAATGATTTGAATTAAGACAGAAATCATGCTTATTTAATTTGGAAAACTTAGACAGGATTTCAACAGGGTGAAAAGATGGGCCAAAAGCATGATAATCAGTGGGAAAAAATGTAAATGTCTGTACTTGGATTAAAAAAAAAAAAAAAAGAACATAGCTGGAAAGTACAGGATGGAGGAAACCAGTATAAACTTCATGTTAAAAACAAAAAGAAAAGGAAAAAAAACTATATTAAAAAAATAAATTAATGTGAATCATTGGTGCAATGTAATGCCAAAAAGGCAAAGTCAATCTTGGGTTACAGTAATAAAATAACAGTGCTTGGAAAAAGAGAAAAAATGGTTTCAATATGCTGTAACATCTACTCAAACCTCTCTAGAGAAAAAAAAACTGGAATAATAGGGGGTCCAAAAGACCATGTGGTCTGAGAAACAGGTGAATAAAATGGGTATATAAGGTGAGTTAGTTATCTGGTTAGTTAGCTTGAGAAAGAAGGAGATCCAGAAGGTACTTAGCTTCTATATTTAAGTGAAAGAAAAACTCTCTCGTGGGAAAGGTCTGTGTATGACCACGGGACTGAACTTCATTTTAATTAAAAATTAAAAATAATTTTTTTTTAGAGCTGGTGGGGTGGGGAAGAGAAGGAGAGAGGGAGAGGAGGAGAAGGGGAGAGGGGCAGAGGGAGAGAGAGAATCTCAAGCAGGCTCCTCACTCAGCACACAGCCTGACCTGGGACTTAACCCCTTGACCTTGGGATCATGACCTGGGCAGAAATGAAGAGTCAGATGTTCAACCGGCCAAGCCACCCAGACAGCTTGAGCTTTATTTTATTTTTGAGTAGGCTCCATACCCAGCATGGGGCCCCACATGGGGCCCAATGCGTGGCTTGAACTCATGACCCCAAGCTCAAGACCTGAGCTGAGATCAAGAGGTGGACACTTAACCGACTGAGCCACCCGGGTGCCCCAGGACTGAACTGAAAAAGAAACTTTCAAAGGAGATCTATTTCAGCTCAATAGGAGAAAGGCCTCATGGTCGTGAGATGGCTGCCACAGCTCCAGGCGTCATGACTACAATCTAACACAAGAAACGGGGGCACCAGAAAGCTCCTCTCTCTAATTTGTTTCTTTTATCAGGAGGCCACATATCTTTTCTAGTCTCTGTAGGTTTATTTTATTCTATTGACCAGAAGTGAATCACGTGGCTGCCCCTAGCTGCAAGAAAGATTGGGGAATTGAGTATCTGGCCAAAGAGAGTGGCAGAGGGGTATCGAGGACTGGCCTCCACCACGCGTGATTAAGTACAAAAGCCAATACCCTAAGAATAATAGTTGGGAAAACAGAAAGAGCGTGGGTCCTTGATGACCTCATTGAGCTGCTGAACTAAATTTAAAATGGCCAACTTCCAGTCTTCTTAGAATGACAGAAAAATAAATGCATATGTGATTAAGCCACCGTTGATTTTCTGTGACTCGCGGTCAAATGCACACTAATCGATACAAAGGCCGTCTTTGTGAAAGTACCTGGGATGTGTCCACCCGGACTGTTTGTAGACCCCATTCATCCAACCAGTTTTGCGAAGTGTCTACTTTGTTCCGGGCACTTGGCTAACCTCTGGGGCTGTAATGCTGAACAAACCCGGACAGAAGCCCTGCCCTCATGGAGGTTACATTCCAGTGGAGAAGAGAGGCGTCACTGAAGCAATCCACGAAGGAGTAGAAAAATGTAATTCCCATAATGCTGTGGGGCAAAGGTACAGGTGCTACGGGAGAATACAATGTAGGAATGGCCCCGGTGGTGGAGTCAGGAAGGTCTCCCTGAGAAGCGAGCAGTCTGAGATCTGAATATCCGCTTCAGGCTTGTGTCTCTGCCCACAATGCCCTCTCTTTCTTGCCTATATCTCGTTGGCTTATCTTCTCCCTTGAAGCCTTTTCACACACCCAGACACCTCCAGCGTCACTCTTCCACGAAGGCCTGACCTGTCAACGACACGTGGCCTATACCTCCTTGAACGCCCTCGGCCAATGCTCTCACCCTGCCTTACAACTCGAGCCCTTATTCTGCTTACCCCCTCACTTCCACCCCACTCCTTCTGGAAAACACGGACATTCTTATCTTCCCATTAAAGATCTAGCAACCTAGTTTGTTGTCTTGCGCTTAGCCAACATCCAACACTTATTCGAACTGAATTTGAAAACTATGTTTTATGGATGTTTACTACCGTCTAGTTTCAGAAAACATTTGCTAGCTCACACAGAGTACTTTGCATGTGTATGTGTGTGTGTGTGTGAGAGAGAGGTTTCCACAGGCCCAGACACCCAGAACCTTGGACTTTTGTCCACAAACTGAGATTACAAAAAACAAAAACAAAAACAAAACCCTATTTAAACATTAATAAAGACAATCATATGTCTGTCAACTATCATCACTTACATGAGCTGAATCTCCTTAGTTCATGACTTTGACTATTGCAACTTATTCCTTAGTGTGAAAGGCAAGGTGTTTGTACTTCCCAAGATGCGTACTGACACCTTTCACATCTCTGAAGGGGTCTGGCTCTGTTCAATATTTTCAGGATGACAGTTGTCCCGGAAGGCACTGTGCCTTTCCTTGAATTCATGCAGTATTAATCTTTACAGTAGGTTCACAAAAGGGACACTAAATTTTTTAAATGTTTATTTTTGAGAGGGGGGATGAGCGGGGGGGGGGGGCGGGGGAGCAGAGAGAGAGGACAGAGGATCCAAAGTGTTGGTGGAGGGGGGGAACAGAGGATCCAAAACCGGCTCTGCGCTGCCAGCAGCGAGCCCTGAGGGGCGCCAAGCGGGGCTCGAACTCACGGTGAGATCATGGCCTGAGCTGAAGTCCCCCGCTCAACCGACTGGGCCACCCAGGCGCCCCCCAAAGGGACACTAATTAAGGGACACTGTAACATAATCGCACGCTGTTGAAAGTGGACGCCCTCTTGGGGATCACGTAGCGACAGACTCTGACACCTGTCCCAAAGCAGGAAGCTAGCTAAGAGCTGTTCCCTTGGACAATCATCGGCTTCTCGGGCAGCCGCTTCCCCCCCCCCCCCCCCCCGGGGACCCGCAGAGCGTCCGCGATTGACAGTCGCGGTCTTCGTATTCGATATTCGCAAAACCAGGACCCACTCCGGCAGGGAGTTCAACGGCCATCCTCCGGGTGGAGGTATTGCCAGGGTGTGACGCGGCGGCGGGCAGGCAGGCTCCCAGTGGCGCTAAGTTCAAAGCTGCCGGAGCTCGCGCTGCGAGCCGAGTCCGGGAAGAGAGACGCCGAGAGCAAGGCTCCTTCTCCCCGGGGGGCGATAAAAGGAGCGCGCGGAGGACAGGGGCTCGGGCTCGCAGCGAGCGCCCGCTGCCTGTCTGCCTCCCCCTGGGGGGGGCGGGGGGGCGCGCGGCCGCGGGCCGGAACCGCACGGGGGACCCCAGACTTCACCGGGGCGGGGGTGCGGGGAGCGTGATGGGGGGGGCGCGCGCGGCGGCCACGGGGGCGCCGAGCGGGGCCGGGAGGGGCGGGCCGCGCGCACAATGGAGGCCCCGCCCCCGCCCTCTCCCCCTCCCTCCCTCCCTTCGCGCCGCCCCGCCCCCCGGCGCCCCGCGCGCCCGGCGCCCCGCCTGCCACCTGAGCCCCCGGGCGGACGCCGCGCTCGCTCCCGGCGCCGCCGCCCCCCGCCCCCTCTCCCCCCACCCCCCCCGCCCCGCGCCGCCCCGCGCCCCGCTCTCGGCCGGGGCCGCACAGTCGCGGCCGCTCGCGCCGGGGAGGACATGCGCCGGGGCTCGGGGGCGCACCCTCCCGCCGCGCTCAGCCGCGCCCAGCGTCAGCAGGCGCTCTGAGCGGCCACTCCCGGGCCGCGGCCGCGCCGCCCTCCGCCTCAGTGCCAGCCCGCAGCCCGAGCCCGCCGCTCTCCCACGGGCGCAGCCCCTCTGCCCGCGTCCCTCATGGCCAAGCCCCTGCTGCTGGTCGTCTGCGGCGCTCTGGTGGTGGCCCGGGCCCAGTGGGGGGCCAGCGTGACCCCCGCCGGCACGAGCGAGCCGCCGGACGCGCCGACGGTGGCGCCCACGGAGGACGAGACCCTGCAGAACGAGGCGGACAACCAGGAGAACGTTTTGTCGCAGGTAGGCGGCGGGCCCTGGCCACCCCCGGGCCGGGGCGCTGGGTGGGGGGGACCGGAGGTGGCCGTCGTCGCTGGCGTGCGGCCGGCCGCTGCGCCCCGTTCCCGGAGGGAGGGGCGTGCGCGGTGCCCTCCTCGCTGCGTTTCTCGGGGGGACGGGACGGGTACTTCAAGGTCACCGGATCGGGAGAAAGGAGAGAAGGAAGGGAAGACTCCGTGCAGCTCCCTGGAAAGAGGGACGTAACGGATAATAATAATCCAGACCTAGTTTCTAGCTCAAGGGTTGCGAAAGTGTGGTCGTGTCTTGCCTGTGTGGCTGTTCGTGGGAATTGGAATGTGACAACAGGCGGGCACGCTGGACTGGGGCGCTGCCCCAGGGGGAAGGCACTTGACGGGCCCGGAGTGAGACACCCACCAGGGAGAAGCGGGGTCGAGACCCAGCAGCAGCTGCAGGTGTGTCGCGTGGCAGGTGGCCCCGCGCAGAGGGGCTGGCGGACGAGACCCCGTGTGTTGGTGAAGGCAGGGTGGAAATGCAGACCCACTCACCTCTGGCGCGTGGTCAGTGGGGGGTGAGTGACAGCTGATAGGGACCGGCTTCGTCAAGTGCCCCTTTACAAAGTACTTGGCTCGCTTTATCTGACTCGATGGTCACACACGCCCTGGTTCCCCGGCTGTAGCTCCAGGTGGGTAGAGCCAGGTCTTCTGACAATCTGCAGCCCAGGTGACTGGAAGGGACAGTTCTCTAGAGTGTTCCGTTCAGCATGATGACGTGTGGTGGGAGTTGCCGTCATCCTAAAGAAGAGGGATGGCTGCATCTGGTGCCTTCAGTGCTGCCTGCATCTGGAGAAGCCTTTGCTCTGGGTCCTGTCTCCTTCCCGGGGGAAGAACAATCAGTTCCCCTTCCTCGGGAAGTTAGGCTACTATCTATCCCTAGAGCCACCCATAACCTCTCATTGTCCCCTAAACCGAAAGGACATGAAAACCCTTCATGTTGGGGCTCTGGAGGACCATCCACAAGTGTTCTTGAAACCGGAGTCTGAAAGGAAGGTATCCACCCGGGGCCTCAGCGCGGGCTCCGGCAGGAATCTAGGCAGAGTCTCAGCAGACAGCCACGATTTACTGTCAGCCCCTGAGGACCGGCCGCTTCAGTCACCCTGCACTGCTACCCCTTAGCCCGCTGCACCATTCTGTATTTGACAACAGCTCTAAAGCAAATATTAGTGTTAGAAGAAACCCACCCTTTGCAAGAAAAACATTACAAGCCTTCTACCCCCCCTCCCCCCACCCCCGACAGCATCCCAGGAACATTTCCACTCCAGCTAGGTCTGTGCCTGCCTGCCGAGGTCATTAGGCAAGTGAAGGGAACCCTTCCCGGTGCTTAGAAAGGCTTTGGGGGGCCCCGTGGCTTTGGGGATGCGGGATCTGTGCAGAGGAGGAAGGAGGCTTCCCCACCCCCCCCACCCCCACCCCGAGCAAGTGCCCAGAATGGTGGCTCCAGAAAGCCTGCTGCTGCTGCTGCTGTGTGATTTCCAGCCTGGGGAGGCTGGCAGGGGCCAGGGCTCAGAAGGAAATGTTTAGCATCGTAGAAGCAGCAACCGCTGCCAGTTTGCTCTCCTGGCTTTGGCCTAGGGTTTGGGTTCAGAAGCTGTTCAAGGAGCCAAGTGAATCCCTAGGCTGCATAAACCTTACTCAGCCTGTCTTTTTCCAAACTGAAGCCGTCTTTCGAGGGCCAGATGAAATACCACTTCCTCCAGGAAGTCTCCTCTGATGCTTGGCCGGAGCCCCTCTCTCCAGGTTGAGCGCCCCCTTCCCCCGACTGCCCTGCATCATCACGTCAGGGCACTTACCACCCTTTACCTGGCATGGCTGTGATCTGTGTGCCTCCTGCACGGAGAGCTCCCATGCGGGTGGGCTCTCTGGCCCGTCTGTTTACCTGGCACAGCCCCGAATGGGCATTCAGTATGTGGTCACTGAGTGAACAAGGATCAAAGCAAGTAGCCTTCAGACTGGAATATCAGCTTTCCAATCCTCCCTTTAGCCCCTTCTCCTTTTTCTTTTTTAATCTAAATCTGGATGTCCGCTAAGGCAAGGGCCGTTGGAAGAATGATGGGGCTCATTTGTTTTTTTCCTTGAAATGATGAAAGGCTAAGGCCCCCTGAGAAGCACACAGCTTTCCAAGACAAATGAAGAGAGCTGAACTCCTCGTGCCTTCAAGGAAATTTCAGAGTCAGCAAATTGTGTTCTGATGACCTCTTCTCTCCACAGTTCAGAGTTGTCTGAGGTCTTGGGCTAGTGCAGGACATTCAACAGGGTGAATGGAGAGCCTTCCTAGGTGCTGGGCTGAGAGGCACCTGTATTTGCACACCCAGCCCTTTCTTGCTTTATCTCTGTTGTCTAGTTGCTGGGAGACTATGACAAGGTCAAGGCTGTGTCTGAGGGCTCAGACTGTCAGTGCAAGTGCGTGGTGAGACCCCTGGGCCGAGACGCCTGCCAGAGGGTCAACGAGGGGACCTCCAGGAAGGAAGACTTCTACACCGTGGAAACCATCACCTCGGGCTCGTCCTGCAAATGTGCCTGTGTCGCACCCCCGTCGGCCCTCAATCCCTGTGAGGGAGACTTTCGGCTCCAGAAGCTGCGGGCGGCAGACAGCCGGGACCTGAAGGTAGGACCTGGTGTGGGGGCGAGGCCAGGGGTGGGAGGACGCCTTCGGGACCCAGGCCTCTGGCAGAAGCTGTTGCAGGGATTGTAAGGCCTTTGAGTAAATGGGACGTGTCTTAGCCTGTAAAGGTCAGGCCCTGGCATCTGGAGTACTGTGTGTGTCCAAGGCTGGTCATGTGACAAAGCGGTCGTTCGCAATCCGGACGTCTAAAGGGGATGCTGACAGCAAAGTGTGCCTGCCTCTCCCTGTGGAGCCAGGAAGGCTGGGCCTGGGAGCCACTGCCAGGCCCTGGGGCCAGAAGAACTCAGTGTTCTTCTCCCGGAGAGCTGTTGCCACGATTTACTGTCAGCCCAGCACGCACCCTAAAGAGGCGAGAGACACGGAGGGGCGAGCCCGTCAGTCCTCAGCCCGTGGGCCGGGGTGACCCAGGGTAGGAGGGGCCTGGGGCCAGCTGTGGGTTGGCATCAGACCGTGATCCTGGTCCGGGGCGGTGGGGGGGGGGGGGTGAAGCTCAGGCCTGCCTGAGGCTGCTGCAGGGGTGGGCTGAGGACTTTGTCCGATCTCTGCCCTCCCCGCTTCATTGCAGTGGGGGGCGGCAGGGGGGAGCGGTGGCCTGGGCCTGGTTTTGCAGTCACACAGACTTGGGTTCAGATTGTTGCTCCGCTATTCTTTGCCGTGTAATCCTACTCAAGGTGCCTAACTGCCTTGCCCCACCTTGGTCTCCTTGAGTAGCAAGTGGGGATAACAACGTCTGCTTTGGGGGGTTGCTTTGGGAACCGATGGGTGACCCTACGGAGTACTTGGCACGGTGCCTGATACGCAGTCAGGGTCGGTAGACACGCATCCTGTTCGTGAATGACCAACGTGAAGAGCTGCCTCTGTGCCCGTGCCTGGTACGCGCTCGGTAGCTGGCGGTCACGGATGCCCTTCTCGCAGAGCGGGGGTTAGCAGGACGGTGCTTTAACATCCTGCCCCGGGATCCACTGTGCCTCAGAGCCCCACCATCAAGCTGCTTTCTGAACCACCCAGTTACAGGATTGGACTCCTGGGGGCTTCTGGAACAGCAGCAGGCAAAATTTTCTATTGGGAGCCACTCAGAAAATCATCCCAGTGCGTGCCAACAAGATGCCTTTTGCGGCTCTCGCCCACAGTTCAGCTACTTTCCTCTGGTGGGGAGGAAGGAGGGCTTCTGAACACAAGTGTCTCATGACATGGAATTCTTCATCTACCAGCAAGGCTGGGAGACGGGTGGGGAACAGAAATCGCAGAAGGGTGTCCAGCAGATTCTTCCAGGGACTGGTCCTCGGCAGGGAGGCCCAGTTCAAGCATCTCTCACCTGCCCCTTTGCCTGCGCTCTGGGTGACCTGGATATCACCAGATGTTCGGCCACCGTCCTCCCAGAGTACTGGCGGGAAGGACAGCATTAAAAGCACTGAGAAGGCTCGCGCCCTACGATGGCATGCTATCGCAGAGATGGGTCATGGGGCCTCTTTTACCTCGTGGTTAGTTTAGTTTTAGTGCTGAGGGAAAACTGTTGGTATCTTCCAGGGTAGACGACGAGGTTGGGTATTTCAGGAGCACATCCTCAAGGCATCGAAGTTTATGAGCCACTTTGTTGAGTATTTACAGATCACCTCTTGTGGGCCAGGTGCTGTGCTAGAGATCTTGGGGAAACAAAGATGGGGCACCACTTTCAAGGAGCTCAGCGTCTAAGAGGAAAGACAAGCAGGCATACACCTAACAGCAGAAGAAGGGTCTAAGCGATTGGGTGAAGATGTGTAGACTTCAGTTTCACTTGTTCTTCTAGGATTCTTTTTTTTTTTTTTAATTTTTTCAATGTTTTTATTTATTTTTGAGACAGAGTGAAACAGAGCATGAGCAGGGGAGGGGCAGAGAGAGAGGGAGACACAGAATCCGAAGCAGGCCCCAGGGTCTGAGCCATCAGCACAGAGCCCGATGCGGGGCTCGAACTCGTGGACCGCGAGATCATGACCTGAGCCAAAGTCGGACGCTTAACCGACTGAGCCACCCAGGCGCCCCTGGATTCTTCCATTTTCTTATCTGAGTAT
The DNA here is from genome assembly GCF_018350215.1 of Panthera leo. NCBI lineage: Eukaryota > Metazoa > Chordata > Mammalia > Carnivora > Felidae > Panthera > Panthera leo. The sequence goes on from NC_056696.1 coordinate 63,195,786, forward strand.
TGCAGGGGGCACAATACTTCCCACCTACAAAACGCCAGTTTCCAGGAGCCCCCCTCTCCGTTCCTGGCCAGTGGCCTCTCTGTTGAGCCTCCAGCTTGGGGGCTCTGACAGGAGAAGTCTCATCTTGGGCGTCATACCCCAGCCCTCGACTAACCTGCTACTCATGTTCCATAGCTTTCCACCATCATAGACATGCTGGAAGGAGCCTTCTATGGTCTGGATCTCCTGAAGCTGCATTCTGTCACTACCAAACTGGTTGGACGGATGGATAAACTGGAGGAGGTAAGGAAGATTCTGGGTTTCCGTATCTTTCTCTCCATCAGGCCCGAAAGCATATGCAACTTCCCACAATATTTTTTCAGAAAGCGTGTATCCTGACTAGACTTCACCTATCCTGTGCTTTGGGAAGAAAACATATACATAAAACACCCATTCAAACTCATGCCAAATCGTGGGCGACAAAGAATTGATGAAATATAAATGTAAATACCTTCTTTTTTCACACACAAGAACCATATAATCAATGTATTTCTTTTTTTTTTTTTTTTAAGTTTGTTTATTTTGAGAGAGAGAGTGTGTGTGTGCGTATGTGTGCTCAAGAGGGGGAGGGGCAGAGAGAGAAAGAATCCCAAGCAGGCCCCATGCTGTGAGTGCAGAGTCCCACACAGGGCTCGAACTCATGAACCGTGAGATCATGACCTGAGCGCACATCAAGAGCCAGATGCTTAACCCATGGAGCCAACCAGGTGTCTCCAACGTATTTCTGTTTTTACCTTGACTTGCAGGGAACTCAGAGCTAAATGAAACGTAAAAGTACAGTAAGCCTCTCCCTTCCGGTTTTAAGATGGCGGCATCTCCCTTCTGGGTGCATGCTTGTTCATTTCTTCTTCCGGTTTTGCTTTGTCATTTTAGCCGTTCTGCTTTCTGTCTCTGTACGTGTGCGTGCATTTGTGTGGTAACGCATCTCCGGTTCACGTGAGAGGAAAAAGACGTGAAAACGGTTGCTGATGCATAATATTCCCCGCTGGAAAACATTCAGGCTCTTCACCCCCTGGGAGAACGGACTGATAGTGTCATTTCCACAGACAGGCATCACATGGTTATGACCGGGCTCCAGGGAGATGTGTGGCTGGCACCGTGGTTTCCAGGGGGTGGTGTGTGGGTCGGGGTGCGAGAGAGAAATCGTCACACGCCACAGTAACCTGGACACCATTCCATTGCTGGAATGCTCTAACACGTAGGTAAGTCATTTAATCACCAGAAAAGGGACATTCCCCACTCACCCTTCTTGGTCGGGAGCTTACATAGGTGTCATTGACTGGCATCCACGTCTTGAACCGATACCCGAAACGGTGACTCAAAAAATTAGGTCTGTTCAATCTTTAGAATGTTACCGTAAATGGCAAGTTTAATAACGGAATGATTAATAGACCAATATTCCTCATGAAAAAGTGGGCTTTGGGGGTGGGCTCTCGTGGAGGAGCTGGGGTTCCATGATGGCTGAAGAGCAGCCGCAGCATGTGAGAAAGGTAAGACTCTGCAGTTTGGCAGAAAGAGCGCTCGCTGGGCTGGGAGTCAGGACGGAGCGGACGCCTGTCTGTTGGCTGCTCCCAAGCGGCCGTGTCTCACCTTCCCCATCTGTAAAGTGGGAGAGGTGCCCTACATACCTTGCATGATTGCTCAGGGGATAAAAAAGTGAGCTGATCATCTTGGAAACACTTTGAAATGGTTAAACAAAACAAGGCGCTCGGGGGATGGCCAGGGAGTGAGTGGGGGCAGCATCTCTCTGCTGCTGTGTCCGAGTCGCTGGGATGAAACGTTGCCCTTGCGAAGGTTGGTTTCAGCCCCTTCCTTACACCCCAGTGTTCCCGGAAAGCGAACGCCGCTTCCTTGTCCGCCCGTCTTTAGGCTTGACTCCCCCTGTGCTGTGAGGAGCGTTTTCTGACCATGGCCACCGGCCCTGGGAGGCTTGGTGGGTCCCCAGCCTTTCAGTTACCAGGTCTGATGAGAAGCGTCGGGGCCCTGGAGCCTGAGCTTCACAGACAGTTCGAGGCGGCCAACGGGACCACATCAACCCACTCTTGCTGAGGGCACTTCCCAAGAGAAGCTGGCCTCACCTTCACTCTCTCTGTCCCCAGCATTGGCGGCTGGCATGGAGAGACTGGGAATGGTCAACGCCACCCTTCTATCGAAGGGCTTCGTGCGGGCTTGGGATTCTTTCTCCTGATTCTTCCAAATGGGCTCAAAAGAAGTTAAACCAGGACCCAAGTCGTCCTTGGAAATTGGAAAGTTCTTTAACCCTTGGCATCTAGCACCATCCAAATGTGCAATGCCCTTTCTAAAAGAGGGTTGCTTTTTTTTTTTTTTTTTTATAGAACAGGGCCGGCAGCCGCTTCCGCTTTCGCCCGGTTTTCATTCTGTCTGCAGAACAGCCTGGAGCCTGGGAAAGACAGCTCCGGGGGGAGAGCACAGTGCTCGTGAGGCCAGAGTCAGGCGCTGGGCCTCCGAGAGCTTGGTTCAAGGGCTGTGGTCTGTTTGCAGCCTGTTAGCAGCTGAGCCCTTACTGCCGGCACAGGAGAGGAGTGGATTTAGTGGGTGAATTTGGTGCAGTCCACAATAACTGGAGTTTTGCCAAAATTGATCCTAGTTCTTTCAGCGAGACTGATCTCTTTTCCTTTTTCTTTTCTTTCTTTCTTTTTTTTTTTTGAGAGTGATCTCTTTTCCTTTTTCTTTTCTTTCTTTCTTTTTTTTTGAGAGTGATCTCTTTTCCTTTTTCTTTTCTTTCTTTCTTTTTTTTTTTTTGAGAGTGATCTCTTTTCCTTTTTCTTTCTTTCTTTTTTTTTTGAGAGTGATCTCTTTTCCTTTTTCTTTTCTTTCTTTCTTTTTTTTTTGAGAGTGATCTCTTTTTTAAAACCATGGTATGTTTAGTAGCAAAAACTGGCCCTTCGTATTAATAATAATAATCCCCTATATTTATATAGCAATTATGGTTTTTAAACCACCCCGTATACATTCCGTACATTTGTCCCTGTGAGCTGGGCAGAATGTGAGGCCTGTGGAAAGTGCTAGGGAAATGTAGGCAGGAGCTCAGGCCTTCTGGCTCCTGGGCTGGGGCTCTTTCTAATCAGCCCCGTAAGTTGCTTTGAATCATTGCTATCTGCCCTGGAAGCATCAGTTTTTCCTAACGGGAGCTGAAAACAATAGCTCTTCCAAGGGAACTTCTAGGCAGAACTGTGGCTGTGTCCCAGAATTCCTGTTAAATAGGATTAGCAGGAGTGAGAGGTTCCGCACAGCAGGCAGTCCAAGGCTGCAGGGTGCTGTGGCGTGGCAGTCGTCACAGATGGGTCCGGGCCCTGGGCCCACGGAGCAGAGCACCGTCTCCCGGCATGACATCCAGCCTCTCATCTCCCAGCTGGTGCTGGCTGTCTGTCTGCAGTCGGTGGAGAGGCACGGTGTTGGGTAAATTGGGAAAACACTCCTTCTGCAGCCGGGCTCTGCGGGAGGAATGGAAGTACAATCCTGCTCCTGGTCTTTGGATATTCTGGAAGCCCAAGGGGAGTGCTTCGGAGGTCAGACCGGACAAAGGGGGCAGATTGAAGGGGCGTCTTGCCCAGAGTAGGATCAGGGCCTGGCAGTGGGAGCGGGCACACGTGTGCATCCCCGCCCCTGGGATGTAGGAGGACGCAGGAAGGGAAACTCCATTTGCAGATGAAAGAGGAAGGAGAGAGAAGTCGAATCTAAACCGTTCGAGTCTCACCTTTTGGTAAAATCAACTCCAAGAGCTCTGCTTCCTGGAGCGATTTTGGTGAAGCTGTTGTTCTGAATTGTGAAAATAACACACGCATAGAAAAGTACATACATGGTGAGGGTACGGCTTAAATTATTACAAAGCCGGGCATCTGGGGGCTCAGTCGCTTAAGCGTCTGACTCTTGATTTCGGCTCAGGTCATGATCTCATGGTTTGTGAGTTAGAGCCCTGCACTGTCTGTGCGGAACCTGCTTGGGATCCTCTCTCTCTCTCTCTCTCTTTCTCTCTCTGCTCCTCCCCTGCTTGCATTCCTCTCTGTCTCTCTGTCTCTCTCTGTCAAAATAAATAAACTTAAGAAATAAACTTAAAAAAAGATTATAAAGCAAATGCCCATGTAACTACCACCCAGCTCAGGAAGGCTCAGCGCCCCCCACATGGCCTCTCCTCACACCCCCTCCCTGAAGTGAACCTCTGTCCTGACTTTTATGTTAATCATCTTCCTTGCTTGTTTTTTTTTAAACATTTTCATTACCTAAGGATGCATCCCTAAATATACTAGTTTTGTCTGTTTTTGAACTCTAAATAAAGAGCCCTACAGAATTGTGTGTGTCAGTGTGTGCACACACGTGTGTGTTAGGCTTCTTTCACTCATTTGTGTGTTTTTTTTAAGATTTTATTTTATTGTTTTTTTTTAAACATTTATTTTTTAAATATATTTGTTTATTTTCGAGAGAGAGGGAGAATGTGAGCGGGGGAGGGGCAAAGAGAGAGGGGGACAGAGGATCCGAAGCAGGTTCTATCTACGCCGACAGCAGAGAGCCCTGGACGTGGGGCTCGAACTCACAAACCACGAGATCCTGACCTGAGCTGAAGTCGGACGCCCAACCGACTAAGCCAGCCAGGCGCCCCTCAATTTTGTTTTCAATGGTTTTTAAGTAAATTCCACGCCACGCGTGGGGCTCGAACTCATGACCCAGATAGCAAGAGTTACATGCTCTACCCACTGAGCGAGCCAGGCACCCCTTGTTTTTAATAGTTACCTACGTGGTTTTGTGTCCTGTAGTTCATTTACTTTTATCGCCGTGTAGTAGTCTATTGTGTGAATGCACCACGGTTGATCACTCCGTTGTGCTGATGATGGATACGGGGTGTGTTTGCAGTTTTATAATTCACAGTAGCCCAGGAGTCTCCCTGTACATGCACGTCCCTGTCTGTGTCCCTGGCCCACACGCGTGTGCATTTCTCTGCGGTGTGTAAGTAGGAAGGGAGCTTCTGGGACGTTAGTTACGCTCATCTTCATCTGTAGGGCGGGGGGTTGCCAAGCTGTGTTCCCAAGTGGTAGTTCAAGTTTACGTTCCCTCCAGCGGGGACTGAAAGTGCCACACACGTCCCCGCCAGCACCTGCTGTGGTCAGACTTTCTAGCTTTCGTCAGTTTGGAGAGTGTAGCAGAGCAGGGCCATTTCACTGTATTCCGGAAACCTAACCCCCCACACATCTTTTCTGTTCGCCTGGTGGAGGCCCGAAACCCCGCGGGCGTTCCTCGAGAACTGGTCCAGGGAGAAGTAACATCCAAGGTGGTCAGCGGTCCAGGACCTTGGATGTGGCAGAGTAAGGCTGACCCTCTCCTGGCAGTGGCTGGGAAGGGGAAGGAGATCCAGGAGTATGAGTTACATTAGAGTCAGGGGTGGGTGGGCACAGAGAATAGGTGCCAGCAGAGGTGGGAATCGGAAGTCTAGAAGGACAATCTGTGGCTTCCAAAGGCAAACCCTGTTCATTGCGTATAGGCCCGGCAGTGACAGTGATTCCGCTGAGAAGACTTTTACCCTGAGCTCTGAGTGCACCCGGAGACCCGAAACCTCGTAGGCTGCCCAGGCCCGGGGATGGATTCTGAAGGCAGCGGGACAGAGTCATGGGGTCCTATGCCCAGTGCCAAATACTGCTTCCAGGAGCAGATTGATTATCAAAGTGGAGAAAAGGACAGAGGGACAGGTCATTAAAATAATCTCTTCTAGCATCAGGGTTTTAGTATGATTAAGTCATTCCTACACAACTTGCAGGTCTTTGTGAAGAAGTGCCCCACCCCCGCGTGGCAGCAGGACACCTGTCAGTGCTCCCAAGTACTTGGATATGCGTGTGACTGTGGATACGTATGTCCACGTGTATGTGTGGGTACACAGCCCCTGCTCTTAACACAGCTGCGTGCCTGCAAGCTGCCCGGAGTGTGCTTTCTGTTGCGGAAGCCCTGCACCTTCTGGGAGGGTGACTCGACTCTTCTTCTCCTCACACGCGTCTGCCGGGGTTTGTAAAACTTGTCCGTGAGCACAGATGGTCACCGTGGAACCTTGTGTGTTCTCCGAAGCCTTTTCCCCTGACAGCTTTGTGTCCGAGTAAGATTTAAAATCTGTGATGCAAAAAATAAATAATAAAAGTGGGGCGCCTGGGTGGCTCAGTCGGTTGAGCATCTGGCTTTGGCTCAGGTCATGATCTCGCGGTCTGTGGGTTCGAGCCCCTCGTCGGGCTCTGTGCTGACAGCTCAGAGCCTGGACCCTGCTTCGGATTCTGTGTCTCCCTCTCTCTCTGTTCCTCCCCTGCTCATGCTCTATCTCTCAAAAGTAAACATTAAAAAAATTTAAAACTCTGTGATGTAGTTACCAGACTCAGAACTGGCCTGCTCCCCAGAATGTGCCAGCACAGGCTTTGCTGAGGCTTCTTCTTCAAACCAAAGGATTCGGTGGCCTTTGTGTTTCTGGTCTGAAAGGCAAGATCACAGGAGCATTCCTGACTCGAGGGGATGTATCTTTTCATCAACTAATAGGAAAATGTAATTTTCGTCTGTGCAGGCCTGGCCGTGAGTTAGGGGAACTGTCTCTTTCCAGGCCTTCCCTCTGTGCCTGCCTTCCATGCCCTTCTAGACACCCCCAGGATTCACTGTTTTTCCTGAGCAAATCTGCTTTCGCAGTTGGTCACGTCCTGCCTCTCCTACTCTTGGAGAGAAGTGTCCCCCACCCTGTCCGACCACTGTGTCGTCATCTGTGAAAGGGGAAAGGGTTGGAGATAATATTTCTAAGATAAATTTCGGCTTTAATGTTATTTAATTCAATTACATCTGAATATGGGTTCGAGTGAATATACTCTGTCTCCTGGGCTTGTATGTACTTCAAATCGAATTTGTCTCTGTGGAAAGAAAGGTTTTCTTTCGGCTAACCAGACTAAAGGTGTGAGAGCCCGCCCTCCGTCTGCTGGCCTGGGAGCAGCTCGTAGGTGCCAGGACGTGAAGGAGCCCGTGGCTGTTTTAAAGGGGTGAGGTTGCCCCTAAAGCAAATTCACCAGCAGAGGCCTGGGACTTCTTGTTCTTTGCTTGGTTGGCTGTCCTTCCAGGCTCTGGACTTTTGAGGGCAACCTGGGCCTGAGCCATCTCTGTTTCCGGGTCTTGGCCCCACAGCTGATGCGGGCTAGACGCGCAGCAGCTGTCTGGGGCTGGGCGGGGGGAGTGATTGGAGGCGACAGCAGGTGGCCCCTGCACCCAGGCGGCCTGCCCAGCTCCGTCATCCGTGCTCCAGGATCGCTCCGGGTCCTGTCAGCTGGAGCACCGGCTGTTTCTAGCTGCTCTCCCCCACCAGCTCTTTCACCAGGGGCTGGAGACAGCTGTCGGCTGGGGCGGCTGTCCCAGGCCACCTGGTCCTCGCTGTGTCCTGGACGGCTCAGAGGGGGAAGGGCAGGCGAGTGACCAGGAGCCGTGAGTGGGCCCCCCCACCCAGGATCCGGTCACCCCCACACCTTCACCCCCTCAAGGAAGGCCAGTGTCTGGGCCCTCAGGCTTGCCATCTGTATCGGGCCCTGTGTACTCCCAGCCAGCGAGCGATGGGGTCAGGTGGCCTCTTGGGATGTGGGGACACGTGCCTGCTGCATGACCTGGGGCCCAGGCTTGGCCCAGCCGCAGTCCAGCTCCGTCTCCTCCTGCAGGTGTCTGGTGCGTCTCTTTAAGACCCAGCAGCCTCGGGGCCGTCCCCTTCCCTCCTGCCCAGCCCACCGAACCTTAGCTCACTTGCCCTTTCCCACCTGCCTGTCTGCTGCTGGGGTCGCAGGGGTCCCACTCCAGCTTCGCTGGGCGCACCAAGTCCTACTCCATGCCTGGCACCGTGCAGGCAGCCCCTGGTTCATTCTCCACGCCAGGCCTGCTTGGTGGGTGGGTGGGGGGGGCGGGCAGCGTCATTATTCCCAGAGCGGTCCCATCACCTGCCTTCTGGTGGCGATGGCGGTGTGGGCTGGTCCTCGGAGCCAGCACCTCCCCTCAAGGCAGCGCCGTCCAGGGCTCCGGGCAGGGGGAGTGGGGCCACAGCGAGTGGCCAGAGCCCTGCGCCGTGGTGTCTCTTCCTCAGGTCCCAGCAGGTCCTAGCACCGCCGGCTCACGCTCTTGCTCAGTCTCCCCCTCGGCCCTGGCCCCTGCCCCCATCCCACCCACCTGCACCAGACCCTCCATGGCTCTGGCCAACCGCGTGCCAGCTGTGCCCCCGACTTCGCCTACACCCAGCCCCTCTCCTGGTTCCTTCCTCTGGTATCTGCGCATCTGGCTGTAGTCAGCACGGGACGCTGGTCCCCTTCGCGCCCTGGGCTCGCACCCTCCCGTGCCCGGTGCCCGACCGCGTGTCCCTCCAGCACGAGCCGCCTGCTCTGTGAGCGCCTCTCAGGTCCTTGGCTCTGCTCCGGTCTTTAAGTGCTGCACCTGGCTGTGCCCGGCCTCTGGTGCCAGCCTTCTGTCCACTGGCTGTTCCGCCCTCCTCCCCGCCGTCCTCCTCATAGCACCGGGATCCTTGGCGGCCACCGTGCGGTGTGCCGGCCCCTGCCAGGTAGACCCCCTGCCTGCCTCCTCAGCCACATTGCCAGCGCTGCCCGTGAGCCAAGCAGCACTCGCCACGGACGTCACGGTTGCAGCTGTCCCGGGGGAAGAGCCCAAGGCATGAGGTCATGGGGTTCACTCTTCTGCCAGGGCTGAGTCTAGAGGGCCCTGTGTGGGCAGCCTCCCCCGTACTTCCTGAGAAGTGCCCCACGGGGAAGCCAGACTCTCAGGGGGCCGTGGGGAGCCCTGCAGGGCCAGCACCCCCGGGGAGGGGGGAGGTGGCCGGGTCAGCGGGCGGTTGAGGAGGAAGAGCCGCTGTGCCATCCTGGGGGACACCGCCTGGCTCGGCCTGGCTGGCCGGTGGGGTGATGTCACCGCCAGCCGGGTGTTGATTCAGGAGAGTAAACTCTGTTGTTCCCGTGGGCGCTCAAGGCCGTGCCATGTCAACCCTCCCGTGCCGAAACCCAAAATAATGCTTCCTCACTGAAATCAGAAAGGGCACTGGGGACTCATACATCAGTGAGAAGAAAGCCCCTCCAGGGACCTAGAACCCCCGGGGTCCAGGGAGCAGGTGAATCTGGGGGGCCGCCCTTTTTCTCCCAGTGAGCACACAGGCCGATGCGGACTCTTGCAGGGTGTTCGGGAATCAGGCGGAATCTTGTTTTGGCCGTAAGGCTATGCGGGCCCTGCCACGGGATCCACCCAGAGTGGAGTCCGAGGGCCTCAGCCCCCACCTTAGAGACAGAGTCATTGACCTCGATGAGGAGTCAGAAGCTACCTCTGTCGCCTCGCCCTGCCTTCCACTTGTCACTAGTTGGTGCTTTCCTGTTTATTGCTTTCTTCCCCTCGGTGGAGGGTGGTCTTTATCAGAGCAGGATCCTGGGCTTTGTGGCTTCTGCTGGACCCCTTGGTGCCCAGCACTGAGCACATTAATGAAGAAGTAACACTGAACCGCTGAGCCTGCTGGGCCGTGTTGCCTCAGGATGTGGAGAATTCATGGGGGAGATGCCTGGACGCTGCTCTTAGCAGGTGCTCGTGGAGGTACAGAAAGGCGTGAATCCCGGGGTGCCTGGCTGGCTCCGCGGTAGAACAGGAGACTCTTAATCTCGGGGTTGTGAGTTCAAGCCCCACATTGGGTGTAGAGATTACTTACAGATAAAATGTTTCGGGGTGCTTGGGTGTCTCAGTCGGTTAAGTGTCCAACTTAGGCTCAGGTCATGATCTCACAATTCGTGGGTTTGAGCCCTGAGTCACGTTCTGTGCCGACAGCTCAGAGCCTGGAGCCTGCTTCGGATTCTGTGTCTCCCTCTGTCTCTGCCCCTTCCCCGCCCATGCTCTCTGTCTCTGGCTCTGAAAAATAAATAAACGTGTAAAAGAAATTTTTAAAAAATGAAATCTTTAAAAACAAAAAAGAAATGTGTGAATCCTAATATTTGGCTCCGGTAAAACAGCCCCTTTCATACATTTTGGTCCTGTTTCCAGCAGATGTACCCCAAGCTTCCAACATTTAAGACAACCCTTCTCAAACTTTGATGTGTATGCACATCGCCTGGGGGTCTTGTTAAAAGGTAGATTCTGATTCCGCAGGTGCCCGGGCGGGGCCCCAGACTGCGCTCCTAACAGGTTCCTGAGACATGCTTTGTGTAACAAGGACTTAGGGGAATCCACCATTTCTGCATTTCTCTGCATGTGCATATTCTGTCATATACCCTGAGACCACACTGCAACATTCACAGGCCCCTCTGATGGGCTCCCCACTGCTCAGAGAACTGGCTGAGCTCCAGGACCCTCCCCCCAGCCGTCTTAGTGGTTCCACAAGTGAACTGCGGAAGCAAGGGCCAGGAGGCTGGGTGCTGGGCTCAGCTCTGCCACGTTTGTGTCTGTCATCTGAGGAAAACGACATCGTTCCTCTGGGCCTCAGTTTCCCCATCTGAGAAGGGCTTGAATTCTGGGATCCCGCAGGGGCCTAGAACACCCAGCTGTAACATCCTGTCAAAAATAATCACCACGTCCCATGCACTTCCATATATATGCACTTATTTACTCCTAATAATCCGTAGGGAAAATCCTAGTATTACTCCATTTTACCCCTGGGGACACTGCAGCTCAGGGACTTTGATTTGTCTAGGATCAAAGAAGTAGGACTAACATTGACATGTAAGCCAGACTGTTCCCTCCAGAACCCCTGCTCTTAACCATTGCACTTGACCGCCCCTGACAACACCTATCGGGAATGACTGCCCACCCGGTAAGACTGCTCATTCCGGGTATTCCTTAAAGAAGACTTCTCTCTCAGGGGCTTTCTCTCTCACAGTTAACTGCCATTTAGAGACACGAGCTTAGCCTGCGCCCCACAGAACACATCAAGCCCTTCCAGTGCTCGAAATCTGCCGTGAAATGAAATGCCAGGAGAATGGCGTGGCCGGTGGTTCTGGGGCCTAGTAGACTGGTCAGGGGAGCCCCCATGGGAGCCATGGGAGCCACAATGCCGGGGGTTACTGCCGGCCTGGATACTTCTACACCCCACTCGGAGCTACCGCGGCTTTCCTCTAGGACTTAGTATCCTGCCAGGCTGCAGGGCTGTGCCTGTCAACGTCTGTGCTTTTACGGTCCCCAAGACAGAAAGCAAATGCATCTTCTGTTTTACATGGTGGCTTCCTCTACCCACGTCATAAACACGGCCCAAGGAGAACATCACATCTGAAAACTCACGGGGCACCTGTCTGTGCCGACAGCTCGGAGCCTGGAGCCTGCTTCGGATTCTGTGTCTTCCTCTCTCTCTGCCCCTCCCCGGCTCGCACCCTGTCTCTCTCCGTCTCTCGAAGATGAATAAACGTTAAAAAGAATTAAAAAACAAAAACTCAGATGCTCATGCAAACTAGAATGCAGGCCAGAGCAGGACAGTGTTGGGTCTCCGTGCAGGAGACCAACCTCCCTCAGAATAACCAGAGGAGAAGGGCCCCTCTGAGCCTGTGGGTACCCAGGCTGGTTCAGATCCCGTGCTGCGTCACCGCCTCTGGGGCCCTGCTTTGTGCCGTTCCCTCTCTGCTCTGACCCCCACGAACCCCACGCTTGCCACCTGCGGAACCCGTCGGTGCCCGGTCACCTTCCTCTTGCCACGCGCACCTTCTTCCCACTTATAGTTGGCACCTCCCCCGCACCCCCAGACCAAGAACCCCAGGGTATCGCGAGGCTTTGCTCCTCAGACACACGGGAGGTACTCACCAGTGCTGGTTGGCTTAGATGCGCCTTCGGTCCCTTCCGGTATGAACCAGGACTGGAACACCATTCCTTTGCCAGGTGGAAGTCACCTAGGGAATCTGTTTTTATGGGTAAATAGGAAAGTTTAAAACCAGCCTGTGGGTTTTCTATGTAAATGATGCTTTCAGAGTGCTGGGGGTTAGTTTGTGTTCACTAGAAATGCAGGTTAAGTAGATGTCTTCAGCCACCTCTTCTAAAATTGCTTTAAAAACCCTTCTTCTGTTCATTGAGCTGCTGGTACACATGTATGGGGTATGAGTGGAAGTTTTTGTAGTGTTAGTTCTCGCCGGATAAGGACGACCGTGTGCAAATGACAGAAAAGGAGCCAGGTGTCCTGGTGACCTGGAGACAAGGCAGTGTCATGACTAGGAAAGCTATGGGAGTTGGGGGTAGCATGTCCAGCAGTGGGACGCCCCAGAGCCGTATTGGCCCAGAAATACTGCCTGGGATCTGGCCCTCAGCACAGGGCCGGACCTCTCCAGAGCCCCAGTCACTTCTTGGCCGATTTCTCAGCCTGCTTTTGCATTTCTAGCTCTGACCCGAAGATGGCTGCCAGCTGCCTTCTGCTCATCTTTAGAGCACATTAATGGATCTTCTTTTTTCTTTTTTTATTGTTTTTAACATTTATTTATTTTTGAAGGAGAGAGAGACTGAGCAGGAGAGGGGCAGAGAGAGAGGGAGACACAGAATCCGAAGCAGGCTCCGGGCTCCGAGCTGTCAGCATAGAACCCCATGCAGGGCTCGATCTCACAAACCGTGAGATCGTGACCTGAGCCCGAGTCAGATGCTTACCCGACTGAGCCACCCAGCGCCTCATCATGGATTTTCTTTTTTACATTTTTTCTCTTCTCAGGAAGTTTCCAAAAACCTCACCAAGGAAAATGAGCAAATCAAAGAAGACATGGAAGAAATCCGAACGGAGATGAACAAGCGGGGGAAAGAGAACTGCTCTAAGAGCCTCCTGGACAGCATGCCAGACGTCCGCTCGGCCTTGCAGAGGGACGCGGCGGCCGCCTACACCCACCCCGAGGTACGGCCCCGGCTCCCTGGCCTCCGAGCACAGCCTGCTTTGTGCCCATTCCCTCTCTGCTCTGACCCCCACGAGCCCCACACTTGCCACCTGCGGAACCCATTGGTGCCCGGTCACCTTCCTCTTGCCATGCGGACTTGGCATGGCTCTCACGCGTGCACAGAGCTTTGCCGGATTTGGTTCTTTCACGGTCACGGTGTCATTTTATCTAGATAGCAGTTCTGTGGGTGTGATGGGGCAGGGTTGACTCTGCGGCCCAGAGGGGCTCCGTGAGTGAGTGTTGAAGTGTTTCACCGGGCCAAGAGTCGGTGGTGGGTGGCAGAGCCTGGATTCCAGGTGTACCGCCGAGGTGTCCCCTGGCAGGGTGTTGGGGGGCAGGCAGGGCGCAGGGCCTTGGACACTCAGAGCGTCTGAGCCGTTGCTGTGCACTGCCACGTAGAGAAGGGCTAGGCATTGCTGTGTAGGAGCCTGTTGCCTGGGCCACTAGGAACTGGGGTAAGAGAGGAAGTCAGCCGATGCTTGGAACGCTTGGAGACTCGTAAAAGAGATGCCAAGCAGGCGGCAGCTGTGGGTTAGGGGAAATCCTGGGCACATGTATTCTGAAGGCAGGACAGTGGGCAGATCAGGACTGTGGAGGCCAGAAACCCTGAAGACCATACGGTGCTTGCACCCTGCCCAAGAAGGAATTGAAAATAAAACCAGTTCCAGACCAGAAAATAAGTATAAGGAAGGCCAATAATTTTCTGGCTTTGCCCATGATGACTGCTTTGATGATTTTTTGGAAATACCATGTTTCTTAAGCAATTATTTTTATTCTCATTTTTAGTTGTCCCCAAGGCACTAGCTGCTGAGCATGTGTTTAGTCAGCTTAGTGGGTCATCCTTGAACAAGTCTGAACTTACAAATTTTCTTTTAACGTTTATTTTTGAGAGGGAAAGAGACCGAGCACGAGTGGGGGAGGGGCAGAGAGAGGGGGAGACACAGAATCCGAAGCAGGCTCCAGGCTCTGAGCTGTCAGCACAGAGCCTGACGTGGGGCTCGAACTCACAAACCGTGAAATCATGACCTGAGCCGAAGTTGGACGCTCAACCAACTGAGCCACCCAGGCGCCCCAAATCTGAGCTTCTAAATAAACCAAAAAGCTGAGGACATTTGGGCTGGAAGGGAACTTGGAGGTACCCTTTTCCCGCACCTGGGACCCAGCCACTCCTGTCTCAGCCCATCTGGCAACTTGAGCTGGCCTAGGGCCTGGCGGAGTCCGGCATTCCCTGCCCTCTCTGGCTTCCAGTTTCCCAGTCGGCTGAGCCTGAGAACCCGTCTGTTGTCTTGATGATACATTATGTGGTATGTTCAGCAACCAGGCTCATATTTCCTGAGGGCAAACAGTAAACCAAATCAAATGCACCAAACCCGTTTTGTCCTTGCTCAGCAAAGCCCTTTCCCCTCCTGAAATCCCCGTTCAGCACGCTGCTGAGGTGAGCACAATCCTCCCGTGCCAGGGGGTAGAGCCTGGGCCAGGGAGGGGTGGGAAGGGGGGAAGGCCAAGGCTAGGATCTTCCTGCCCCCCCCGCTTCATCTTTCTGTCTCTGTAGCGAACCCCATGACTCAAAAGGGGGCAAATGGGGTGCTGGGTTCGGTGGTTATTTTCAGGGTTCTCGTCGATGATGTTGGGGTTTCTCGGCGTGGTGAATGGCCATTTGTTGGAGGCCTCTCTCCAACAAGGTCGTTGCCTGGAGGGTTGGCAAGGGGCTCTGGGGGCCGGGTTGGGAGTGGGGACACAGGGACGCCAGGAGTTGAAGTCATACAACAGACTCTTGGATTAACAGAGAGAGGAAATCAAAGCTTGGTGGGGGCAGCGGCCGCCCAGCACAGCCTGTCGCCAGTGGATCCAGGGAAATTATATGTTCTCTGGCAGAGGCCGCCATGGTCTTACTCCATCTGCTTGGCTGGGAGAAGGAACTGCAGTTCCCGCCTGTCCCGGAGAGCCTGGAATTAAAGACAGTTCCTGGGGTTTACCATGAAGAAATGACAACCTGCTTTTGCAATGCGGAGGGAGGCCAGGGTCCGGCAATTAGCCGGCCCACAGCGTCTGAGTCAGGCGCTTGGGGGCCTCTTCTCAGCTTCCCAGCCTCCTTTCCCAGTGGGAAATGAGGGATCCCCAAGTCTGCTGGGCAGTAGCCAGACCATGGCCTTGTGGGCTTGGGGGTGTAGACGAGTTTTTGGATGGCAGACAAGTCAGTCCCATGGTCACCGGTGTGGGCAGTGTGGCTTAATGTAAGGAAGCGTGCAGGCTCTAAAGACAGCAGCCCTGGGTCTAATTCGGAAGTGCCCCTCTCAGCCACTTCACTGACTGACCTTCAGCCGAATTTCTAAATGACCCCGAGCCCCTCTTTGCTTATTTGTAAAGTGCTCTCTACCTTGCCTCATTGTCAAAGGGTTAAAAAATGCCATAAAGGGACGTGTCTGGTCAGAATGGGAGCCCACTGAAATTCTTCCCCACAGGCCACGTATCCCTGCATCTCTAGTCCAGCTCAGCTCACCAGCCGAAATGGGAATTGAGGAGGGGGCAGGTGGCAGGAGTGGGGGCTCCCCTGGGCACACGCCTGCCCCTTTCTAGACAGCTCTCTGGCCCCAGCCAGGGGAGGCTGGCAGAGAGGGGCCCCTGCTTTGGAGAAGTCGGTCCCCACGGGATGCCAGGGAGCATGGGGCTGCCATGTCTGCTCTGTCACCTGGTTCAGCTCTTTTGTCACGGGAAAACCCAGTACAGCCTTGGGGGTGTGGTTGGGAAGGACTCCAGGTTTCCTCCAGGCCAGATTTTTAAGGTCAAAACAAGAGCCTTATTTGCTTCTTTCTGTGCAAAGTGAGAAAGTTGGCCATTCGGGCTGGCTTTCCTCCAGCTCATATTCTGTGACCCTGAAGGCCCTGCCCTGCCTCTCAGGACCCTGGTCCTCCGGGGACAGAGGTGTTGTTTCTCAGTGGGCTCTGCTTCTCTGGGGGGATGTCACTGGGGTCTCAGGTAACGGGATTTAGGGGCGCTTGCCCACCTCGTCGTGGTGAGGAGGGGGCTTCCATGGCTCGGGGGCGACAGGAAGCCTCCTCTTCATTATGGAGCCCCCGGAGCCCTCCTCCTGAGAGCAGGTCAGGGCCACACCCCTCAGGAACTGGACCACCTGTGGGCGGCCCTGGCTTTGAACTCAGCTCCCAGGAACCTGTGCCCAAAGTCTGTTGTTTTCAGTGGTGGGTGATCGGGATCCTGGGTTGGGGGCGGCTACGTGACCAGATGGACCGAGGCAGGACCCAGAGAGCGTGCCACGCCGTGGACACAAGAGGCCATTGCCTGGGCAGCAGCTCCACGGAGGACAGGGCGCTCCTTCCGCTGGACCAGAACCAGCACGGCAGCGTCCTCAGGGTGCTGTCGGGACGCCCAGGTCGGGGCGCCCGGCTGGCTCCGTCGGAGGGGCGTGCGACTCTTGATCTCGGGGCCATGAGGTCAAGCCCGATGTTGGGTGAGGAGATTACTTAAATAAATGAAACTTAAAAAAAAAAAAAAAAAAAAAAAGAGGCCTGGGTCATGGGCTGCCTACTTTAAAGCATCATTTGACAGAATCCCAATGCCAGTCACAAATGTAGACTGTTCCTCGGGATTTGTTCTGATTAAAAAATTCAGGGCAACGGGGGGTGCCTGGGTGGTTCAGTCAGTAGAGTAAGCGACTCTTGATCTTGGGGTCATGAGTTTGAGCCCCGTGTTGGGCACAGAGATGACTTAAGGGAAATGCAATGTAAATATTAAGGAGCGCCCAGCCGGGGGCATCAGAACTGAGCAAGAGGTGATTGCTGTCCTTCTATTCCACAGGGTCTGCAGAGGCAAATTCTTAAATAATGCCCACGGAAGGCAGGCTGGGAGAGGTGCTGTGGTAGAAGGGAAAGACTTGTGTCCCTTAGGAGCTGTGTCAGCATCTTGAGGAGAAGGCCCGAGTCTGCTGTTCTTTCGTGTAGAAGGGCTCCAGGGGCAGGCAGACCGTGGTGGGTGGTTAACTTCATGGTGCCGTCAGTGGCATCCATCCTCCAGATCCCCTCCTGGTCACAGGAGGGCTGCCCTACTCTAGCCGCCCTGTCCGCATTTCAGGCCAGACCAGTCAGGAAGAGTGCGAAAGATGCCTTCCAGCTGACTCAGCCTCCCTTTTAAGGAGCTCTTCCAAAAGCTCTTTCCACCAACTTCTCCTTATACCCCACTGGCCAGGACTTTGTCCCGTGGCCCCTCCCACAAAGCCAGCTTCCCATTAGAGAGGAACAAGGAGACGGGATTTACGTGGTCGGTTAGAAGTTTCTGCCACAAAGTGCAGAGTGAGAACTGGGAAACAAAGATTAATTATGAACGAGAAGGGCTGGGACTATTTTCTTAAGGACGTGAGAGGTTAGCGGGGCCTGGAGAAATGGGTACATTATGATAAGTAGCTAGAGGGGGGAAGAGAGGAGGCCTTCCAGATGGAGAAAACAGTCCGAGCAAAGGCCCGGCAGCTCAGGAGAGCCGAGAGTTTGAGGAGTCAGCCAGGTGACTGAAGCACCAAGGAAGGGTTGGGGCTGGGGGCACAGAACAAGACGGGAATGCTGACCTGGGTCCGGGTCCGTGCTTAAGAGGGTGGAAAATGCCAGGCCAGGCACTTTGGACTTTATCCTGGATGCATCAGGGAGGCTGTGGAGCAGTTCCTTCTGATAACGGAAGGAAAAGCTTCATCCCGAGGGGTGCATCTTGGTTCTCCGGCCTCATGTCCCAGCCTGGACACCATTGCCCACACACAGACCTCCCCGGAAACAACTGAGACAAGATCTAAGTCACGCAGCAGCCCTAGGCTGGAAAGCACAGTGTGGACGTTACAGAGACACGTGCTGCAGCCAGAGGGCCTGGGTTCAAATCCTGCTGCTACCACTTACCTGCTGTGGGACCTTGGGCAATTTACCTGACGTCTCTGTGCCTCAGGTTCCTGATGTGTACGTGGGAGTGATAAATAGCTCCTACCTCGTGGGACTCAGGGGAAGATTGGTTGGCGTCCGTAAAGCACGTAGGACAGTGTCCCGGCTCCAGCACTGCCTCCTCCTACCACTGCCTGTCTGGCCAGTGACCTGACCTTAACTTGTGTCCCCTCTGAACAGTATGAGGAGCGGTTTCTGCAGGAAGAAACCGTGTCCCAGCAGATCAACTCCATCGAGCTCCTGCAGACGAGGCCCCTGGCCCCGCCCGAGGTGGTGAGGCCACAGCGGCCCCTACAGAGGCAGGTCCCCCTGCGGGGCCGACCGGCCTCCAAGCCCACCGTCATCCGGGGCATCACCTACTACAAGGCCAAGGTCCCGGAGGAGGAGAACAACATCGAAGAGCAGCGTGAGTTGGGGGTCGGCGGGGTGGGGAGGGAGTCACCGTTTGCACCCTGTGTATCTGCACATCCTCTGAGCCACACGCCCCTTCTGGGGTCCGATTGCTGCCGTGGCCTCTCCGGGCCAGCCAGGTCATGGGAAAACTGCCTGCGGTTACGAATTATCCAGAGTTCCTGCTGTATCGTCTCACAGTTTGCTGAGCAGCTTTGGGCAAGTCACTTGACCTCTCTGGGCTTGCAGAAGATCACACAGCAGAGCTTTAAGGGACTTCTGTGCACCCCCCACTCCCATCCCCCAGCCTGGTTTCCTAGTTTGCAGATGAGGACACTGAGGCTTGGAGGTGGGATGATGTGCTCAGACCCCTGCCCCCGCCCCCCGCCGCACCTGTTCCTGCCTCCAGGTACCTGGGCTTCTCCCCTGTCCCTCCTCACAGTTGATGCTCACCTAGCTGTTGGCATAGTCATTTTGCCCATGTAAAAAAAATTTTTTAATGTTTATTTATTTTTGAGAGAGAGAGCGTGCGAGCGTGCAACCAGGGGAGGGGCAGAAAGGGAGACAGAGAACCCGCAGCAGGTTCCAGGCTCTGAGCTGTCAGCACAGAGCTTGATGCAGGGCTCGAACCCACGAACCATGAAATCATGACCTGAGCTGAAGTCGGATGCTCAACCGACTGAGCCACCCAGGTGCCCTTTGCCCATTTTTAACCATGTTTGTTGCCTTTTTTTTTTTTTAATGTTTATTTATTTTTGAGACAGAGACAGAGCATGAGTGTGGGAGGGGTAGAGAGAGAGAGGGAGACACAGAATCTGAAGGAGCTTCCAGGCTCTGAGCCGTCAGCACAGAGCCCGATGTGGGGCTCAAACCCACGGACTGTGAGATCATGACCTGAACTGAAGTTGGACACTTAACCACCTGAGCCACCCAGGCGCCCCTGTCTTTTTAAATTACTGACTTATGGGATTTTTTTTTTTTTCTTTTACATATTCTGGAACAAGTCCTTTGTTAATTGTATGTACTGCAAACGTTTTTGCCCTGCCCATGGCTTCAGTTCCTTAATGGTGGTTTTAACAAACAGATGAAATGCAATTCTCTGTTTATTTCATCTGTGGTTAGACTTTGTGTCCTAAGAGATCTTTGCCGCCTCATATTCCTTCTCTGCTCAAAACCGTGTACAGTCCCCCATTTCACGCACAAGAAGAACTCAAGTCCAAACAGCAGCCAAACCCAATGTGATGTGGCTCCTGTGTCCTCCCTGATGTCACCTGTTACTCTCCCCTCACACCCTCTGCTTCTCACACTGGCTGCTCCTCAGCCTTCACAGGCAGGTTCTGGCCTCAGGGCCTTTGCACTGCTGCTGTTCTCCCCAGAATACTCTTCCTCTGATGGCTGCTTGGCCAACTCTTTCACCTCCTTAGGGCCTCTGCTCATCTCCCTCCTGACCACTTTATCCATTACTGGAAGTCTCCTTTCGCCTCCCTGCTCCGGGGCATGCCTCACCCCCCTCGACTTTCTCCCCCAAGCACTGTAAGTGTGCTATTGTTTAGTGTCTGCACCATTGGACAGAAGCTCCATGAAGGGGAAGGATGTTTGTTCTGCTCACCCTTGTTGGATGTGCTCCATATGCGTCCGCCAGGGGAGTGGACAGGGGTGGGGTGACTTCCTCCAGCTCAGGTGGTGGCTGTGCGTCCTCCCGGTGCCCCGGAGACCGGGTGGAGCTCAGAGGCGGTCTGTTCAGAGACCCTCCAGGAGATGCAGAGCCCTCCCATCTCTGCTGCTTCCCACCTGCCTCTTCTGCAGTCCCAGCCGGGCTGCATCTCTGAATCAGGCCGTCATGTCGAGGAAAGAAACCTTGTTGTTAATCTGCCGAATGCATACTCTTGCCTGCCTGACAGTGCTCCTCCGCCCGAATCACAGATGACCTTCTGTTTGTTTCCCAGAAGACGAGTTTTTCAGTGGTGACAACGGAGTGGATCTGCTGATTGAAGATCAGCTTCTGAGACACAACGACCTGCTGACCAGCGCCCCCCGGAGGCCGGTGGCCACCCACCAGGGCACCTCCGGCATGACCCACATGCAGACCTCGGCCCCGGCCTCGCCCTCAGATCCCAGCTCCCCCGACCCCACCCTGTCCCCCTCAGTGACGCGGTTCCCAGACCCGCTCCAGACTTCCTCCATGATTCCAGGTCCCACGACGGGGGCAGGCCTGGAACCTTCCACTCAGGTACCAGCCACCACCGTGGCCCACACAGCCACCCAGCAGCCTCCGGCCTCGGCTTCCGTGCCAGGGGCCTCTGGGGACGCATTTACCGAGGCTCCACCCACGGCCCTGGTGCCTCCCACCACAGTCCAGACAGACCCGATGGGGAGAGACGCTGCCATGGGGCAGGGCAGGGCCTCCGCCAGCCCCACCCTGAGCCCGGAGGAGGAGGATGACATCCGGAATGTCATAGGTGAGTTCCTTCTGCCTGGCCCCCGTCTCCCGCTCGCACGGTAACAGGCTGAGCCTGGGAGAGGTTGAATGGAGAGACAGGAGCCAGATGGTCAGACTTCTTCGGAAAGGAGAGTGAGTGGAGTTGCGTCTTCGGCCAGTGCCGCAGGTTGACCCTGGGTTTATGCGTTCATAGTGTGGCCGGCGAGCCCGGTGGGAAGCTCCTTTCCAGAGTAAATCGAAATCAGCGGAGCCAGGGCCCCGCCTGCATTGGTCAGTTTTGTAAACACTTGTGTGCTTTCCTGTAGTGGGGACCGGGTATTCGGCAATGACTGAGTTAAGTTTTCTGCAGGAGGTTTACCAGGCCGTGAGATAACAAGCGGTTCCTATTTGTGGGGTCAGGGAGGGGGCAGGGAGTAACTAGCACAACAGGCCCCAGGGCCAAATCTCACGAGCGGCGGCCTTGGAGAGCGTGGGGACATCGCAGCACCGTGTGGCAAATGCTCTCACAGAGGAGGAACAGAGGAGTGGAAAGGGAGCACCAGCTTGGCCCGGATGCCAAGAAGGCTGGGGAAGCTTTCCTGAGGAGGGCGGCATTTGAGCTGGGTTTTGAAGGATGAACAGGAGTTTTCTAAACAGAGAAGGGAAACATTCTGACTGTTGGGCCTAAAGGAGCAGAACGTGTCCCAGAAGCATGGAGGAGTGCAGCCCTGTTCTGTGCCCCATTCTGGGGGCTCCGCGGCCACAGGAGGACTCTGGGAACCGTGGGACACGGGGTGGGGGAAAGTCGACAACAGAAGAGGTGGGAGCCACAGGTGCCTCTCCCAAGAGAACTACACTTTAGTTAAGTCACCACGGGTAGTGAATGAAAACACTGTTGAATCATAGTTTCATCAAAATGCGTGTTGAAAAGTGCATGAGCTTTGCAGGAGACATGGTTTGCCTTCTGCCTAGGTCTTCCTTCTTCCCGTTCCCTCCTCCCAACAAGGTGCTGGTAGCTGCTGTCGGACCAGGTGGTGGACAGAGCACCTGCCGGGAGCAAACACCTGGGTTGTAGTCTGGTCCCGGCCGCTGACAGCTGTGTGACCTTGGCCAAATCCCTGCCTTTCTATGGGTCTCACATGAAATCAGAAATTTGCTAGACTGTTGTCTGCGTGAAATCCTATGGCTTTTTGTTGTTGTTTGCAGTAGGTTTATCAGGCCATGATACGGCAAGAGATTCTTCTTGGGGGAAAATCCCAGAATAACAGCAGAGTGGGAGCAGGGAAATATCCAGGAAAAATAGACCCCAGGGCAAAATCTCATGAACCTTGAGAAGAAGGCAGTTCTTGGGCCGCAGAAGTTGGGGTGGGAACAGGAGAGAACATTTTTTTTCCTTTCCTTTCCTTTCCCTTCCGTGGTGGAAGCAAGCTGACCACAGTGTAGACGGCAGCTCCTTACTGCGTGGAAAGTCCATCCTGAAGCCACAGGTCCTACCCAATTTCTGCAGAACGTCCTGGGGTCTGAGCCTGAGTTTCCCACTTCCGCACTGGCTCTGGGTGGCCTTGACCATGCTCATGGGACCACAGGCCCCGAGATCAGCACTGCACCCCGCCCCCACCATGGAGTGAGCTCCCCGGTGCCCCCGTACCCCCACTGCTTCCCCCTTGAGTGGGAGGGACAGTTCGTCCAGAAGACTTGTCCCTCCACGGGTGGCTCAGATACTGACGGTGAAGACAGGCTACAGGTGAACCTGCACACCTGTGTGCCCTCAGCGATGCTATTTATCAGCCTGAGAGCTCTTCCCTGGGTGACTTCCTAGCCAGGAGTGGGGTTCTCTGCTGTGCCTGCCTTCGTGGGTGGTTGCCCCCAGTGTAGCTGCCAACATGTGCCTTTCTGGGGCTCTTAGGACTCTGCCCACCTCCAGTAGCCTGTCTGAGATGCTGAGGCCCAGGCGGGAGAAACCTGGCATCCTTGTGGCCATTTACCTGATGGGAGCCGGAGGTGGGAAATCATTTTCTCTTGTTGTTCAGTATTCTGTTTAACCAGAATGACATCGGCACGTAGAGGATATAAGGGTCTGCCTAAAGACTGGCCCAGAGGGTTTTCCAGAAGAAAATCCTTGCCTCTGGAGTCCACTGCAGAGAAAACACAGGGACGTGAACATACATGTGGTGTTTTCTTCGAACACTGAGGGGTGAAAAGAGAGGGGGGCACAGAGAGAGGAAAGTTCTGTGTCTCCGGCGGCGTGGTCTTGGCTGGCTCGTTTTGGGGGATCATTTTTAATCGTTTATCGCTGTCAAGTGGCTCCCTCGAGCTGTTAGTGTGGATGGGATTTCCTTTCCGGAACCTTCTCTGCAGACCCCTGCTTGTCTGTGCCCGGCTGAGTTCGACCAGGTTGCACCCACGTGTCCTAGTTGCAGGTAAATAAAAACCATTTGGCTGAAACCGACACAGGCTACTAGTATGCTGCCCGTGGAGGCCGTTTGCTGTTTAATGAGTCTGGCAATTTTGATGTTAAGCTATTTGAGATGCAGTTTTAAATGGGGCTGCTTTTAAAAGGAACGTCCTATGCCATGTTTTCCAAATCTGATTTTGTGATGTCCTAAAATGTCTACCATGATCCTCAGGAGAACTGTAAACCTTTCAGAAAAACTCCAAAAACAAGTAAATCAGAATTAACTTTTGGTTATGAAAACAAGCATTGGCTAAAGTCTACTCACTGTAGGACCGGGAGGGGAAAGATGCTGCCAGCTCTCCAGGGAAGGGTCAGCCACCATCCTGGGGCCCGGGGAGGGGTCAGCCACTGTCCCTGCAGCCCGGGGAGGGGTCAGCCACCAACCTGGGGCCTGGGGATGGCTGTTGAGGCTCCTGCAGAGGAAGAAAAGCCTATGCCACGTGGGCCAGGCTCTGCAGAGCCCCAGACTTCAACAGCTGCAGCTCCTGATTCAAGATTTTCCATGGGCTGGTTTGGGGTGGGGAAGGAGAGGGGAGGAGCAGACGAGGCGACCGTCAGGATGACGACAGTACCCGTGAGAGCCCGTCTCCTCGTTGAACCCAGGAAACCCGATCTGTGAAGACCGGTCTCCCCCACAAGCCCGAGACACTAACAGTCCCCGAGGTCTGGCGGCCCTCTGGTTATGGGTGGGGTGGCCAGCCCTGCCTGCCACGTATCAGGGGGTGCCGGTCCGGGCTGCGTGAGGAAGGTGGTGCTGACGGGCCAGGAGCAGTGCTGGCCGGACCCCCCCCCCCCCCCCCACAGCGCCCGGACAAGAACTGCCCCAGTCGCCACCTGCCACCTAACAGGCTCGTTCCCCGACCCCACGGGCACTCTGCTGTCAGTTGCTTTGTCCCCAGTCACCCAAGCGGCCCCCTGAAGCCACAGGGAACTTCAGTCACAAGCAGGAGCCCTGGGCCTAGAAGCAGGAGTATGCAGTGGAGGCTTCCTTGTAAGGGGCTGAGGAATCCAGTCCTCACCTCTCTGCCAGGAAAAGGCTCACTTGGTGCCCGAAAGGGCGGGAGCTGTTTTCACGTCCCAGGGGGACTAGGCGGGGACAAGTGGCTAGTGTGGCCTGAGGGAGCCGTGCACATGGGGATGTTCTTGGTCCGGCCAAGGCCGGCAGCAGCTCTGACCGTGGACCCCCATCTCCAGGCGTGGCCCCCCAGCGTACGGCCCCCTGGGGTGGGGGGAGAGCAGCCCCCGCAGGCAGAGCCACCTGCCTGGGGGGTGTGAAGGAAGCCCCCCAGGCAAGGGCACATGCTGGAGGGGAACAGGGACAGGGGCCTGATGATGAAAGGGATCACAGCGTCAACTCTGAAAGTGGTAGGGAGCTGTTGAGGCGGGACCTGAGATGCCCAGCGGAAGGCAGGTGTTCAGCAGGTTGGCGGCAGGTGCAGGAGGCGTTCACAACTCAGGCGAGGTAGTGTCCCCGCTCGTGTTTGGGGCCCGTGAACATCGTTTCAGTTCTGGCGGAGGGATGCATGGGGTGCTTTGGGTCCGAGGGGCTCTCTCCTGGAAAGAGAGCTGACCTGGCCGTCCCGAAGGATGAGGAAGAACTGGCCGGGCCGAGCAGGGAGGTGGAAGGTGGGACTGCGGGAGCGGCATGGTCGGGGCGGCCAGTGACTTGTGGATCCTCGTCCTGAATGAGAGCGCGGGGGGTGGGGCGTCACGAGAGGTAGTGAATAGAAGCTTCTCCCTTTCTTCTGTGGTGACTCTGTCTCTCTCTCTCTCTCTCTCTCTCATGCTGTTTTTCTTTGCTATTTCGTGCCAGTGTAAGTGAAGAAATAACTAAAAATTCAAATTACTCGCATGAGTTTTACCACATTTACATTGTGAAACGTCAGTTTTAAATGCGAATATAAGATCTTTTAACTCCCGTGTGGAAGTCACCAGAATGACGCAATTCCTACGTCACAGCCCCTTCATGCAGGCGGATTCTGTTCTTAGCAGGACGGTGCAAGGCCGCACGAGCCCGCTCGGCTCTTTTTTCCTTCTTGGTAGGTGCGCGTGATGGCAGGACGCGCCATTCCAGCCCGCTGGGTGGGGAAGGCTAACAAGACCGGCTGTCGGTCGTTGGCTAATCCCAGGAAGTAACACAAGAAATAACACGGGGCCCTTTACTCGGTTTTTCACGTTTCTGAATGCGCCACTGTCTTCTACGTTCCGCTAAGCCCTGGCTCCCGGGGAAAGCACGGCCTCTGGGGCCGCGGGTCCCCCTGGCTCCGCCGTGGGGGCAACGCGCTCACCCGAGTCTGGCTGAACCCCCGCGCACGGTGGGTCCCCCCGGAGTCCTGTGTCCATCAGGCCCAGCAAATGCCGCGTGCAAACGGGTGACGAGGAAGGCAGACACACACGTGTTGCGTGCTCCTGTACACGTGCACGCGCTCCACGGTCCTGTTAGACTTTGCTTCTAGAAACAACGTCACAGGTAAAATTATCAAGACCGTCAGGATGGCGACAGCAGAGCGTTAAAGCCAGGGTGGCCCCTTCCTAGCAGGGGCCCGCTGTGATGGCACAGAGATCACAGGCCACGAAGGCCTGTGCACCCCGAGAGGGCAGCCCGCGAACACAAGCAGTTAGTGTGGCGGCCAGAGGGCTGAATTCATCCCAGGATGTTCTTACAGCCTTGAGTTTGGATGCCTTCGGGTCAGCTGCTCTCCCAACCCGCCACGGCCTCTATATTGCTGCCTGTCGTCCCTCCCCCCCCCCCTTCACCTGTTTCTGTCCCCTCCTGGCCCCTGGAGCCACCAGAGTTTGGTGGGGATCGGCGGGGGCAGGGATAGACTGCGGGAGGACAGGCGTGCCGGGATAGGGGCTGAGTCAGCTTCCCACGGTGGCCGGTGATGGCGATGGCGGGTTAAGGGTTTAAGCAGAAAACAGCGTGTGACCACGGGGCAGGGGAGGTGGAAAGGGGCAGAGAGGAGCCAGAGGGGCCAGCGGGTAACTGGGTGACCCCAGAAAAGGCAGTGAGGTCTGAACTAAGCCACAGTGGTGGGGAGGGGAAAGGTGGGGAGAGGGAGAGGTGGGAGACAGCCACCTGCGGGTGGGGGAGGAGGAGACAGCAGGAGGGACCAGGACCCTGGTGTGGCCACTGGGTGGTATGCGGTGCCTTTCTGGGGGGCGGGAGGTGCGAGTGCAGCAAGCTGTCCATGGAAGCAACTGGATTCCAGCTTTTACCCTGTGAAGTCTGAGGAACCAGGAAGGCACACGGGAGGCCAATGTCTAGCGGGCAGTTGGATGTGCCTTGAAGCGGGGCCTGGGCTGAGTCCTCAGGAGGAGCCGAGTTTGCCCAGCGGCCGCAGGAAGAGCAGGGAGAGGCTCAAGAGTGTAGCTCTCAGGACAAAAGTGAAGGTCGGGCGGGGGGAGGCCAGCCCGGGAGCTGGGGAAGCAGGACCAGGGAGTGGGGACAGGGGAGAGCACGGTGAGAGCTGGCAGGGAAGGACCTGGCCACTGGCGATCGGAGGTGTCGGGGGTGACGGGGAGGACGGCACGGTGCCCCCATGTGTCTGCGGGGACCCTGCCCCGTGAGCGCCACAGCTGAGAGCCCGCGATGGCAGGGGGGCCTCTCTGCAGATTCAGGATGGCCAGGGACGGGCAGGTGCATGTGCTCAGGGGAGGAGCCCCTTGTTTTCAGCCCCTGGGACCCTGCGCAGGAGAGCCACTGAACTGTCTGCTTAAAGGGGCTGATACCTAGAGAGGGTTTCGTACACGTTTGCCGTCACTGAGCGTGGGGGACACTTGTAACATGAGTCACAGATAGCCCGTCTCCTCTGTGGCTCCTTTGAACTTCCTCCCGCCTTTCTCTCCCTGTCCTTGAAGAGAGTTGTTAACACGAAGCGTCTTCCCTCCGAGGCTGACAGTTTGTTGCCAAGGGCAGGAGCGTCCGAACGGCCCCAGTTCTCAGGCCGTGGTGATGGGTCTGGGCCTCATGATTTTACTGACCTTGAACATGTTTTCAAGTGCTCTGAAACCGTGCATGTGTGCCCACTGTTTCTGCCCTCCTGCCGGCCCGTGTCCCTCTATCTGAGGTCCTGGGTGCCTGTCAGCTGGGACTCCGTCTAACTACAGAGGTAGGGACGCCTGACTCCAGAAGCCAACTCCATCCGCCTCAGTGTCTATGTCTCCTGTGACAAATTACCACGAACTTAGTGGCTTAAACAATGGAAATTTGTTCTCTGACCATTCTAGAGGTGAGAAGTCTGGAATGTGTCTCAAGGGGCTAAAATCAAGATGTCGGAGGGCTGATTCCTTCCCGAGGCTCCAAAGGAGCATCCATATCTTGCCTTTCCTGGCTTGGCGGCTGCGTCCCTCATGCTTCCTCCTGTCAAATCTCCTGCCTCCCTGTTATAAGGGAATTGCTGAGCCATTGGGGACTCCCTCGGATAATCCGGGATATCCCCATCTCAAGATCTTTGACTTAATCATATCTGCACAGTCCCTTTTGCCATGTTAGGTCACATTCACAGGTTCCGGGGTTAGGACCTGGGTGTCTTTGGGCCATGACTCAGCCTACCGTGCCGTCATCGGAGTGGATTCTTCGAGCACCTTTGTGAAGTAGGTAGGACGTATATTACGCTCGCTTTACTGCAGAAGAAATTAAGGCTGTATGACATTTTGGAGGTAACACAGACTCTGGGGTCAGTAGCAGGGCCAAGACCAAGGCCAGGCCTCTGGCTCCAAACCTGGGACAGATTCTAAAGCCTCCCCCACCCCCACCCCCGCCTCGGGAGCCGCAGCAGAGCCTCGGGGCTCAGACGGGACCTGTAGGGATTTAGCGGGCTGCCCAGGGCACCCTAGTGTTTCAAAAAACTCAGAGGAGTCCTGGCTCCCGGGAGCTCATCGGCAGTTCCTGAGTCTGGTCAGAGAGGGGACACGAGAAGTGCTCCTCCCTGGGGTGGCACACGAGGGCTCACCTCCGCGCAGAGGAAGCACGGCCTCCCCACCTATCAGCCGGCACCCCCGGTCGGCGCCAGGGAACGAGATATTTTCCATCAGACGCCGCTGCCTGGGCTCAGCTCTAGCCTTCTGGTTTATTGTTTTGAACAGATGAGCTCAGATGTGGGGGAATGAGGCTTTGGCTGGTCGGCTGTTGTTTGTCTAACGGAGACCGAATCCCTCCCCGCTCTGTCAGATCGGGACCTAATGAACCCCACACAGAGCTGCCCGAAGCCTGCCAGTTGCACCCCACCGCGGGCCCCGCCTGGGAAACAATGTTCATCCCACCTCCGGCCGCCTGCTGCCCCGGGCCCGGGGCCAAGGGCACTGTGCCTGCCTGTCCTGCCAGCTCGAGCTCCTTCCTCAGACCACTAATGGGGAAGCAGGGTGGATGGAACGGATCGGAGCAGTTTGGAAATGAGGGTGGCCTGGAATCGAGAGCACCCTGAATCTGAACCGTAGGCCTTTGTTTTTTGTCCCAGGTGAACGTCAGGGACCAGTTACTTTTACACTCTCGCCCATGCGCACACCAGTCTTGATGGCAGGTGGGGGTGTTCGGCCGGGAGGAGCAGGACGGGGGGCGGTGTGAGGGCCGGATTCACCTTCCCACGTCCTCCCCAACCCACCAGTGCGGGGACAGAAAGAACACACGCTCTCGGTGGTCGCACATCATTTCAGTGTCTGGGAGGGCTGTGCTCACTACATAACAACACTACGTATTAAGCACGGCAGGCTTTCCACTTGGTCTAGAACTCAACGTGGCTCCCGTGGCCTTTCAGGGCCCCTCCTGGGCACAAGAGGTCACTCCAGAGAGCCCATTAGGGGTACGTTACCGAGCTCCTGTCCCACGAAGGCAGACTTGGCTTAGAAGGGGCGCCTACAGCCAAGCAGCTCCTGACGTGGAGCTGGGTCCCCTGTTCCCCCAGCTCCCCAGAAGGGGACCCTGGCATCTTGCCCACCATAGCGACAGGGGCATGGGCTGGAGGACAGCTCTCCAGGACCCAGGGGGTGGGCCTCAGGGGCACCGACAGCCACTGCTCAACCGGGACTGACCTGGCCCCGGACAGCCTGGCCAGACGCCTCTGGGCAGCTCAGCGGCGGGTGGAGCCCCGCGTCCCTGTCACAGGCAGTAGGCAAGTTGCTCAGCTCTGGTCGGGCTTCCCCGGCTGCCATGTATCCACCCAGATGCTGTATCCTGAGGACCGTGGGGAGGAGGAAGCCCCCTGCCTGCCTCCCGCGGTGCTCGCGTTCCAGGTGGGGGAGACCTGGAGGGCGGAGGGGGAGGCACCAGGGTCGCTCGGCAGAGAAATGACGTCCCGGAGAGGCTCGTTCATAGCACGGTGGGAACAGACGGAATCCAGTAGAAGCAGGATGGTCTTTCCCAGGAGGCTGTGGTGTCAGAAGAGAACTCTGGAGCTTAGATCCTTGAGGGAGGAGTCTGTAGGGCTGACAAGCCCGCACGGGGACACTAACGCAGTGGGGATGGTGGCAGCAGGTGGCTCGGAGTGAGTAGAGCGCAGGACCGGCGGGAGGAGGAGCGGACGATGTCGAGGCGTCTCGGCTCTGGGCACCTCGAAGGCCGCTGAAGCCGCACGGGGTCAGACCCGGGAGGGGGGCGCTCGCTTCAGGTCCCCCTTCACCCCTGCCCCTCGTCCCTGTCTCCGCCGTCAGGAAGGTGCAAGGACACCCTGTCCACCATCACGGGGCCGATCACCCAGAACACGTACGGGCGGAACGAAGGGGCCTGGATGAAGGACCCCCTGGCCAAGGATGAGCGGATTTACGTCACCAACTATTACTATGGCAACACGCTGGTGGAGTTCCGCAACTTGGAGAACTTCAAACAGGGTACAGGCGGCGGGCCCCGTGGGTGCCTCTGCCCCCCCCCCCCCCCTGCTTCCATCGCAGGCCCTCGTGGGTGCCCTCCCCCCTCCTGCTTTCATCGCGGCCAGATCTCCGGAAGCAGGGGGCGGATGAGAAGGGCCTTCCGCCTTCCGGTGGCGAGAGGTCCTTCCTGGTCGCGGGAGGGCCCGCTTCTGCCCGCCCCGCATTCCCTGCGCACAGCTCCTGGGTCGTGGACTGGAGGGGGCCGGTGGTGACAGCACCTCCCCCCTCCCAGGGCGCGGGGTGGGGTGGGGTGCCGGCCGGGCTCTCGTGGGTTAGCGCCCTGGGACTGGAACCCGCCAGGCGAGGGGAGTGGGCCGCCTTCTCTCCGGGTGGTGGGCGGGCGTGCGGAGGCTCGCCGTGTGCTGGACGAAACCCGTAAGTGGCAGAGCGGAGACGTGGAGACGCGGGTCCGGACCGCTAGCCGCTGGCGGGTCCCATCACACTGCCCTTCCCCCTATTCCCCTTCCACCCCCCCCCCCCCCCCCCCCGAAAGTGGCAGAGTGGAGACGCAGCCCCAGGGCCCGGACCCCTTGCCGCTGGCGGGTCCCATCACACTGCCCTTCCCTTCCCCCTATTCCTCCCCCCCCGCCCCCCAGAAAGTGGCAGAGCGGAGACGCAGCCCCAGGGCCCGGACCCCTGGCCGCTGGCGGGTCCCATCACACTGCCCCCCCCCTCCCCCCCCAGGTCGCTGGAGCAACTCCTACAAGCTGCCCTACAGCTGGATCGGCACGGGTCACGTGGTATACGGCGGCGCCTTCTACTACAACCGCGCCTTCACCCGCAACATCATCAAGTACGACCTGAAGCAGCGCTTCGTGGCCGCCTGGGCCATGCTCCACGACGTGGCCTACGAGGAGGCCACGCCCTGGCGGTGGCAGGGCCACTCGGACGTGGACTTCGCCGTGGACGAGAACGGCCTGTGGCTCATCTACCCGGCCCTGGACGAGGAGGGCTTCAGCCAGGAGGTGATCGTGCTGAGCAAGCTCAACGCCGCGGACCTGAGCACGCAGAAGGAGACCACGTGGCGCACGGGGCTGCGGCGGCACTTGTACGGCAACTGCTTCGTCATCTGCGGGGTGCTGTACGCCGTGGACAGCCACAACCAGCGCAACGCCAACATCTCCTACGCCTTCGACACCCACACCAACACGCAGATCGTGCCCCGGCTGCTGTTTGAGAACGAGTATTCGTACACCACCCAGATAGACTACAACCCCAAGGACCGCCTGCTCTACGCCTGGGACAATGGGCACCAGGTCACCTACCACGTCATCTTCGCCTACTGACGCCCGTCCCCACGTGCGGAAGTGCAGAGGGGCCCCCGGCGCCTTGTGTGCGTGCGTGCGCGTGTGTGTGGGTGGGTGTGTGTGGTTTAAAAAATATATAATATTTTGTATAATATTGCAGTTGTAAAATGACAGTTTGGGTCTATTTTTTTTAAGTGGATTGTAGATCAATCCATACACGTATGTGCTGGTCTCATCCTCCACGGTTTATATTTTTGTGCAAATGAACTTCTCCTTCTGACCAGGAACCACCTTCCTTCAAACCCTCAGCCCCTCCAGCTCCCGGATCTCGGCCGTTGGAAAGGTTTCTCCATCCGGGTCTTGCAGGCCGAAGGCCCCAGGAGCAGGGGTGAAGGAGGCGAGAAAGAAGCGTTAAGGGGCGGGAAAATTTTTATTATTGGAGAAGTTTTAAAAACCCAGAAAAATGCTTTTTTTTTTTTTTTTTTTTTTTTTTTAAATAAAGAGGAAATGTAAAACCACCACCCAAACGCGTTTTTGTTCCTCGTGGCTGTGTCCGGCAGGGTTGATCCTGTCCCTCGGAGCTGTACCCGCCCTGAGCCACCTCCCCTGCTGAGGGGGGTCTGGACGGAGCCGGATCAGTCTGCTCAGTCGGCCTCCCCCTCCTCATCCTCGTGGTGACTGTTCCCATTCCGCGGGGCTCCCCTGCCCACCTTCCCCTGAGGGGGGGACTCGGCCCCGCTCTGAAAGCAGCCCCCCACCCCCTGCCGGGAAGCGTATACAGGAAGGGAAGGCCCGGCCCCTCTCCAGACGCCGCTGAGCCCACCGGCCTGCGCTCGCCTCCTCATGACACAAAACAGACGGAGAAGCCTCGACAGGTGACTCCTGAGTTTGTGGGAAGAGGGCCGACCCTGAGGATGAGGTTGGAAGTCAGGCACATCATGTCACCACGCTGTCCCACCTCCCCTGCCCCCCACCGTTGGGGGAGCAGTTGCCCGGAGAGTCCTTCTGTACAGACCTCAGGTGCCCCCTACACAGGAGCACACACACATGCACACACACACACGGCCCGCATGGCCACCCCCGGGCTACGGCCAGCCTCCCTGTGTGGCCAGGGGGTTCCACCCCCACCCCGCCCTCCGCTTGCACCCAGTGACTTCTCTGTCCCGGGGCTTCGTGGGTAAAGTTTCCTCAGCAAATGCAGGTGCCCGTCAGGTTTGGCGGCCGCAGGAGGGTTAGAGGGAGAGAGGTGGCGTGTCCAGGGTTCAAACAGATGGCGGCTGGTGCCCGTGTCCAGAGCCCCGCTCGGCGGGAGGGGGCACAGGTGTTCTGGTCGGGCCCTGGCTTGGAAACCATAGCAGAGACTCGAGCCCCAGGCAGGGCTGCTCTGAGGACCGGGGTGACGCATGAAAACGTCCGCTTCTTCCGTCCGTCCCTGCAAAGTGACGTGCTGACGGTTGCCAGCCTGCTGGACCGGGGCCCGTCCCACCACCCACTCCTGGCGACCTCGCCGCTGGGCGGCCGGCCGAGTCCGGTGCGGGATATCTGCCCCCTGTGACCTATGCCTCGCCCTTGGCCTCGGCTCTTTGCTGCTGTCCTCACGATGCCAGGGCTCCCCGGGCTGCTTCCTGTCCAAGCCTCGGCCCTAACCTCAAAGCTGGCCTGCCCTGCGGTGTCCGGAAAGGCCTCAGACCCCAGGGTTCCGGGACGGGGTGGCCTTCGGGGCCGGGCGACAGGACCGGCAACCGGGGGCAGTCAGGAGGGGTGGAGGCTCGGTCAGGGCCCAGCTGTGGTGCCAAAGAATTAATTCCGAGGGGCCCAGCTCGCGAGGTGGGGGCGCGGGATCCCGGGACACAGGCCGCATCCCCCGGCCAGCCGGGCCCTGGCCTGAGAAGCCTCTAGGTGGGAGGGGACAGTGGTGCTGCCTGGGCCGGGGGAGCGGCTGCCCTGACTGGCCACGTCGCGGTCCGGGGCCCCCGGGGGGAGGTGGTCAGCAGGTGCGAAGGGCACGTCCCCGCCCCCTCGCTGACTCTCCGGCCTGGAAACACCTGGCCACGGACCCGAGCGGCACTCTCCCGGCCCCTCTGTGGGGCGTCCTCACCCGCTGGCCCTCCAGCCAAGAGCCTCGAGGACCGGCCCCTGGGGTGCCAGCTGCAGCTCGTGTGTGTGAGCTCATTACTCTCGGGCCCCACGGCCCACTCGGGCCAGGTGGGCGGCGGCTCGGCTCCCACAGGCCGGAAGGAGGACGAAGAGGAAGGTGGTCGGGCCTGTGGGGAGCGTGACCCCGGCCCGAGGCCGGGTGGTCGGAAGCGGCTTCCCTGAGCTCAGGCAGGACTCCCCAGACCGCTTCCTCATCATGGGATCCACCTTTGGGAACACGAAGAATCAGAGAATCAGTTTCTCAGATGGTTGCAGAGAGAGCAACGGCCAGGTGAGTTCTGACCTTGGCCTTCCCCTCACCTGTAGAAGAGGGGGGGGCCTTCCGGCTTTCAAACCTGCTGAGTCTCCTCTGGGCTCTGCCACCTCTCGATAGTGACAGTGACGGGAAGACAGATTTACATTCGACCCTCCAACAGCACGGGGGGGTGGGGGTGGGGTGGGGGTGGGGAGTAGGACCGCCCCCCCCCCACCCCGTGCAGTTGAGAATCCACCTATAACTTTTGGCTCCCCCAAAACATGGCTATTAATAGCCTACCAATAACGCAAACAGTGGATTAACACATATTTGCTATGTTTTATGCGTTATATGCTGTACGTCACAGTAAAGGAAGCCAGAGAAGAGAAAATGTTAAGGAAATCGTAAGGAAAATACACGGGCAGTGCTGTATTGTATCGGAAAAAATACACCTCTGTTCAAACCCGTGTTGTTTAAGGGTCAAGTGTGCTTTTTCCCCCCTATTACGGTACTTCCCAGCAGCGTGATTTTCTAAAGTAGAGAAAGAAATGACTAACATCCCTCTTTTTTACATTCATTTTATTCGTGTGTGCGCATGTATTCGTTCGATAAATATTCATGGAGCCTCCGGGGCTGGCCGAGTCCTGACTTCACGGTGCTTCTGTTCTAGAGCAGGAGGGAGAAGGAAATGCGTTTCTGTGTAAGGTGACAGGTGGCACTAATCCCAAGCAGGGAAAGGAGCTAGAGAAAACTGGGAGAAGGGGAGGGCGTGGCTGTTTGTAAAGGCAGCTCGGGGACCGTCTGTGCGATGAGGGGACATTTGGGCGGAGGCAGAAGACGGTGAGGGGCTCAGCGGGCAGACCTCCGGAGGCTGGCAGCGGGGGGCCGGGACGGCCCAGGCCTCGGGGCGCTCGGTGAGGCCGCCGCACCTGAGGCCGACCCAGCACCGCCTTCCCCGACGGCTACCACGCGGTGAAGCCGGATGTCCGCTGGAGGGAACCGTCCCCAGTGCCTGGCGTGAGTCCTGGCTCCCCCACTTGGCCTTCACATGACCTGGAGTCAGCCTCTCTGAGCCTGGCTGCCCTCTGTAAACAGGAGCACCCCCCACCTGCATGGGGAGAGCGTTCGCGGAAGGTTCAGACAAGGCAGTGCGAGGAACCTAAGTGAAAAATACCGGCCGCTATCACCCCCCAAAGCCAAAGTCCTTGATTCCTCAAGTCTGCTCTCCTTTTGGACTTCCCTTGATGGTCCCCTGGGATATAAGCTCGAGGACCCTTTTTAAAAAAAAAAAAAATCTGTTTATTTTTAGAGAGAGAGTGAGCCTGAGTGGGGGGAGGGGTGGAGAGAGAGAATCCCCAGCAGGCTCCATGCTGTCAGCCCAGAGTCCGACGCGGGGCTCGAACCCACGAACCGTGAGATCGTGACCTGAGCCGAAGTGGACGCTTACCCAGCTGAGCCCCCCAGGCGCCCCGCTATTAATTGTTGTCAAATCTCTTTTAGTCCAGATTTGTTCCCCGCTCTTCTGCCCCTTTCCGTTCCTGCCGTCGATTTGCTGAGGAAACGATGTTGGTTTTTCGGCAGAATATCCCTTGCTGACATGACCTGACTGCTTCCTTCAAACGTTTCTTTTGTTTCTCTCTCCCCTGTTTTTCCTTTAAACTGGAAGTTAGATCTAGAGGTTTGATGACATCCCGGTTCAGTATTTTTGGTACAAAGACTTCACGGTGATGCTGTGCGGTTGGCTCTTGGTATTTTCCACGTCTGCCCTACGACGGCCGTTGACCTTCTCCAGCCTCCCCACCCCGTGATGGCGTCTCGCAAACACCCTATACCAGTTCCACCTGCCTCCTGGGTCCCCTCCCTCAAACCTGTCGAGCCCACTGCTGACAGATCTTGCTTTGATGATGTCCCTGTGACTGTCAGGCTGATAGGAGGGCCTCCAGGGCTGTAATCATTAAGCAACTTTTGTTTTGCTTTTCATGTGGACGAAAGCGTCCCCGTGCTGCCTGGTTGCCCACCCCTTCCCCTGCCCCTGGGAATTTCGTGAGACCCTCCGGCAGCATTCTGCTAAAATCACTGTCCCTCTACACCAGACCTGAGAGACCCCACGTGTGGCCATATCTGGTCCGCAGACAATGGCCAACCCATTTGCCCTGACCGAGCCTGGAAGCGGTTGCCCCCACTAAGTAATCTTTGCTGAAACGTAACAGCCAGCCCACCTTCCCTCCCTCCCAGCCTATCCCAAATGGAGTTAGTCACTCATCCGCTGTGACCCCCAAACTGTAAGGGACATGGGTGAAGTGTCTCAGTGGGTCCACCTAACGCTCTGCCCGCTTAGCCTTGAGGAGACCGGCAGGCTCGCCCCACCCCAGGGAAAGAGTAGGGATCCAAGAAGCTCTCTCCCAAGGAATCCTCCCCAAACATCCCCTTTGAAAAAAGTCCAACTCCATTTTGATTTTGCACTTTTAATGTGGGTGAAGAGTTTCAAAGTCTCTACCCGTCCCGGACGTCGCCTTGGAGAACGCAGCACGCGGTCTGGCCCCGTCTCGGGAACGTGGGGTCTAGTGTCTCCTGGGGCCGGGCCGAAAGCTCCCACCCACTTCCTGTCACACCCCGAGGTTCTGCCCTTCTAGAATACCTTCCCCACCACCCCCTCCTCTCCTCCACACTCAGACCGTCTTCAAGGTCCCCCCACCGCCAAAGGGGTCTCATCCAATTCCCCAGACAGGGCAGCAGTAGTCCCGAACGCTGTGCGTGCAAATGAAAGGTCTTGGATTGTGACTTCCTAAGAAGACAACTCAAGATGACTATTTGCTCTCCGAGAGCATTCTCCTATTCCACGTGAATTCATTGGCACCCGTGTCTTTAGGAGCCGTGGGCTGTCGGCAACAGAAAGACTTTCGTGAGCTTAAACGAAAAAGATTTTATTGGAAAGGATCTGGGAAGTTCACAGACTCCAGGAAAACCTGGAAACTCAAGACATGGGAAAGAAAGAACGAGGTCAGGTCTGGGGCTCTGCTGGGGCTCTGCTGGGGCTCCCGCTGGACGCGGGAGTCGTCCGGAGATGCTCTCGTGACAGACTCTGCTTTAACCACCTGTAGCCCCCAGGTGTCCTCATTTCAGGTCGCAGATGCCCCGGAGAGGGTCCAGGGTCCGATGTGATGGGTGAGCCGGGTCCACAGCCTGCCTCCCTGAGGGGGCGGGGATTCTGGGACTGACACCACACCCTGATGACACCAAGTGAGGAAAGGCCTCTCCCCTAAATGCAGGGCTGCCCCGCAAAGACAAAAAACGAACCCACAAGTCCGCCCCAAACATCTTCCTGAAGAGCAGCTCCACTCACGGATTTGAAATAGGACTCCGTGTCCCAAAGCTCAGTGTATACGTGACGCTTTGGGAAACTAATCGAATTTCTCTGTTCATGCTAGCTGCTGGGGAGTTTACGGCCAACTTGTGTCTCACCGTAGCGAGCACATTGGAGTCTTAGGGCGTCCATGCTGTCTTGGCCTCTCTCCCGGTTCTGTTTTATAGATGTATTTTGTAATTTTTTTTTTCATTTATTTTTTGAGAGACCGAGCACAAGTTGGGGAGGGGCAGAGAGAGAGGGAGACACAGAATCCGAAGCAGGCTCCAGGCTCCGAGCTGTCAGCACGGAGCCCGACGCGGGGTTCGAACCCACGAACCGTGAGATCATAACCAGAGCCAAAGTCGGACGCCCAGCCGACTGAGCCACCCAGCCGCCCCTGTTTTACATATTTTAAATTACGTTTTTCATTTTAATTCCAGTATAGTGAACACACAGTGTTTTGTTAGTTTCAAGCGTACAATATAGCGACTCAACACTTCTATACGATACGTCACCCGGTGCTCATCGTCCTAAATGTGCTCTTAATCCCCTTCCCCTATTTCCCCAGTCGCCCCGCCATCCGCCTGTTCTCCTTGCCTGTTTGTTTTGTTTCTTAAATTCCACATGTGATTGAAATCACATGGGTGCTTCCCTTTCTCTGACTTATTTCATTTAGCTTAATACACTCTAGCCCCATCCATGTTGTTGCAAATGGCAAGACTGCATTCTTTTTGACGGAGTGATAGCCCCTTGCATGTATGTGCACGTCTGTGTGTGTGTAGGTATATATCACGCCTTCTCGATCCATTCATTAGTCGATGGACCCTCGGGCTGCTTCCATAGTGTGGCCGTCGTAGACAACGCTGCTATAAACATAAGGGTGCGTGTACCCCTTCGAATTGGTGTCCTTGCATCTTTGGATAAATACCTAGGAGTGCAATTGCCGGGTCATAGGGCAGTTCCAGTTTTCACTGTTTGGGGACCCTCCACACTGTTTTCCAGAGTGGCTGCACCAATTAGCAGCGCACGAGGGTTCCCTTTCTCCGCATCCTCGCCAACGCTTGTTTCTTGTGCGGTTGATTCTGGCCGTTCTGGCAGGTGAGAGATGGCCGCTCCTTGCAGCGTTGGTTTGCATTTCCCCGGTGCTGGGTGACGTTGAGCATCTTTTGCTATTTTCTGTTTCTAATGTTCCGTTTTCTAACTCGCCGTCTTCGTGTTTGCTGTGGTTTTGTGTTTTGTTTTCCTGGCATAAGGCAGAGCAGAAACGATGATCTGTGACTCTTCAGGAATGTGTTCTGGTGTAAAGCAAGGTTCATCTGCCCCGTGAGCTTTCCCACTGGAAGGGCTTGTCGTCTGGAAGCCAGCAGTTACACACGCCTCGTGGCATGGTGTCCCTGGAGTTCTGTCCTTGTCAAGCTCTCCCAGAGTCGCCAGAGGCAAACGAGTCGTATGAAACGTTTACCGCACGGCACCCCTATGCGTTGGGCATGTGATGTGACCTGTGGGGATGGTCCCTGTGTGTGGGGGAGGGGAGGGAGGGAGGGAGGGCAAAGGGCAATCAGCTACAGCAGCTCGGAGCAGGGCTCTCCTCGGGGTTATTTTCGATGTGACCTCAGCTGAGCTCTCTCTCCGGAGGAGGTGGCCTGGCCTGGGAGCACCAGGGAAAATTTGGTAGTGCCTGGGGGGGTTAAAGTGCAGCCAACAGCAGCAGGTGCCAGGAACGGGCCGGAAAACTGGTGAACTTCCCAGAGTCACAAAGCAGCCTCACTTCGGGGCTGGAGAGGAAGCCGGGAAGTCCAAGTCCTCCCGCTGCCCTCAGAAGAACCCCGCTCCTCCCTCCTCCCTCCTCCCTCCTCCCTCCTCGCTCCATGACAAGCTGGCTTTTCCTGCCTGAGCCCGGAGACCCGGAGGGGAGGGCGTTCTCATCGGGGATCTCTGGCTCCTAGACGCTCAGACACAGGACAGTGGTTGTAAGGACACAGCAGGTGCCCCGGCGGATATTGGGTGGGGGGAGGTACCACAGTCGTTTCCGGACCGAGACAGAGGATTCAGGAACCGTCCGTCCTCTGCCCACACATCTTGTGTGTGCCTCACCCCCCACCTCTGCCTAAGAGGCCTCAGTGAGACCCCTGAGCTTGGGTGCTCCTCGTTTGCTGTGTCTCGTCGTTCGGACCCCTTGGCCGGCCCGGCTCCCCCCGTTCATGCAGAGCGCGTTCTCCCCTCGTCCACCAGCCCCGGCTGGAGAGAAGGTCTCCATCACGGTTAGCTCCGCTGGCTTTGCCGCTTGTCAAAGGGCCCCTGAGACGCCCCTCCAGACCTTCCGAGCCCAGAAGGACTCTTGTCAAAAGTGCTGTGGAAGGCACCCCTGGACCCCAGGGCCGCTGGGCCCAGTGAGTCTGAGGGCCACGCGGCGCCTTCCGGTTGTGGGAGGACAGCGACGCTCTTGACTTTCAGCGAAGCACAGACTCCCTTTACGCAGATTGAGCCCTCGGTCTTTCTAGGAAACTCCTCCGGGCATGACTTTCTTGAGAGAGAGCCATCCAAGTTCAAGGGACCAGTTGGGGTTGTCCAGAACCAATCTCTGCGTCAAAGCGGTGCTCTGAGATCCAGGAAGTTACCCTACCAGCCGCGTTGGTTCCCCCGGGGCACGAAAGGCCTCCCACACGGAGGCCACGCCGGCTGGAGCTCACCTTTCCTGCCTCTGCTCAGGCTGTTCCCTTCCCCTGCGAGGAGGCCCTGGCAGGTGATCCTCCGCCCCCCCCAGCACTACCTGAGTGAATTCTTCCCCCCCAACCCCCCCCCCCCCCCCCCCCGGCCTTGCCCAAAGCCACCTCCCTCCGGAAGGCCTCCCGGGCTCACTGGGCACAGCGCCCAACCCCTCCGCCCTCTTCACCCGTGTCCGAGCCCGCACCACATCTGGCCGCCTCCCAGCCACTGAGGCCTGCATGCGTGTCCCCGGCCAGCCTGGCTGCAGCTGGAGGACGTCTCTGCCTCTGGGTGCCTGTCCAGGCTCGGCCGGGGCCTGGCTCAGAGCGGTGGCCTGCCGTGACGGGCTGACAGGCAGGCTGTCACCAGAGAGCCCCATTCTGGTTGCACAGAAGGACCTTTGACCCTCAGGCTGTGGTTGCCCTTAGTCAACTGACCCTTCCAGCCGCTCTGTCGGCAGCGGAACCCCCTCCTTAAAGACCTTAGCCGAGTTCTGACTCCTTTGTGTCTCCTGTTACGGACAGGCCACTGCCCTCCGTGCCGGATTTCCAGAAAAGACGGCCTTCACGGGGGCAACCTGGGGGTTATGGCGTTCTTGTCGGACACACTGTCCTACACACTGCCACTTTGCAGGAGGTGGGCTCCTGACCCCGGAGTCCCCTCCTCTCCCCTCCTCTCCCCCCGCTCTCCCCTTTGCTCCTCTCACCTCTCCCTTCCCCTCTCCTCCCCTCCCCTCTCCCCTCCTCTCTTTTCTCTCCTCTTCTCCCCTCCCCCTCCCCCTCTCCCCTCTCTCCCCCATCCCCTCCCCTCCTCTTCTCTCCCTTCCTCTCCCCTCCTGTCCTCTCCCTCCTCTCCCCTCCTGTCCTCTCCCTCCTCTCCCCTCCCCTCCTCTCCCCCCCTCTCCCCTTCGCTCCTCTCACCTCTCCCTTCCCCTCTCCTCCCCTCCCCTCCCCTCTCCCCTCCCCTCCTCTTTTCTCTCCTCCTCTCCCCTCCCCCTCCCCCCTCTCCCCTCTCTCCCCCATCCCCTCCCCTCCTCTTCTCTCCCTTCCTCTCCCCTCCTGTCCTCTCCCTCCTCTCCCCTCCTGTCCTCTCCCTCCTCTCCCCTCCCCTCCTCTCCCCCTCCCCCCCATCCTCTTCTCTCTCCTCCCCCCTTCCCTCCCCTCCTCTCCCATCTCTCCCCCATCCCCTCCCCTCCTCTTCTCTCCCCTCCTGTCCTCTCCCTCCTCTCTCCTCCTCTCCTCTCCCCTCCCCTCCTCTTCTTTCTCCTCCCCTCCTCTCCCCCTCCCCTCCCCCTCCCCCATCCTTTTCTCTCTCCTCCCCCCTTCCCTCCCCTCCCCTCCCCTCCCATCTCTCAGCCCCATCCCCTCCCCTCCTCTTCTCTCCCCTCCTGTCCTTTCCCTCCTCTCCCCTCCCTCTCCCCTCCTCTCCCCCCTCTCCTTCTCTCCCCCCCTCCTCCTCCCCTCCCCTCCCCCTTCCCTCCCCTCCCCTCCTCTCCCCTCTCTCCTCCATCCCCTCCCCTCCCCGCCTCTTCTCTCCCCTCCTGTCCTCTCCCCTCCTCTCCCCTCTCCTTCTCCTCCCCTCTCCTCCCCTCCCCCTCCCCTCCCCTCCCCGTCTCCTCCCCTTCTCCTCCCCTTCTCCTCCTCTCCCCTCCCTCTCCTCTCCTCTCCTCTCCTCTCCTCTCCTCTCCTCCCCTCCCCTCCCCTCCCCTCCCCTCCCCTCCCCTCCCCTCCCCTCCCCTCCCCTGAAAACTAAGGGCCAGCGGTGGGTCGCAGCCCCCAGGCTTTCTGCCGCTCTGCCCCCCGGGGAAGCCAGTCCACTTCTGTTCCTCTGCGAGGCCAGGCCGGTGGTCAGGATGAACGGGAGGCAGAGAGGGGAGAGGGAGGCCTTCCAGTAAGTGGAGAGCCGAGGCCGTGGCCTCTCTCCCACAGGAAACCGCTGACCAGAGTCCCCGAGGCGCTCAGCGGTTGTGCGGATCCCGGGGCACCTCGGAGCTGGCTGGCGAGATGCCCCAGGGGAAGGGGACGGCTGGGGCAAGGCTCCGGTGGTGTGGGGGTGGGGGCGTGCAGCCTGGCCTGGCAAGGCTGTGCCCAGGGAGGAGGAGCGCCGGCTAGGGAAGGACATTCAGCATCTCGAAGCACTTGACGTTGAGATCGGTTTCCAAGAACCCCGAACGGCGCCTCCTGGAGCCCCAACAGCGTCTCCGTTGACACCCTCCGGCAGGAGCCCTGTGGGGAGAGCATGAACCCCCAGAAGGGGTGGCGGGGTCTCCGGGCCCGCCCCTCCCGGCCGTCACACCAGCAGGGAGGGGACCTGCCTGCCCACCTCCCGGGACACGCCAAAGGGCGCATCTCGGGGGCCACGTCACATCGTGCGGCCCGGCTGGCACGTTTACCCAGCAGACGGCTCGTCACAGGCGCGTGGGTCGCAGTCACGCCGGGGCTCGGGAAGTCTCCCGAGTGCACAGAGCAGGCAGAAAGCCTTTCACCTGGGAATTTAAGAGCCTGTGTGATTTGGTTTTATCTGCAGGCCGTTTTTCTCCGTGTGACTTAACGCGTGGATGGCTCTCCCGGAGGGAAGGGTGAGATCGAAGAATGAGGGGGACTGCACCCCTACACAGGAGCCCCGACGCCTGTGCCCGGGACTCGCCCACCTGCCTCGGGCCTGGCTTCCTGGTGGCCTTGGCCTGGGGCCCGGTGCCCTCCTGAAGGGGTGCACTGCCCTCTGCTGTGTCTCGTCCCTTCCAGAGGGGCTGCAGGGCGAGAAGCTGGCCACTCAGCCTTGTCATGGGAGCCCCCCACGCGGCCCGGAGCTGGGTGCGTTTGGTTTTTTTAATGTTTTTTCATTTTTGAGAGAGAGAGAGAGAGAGCACGCGCACAGGGGAGGGGCAGAGAGAGAGGGAGACACAGAATCCGAAGCAGGCTCCAGGCTCCGAGCGGTCAGCACAGAGCCCGACGTGGGGCTCGAACCCGCGAACGGTGAGATCATGACCCGAGCCGGAATCGGATGTCTTACGGAGCCACCCGGGCG
Organism: Panthera leo; assembly: GCF_018350215.1. Classification (NCBI taxonomy): domain Eukaryota; kingdom Metazoa; phylum Chordata; class Mammalia; order Carnivora; family Felidae; genus Panthera; species Panthera leo. The sequence goes on from NC_056696.1 coordinate 63,238,480, forward strand.
CCCTTAAGTCCGTGTGTTTTCTTAGCACCGATTCCTCCTCTCCCTCCTGGCTTCTTCCCTCTGGGGCTTCAGCTTCCTCTGGTCAGCAGCTGTCCTCCCGCACCATCCCTCATGCCAATGGCACAAACCATCCCTCGTTATGTCCACCCCCCCCTCCCCGCTTCTCCGGAGGCCGGGAGCCAGTCTCCCTCCGGCGCCCTCTCTGGCCCGGCCCTCCCCCTCCCCGCTCCCGCTCCTTCCAAGAATGTGCCATTTCACAGAAAGCCCCGTTTTCACAGCCATGGTTATTTTCATGCGTTTCCCCAGTTCTAGCATCACGGGGGAATGTGTGACATCATCTCCGCAAGTGAATCCAATGTTCACCAGCCCGCCCAGCCCTCCCTGCTCCCCCTCTCTTCTTTACCAGCTCTTTGCTAAGTCTCGCTTCTGTCTGATGACGCGGACACGTTTGTTCCTTGTCCCTGGAACCCCGCTCCCCCCTCCCGCTGCTCCATAGACATCAGAACACGAGTGAGGGCCTGGCCTCGAAAGACACCGGTCGTGGGTCCCCGGACTCTGCCGCACGTAGGAATCACCTGGGCAGGAGTCCGCGGCACCACCCTCGGCCGGGTCACACCCTGTACCAATGAAGTCACAACGTCTGAGGGTGGGAGCCGGGCAGCGGCCGTTTTGAAAGGTCCCCGGGTGATTCCAGCGTGCAGAGTTTGAGAAGCAGGAACACAGCGCTGTATCGAAGGGGTCAGAGCCTCAGCCGGCCCACCTTGTCTTCGGAGCGGTGACGGATGGGGACGAGGGGGCACGTCACGTGTCGCCGGCGGGGCCAGGGCGTTCTTGCTGGGGTGCCCAGAGTTTTTCCCTGCCCCGGGGAGGGTTTCCGGTGGCCCAGGAGACTTCTCCCTTCCAGGCGGGGGGACCCCCAGGAGCTCGGTCCCCGGGAGATCCGTGTCCGTTTCCCGGGTGTAGCCCGAGCCCTGGGCCTGCTGACGGAGCGGGTGCACCCCTGTGATCGGGGGCCCCTCTGCGCAGCCCCGATGCCCACCCCCCCCCGGCTGACAGCCGGGCCACCAACAGCAGGGAGGGGGGCAGGTGATGCCACCAGGGGTGCGAGGCTGGGGATGTTCAAGATGTGACCCCCGTGGACTCCCAGAAAGGGAGTGACAACGGGAACATCTTTCCTGGTGTTTCCATAAGGCCCCAGCGATGGCGGCCTGGGAAGGTCCGGCTCCGTCGGATGCCCGGCGTTCTCCACGCCCCCAGCCTCCCTGACAGGCATCTTCGTGGGTGGTTCCCGAACTCCCGTCACCGTCCTCTGGAGGGCTCGTGGAGACGCAGGTTGCTGGGCCCAGGCTCGGCCTCTGACTCAGTGGGTCTGGGCTGGGGCCAGAGAGGTTGCATTTCTAGCGGACCCCAAAGAGCCGCTGCCACCGTGGGACGGGGACCGTGCTTGCAGAGCCACAGCCCGCGGCCTCTTTCCGGGTTCGCCTGCCGCTTGCCACGGACCGGCATCGGGGGGAATCGAAAAGCGAGGAGGAAGGCTGCCGCTGCCGCTGCCGCCCCTGCCGCGGGGAGGCGGGCCCTCGCGTGTCGCTTGCGGTCCCGCCTCAGCATCCGGGCAGCGGTGCCCCGCGTGGCCCAGGCTCCGCGAACGCTTGCCCGGGGCGACGTAGCGAGGATGTGCCGACGCAAGCGACAGGTGCCGGTCCGTCCCGTCCGCTGGAAAGACCGGGACTGTCTGTGGCCTTGTCAACCGCTCCGTACTTCAGCTCAACCAAAAAGTGCCGGGTCAGCCTGAGATGCCCCCAAGTGGCACGTTCCAGGCACGCCGTGGCACCAGTGGCCCGGACGCAGCCCGGCTTCCCGGCCTCCCGGACCGCACCGCCCCGCGGGGGTGACGGGCACACCCCAGCCGTTGCAGGGGGGAGTCTGGGAAGGAGAAGGGCGAGATGCTGCCACGGGAGCCCCTGAGACCCCCAGCTGTCTTCCTAAGCGTAGATTTTCCCCTGCTCGGACTGTTCACGCTTTGCTGACTTGCACCAGGTTATGGATCCGGGGGAGACGGAATTCGCTGGAACGCGCTTCTAGTCGCGTTCGCCTGAGCCGTGACCCCTAGAGCCACGTAGCGAGAGGCTAAATGTTCCGGCACCTTCGCTGCTCAAACTGTTCCAATTAAGACGAACTTCGAGTCGCCCTCCTGCCGAGGATCTGATGGAAGCGGCCGGGCTAGGGGTGCGGGGGCCGCTGTGACTCCGTCTTCCGCGAGGGTTGCCAGGCCGGAGGGGGCAGCGTGCGGGTCTGCTGTGCACAAGTCGCTTGGCGGAGGAGAATTCCAGCACCACCGGAAAGTCAGAGACCGCGTGGGGAAGCGCATCGTTTGGATCTTGGGACCGGCAGCCAAGTGAGTGGGTGAGCCCTGCGGCCACGACCAAGACATCGGCCAACGAATCTTCGACCCCAGCGCTCTCCAGGGAGCAGCTGTTGTGTGTCTGAGCTCATTTTTCAGGCTGTCCACAAATATTCCCCCCGTCCTGGAAGTTATCTTTACTCTTCTGTGGGAACAGCAGGGCGACCACACAGACCCACGGAAGAGACATCATTCCCACGCCTCTGGGGGCGAGGGGATCGTCTGGTTCATCTGTACGGTTTCCCACAGATCCGTGGGACAGGTCTGGGCCAACCCTGAGAATCTGCGGCGGACTTTCAGTTCTGGGGTCGCACCCTCTCGCCCGCTGGCTGTGCGGAAACGCGCCCCAAGAACGCAAGTCGCGCTGGAAGCTCAGGTCGGGTGGATAATCCTGGAGGCCGTGGAAGTCAGGCAGGACGCCGAGGAAAGGAGAATCGGGATGGCTCTGGGGGCTCTCGGGTCTCCCTTTGCAACCAGCCGATGCCCACCAGTACGGGGCTATGCCCGTCAACAACTGGGAGTACCGTATAGTACGTTCTGCTTGTTAGCCTCGCCCGGTCCCCCATCGACACGCGCAGTTTTCAGGAGTGACAGCGCTGCCGATAGTTACTCTTACAAGATGACCCATTTCTTTCTTTTTTAAAAAAACTTTTAATGTTTATTTTTGAGAGACAGAGACAGAGCATGAGTGGGGGAGGGGCAGAGAGAGAGAGAGGGAGACACAGAATCTGAAACGGGCTCCAGGCTCCGAGCCGTCGGCACAGAGCTCGACGCGGGGCTCGAACTCACGGACCGTGAGATCGTGACCTGAGCTGAAGTCGGACGCTTAACCCACTGAGCCCCCCAGGCGCCCCCCAGATGACCCATTTCTTCATACGGCCGTGTGGCTGGCGTCTCTTTTCTAGATCTGTCCTTCACTTCCGGACGAAGTGAGGTGGATCCACTTCTGGATCCAGTTTTGCATCTGGAGATCCGTGATCTCTTACAGAAGCGTCCTTTCCCGCCTCAGGTCTACATCCACACTAGACGTGAATCCCGCAGCGAAAACTTTGTAAAGACAGAACTTGCGACCCAAGGAGTAGGCACTGAACGCACCCTGGGGACGGGGCCCAACGTCCCGCTTAAGCTCTTGGGCATGAGCAGGGTGGGAAGGTCAGCTGAGCCTGGGGCTTTCGATCACAGGAGCACCAGGCTGGTCTTCAGCCCGCCGGGTGGCTCACCTGCCCCCGGGGACTGAGGTGCAGGAGAAGCAGGCCGGTAGCCCCCCGTGTGCTCCACCCACAACCAGCACAGAGTATGTGGCTTCGCAGGGAAGCGGCCCGTGGAAAACCCGCCGGCGTTGTTGGAGGTCACAGGCTCTCAGCTGTCGTCCCTCTTTCCTGAACCCGCCTCAACACCCTCGTTGCCCGTGACACGTGGCTCGGTTTCTTCCTCTCTTCTTCATTGCCGGTCACGTCCTTTGTGGCTAACAGGGCGAGTGGCCACGTGGTTATCCTCCGAGATCCAAAACTTGGCCGGAACCCGAATCCCACATACAGTGGGAGGTCCCAGGGGACAACCCCGTAAGGATTTGGTGGCGAAGTTCTGGTTCCCTGTTCACCCCTGGGGCTTCACGGACTCCTCGGTTTTGGATTCTCTGCTGTCCCGTGTACACACTTGTCACTGGTCGCCCCACGCCGCACCCTCCGCCACGTTGCTCGCCGAACCACAGACACGGCGCCGTGCGTGCGGCAGGCTTTACTGAAGGCTCGGGCAGAAAAAGCATTTACGTTAGTTAATGAATTATCTTTAACGTTTATTAATTTTTGAGAGAGAGATAGAGAGACAGAGCATCCAAAGCAGGCTCTGCACTGACAGCAGTCTGAGGCGGGGCTTGAACTCACGAACCGTGAGATCACGAGCCGAGTCAAAGTTGGACGCTCTGCCGACTGAGCCACCCCGGTGCCCCCAAGAGCATTTACATTTTAGTGCTACGGTTTGTGAAAGTCCTCTTGACTTCCCGCCACCAGGGAGCCCTCTCATGACTCCTCTCCCGGAGCTCCAGCACCCAGACACCGCGCCATGTGGCTCGATCCCCCTTTTCTGCCGCTCAGCCCGTCCCCCGGGGTCTGCTTTCTCGGCGGAAAAGGGGCCTTGGGTCTCATTTGCCCAATGTCGAATGTCTTTGGAACCACACGGAGTTTTTCCCCTAGGAGAACCCTGACATCACTTTGTGCGTTTCCGTCTCTGGCCTCACAGGCCAACTGTGAGCCTTGCAGGGCAGGACCTATATGGGAGCTGTGTCTCCGGAGGTGAAACAATACGGTGGCCGAGAATCCATGTGCTAGAGCAGACTGCCTGGGTCCAAATACTGGCTACACTGCTTCCTAGTCACATGGCCGCGATCGGGACCGGGTTGTTGGGAGGACCGAAACAGGACAGCAGGACTGACGAGCCTCAGGTGTCGTCTGAAGCATATGCTGAGTGCTCAGTGAGCGCCTGCGCTAACGACCCCCGGATGGACCGGCTGCCGTCGCTTTTCAGCGACTGTCTCCATGCACGGGGATACTTGTCGCTCCAAACCGGGAAGAGGCCTTTGATGGGATTGAGTGACCCAGTTTGTTGATGTAGGACAAAGTGCGAGTTCTTAGGCGAGTTTTTTTCCTTAGTAAGATTGTAGTTGAAATATTTGGACACAATAAAGGAAACTTTTACTTAACGAGGCTGGGGGGCAGCGCGGGGGGTGGGGGTGGAGAGTGGAAAAGCGTTCTGTTGTTTCCACCTAAACGGTAACAGGCCACGGAACCCTTTGGGTTTCCCTTCTCATAACTAATCACGTAACACTGAAGATTCATTTGGGGTCTTGTTTCTTGGTCTATACAGAACAAAATAAGGCAGGTTTAAAAATTCTTTATTTGAATCTTAGACAAAGAACAAGCATGGCCTTATAAAGACTTGCTTAAAAGCACATAAATCTGGTGTCATTTACGCATCATGAACCGACATAACTATTGTTGGAGAGAATCGTAGCCCGTTCCTCGTCTTTTAACCTGTTCTTTGTTCAGCATGGACACGATCTTGGAAGGAAAACCCGCTGATGTGGCTTGGTGAACACTCTCTCCTTAGGCCCTAACGGCTGCTCGGGTGAAGCACCACGGGTCTCAGCCCCACCACACTTGCCAACGTGATGAGAACTAAGTAATTGGTGTCTTAAGGCCAGATGTACGTGGCGGTTTTCACCCGCCGTTCTATGTCCCCCTCATCTCTTATCCAGGTGGCTGGCCTGGCATTTAGGGCCGAGGGTGAGGGGAATGGTCCAATCTGCATTCACTGTGAAAGTCAACCTGCTCATCTCTCTGGGGTTCCCATGTGGGGGCCGTCTCAAGCCTCCGGGTTTAATTAATGGTCACCAACTGCACTGGGGACAAGAAGCAACACAGTGTGCTGTTTGTTGACCTTGGCAAATGACAGACCAGGATTTATTTACTCCTTGGTTCCCCAAACTAATATAATGGAGGCTTTTAATGTGCTGCACCTTTAATGCTTAAAGTGAGCAAACCGTTATGTCGAGACTGGTGTCCGTTATCCGCCAGTGGCTAGCCACGACACGATCCACACACAGGACCAAATTTCCCGATCAAGATGCCTCTGTCCTTCTTTTTATACGGATTATTCTGACAGATAACCCGAAAGGTAACACAGCTATTTAGAACACACTGCTCAAAGTTCTAGACTTATCTAAAATAGACTTTGTTTTCAGCTTAGTCACTAAAAATAGAAGTTAACAGGATACATTCCGATTTCTGTTTGGGGGAAACAGAACACGGCATTTCTGCTATGTGCATACTTCCGTCTGGACTGCAGCAACATCCTTCTGCACAGTCCAGTATCCTGTTTTCCTAGAAAATAAAAAGTTGACCATAACCCCTAGGAGTGGGGGGTGGGGGGGGACACAGAAACTGCCCCCTCCCCAAATGTTACTAGGGGTAGAAACGAAAATTTCTCACATTTCCTTTCTTTAGGCTTTATTCTTATTTTTAACGTACGTAATTAGTGTTCATATTAGCAGCAAAGATCCTACTTTCCGTAGATTAGAATGACTCGGGATGGGCAAAACTAACATTCTGGTTAAGAGCGTGGGGTGCACAGGTGGTAATAAGCATCTATCGATTCTGGCGTCGGCAGTCGTACTTGAGAGGTTAGTTCGTATAAATCAGCGGCTAGTATAAAAGGCTCCATTGGAGCTTCGGTTCCCGCGGATCTGCTGCAGGAGCCCGGAGTTGGCCCATCGGTGCGCAGTGGAGAGAGGGCATTCCTGGGTGGACAGCTTGCGGGAGGTCGGACTGGAGGGGACGGGGGTCTTACTCTGGCTCGTCAGTAAAAAAGGGGTCACTCCTCATAGGTAGTTGACGTGGGAGTTGCTTTGAAACTTTTCAGTGTCGCGGAGTCAAATACGGGTTTTTCCCTGTGCTATTTTTCTGCCAAGTTTCACAACCTGAGCTTTAGGAAAATGGCAAGAGCCAGAAAGTAGTGCAAAAGTTGCAGGAGCTGGACAGCTGTCCAGTGTCCAGGACTCCCAATGCCACAGCGACGGCTATCTTGTCGGGGTCACTGCCGTGACGACCGGGCTCCTGCCCGGCAGGAAGGGTCCAGCCAGGAAGGTTTAGCCGGGACAGTGTCTCTTTAAAAATGATAGAAAAATCAGTTTGAATCCCAAGTTGCTTGTCTGTTTCTAAGTAATGTTTATTTAGAACATTCAAGAATGACTCATAGAACATTGCTGCTTTCAAATACCTCCGTGTCTACTCCTTGCTAACAAGAAAAGGCAAAGCCGTGCCAACTTGGTGTTGGGAGGCTGCAGTCATTTAGAAAAAAGTTAGTTTTCTTAGATTTTTTTGGTTTACTTGTGAAAAGACAAACCCTGACACTCAATAATCTAACGTAAAGCTTCTAAACTACAAGCCTGGCAAGCACTGGATTCGAGATGATCCTTGTACAAATCCTCACTTTGGAAAGAGGCCGTCTACACCTACTACTGTAATGTAGCTGCATATCTGTTCTGAGTGAGCTGAACGCCCCCCTGGGGAAGGAGCCCCTACGTCTGACTCAGTAGTTCGCACGGGGAAACACCTACTTCCATTAAAAGCCTAAAAACGTGGGATTTGCCACCAGGTGAAGGACCATTCCTGGCCGTCCCCATCGTCACTTCCCGAGACTGCAGCGGGGGCGGCCCCAGGGGAACAGGGTCCTGTACCTCCTGGGGGGACTGCCCGCTCTAGTTTAACCAAGTCCCTGCCAGCTTGCAAAATCCCACTTAAAAAATAAATTAAAATGATACGTACACATATATATCCTGGGGGCAGAACTCCTGGCTGCAACCCCCCAGAGGCGATTTCACCAACACACTAAACCAAAACACCAGCTTGCTGTATTAACGAATCAGGTGTAGCCGCTTGCTATTTCCCGACAGCCCTCACTGGCGGGAGCCTTACACGTGTTGGATCAAAAGCACTGTGGGGCCCAGGGCATAGTAGTGGGTTTGATGGAAACTCGGACGGTGGAATACTTCTTTGCAATTGTCAGCGGCCATTCGCTCGCTTCCTGAAACCGCACCCTGAGAAGCCCGCTCCCTCATCTCCAAACACCAAGTCAAGGCCAGGAAACCACGAGGAGCTGGAGGGTCAGCAGGGGGAGTGGGGGGGGGGGGGCTCCCAGGCTGCCGCTGAAGGTCATGACTCCTTGCTGTCCCTCCCGCACGTCCACCTGGAGGAGAGGACTTTGGGGGGGCTGACGGCATGACCGCCACCTGCCGGCGGACGGGTAGGGAGAGCTGGGACAGACGGGGAGGTGCACGCGCAGGCCGCCCTGGTGGGCAGCTCCGGCAGGCCGGGGGCTGGGGAACGAGGTCACCTTCCCACTGGCCGCGGCCACCGCTGCTTTCTCAGCTGATCTGCACGACGGACGGAAGGCACAGGGACGGAGAAGAGACTCCAAGAGAAGACGGTCCTGTGACCTGCGGGTCTCGTTGGCACGGCCCTCTCGTCCTGGTGCCCGTTCCAACTGAAGCATCCCAGGAAGACAGTCCCTGCCGGGATAGGGCCCCGGACTCTGGGAGGCTTGTGCGTGGGGCAGAGCGAGGCTCGTTATCACGGCCAACTCCAGACGGCCGGGTACCCGGGCAGCAGGGCGCTTCTCCCCCACACTGCAAGCGCAAGTTAAACTGATTTCCTCGGAGAGCATCCAACTAGCTCGGGCAGAGGGGCATCACCGTCCAGAGCCAGAAGCCCGAGCGATTCTTCAGATTTCAAAGCCAGGCCTGACTGTGCGGGCTGACAACGCCCCAGCCGCACGGTCCCCTGGAGGATTAGCAGGAAGAGGCGGCCCGGGCGATTAGGGTGAGAAGTAGTGTTTGCAAAGTTTTGCAGGACGAGAATAAGGAAGACTCAGTCGAGAAACCGAAGGCAGAACATCAGAGAGAAAAAGAAAAGCAGCCAAAGTACAATAAGATACAAAGGAACGTGGGAGGGCTATTTCTTCTTCTTTTTTTAAAATGGGAGGACAAAGAAGTGAATTCCTTCACTGCCTTTTCCCTGGAGAAGCTGAAAATTATTGCCGAGTTCTGGGAGGCACTGGCCAAACAGGAATCCAAGCTCGCCTGTCTGCACAGTCTTAAGGAATAAGTACTTGTCGGTTCTCAAGAGAAAAGAAAACCTGTTTGCTTCACGTCCCTATCGGCAGAAGGTGGGTAGTGGGTGGGAATTCACGGCAAAAGTGAAGGGTCTGTCCCGGGGTCCTTGAGGAACCCGCACCAGGCTCGTAATGAGGGCGTACAGGCTCAGATGCTAACGCTCAGCGGCCTCGGCATAGATGGCTGCTGTGGCTCAAGCTTAAACTCCAACAATCGCATCGAAACCTGCCGTGTCTTCCACGTGTGTGTTCACAGAGCTGCCCCTCCTCCCACGGCCCACCTCGCTCTCGCATTTTGTCCTCTCCAACCTGCCACCCTCCCTGTGTCCCGTTTGAACCACAATCCCAGGTAAAGACCAACCTTCCCCAATGGGGAGTCTTTTTCTCCCCCCTTTTGCCTGAAGCTCCACATTGTTTTGACCTTTTGCGGGGGGTGTTTTTTTTGGCTGTTCCGGTTCCGAAATCTGTTTTCCAATCAGCACCATATCCGCAACGGATCTGCATGAAGTCGACGGGAACGCTCATCCGCGGAAACACTTGGCGTGCTGCACGGCTGTAAATAAAAATCTCTTTATCAAGAAGTGAAGTGGCAGAGGAGGGAAGGGGATCTTACTGTAAAGATGACTATTTAAACCAAACAGAAATACAGAAGAGACAGCGATTCAGAACGTACAGGAAACAGTCCACCCCAGGCGGCACTGGAGGACAGGGAGGTGGCTGCCACTGGAGAAAGGCCGTCTCCCCCGAGTCTGAATTTCAGTGCTTTCCAAGCGGAAGGGCAGATGGTGAAAAACAGCTTTTCCCACTCCCTCGAACCCCACTGCGAGGCGGCTCTGTGCTCGCCACCAAGCAGGCAGGAAGGAGCATGTGTCCCCGCCCTGCGGTCCGGCAGAGTCCCGCTGCTTTGCCACACAGCCCCACGTCACTACTGTAAGGACTCCGGGATGGTGCTGACGACGTGGGCTGCCTCCGCGGCTGCAGGAGGGGAGCCAAAGAAGGTGTTGGTCCGATTCCTCTGCTGATCCCGGAGATAAGGAGGAACGGACGAGCTCTTGATGTGCAGAATCCTGGTGTCCATCACCTGACAGTCAATCTGCATCATCACTTCGTAATCCTGCCCGTTGATCACGTTCTCTGCGGGAGGAATACACATACGGAATCAATATTCAACAGACTGTGCGATTCCGCCGTCAGCGTCGGTCCCAGAAAGACATCAACAAGCTTTAACGGCTGTGAACTGTCAGTACGCTTTCAAGGGAACAGAGGGGCTCCCTCAGTCACCAAGCGGCGCCGCGGCCGGGCTGGGTGCCGAGACGGCCCGTCCTCCTCGGTTCCAGCTCCCAAACCGCCTCCGTCGGTTTAGTAAGGCCTCGGAGCAGTGGCCGAGTTAACACCAGAGCTTCTGTCCACAGACATCACAGGAGGATTTCTGTGGCGGGTGGAGGGAAGAATGCTGAAGCGCTCCCTTCCCCTTCAACAGTGGGAACGGGTAACTGTCCAAAGAACAAACCTATCGTGTGGGCGGCAAGGAGACCCGGGCCGAGACTACGTGCCTCCCGTTCATCAGTCGTGTTTCTAATTTCGCTAAGATTCCCAGCTACGAGTTTAAAGGTCTGCCTTAGCAGCATAAAGCACGGGAAAGACAAGCTGTAGACAGGACAGTGATGCTCTTGCCCAGAGGTCCCCATCGCTCCCCTTCCGCGCGAAGGGACTCCCATTCCAGAGTTCTTGATTCCTGGTGCAAGAGACGAGTGCATTTCCCATTTGGGATTAGAGAGAGTGCTACAGGACTTGCAGGTAAACTAGAGGCTATTTGCAGAGGGAACAGGAAAACCACACAGAGCCACACTTACCTGACACGTGACACTCATCATGAGTTCGACATATACAGACACATGCTCTTACTTCCTAAGAGGATGAAAACTCTTTGTTTTAGGGAGAGAGCCAAATCATTTCCCAGTTGGTAATTCTGGGTACTCGCTTTCCAACTTGAGGTCAATGAAACTTGGGCATAAAACTGGTGAGGGAACTGTAAGCGGATGGTCTTTCCGAGGCCAGCTGGACATTCACGGAAATGCAGTCAGAAGGCTGTGAGTGCGGAATTCACGCCTGCGTGTCCGTTAGCGTTTCCCCTGTGAATCCCGAGCTGGGAGGGGGACGGGGCAAGGGCTGAGCTTACTACCTGTTTATGAAGATGATACGCGGCCCACCGGTGACTTTTGAAGTTACACGCTGGGCTTCTCCAGGACCAGGAATTGAATTTAAAAGTAGAATTTTTCTTTTTTTGTTTTACTTTCACACTGTGTATGCCAAGTACTATTAATCTAGAGGAGGGAAACCCGGAGTCTGACATCTGATCTTCAGATTGCATTGTTATGTTTGGGAACACTGAGCCATGGAGTGTGTCACAGGTTACGATTTACAGAAATGCGCTAATCCAGGGCGTCTGAAATT